>NC_133396.1:66254489-67454489 GCF_047511655.1 Castor canadensis | reverse complement strand
CATGAAAAAATAATAATGATATTTTTCTTTGGGGCTACCAAAAAACTTTTGAGTTAAGGCAGCCCTGATGAATTGGATTCCAAAGAGAAATTGCTGTTCAAAAATGGCCAGAGAGCCACAGTGGTTTCCATACCCATTCTAGGCAAATAGAAAAGCAGGTCTGCCATAAAGGAGAAACTTGGCAAAAGCAAGAAAAACTGAGTCAAGTCTTAGAGTGCAGAGAAGCTGCTGGAACAGACTGGAACCTCTAGGACTCAAATGGGAAGAAGAAAGGAGAATGAGAAGGAGAAAGGAAGGGGAAGGGGAGAAGAACAAAGAAGGAGAGAAATAAAGAAAGAAACAAAGGGAGAAGGAAAGGGAAAGAGGGAAAGAAAGAAGAAAGAAAGAAAGACAATAATTGCTTGGCCTAGTCCTCCTAGCTAGCCCTTTAAGTTTTGCAGACAAAGCCACAAAAGCTTTTCATGTGCAGAGGTCATGTGCAAGGGTCATGTGCAGGGCATCCCAAGTAGCTTGGATTCCAGAAAGTTGCTGGGGTTGAATCTAAAGGCAGATAAAAAAAAAAATATCTGAAGCTCTTGTCCAATCTGCTCCTAACTCAAATAATGGCAAAATAAAAAAGGCACTAGTAGTATATGGGAGGTAATTGATTGAGATAATTTTGATGACTTCAAGCCAATTTAAATCTATAGCATGATTATAGCTCAAAGCAACTCTAGAAAGGAAATGAATATCTACTTTTCAACATAACTCCCCAAAAGAAGAAAGGGCTTAGACTCACCTGGAGATAAAATAAAAACAGATTTAGATGGTAGAGTCAAATTTCTCCATATCAATAGGATTTTAATGTGAATGAAGTAGATAATATAATTAAAAGGTAGAATTTATTGGAATGGATTTTAAAAAGTCAGACCCAACTATATACTGTTTATACAAGATATAGTTTATAGATAAAAGCATAGGCAGTTGGAAATAAAAGGATGTGAATGAAACTTGTAATCTCTAATCATAAAAAGCCTGATATGACAATATTAACAATACAATATTAACAGTAGGTAGAGAACAATATTTCATAACAGTAAAATATCTATCAGGATTATGTAGTGATCTTAGATGCATATTCCTAAGAAAAGAACTTCAAAGTACATGGAAAAACAGAAATTGACATAGCTGAAACTAGACAATTCCAGGACCTTAACAGTTCTCTTTCAAACAAGTAGGCAAAAGAGGAAAGAAAAGAAGAAGATGATGAAAATGACAAGAAAAAGAGTGAAGATATTGGAGGTTTGAACTCTACTGTCAGCAAACATGGACCAAATGGTATTTATATAAAACAGTCAACAATTGTTGAATACATGTCATTTCGAAGTGAGTATGGAGTGTTCAATGATAGAGATCATATTCTGAACCACAAATACAAGTCTCAACAAGCTTCAAATGATTAAAATCTTTAAAAGTACATTCTCAGGCCAAAATAGAATCAAATTAGAAATAAATAACAAAAGAATATTGTGAAATCTCTAAACATTGCTAACCTGTCCATGGTGAAAGAAGAAATAGCAAGGGAATTAGGGACTAGTTAAAAATGAACGACAGTAAAGGCAAAACATTAAATTTTGTGTGATGCAGCTAAAGCAGTCCTTAGAAACTTATAACTACAGTTCCATCCGTTTACTTGTGAATGATAAGATTTCATTTTTCATGGCTGAGTAAAACTCCATTGTGTATAAATACCACATTTGCTTAATCCATTTGTCAGTAGAGGGACTCTTGGCTGTTTCCATAACTTGGCTACTGTGAATAGAGCTGCAGTAAACACATCATCCTGAGCAAGGTTAGCCAGGCTCAGAAGTACAAAAATCGTATGTTCTCCCTCATATGCACATTTTAGATCTAGAGCAAATATGTTGGACATGGTCACATGACAAGGGGAGAGCACATACGGGAGGAATGTGGATAGGTAGGAAACCCAAAACTTGAAAGTGTCTGGTGTCCCCACTGCAGAGGAGCTAATACAGTAACCTTAAAATGACAGAGGTCAATTTAGGAAGGTGACCCATTAGTAGTGAAGAGGTCAGGTAGACATGAATCAATTTGGATTGTAATACACATGTGCATGGAAGCAATGCTAGGATTCTCTCTGTGTAGTTATCCCTATCTCAACTAGCAAAACGCTTTGTCTTTCTTATTATTGCTTATGTCTACTCTTCAACAAAATTGGAGAAAAGGGCAGAACAGGTTCTGTCTGGAAGCAAGGGGATGGGGGGAGGGGGGAAGGGGCAGGGGGAGAAGTGGCCCAAACAATGTATGCACATATGAATAAATGAAGAAAAAAAAGAAACTTATTACTACAAATGTTTGTACCAGGAAAGAAGATTCAGAATCAGCCAACTGCACTTTCATGTTAAGAAGCTGCAAAGGAAAGGCAAATATATCCAAACTCAGTAGAAGGAAAGAAAGAGTAAAGATAAGTGTGGAAATCAGTGATATAGAAATCAAATAAGCCACAGGAAAATCAACAATGCTGAAAGTTGTTTCTTGGAAAACAGTAACACAATTGAGAAACCTCTGGCAAAATCAATCAAGAAAAAGTAAGAAAATGTGAATATCAGGATTTCCATATCAGATTAAGTCACCAATACAGATGCTCTAGACTTACAATGAGGTTACATCTGGACAAACTCATTTTAAGTTAAAAATACAATAATTGAAAATTCATTTAACACATCTAACCTACCCATATCCTATCTTAGTGCACAGTTCACTGTAGTCTTGGTTGTTTACCCTCAAGATCTCATTGTGGCTCACCGTCTCTGTCCAACATTGCTCAGGGATATCTCAACACATATGACTAGGCCAGGAAAAGATAAAAATTCAAAATTAAAAGTATGATTCCTAATGAATATATACCACTTTCATTTTTGAGACAAGGTCTCCCTATGCAGCCCAAGCTGATCTTGAACCTTGTATCCACCTGTATCAGCCTTCAAGTGCTTGGATTACAGATGTGTGTCAACCACAACCAGCTAGCTTATTGTTTTTGTACCATCATAAAATTGGAAAATCATAAATCAAGCCATTTTAAGTAAGGGACTGCCTGTGTCAGGCAGGAAAAAGAGTACATCATTATAAATTCTATGAAAACCATTACTCTAAGAACAAGAAATAGCTGGGCAAATTACATAATCGGTAAACTCATCTGTGTGGGAGGAGGAACCAGCTACCCATTACCAATGGTTAAGAGACCAACATTTAAAAGGAATGGCGAAAGGACAATCATCGACTATCACAGCAGTATGGAAGCATTGGGAACCACAGTTGGAAACAAAGTTTCTCTTATTCCAAGATCCTCTTCATGGGTCCCCTCTGATGCCCACAAGAAAATGTGGGGTAGGAACCAATATTGTCAAAGCAATCCTTAAAAGGGGAACATAGTTGGAAGATTTTATCAGATTTCAAGATTTACACTAAAGTTAAACTAATCAAAAGAGTGTGACATTGACATAAAGATTGAGATAGATTAGTGGGACCAAAATAAAGGCTCCGATTTTTGGTAAAGGCATCAAAGCAATTCAGTGGAGAAAGAAAAATGTTTCTAATAAGTTGTGCTAAGATGACTGGATATCTGTTTGGGAAAAACCAACCTTGACCCCTATCTCTCATTATATGTACTCCATACAAGTAATTTTAGATGGATAATAAGTCTGAATATAAAAGCTGTCACTATAAAGCTTCTAGAAAAAACATAGTCTATCTTCACAATATATAAGAAGGACAACATGACTTAGAAAAGAGATAAAAATAACTAACCATAAAAGAAAAAAATTGATGGGTTACTCTTTATTAAAATTTAAAACTTTTGCTCATCAAAAGGCACTATTAAGAAGGTAAGTCCTGTAAGTTGTTGAAGTAATAGGGGAGCATGGTGATAGAGAAGGAGTAAGTAACGGAGGGGGTTAATCGGATTGAAGCACATTATATACATGTCTGAAATACCAAGGCTAAACCCCCTTGAACTATCAATATGCACTTAAAAAAAGGTGAAGGACAGAAAGTTTGTAAAACAGGACCTGTCTTGGGATAGGTACCAGTGGGAGGAGGGAGGGCAAAAGGATTTGGTCAATGAGGATGAATATGGTGGACGTACTTTGTATTCTTGTATAAAAATAGAACTTGTTGGATTTGTTCTAAGAAGTGGGGGAGGAAGGGAGGAAGGGAGGAGGGAGAATGATGGATAATTAAGATATATTGTAAGCACATATGTAAATGTCATAATATATCCTCCTTGTAACTATTATATGATAATAATAAAGAAAATAAGTACTGAAACCAGAGCCCAGGAAAAACATTTGCAGTACATATATCTGACAAAGGACTTATATTACACACACACGCACATCTCTTATGTGGCATAACTTTAATATGGTCTCCAAGAGTTCCAACCCCCTGTGTATAAGCCCTGTATAATCGTCTTCCCTTGGTGTGTACAGGTTTTGTAAATATTATCATCATCAATACTGTGATTATGTTATGGTATATGGCATTGGTGAAGAGATTTAGCAGATTTAATTAGAGCCAGTAATTAAATTAATTAATAATACTCAGGTATGAAAAGGTTACATACTACTGATGCATGTAACAATGTGGGTAAGTCTCAGACACTGTATTCAGCAAAATGTCAAATCCAAAAGAGTTAATATTATCTATTTTCTTATGTATGAAATTCAGTAACAACTGAAATGAAGCTACGGTGACAGAAAGCAGAAAGCTGCCTCTAGGGGAGGAGAGATTAATTGCAAATTAGCACAGGAGAATTTGAGGGGTGGGAATGTTCTGTATCTTAACAGGGATGTATAGGTAACACACTTGGCAAAACATTTGCCTTTATGTTAACTTGTATTTTCATATTTAAAAAATGTTTAAAAAGGAAACATTAGGAAATGAGAAGTTAGAGTCAATGAGCATCGTCAATAGTGGAAGTTTGTTAAGAAAGCAAGCAAGGAAGTGAGGAAGTAGCTGGACCATGATGTGCAGCACTGCTAGGAATTTTTTGTAGCTTAATTATAGAGTAGCATGTTGGTATGCTCTGATGCAGAGGGGGAATATCAATAGTGGAGGAGAGACAAAGGAGATGAGTTAAAATGATGTCTTGAGTAGGTAAAAGAGACCCAGATGAATGGGTCCTCTAGGCAGAAGCACAATTTATCTAAAGGAGCAAGAGAGGGGAGAGATTGCAATATAGATATTGGCTCAGGATGACAGAGAAAGATGACTAAACTGAGTAGGGCACAGGGAACAGGTTTTGTAATTAACAAATAGGCCAGGGTTCCACAATCAACACTGACTAGGTTGATAAACTAATTCCTGGCCTGCTTTCTTCACAAGTTTGTAATAAGCTTATAAATTAAATCAGGTCTGTGAAGTAATAGATCCTAAAAATAATAGAGTTATTATTATAACTTTATATGTTATATGATAATAACATATAACTTTATATGTTATATGTTAATAACATATAACTTTATATGTTAATGTTTATAATTATAAACATTATAATTAATAATGAGTCTTTCTCTGGAGTGGGTTGGGCTGGCTTATGAATATAATTGTGTGCCTTGGACAGTTTATGCAGAAAGACCGTTATAATGTGTGGGTCGTTGGATCAGGTGCCCTCTGAGATGTCTTATGGCTCAAAATGAACAAAAGCAAGGTGAAATGATATGAGAGGATGGGTGGACTTTATCCTTCCTGTGAACCGTCACTGAAGGTACCCTGCACGTAGCTAGAAGGTTTCAGGTTGAGTATAGTCATGGAATGAAGGCAGGCTTTGAAGCCATTCATTCCTGCTTACAGTCATGGTTGTAATGGACTTGACCATAGCCATGGCTCCGTCACTTGGAAGATGGGTGACTTTGGAGGAAATTTTATACACTCAACAACAGCATGATTAAGTGGATAAAATAATGGATAAATATTAAAAAAATGAGATAAACAAGCCTCATAATGTTGTTGAAAGGATTAAATGGTGTAATGTTTATAAAATATCCAGATTAGAATATGGCCTTACAAGACATTAGCACAGTAAGCACAGTTCCTCTTAGTGTGGGCTGTGATGGTGAGTTACAGCTTTTATTACTGTAACAAATACCTCAGACAATGAATTTATAAAGAGAGAAGGATTATTTTGACTCTCAGTTTCAGATCACAGTTGACTGACCCCGTTGTTGGAGCCTGTGGCGAGAAAGCACAGCATGGTAAAGGGCACATAATAGAGCAAAACCAGAATGAAGAGACAGAGTTGAGACTGGGATCCACAGTTTCCTTCAAGGGCGTGCCCCTAATGACCTATGGTCACCACTAAGATCCACCTCCTAAAGGTTCCACAACCTTCCAATAGCACAAGGCTTTATTTAGCACATGGGCTTTGGAGACATTTTAGATCCAAACCTAAGCAAATGCAATTTAACTAGGCTAAAAGAACAGGCCATGGTTGTACCCAAGGAAGGAAGAACTAATATTGAGACAAAAGAAGATTAGCACCTTCCAATTCCTCTTTTGCATGCAGTTTTTTGTGATATAGAAAAGCAGCTTATTGTTAAGTAAAATTTCAGCACTGATAAACAACTATTCACAAAAACATATAGTATCCAACCTGTGACAATCTTCCCCATCTACAGCCATTCACATACAGAAACTGAACTCCACTGAAGCTTTTGAAAGTCAGGCCTTTAAACTAACTTGTCAAATGCACTTCTCTACTCTGAGGAGGAAACAAATTCTGAATGTGTAGTTACAAATGTCTTTACTGAATTTTATTTATAAAAAGTAGTTATCTAAATATCTCCCTGAAAATCATTTTGACCTTCCTGGATAAGGAAAAAAGAAGAAAAGCAAAATTAATCAACAATGAATATAAGTAGATTATAGTAAGGATAGGTGGGGGAAAAGTGGAACTAGATAGGGGAAATACATTATTAATAATTCAGCAAGCCAGGCTCTTATTGGCCTAGTATTGCTAAGTATTGCTAAGACTGATGTCTGCAGATCTGTTCTGCAAAGGGCCAGATGGCAAATATTTTTGGCTGTGGGAACCACATAGAACCTGGGGCGTAACTACTCAACTATGCTTTGTAGCATGAAAGCAGTCCTGAATGATAGAAAGTGAATTGGAAATTGTGGTTTTCAGTAAAACTTGATTTACAAAGAGAGATGGCAAGCCATAGTTTGCCATGATCTAGGCTTCATGCATAGAGACCAAGGTCAAAGATTGTTTCTGAAATGTGAAACTCCAAAGATGAACAAAGTGTGGGAAACTAACATTTCTCAAGAGCCAATTATGTACCTGGAACTTTCAAATTCACATTCCCTGAAGTGGCACCACTGTTCTGAAAAGCAGACCTGTGGACTGCAATTTTCACTTAAGAGGAAAACAGTCAAGCCACTTCTCCAAAGCACTTCATGTGAATAGCAGTGGCTTTTAAACTCAAATCCATGTCCAGGGCTTCTGTTCTTTCCAGCACAAGCACAATTTTTAAAACTCAGAATAGTTATTAAAAACAACAAAGGAGAGTAAAAAAAATGGGAATAACTCAAACGTTCCATAGCAAAGATGCAGTTTTTTCCCTAATGAAACTGATTTCAGGGTTACCCTGTTCTCCAGGCAATGTTCCCAAGGAAGAGCAATGGAAAGTAAGGAGGGACAACTCTGGCAAGGGAGATTAGTGTTCTCTAATACATACTTCTGTCCTAGTAGGAGCAGTGCCTTCCCTGTGTTCAGGTTGGTGATGCTTACTCCCAAAACTCACCTTTCCTCTGAGATAAGAAGCCACCAGCTTCTTTTCATGGCATCTTTCTCCTGTGACACACCCTATGACATGTGGGCCCCTGCTTCCTGACTCACTGCCTTCAGCAGGATGACAATTATCAGATATTAGTTGGTTAAGAATTTTCTTTAAGATAAAAATGATGCCTCAATAGGCAACATCATTTTTAGTTCCATTTGACAAGTTGTAGATCTCAACCACCACCTTAGGAATATTTGTTGATCTTCTAGGAACATCAGGCGTTTGTGAATGAGTAGAATTTGAAGGAAAAAGGTAGGTCTTTAAATCTACAAAGCCAACTTCCTTCAGAGCTTGGGGGGTGTGAGAGGGAGAGTCAGAGCTGTACTGAAAAGGGAGATGTCAGATTAAAAATTAATAGTTTGTGTAGCTGGCCATATCACTCTAACTCTACCCAGTTTTCTTTTGTTCTTGGAAAAATGAACATACATAATATGTTGGAAAAATGTGTACATAATAAGTACTTATAATTGTATCCCTCAAATAAAAAGAAAAGTATGAAAGAAAATAGTCCTTGATGACCTTGGTTCCAGTTGCTCTAGAGAAGAGTGGGTTGGGGAGTGAGACCCATGCAGCCAGAGCTCTGGAGTTGTAGATGTGAAGACACCAAAGATCCTTCCAGAGTTTGAAATCAAGAGCTGATTCAGGAAGGGGGAGGAGAAAAGGAAAGGATGTAGGAGGGTGAATATGATGGAAATATTATGTACACATGTATGTAAATGGAAAGATGGTACCTATTGAAATTATACCAGGAACAGGGGGAGGGGGAAAAAAGGAGAATGATGAAGGGTGTGAATTAAAATGTGATATATTATAAGAAGTTTTGTAAATGTCACAGTGTACCCCCCTAATACAACAATTAAAAAATCTGATTCAGTCCACATCTAGCCAAAGGGCCCTCCCTCTGAGACCCCCCCCATAAATAATGAGGGATGGGACTGATTTGAGTGATCCCTTTCAGATTTAATAGATGGGCCACCACTCTCCATGATCTTCTGCCTCAGGCTCTCCTTGGCCTGTAAGAGATGTCCAGAGCACTGGAAGTAGACCAGTGAGGACCACACCTTCCTTATTGCTTGACCCTTAACTTGTTTTTATTAGTATAAATTAGTATACAAAGGGTGTTTTCTTGTGATATTCCCACACAAGCATATAATGTACTTTGATCAAATTCATCCTTTCTATTATTCTTTCTTAAACTTCTCCCCTTTTAAAGTTTTTAGTGAGTTTCATTATGCTATTCTCTCTCTCTCTCTCATACACACAGACACACACAAGATACTTTGACCTTTTCACCCCCTGTTATCCTCCCCTTTCCCTCTTCCCCCTTCCACTGGCTCCTCCCACCTCCAGCTCTTCACCTGCTCATCACTCCCTGGTATAAGGCTGCCCTGGGTAGAACTTTCTTTTGTGTTTGGAGGTCTCATTTAGGACATGAGAGTGGTGGAAGATGAGCTGGGCACAGGACAGGGGACAACTTTCAAAAAGGACTTTTATTGGGTGGTACTCAGGGGTTGTACTCAGAACCTGGTGATTGCTAGGCAGGCACTCAACCATCTGAGCCACACCACCAGCCTAGGAGACAACTTAAAATTCAGACATTGTACTTGTGAAAATGTCTTCATCTGTTTCTTTTCCCTTGGGAATTCCTCTCTGGGTAATTCTTCTCAGTCTCTTAGTCTCTGGTCTGCTGCCATGTTGCTGCCTCCTCACTCTGTGACCTCCTTGCAAACCTTTCTATGAAAGGGTTATTGGATCTTATGGGATTTATCAGTGTCGTATTTAGTGGTCCTGAATCTGTCTGTAAGTATTTAGAAGCAGGCATCCATAAATGAGTCCTTATAGGTATGCTTATGACCAACTACAATCCCCTGAGCAAAAGCCAAATCTTGAACAAAACTGTCAGACATCATGTATGTCCCCCACAGGGTAATACAAATATAATCAGGGTTAATGAAGAGTTAGACTGACTTAAAATCACCTGCTTCTTATGGAAATGGAAGCACCAAAGTTCAGATTTCAATTTATGATGCAGGACTCTCACATATTATAAATGGAATGTCTAGTAAGCCAAACATCTTTAATGTAGAGTGGGAACAGAGAAAATCTCCCTAAAATAATTGGGTTGATCACACTGTGGTGCCAACCATAAGCGAATATACCCATAGACTTCATGGTGAGAAGCAATTTGTTAAGGATTGAGGCTCACCACTTGAATTATTAATGTATGACTCATTTTGAGGAAGAAAATCTTCCTCAGGTCCTTCCTTTGAACTTCTAGTCAAGTGTCCAATACATAGGAAAATTACAATAACCAGAAGAGATGACCTTGATTTCTACATCTAAGAAAAAGAAATATCTTTTGGTATCAAATAAAATCTAGGTTTTCAGAAGCTCCATTACCAGGTAACCACATCCTCTACTCTACCAACATGAGGTCTGAGAGCATAACTCAGACTTTTCCTATCAGGAGTGATATTGTTAGTAAGCAGGAGGAATAAGGATATTAAAGGCTCCAGGGCAGAGATATATGTAAACTTTTCTCAAGATTTATGGCGCTTACTACTTTCTGTACTACTAGGGATCACTTGTGTATAAATCTGGTGAGGAATTTTCTCTCTGTTGACAAATATATCCCTTGACGAATGGGCCACAGAAAAGCAATGCTCCATTCTAGGACTCCAGGTACACCCATCAATTGTGCTGCCAGGGCTGGCATTTGGAGCCTCAGAAATAATTAATTCCACCATGAGAGTACATAGAATAAATGCAGGCTAAAATTAATCAAAATGTGACTAGAGGTCCAATCAGGCAGCACAGGACTTGACAAGAAGGATGTAAATGTTATTATAAGTCACATCAAACCTGGTGGTAAATTAAATCAGAATCCATAGAAAGTGATTCTTGTCAGAGAAGTCAAAAGCTTGGGGAGGACCCAATTTTTGGAATGGTCACTCTGCCCACACTTCTGCAAAGATTTTCAGTGAGGGGGGAAAAGTCAAGTCATTGTGTGCTACTAGGGCCTTTTTATTATTTGTTATTTAATTAAATTAATTAATTTATTTATGCTTTTATTATTTTTGAGAAAGCATCTAGTTATGTATCCCAGGATGGCTTTAAACTTAAGATCCTCCTGCCTCAGAGCTGGGAATATGGACATGAACCACCAGGCCTGGCTGAATAGCTTTTTCTTTTTATTTCTTACAAATGCATACTGTTATAATCCCTCAAACTTACTTCTAGAGAGATCCATCTTTGAGGTACCAGCCTACCACTTTCTAGGAGAGGACTTGTAAACATTACAAAAAAGTGCATAGCAAAATCCATTTTGAGGGCAGCACTAGGATGTCTGCTTTGCCCTTGAAGCATCAGCCTCAACATACAGGTGCTTACGCCTTGATTGTGAAATAAATGAACTCTTTCAAAGACTTCATAAATCAGAGAAAGGCTCCTCAGGCACAGAATAGTTTGTTAGGTTTTACAGATAAGCTCTTATTAGAATGACACATCTTGGCAAAGGAGGGAAAGTGTTAAGCTGAGAGTTAAATATCCTGGTTCAAATCAGGGAAAGCAGAGACAGCAAAGTAGGTACACAGACACACTAGTCTTAACAACCAGATTCTTTCAATGCTCCACAGGAGGGTTGATTGCTTTTTTCCTGCTTACTGTGAAATGACCCACCAGGGGCAAAACCCTCTGAGGTCCTGGACGAAGCTGGAGCTCCAATTTGAATCCATGTGGAAGCCACGCTTCCACTGCCAGTGACAAAGCATGCCCAGAGCACCTGCTCCAAGGAAGGCACATCACAGATTGAAGATCAGGGAGTCCTCAGATGGCTGCCTTTGGCTTGATTCTGCTCCCAAAGCTTTGCTGAACCATCCTTAACTAGCACTTCTACCCTCTTGCCTTTTCCTTCCTTTCTCTCTCCCTTGGGATCAGACTCCTAGCACTGGTCTGACAGTTCTCCCAGTTTCTCTATTTCCCTTCATTTTTTTTGGACCCTGGGGCATTATCTACCCCAAATAAAATTCTACCTCTTTAATCCTGTCTTGGCATCTAGTGTAACAGAATTGAACAAAGAGAAAACTTTTTGGGTAGAGCACATGAAACTTTTCTCTGATTGGGATAAAATTAAGACCCACCAGGAACCCAGCCTCCTATTACCCTGCAGTCCCTATTGAGATGTCAGCTGCTCTTAAATAAAGAGCTATTGATTTAGACAAGGAAACAACATATAGTAACTATAACATAATATATGCAAATGCATGCATACAGCAGAGATTCATTAAAATTACTTAAATTTAAAATAAAAAATTTACTTAAATATAAACATAATTTTAATGAATTAAAAGTTTACTTAGAGGAGAAGTACCATCTGGGGGAGAGAAAACATTTTGCATTTATAAAGGTGATAATTAGAAATTACTCCATTTTCTTTTTTGGTGGGACCAGGGTTTCAATAATTAGAAATTAACCTTGCTCACGCTCTCCATGTGTCACTGTGCAAGTCATGAAAGTACTCAATGCTAACTCACTTAATTTCCCACCCCTGAAGATTTGTACTTATCATCAGCTGAAACACAGACAGAAGAAGTGACTGGCCCCAGGGCATACAATTCCGTAATGAATTTTTTTAGAGATACTGGGGTTTGAACTCTGCTAGGTAGGTGCTACCACCTGAGACATGTCCACAGTTCTTTTTGTTTTAGTTATTATTCAGATAGGGTCTTATGTTTTTTGCCCAGTCTCTGGCCTTGGACCATGATCCAATCTTGGCTTGTCTATCTGGTTCCAATTTCTTAGCTGGCTTCAATTCTGCCTCTCGTAACTTACTTCTATCATTAGACTTGGAAAGAACAAATTCTAGGGGATTCTGCTTCCATGAGTCCAGAAGATTCTGAAGCAAGGGGTGTGTACATGTGGAGAGGGGATACTTTCTAACACACTCCTGGAATTGTAGGGTGTGAGAAAACACTCCAAGCCACCTCCTAAATGACACAAATCACTGAGGGCTTAGTAGACCCTCATATGAAAACTGAGGGACTTTGGAAACAATTCCTGAAAAAAAAAAGGGGATTCAAGATGCGTATGTCTGGAAGAGCATTGAGCAGATGACATTGCCAGGACAGAGACCTGAAGGAGGAGTGTGTCTCGACTTATCCACACTCTATTCTCAACACAGCAGCCAGAGAGACCCTGTTAAAATGTAAGAAGGTGAGGGAGCAGTGGTTTATGGCTGTCATCCCAGCTACTGGGGAGGCAGACAGCCAAAGAATTGTGATTCAAGGCCAGCCCAAGCAAAAATTTAATGAGACTCTATCTCAGCCAATAAGCTTGACATGGTGGTACACATCTGTCATCTCAGTGAGACAGGAAGTGTAAGAGGAATGAGATCCAGGCAGATTCAGGGCAAAAACACAGGCCCCTACCTGAAAAATAACTAAAAGTAAAAAAAGGGCTGGAAAGCGTGGCCTCGCAAGCATGAGGTCCTGAGTTAAAGATCCCAGTACCACTTAAAAAAAAAAAAAGTAAATTACATCATCCCTCTCCTCTTTTCACAACTCCTCAAAGACTGCACATCTCATTACAAAATCCAAAGTCCTTCCTGTGGCCTAGTAGACTGCACCGTCTTGCTCCTTCTCCTTTACAGCCCCCTTTGCCCCTTGTCATTGCTACTGTACTGGTCAGTACAGGATGTTCTCATGTTCTCAGCTCCAACACTGTAGTGGATCTCAAAGGCACTGCAGCTGGAGGCTGCCAGCCACCTGCAATCCTCTGTGGCTGGTCACTTTTCCAGTGGCCAGAGTGACCCACTCTCATGGCTGCCAGATGAGGCCTGGCTGAAATAATCTAAACTCATAACAAGAGCAGATCTTTGATCTAATATTTTTCTTTTAGACTTCATACATATTCTATTAGTGAATGCTCACAAATTCAACTTAATTAGGATGAAACAGCTTTTTAAATGATCAAATATATAAATTGAGTATTTTAGAAAACTAATTTGCATTTTCTTTCATATTCATATTAATTAGAGTCAGAGTGATATTATGTTGACTAACAAAATCATTAAGAAGAGAAATTATGGGAGGAAATAAGATCTTTCAAATTTTTATGAATGCCAGTATATTTCATTCATTTTTAAATATTTGTGTTTCTATTTGATGCCATTTTAAGGAACTTGAGCATTTTTCTAACTCTTAAAATGCTTTAGCCAGATGTAGAGCACATCTGTAATCCTAGCACTCGGGAGGCTAAGGCAAGAGGATCTTGAAGCCAGCCTGTGTTAAATAGTGAAAGCTTGTCTAAAAAAAAGTTTAATTTACCTTGAATTTTTTGGTCTTGAATATCTGGAGGAATTTTAGGTTTATAGAAAAACTAAGCACAAAATAGATGGTTTCCCCATAAGCCTCATCCCCTTTCATTTCTCCTATTATTAACTTTTATACTAATTCAATACATTCATTGCTATTGATGAACCAATATTGATTTAATATTAATAACTAACATAATTTATGTTAGAGTTATCGGAGTGTTAGGGACTTATACTTTCTATGGGTTTTGACAAATACATAATGTCACATTTCCACTAGTATACATCCTGAAGAATAGTTTCATTGCACTAAAATTCCATTTTCTGTCTATCCCTACATATCCCTGGAAAATCTCAATCTTCTTAATGTTCCCATGATTTGCTTTTTCTAGAATGTCAAATAGTTAAAATCATATAGAGTAAAAGTTAATCTTGTGTGTCAAACTGATGGGTGTCAAGGTACCTAGATATTTTGTTAAACATTATTGCATATATGTCTAGGATGGTGTTTCTGGATGATATGTAGGCCCTTATCTAATCTGCTGAGTGCTTGAATAGAGTACAAAGGCTAAGTCATGGGAGTTCACTCTTTCTGACCACCTTCAAGCTGGGACATCAGTCTTCTCCTGCCTTCAGATTTGAACTTGGGCTAGAACTACAACCTTGGCTCTCCTGAGTTGCCAACTTGCTGACTGCAAGTGTTGAAGAGCTCACCTCCATAATTATGTGAGCCAGCTTCTTAAAATAAATCTTATATTCACACACATACCCACCCAATTGGCTCTATCTTTTTGAAGAGACATAACTCATACACATAGTATGAAGTCTTTTCAGGTTGAGTTTTTCAGCTAGAAATATGCATGTGAGTTTCCTTTGTGTCTTTTTGTGGCTTTGTAGTTCATTTCTTTTTCCTTTTTTTTTTTTTATTATTTTTGTCTGTTTCTGATGATGGGGGTTGAACTCAGCTCCTGTCTTTGCTAAGCTTTTGCTCAATCACTAAACTACAGCCCTAGTCCTGCTCATTTCATTTCTAAATCATACTTCACTATATGGATGAACCACCACTTATCCACTTATCTGTTGAAGGGTATCTTGGTTGAGCCCATAGTTTGGCAATTATAAGTAAATCTGCTATAAAAATTTGTGTGTGTTGCATGTGGACATAAGTTTTCAACTTATTTGTAAATATCAAGGAGTCCAACTGCTGGATTATATCATGAAAGAATCTTTAGATTTGTAAGAGACCACCAAATTGTCTTCCAAAGTGACTACATTTTTCATCCCCACTAATGATGATCACCATAATGTTTTAAAGTTATTTTTTGGATATATAAGCTAAAAATTGCCTTTTATTTGCCTATAAAGATGCCATCCCTCTGTCCCCTCTGTCTTCTCTGATATTTTTGACCAGAGCTCCAGAAGTCATCCATATTACTCCACTGGCTGAAATTAAGAGTTTTTGTTTTAAAAAAAAACCTTTAAAAAGACTTTTTAGTTTTCAGCAAATCTACCATGATGTGCCTAGATGTTCTATTTGTTTATTTATTCATTTGTTCATTGGTTTGTTGCTGTTCTGGGGATCAAACTCAGGGCCTTAGACATGCTAGGCAAGTGCTCTACCATTGAGCTATATCTCCAGCTTATCTCACTTAGACAAATTTCTCTTGTAATTCTATGTCTAGAAAAGTATGTCTTTATAATCATCGTGTAAATTATTTTAGGTGACTTTATGTAAAGCATTTAGAACCATGCTTGTCACAAAATATCAGCTATTATTATTGAAGATGTGTTTTCAAGCTACCTGCAAAATGTATGCAGAAAGAGTGACCTCATTTATCACCATGATATTTTATTAAACAATTATCTTTTAAGAAAATACTGTATCTTGTAGAAAGAGCAAAGGTAAACAATAGCTAAGCTTTACCCATGATTATTCCAAATTCCAAATTAAATGACTCCAAGTTAATATGGAATATTCTGTATTCCAGTCCCCCAAAGAGAGATACACAAATATTATGGTTCAGCAAAGCCTTCAGACTCATAATCTCTAAGGAGGAGGCAAGTAGAAGAGGATTCCAGGCAAAATTGCTTCTGTCCCAGGAGGACACTGTTAATACTCTTTGAAGTAGAAAATGCAAGTGACTTTTCTGTGAGTTGTAAAACACTTTAAAACCAGTTTCTCAGAAGCCTTGTGAAGAAAGAATGTATTTTGCTTTTTAGAGATATGGTCTTCCTGGTGGCTTTTCCTAAAATGGCATCCTTTACTTCAAAATAATGGTGCAATTCAAAAGAATAACTAATTTACATATGACACTTCCCAGTTACAAAGAACTTTAAGTATAAATTATCTCATTTAATTCTTACAAAAGTCAATAGGATCAGTATCTATTTTATTTGTAGACTCAGGAAGGCTAAGTAAGTTTTGCAAGTTCAACAAACCCAGCAATGGCAGGCATTAGAATCATATATTTCTTATTAAAGTCATTTTTATTATCATATTATTGTTGTACTGGGCATACATTATGACATTTACAAAAGTGCTTACAATATATCTTAGTTAAATTCATCCCCTCCATCATTCTCCTTTATCCTCCCCTTCTTAGAAATAGTTTCAACAGGTCTCATTTTTCCATTTTCAGACATGAAATTTTCATACATAATAGTTCCATCACCTTCCTACACCCTTTCCTTATATCCTTCCCCACCCCACTGGTAACAAAATCCAGACAAGCAAGACCTGTTTTACCTTCCTGTACTCCATTTTAAAAAAAAGACATTTTTTATTTATTTAAGATAGCTAGACAGGGAGTTTCATTATGACATTTACATGTACATATGTATTAAATCCCAAATTGGTTCATCTCCTTCATTTTTCTCCTTTCTACCTTATCCCTCCTTATGATGATTTCAACATGTTTAAAAATTCTATATTCATTCTTTTATAGAGACTACATCAACCATATTCACCTTCTTTACTTCCTTCTTTTACTCTCTCCCTCTTGTTAGTGTCCTCCCTTTAGCTTGATCTGTTTTTCATTCTTGTCCTTCATTGTTCAGGTACCTGTTTGTTGTCCATTGGGATTTTGTCTTGGTATTATACCTGTACATTCCTTGTGCTTAAGTTCATGTAACCCCTGCTCCACTGCACTTCCTTACTGTTTCCCCCATCCTTTGTTGTTTAACAGTTTTCAGTGTGTTTCCTTGTGTCTTGTTCCTACACAGATGTGATATATTTCATTATTATTCGCTAGCTTTCTTTCCTTCTTTTCCTTCTCCCTTGGTCTCTTCTACCAGTCCCACTTTTGGATACTTGTTCTGTATATATGTTTGTACATATAATTTTGCTCTATTTGTATTATGTCTATATTCCACATATGAGAGAAAGCATGTGGCCTTTGGCTTTCTGAACTTGCTAACTTCACTTAAGATGATATTCTCCAGTTCCATCTAATTGCCTGAAAACAACAAAATTTCTTCTTTATGGCTGAATAAATTTCTGTTCTATATAATCACCACATTTTCTTAATCCATTCTTCAATAGTGGGGTATCTTGCTGTTTCCATAGCTTAGCTATTGTGAATAAACATGAGCGTGCAGGTGCCTTTATTGTTACCTGACTTACATTCCTTTGGGTATATTCTAGGAGTAGAATATTTTGATCATTTGGTGGTTCTAATTTTATTTATTGAGGAGCCTCCATACTGTTTTCCATAGTGGTTATACTAATTTATATTCCCACCAGCAACATACGAGGACTCCTTTATCCCTGCAGCCTCACCAAATTTGTAGTTGCAGAACCATCTCTTTCGCTACCCAGCTCCATGTAACAGAAAAAAAGCAAGCACGGTTTTGTGCAAGTACACTGAAGGTGGATCCACAGAAGAAGAAACTAAACAGGACAGACGGATTGAAATGCTGACCACAGAATGCAGAAAGAGTGAGGAAGAGAAACTGCAGGAGAAATGACAGGAGTACAAAGGAGATTTCCAGGAGTGAAAAAGGAATACACAACATAATGAATAATCATAAAAAATGACTACTGATACCATAACGTGCAAATTCACAGTTAACCTGTGGCTGCAACAAGCACTTCATAGGCATTACTTCCCAGTTCACTACAAAGTCAGTCCTGATTTGGGCCCTAAGTACAGAAGGGAAAAGCAGCCCTCGAGGGATGAGTAATTAGCCAGATCACACAGGTTTTCAGAGATGGCACAACGTTTAGAACAGACGGACTGACTCCAGAATCCACAGTCGACAGCTCTGAGGATTTGGGAGTGTGTAGCACATGTGGTGGTGGGATAGCTGGGCACAGGATAAATCACAGGACAAGGAAATAAATACATAAGTCATAAAAGAAGAGACCAATTGAGACCAAAGACACTAGGGACAGAGAAAGTGCATCAGTACACTGATCTCCTCATTCTGTCAAGAGCTATTAGGAGAAGCATGGGGTTTAAGAAGTAATTTTTAAATCGGGAATTACTGGAACATTTTCAGTAATAAAATATTTCTAAGCTTGCCAGGAGTATAACTATTACTCTCAAACAACACCATTTTTATTTAAATTTTCAGAGAAAAATCCTGTAGGTATTACTTGAAGCAGTAATTTAATATTTGTACATTCCTTTTATATTTTCAAAGGGACTTTGCACACAGAATATCGTTTGTTTCTCAAAAATTCTATGGAGATGTTATTGACCGGTTCAAGTCTTTCGTGAAGTGAGAAAGAACCATCTGAATGAAGGTAAGGCTGTGATGAAAGGGCATGAGCCAGATGTTAGTTAGATTTAGATCATGGGCAAAGTCTGGCAATTGTTTGTGAGACTGGGTGAGTTACTTTTATGAACTTAAAAATTCCTATATGAAAAAAACAGGAATTATAATTTCCACCTTGGAATTTTTTTGCTTAAGTCAAGTAAATAAGAAGCATATGCTTAAGTGCTGAACCAGGCCCAAAACAAGGTAGGCAGTAGTAGATCTTTTTTATTTTTCACAAATCAACAGAGATCTGTTATTGCAGCATTAAAATATTACAAGTTGGTTTTATAATACAGAATCTTTTTTCTGTAGCTAGACAACTCTTAGATCTTATTCATCAGTCTGCAGAGCTATCTATTCCTTTTTAGAAACATAGATACCATCCAAAATTTTTGTAATATCCTTCTTTTTAACTATTGTGGCTTGCTGAATCAAAGCAGTTGAATTAGAACAAGTCAAGGTCATTTCCTTCAGTGATCAACTCATCTTTCTGGACTTGTTGCTGAATAAGCAATACTTGGCTTAATCTGAACCTGAGAAATTTCAGATTTCAACAAGAGACCCATTCTCTTGAATGTTACAGACCTCATCTTGTAAGGAAAGCCCTGCTTGACATCTGCGATCATTTTCTATACATGACTCCAATAGTGGGAGCAGGAGCCAGTCATTTGTATTTCCCAAATATTTGTCAACCAGAGTCTCTTCTTTTTTTCTCAAGGAATTCTACTTTGATGTGATTGAAGCCCCACTGTAGGGTTCCCCTGGGCTTGTATAATAACTTTGTATCCCTTCAGTGTCATGGACAATATCTGGATTCTCCATAACCTGATTGCTGAAAATGGGCTTCATCTGTAGTAGATATGACAAAGTCAATTAGTTGTAGTTCTTAGGTTAGTCAGGACTTTTGGCTTCAAGTGACCAAATTCTGACACAAACTACTTGTTTATTGTCTGGAGGATACCATCAGATACTGAGTAACCAAATCGTAGGAGGAACAGGGATACATTTGAGCTTTAAGAACTGCAATCAATAATGTGAAGGTGGCTGGAAGGTTTCTTTCTCTTTTCTCTGGATGGCTTTTCCATGCTGTTTATTATTATTATTACAGATCGTGTTTCTTCACTTGGTGGCCGATATGGTCTTTGGTGAATACCAAGTTCTATATCCTTTGTCACTGAACAGAATTAGAAGTTAGATCTTAAGTGTTCTGATCTGAAGCCAAGTCTCCCACTCTTCTGTTGTCCAAGGGCTAGAGTCCTATAAGAACACGGCAACCCACATAGCCATGTGGACACAGCAGGTAGTGAGGCCACAAGCACCCAAGAGAAGGTTATGATGGGAATGTGTTCTAATGGACGTCACTAAATAATTGTAGGTCAGAGACCTAATGCTGGAGGTGAACTTAAACTCAGATCTGACTCCAGGTCAACTTCTTCCTACTACAATAGTGCTAACAAACTGCTGAAAGCTAATCAGCCATGAGGCCACTGAATGAGGCATTGTCAGGTACAGTTTCTCACTGTGTGCCACTTCCTAACTCAGGAGAAGTAGTGCTTCCTGACTGGCAAATGCAGAAGCTCTGAGTTGCATTAAAACCATGACATCTGTACCTGCAGGGCTATATGGTTAAGTTGAGCAACCTTCTGGTCTACTCTGCTGTACATGGCTCAGGAGGCAGCCTGCAGATGGGGACTGATGGAAGGGGCATTTGTGGCTCTAGAGCAAGTTCTACATGTTCATCCTCTTGGGTGGGGCTGCTTAGCCCCAGGATCCAATTCACTATTAGGTTGTATCTTTAATGACTTCTTTTTTCCTTCAGGGTTGAAATATTGATGTGTTTTGGGGATCAGGACTGACTGCTTTTCTAATCACAAAAGTCAACTTGGCTTTTCATAATTTTAGAAGTGTTGGTTTTGGGCAACCAATGAACCTTGACTGGCAATCAACAAAAGTATGCCCCAATCTTGTGTCTAAGGGCTTGCCCAAACTCAAAACCCCTTTAACCAATGAACATCTCCTCAAACCTGTTATTATACTGTTCTATTTGAAGCCTTCTCCCAACACAAAGTAGTAAACCCTGTATTTTTCATAGGGGACAAAGGGAAAACTAGTAAGAGAGATGACTTCTTGCTAAATCCCTCAATCTTTGTTTAGGAAATGTTGGATACTGGGGTGCCATAACTAAGTGCATTAAGTAACATAAACAGCATTCATTTCTCTTGATTTGGAGGCTGGGAAGTCTAACATCAAGACAACAACAGATCTGGTGTTGGTGAGGGCCCACTTTTTGGTTTTTAGATAGCCATCTTCTCTTTGCTTCTTTATGTCATGAGAAGGTCCTCTGTCCCTTATCAGTGTACTAGTCTTATCTTCAGAGCTCCACTCTCATGACCTCGTCACTCCTAAAGATCATCACAATGGGGTTTAGAATATGCATTTTGGAGGGACACAAATATTAAGTCCATAATGATGGGCTCTGGTATTCCTGCCCATAAACCAAAGGACTCTTAGCTCAGCCACTTGACACTTAGCTTTCTCCTTCACATCAACAACACAAAATGCAAGTCATTTTTTATATAAACCAGGAAGGTGGAAAAGCATGTGCAATAGTCATATCCAGCAATTCTGAGGGCAAAAGATGAGAACGTGCAATCCACAGAGTCCTAAAGCTGCTGAGTCCCAAAGCACCTATAACTCTAAGCCCTCAGGGGCTAATGAAGAGCACAGAATTGTATCCCAGGGTGAATTAGGGTGAAATAATTTGACTTGGAAACAAATGTTGGAGTAAGAACTCACCATGCTTTGGTCTTAATCTCATACTGTTCTGAAAGATACTAAAAACAGTAATGAAATGAAAGCTCAAATAGGTAATGACATTTCAGTTTTGAAAGTGTCACAATAGGCCTTAAATGATCTTCATGAAATCATTATTTTGCCTTCAGTTAGCTAAATGACTACTCTTGAACGTCAGTTCATCTTTAAATGGTAGATGCTGAGTTAATAAGAGTTGGTTGTTTGATATGTGCATGGATTGCTAAAGTCTTTTCTTGAATTTGGGGTAAGTGGGTGTGCATCCTGACCTGCAACTGTACAGCACCATGGAAAGTCTCAATTTAGCTATAGTTACTTGATCAGTTCACTAGACTATTATAATTCTTTCTACATTGTATTTTGGAATTTTGGACTTAGTAGGTTCTGTGTGCCCAAAGAGAAGAGAAGTAGAGCTTTCACAAAATTGGACTCATTGACATAATGGAGGAACCTTGAATTTTAACTCAATTTATGTTAGCATGGTGATTTTTTCACTTTTGGAATTTACTGGAGAGCCATATTAAACCCTATGGATTTGGTACAGCTCTACAGAAATACCCAGTTCTGAGCCATTCTTCCCTCCTGTAAGGGCCAAATGCCACAAAGCATACTCTGAGAAGCAATACAGAAGTTCTGCCTGGTCATTCACATCACGCATCCTTGTAGCTTGAATTTCTAAAAGAAACAAATTAGAGTCTTGGATTTGTTCTGCCAAAAGACGTATTCTACCAGAGGTGCTAGTCTGTGGCCTTTGTGAGATGTCTGGAAACCACACGAGAACCTGAGCATGAGCTATAGCTGCAGCCATGCAGCTTTATATGCAGTCACACATACAGTCACATCTGAGGCTTATTGTTCCCACAGCACAGGATCCAGGTCTCCTAGAGGAAGTCAATCCAGGTCTACTTCCTGGCTCTAACCTTTCAGCCGTGTGATTGAACAAAAATCACTTTGGTATATGTGGGAAACAGCAATAGTACTCATTTCACAGGGTTTCTGTGAAAATTAAATAAAGCACAATGTACCTTAAGGGCTGACACAGGGTAAGCATAGTAAGTGCTCAATATGCAGGGAACATTCCTGCCCTTTAAGAGAAACTGGTCACTGGCTGACTTGTATTTTTGGTCATGGCTGACAATTGAGTCAAAAGACATTCTCTGACAGCTTTCTGTATACAAGTGCTATGCTGTATTTTTCTCTCCTAAATTCTGCTCCAAGGTATTTTTCTCTCCTAAATTCTGCTCCAAGGGTAAAAATGAACATTAACGGACTCTGCACATCTAAGAAAACTATGTGGAGAAAAGACAATGCCTACCTTGTTAACTAGTGAGATATGTTTTTCCCTAAGTACAAAGCTTGGAGCGATTCTACCTGGATGTTTTTTATTGTGCCCAGGAGGACTATGGTTTTTAAGGAAATGTGTTTGTGAATCACCATTTGCCAATTTGTTTTATTCTTAGCTCTTGGGAATTCAAGGAGCACATGTCATCTAGGAAAATTTCCAGTATAATGCTCAGAATTCCTTGAACAAACAAATGGTGCCTGGGAGTGTATATGGTCTATTTATTTATTTATGTATCTAGCTATCTGTTTAATCTACTTTATCCTTAGAAATAGGTATGATACCTTAGCAGCCTACACTTTACTTGTTCAAGTCACCTCGCCCTTTGATGCCAGGTGTTTCCTAGAAGGAACATACATGACAGGAGCATACTGTCATGTATGATACTGTCAGAGCATAGATCACTATTCACCATCAGCAAAGGAAAACACACTTTGCAATAAGAGGTATTCTTATGCACTGTGAGTAAGAAAATACATGTTTACTTTCACTTTTGGTGGTGAATATTTAACATGGGCTCCTGCAGATAGAGAATGAGATTTCTTAGAGAAAATAGTATTAGAATAATAGATGTTATCTTGGTGTCAATTATAATGAGATATATGTAAACCTTATTTTCATAAGTTAAAATTTATACTTCCATTTGTGTTAGACCACTGAGAAGAGAAAGAGGTTAAAAATTAGGAAGTAGGCCCTAATGAACCATCAAAAAGATGGAAGAGGCTGAATCCAGCTGGGCTTCCAGGGACATTGTTGAAAAGACACAACTGTTCCCCGAGAGAGATTGCTACCTTGGAGGATACCCTTGGAGCTATGCTGGCAACTAAGGGCTACTGCACCTCAACTGTTGCTCCACACAAGGTAGAAGGGAAATAGATGTCTAAGCCAATCCAGGAAGCAGGTGCCAGGTTACAAAACACTTGCTGCCTCTGCAACTCCTTATCATCCAGGAAACTGGGGAATGGACACAAGAATAGTGTCTTAGATAGTTTTTTGCTGCTGTAACAGAGTACCTGAGGCTGCCTAATTTTAAATGAATTTAAGTGTATTCAGCTTACAGTTCTAGAAGTGTAAGACTGAAGGATTTACATTTTGGTGAGAGCCATCTTGGTCATCATAGCATGATGGAAAGCATCACAGAAGAGAGAGCATGTGTACAAGAGAAGGAAAAGGGGGCAGGACTCATACCCTTTTCAGGAACTCACTCCTACAACAGCAGTAACTAACCCACTCCCATTCCCATGACAATAACAAATCTATTCATTCATTCATGAGCACAGAACTCTCTTGACTGGATCACCACTTAAAAGTTCTATCTTTCATCAGGTACTGGAGGCTCATGCCTGCAATCCTAGCTACTCAAGGGGCAGAGATCAAGAGAATTACAGTTGAAAGCAAGCCCAGAAAAATAGTTCACAAGACCCTATCTCAAAAAAAAAAAAAGCCATCACAAAAAAAGCCATGCTGGTGGAGTGGCACAATGTGTAGGCCCTGAGTTCTAACCCCAGTCAGGAAAAAAAAAAGTTCCACCTCTTAACCACATCTCATTGGGAGTCAATTTTCCAACACATGAACTTTGGGAGGGTGCGTTCAAACCATAGCAACAGAAAAACCTGTCATGTTCTGATTTCATGTGCCAGCAGAAAGAGCAATAATTGCAGAGATGGCTCCACTTCAATTCTGCCCTGTGCGTCTCATGAATATATCAGCTAGGAGAACAACTTGCACCCAGAACCCTTGTTGCAGGGGAGTCTCAGAAATGAAAGTTTGGGCAGCTCAATGTCTGTGACCATTCCAACTGTGTGATGGACATAGAGTGAGTTAATTCAGAGTACTAAGCACCTAGTTTGTGTAGCTTTGGTTTGTGGTTAGTTCTTTCTCCCATTGTACTGTGCACTCTCCTCTGACAAATATTAATATTCAAATGTGCTTTTTTATCTTTCTTTCCAAGATGACGTGTATATTCCTTGAAATAGTTACTTTTGTCTCTGGAAACTGGTACATGGAAGAGACCAAGGAAATGTCCATGAAAATATTAAATGAGTGAATGAATTGTCTTTGCTGTGCTCTGGCTTCAAATGCAGGAGCTGTGTCTCATTCACTGTGGGATGACCAGCTGCAGGCAGCGTCTCTAGTCTATGTGGGAGAAGAAGAAAACAACTTAAATTAATGTAAAATGTGAGCTTTATTTCTCTCATATCTAGTTGGCATGCCATGCTAACTCCTCTCTACCAAGAATACCATATCCTTGAGCAGATACCACTTTAAAATCCTATTTTATACTAAAACCACTTGCTGAACTGTAACTGTGCTATATTCCAAGAATGTTTCGAAGAGATTTTTGTGTATTTATATATTCTATTCCTAGAGCTTGAGCTATTATTTTGTTTGTTTGCTTTCTGAGAAAGGGTCTCACTATGTAATTGAAGCTGGGCTTGAACTTGCAATCCTCTTGCTGCAGCTTCCTGACTGCTGGGATTACAGGTATGTACCACCCCACCTGACCTAAGGTAGGCCTGTTTTTAACTACAGTCCTTTATGTACAATTATCTGAAAGCCAAATACTCAGCTTAATGAAATACAAACACTCATGTAACAACATCTAAGGTGAAGAAATAGACCATCATCAGCCTAATCAAAGATAATTATTCTCCCAAAAACTGTGCTTATCATGTCCTTGTTTTTCTCCAACTTGTTTTTTGAGGTACTGGGGTTTGAACCCAAAGCCTTTACTGCTTGAGCCATGCCTCCAGCCCTTTTTAGCTTTTGTTATCTTTCAGGTATCGTCTATGTGTTTTTGTTGGAGGCTGGCCTCAGATTGTGATACTCTCCTCTCAATCTTCACCTCCCATGGATCATAGGAACACACCATGAAGCCTGGTTTGTTGATTAAAATGAAGTCTTGCTTACTTTTGCTGTGGCTAGCCTCAAAGCCTCCTGATCTCTGCTTACTAAGTAGGTGGGATTATAGTTCTTCAAACTTTTATCTCTTTAGTTAGCATTCCTAAAAATTATTGCTCAACATTAACTATAAGCTTCATGTAAATGGAATCATACCGTGGAAATCCTTTCATTATTATCTATTTTTATGGATGTTGTCATTCGATATTATGCTTGAGAGAAGTTTTCCATGTTGCTGTGTGTAGTCTAGTTTGTTCATTCACTTCCTGGTATATAGTACCCCATTGCAATTCTGTCAGTAACTTATAAATTACTGACCTGTCCTACTCTTGAAGAACACCTTCATGCTTCCTGTTGTGGCATATTCTCAACAACACTCTTTTTTTTTAATTTTAATTTTTTATTATTCATATGTGCATACAATGCTTGGGTCATTTCTCCCCCCTGCCCCCACCCCCTCCCTTACCACCCACACCACCCCCTCCTTCTCCCCCTCATCCCCTCAATACCCGGCAGAAACTATTTTGCTCTTATCTCTAATTTTGTTGAAGAGAGAGTATAAGCAGTAATAGGAAGGAACAAAGGTTTTTGCTAGTTGAGATAAGGATAGCTATACAGGGAGTTGACTCATTAATTTCCTGTGCGTGTGTGTTACCTTCTAGGTTAATTCTTTTTGATCTAACCTTTTCTCTAGTTCCTGGTCCCCTTCTCCTATTGGCCTCGGTTGCTTTTATGGTATCTGCTTTAGTTTCTCTGCGTTGAGGGCAACAAATGCTAGCTAGTTTTTTAGGTGTCTTACCTATCCTCATATCTCCCTTGTGTGCTCTCGCTTTTATCTTGTGATCAAAGTTCAGTCCCCTTGTTGTGTTTGCCCTTGATCTAATGTCCACATATGAGGGAGAACATACGATTTTTGTCAACAACACTCTTAAGAGCATTCTCACACATTTTTCCTGGGGCCAGAGGCATGGCAGTAAACATTTAAGAACTGATTCCCTGGGGAGAAAAGCTTGGTTATAACACTTGACTATTTTCATAGTGTAAATTCTTCCACATGGCTAATTTCAAGTCACCAGTGCAAAGTCTTTGAATGTGAAGGTAGAAAGAGATGTGTACGAGTAGGTCTCCCAAGCTGTGTGCTGCTGAAGCATGTAGGTGTATTTCTGTTTGGTGTGTGACTTGGAGTGGATTGACTTATCAAGTGTGTATTCAACTAGGAGATAATGTCATATTATTTACAAAGTGACTGTATGCATTTACCTTATTCCAGAAGTGCCTAATAACTTTGTTAATCCATACTCAATAGTCATTTTCTTTTTTGCCATTGCTGGTATCTCATAGCAAATTTAATTCAAGTTTCCCTGATCATAAAAACATTGATATCTTACCATATATTTGTTGGCCATTTGAGTATCCTCTTTTGTGAAGTTCTTATTTGAATCTCTTGTCTAATTTCCTAAGTGTAAGGAACTGCTGAATATAGACCATGCCACATGTGGAAAAGAAAGATTTCTTACAGACTGCTGGGCTGACCCTCAGGTTCATGGTGCAGTGGCTTGGCTGAAATGGGTAGTGGGCTTTATAGGAGGAGTTATGGGGGAGGGAGAGAGTCTCTGGTCTCCGATATTCTGTGATCACCAGATGGAACAGGTCGACATGCCTGGCTAGTTGAGTAACTGGAAGTTCCTGAGTTTTGTAAGCAGAGAAACAAGCAGGAAACAATTAGGGGAGTTTGGTAAGCAGTCATTAATCAGGGGGTCTGGTTTTGGTGCTAGCCTTGGGAACTTCTGCCTGCTCCAAGAATGCCAGGGACCTAACACTAATGTGATGCCTGACTTTCTAATTTATAGTTTTTTTATAAGTTTAGAGACTAGTTTCCTATTTGGGTAATGGGTATTGCTATGAATCAATATGGTTTTATTTACTTATTTTTGGTGGTACTGGGACTTGAACTCAGGGTCTTAAGCTTGCTAGGCAAGTACTCTACCATTTGAGACACTCCATCAGCCCATTTTTTTGTGTTGAGTATTTTTGAGATAGGATCTGTGAACTGTTTGCGGGAGCTTGCCTCAAACCATGATTCTTCTGGTCTCTGCCTCCCAAGTAGCTAGGATTGCAAGAGTGAGCCACTGGAGCCCGGTGGTTTATTCTCTCTGAAACTCGTGCTGAAGGTTGATGGCTCTCTTGATGGTGACTCTTTCTTGAGTTTTTAAGTGTTTAAAAACTAATATTTGATTCAGTTATTGAAAAACTTTTACATATATTTGGAATAGCATGTACATAAATTTCATGACCCACTATGTAAAGACAGTTTTATGCAAAATGTAGAAAAATATAATCTGATACTTATTTGAATCTCTAACTTTATGTTAAAGGCTATATTAACATAGGCTGTATAGTCTATTAAGATAGGTTATTAGCATAGACTTTATATTCTATTAATATAGGCTTTTTATTATGTTATATCATATTATTATATTAAAAACCTGTATTAATATAAACTTTAAAATAAAGCCTATCAGGTAATATTAGTGTAGCTACCTCTTCTAACTGCTAGGGAAAGTATTCCATTTTATACTTTAAACCTAATATAAATTGTAAATTACATAACCCATCTTTAAATAGTCTTCAATCACACATAATAAGCAAATGATGACTTTGGGCTAATAAAAGTACTTGCTTTTGGAGTATTCAAATTCATTTTTCTTTTATGCTTATTACTTTTTTGTTTAAAAATTATTTCCTTAACATGAGATCTTACAGACACTCTTGTGTGTTATTCTCAAAAATTTTTTTGTCATGCTTTCAACACTTAGATCTAGAATTCAGTTTTGGTGTAAAGTAGCCATTTGATTGTTTCAGTACCGTTTATCAAAGGGAGTTATTTTCTCCCAGCTGCTCTTCATTTATGCTAAATACAGTTTCAGTATATAAGTGACCCTGTCCTTGGACCTCCTGTATTATTTTTTCTCACTCTATGATAATAATAATAGATTGAATAACTTCCTTTTTTGAGATAGGGTCATGCCATGTAGCCCACACTGACCTTGAACTCATGATCCTCTGACCTCAGTCTGTTGAGTGCTAGGAATGCAGGCATGAACCACCATGTCTAACCCTCAACTTACTTTATAAAAATATTGCTAACTTGTAGAATAACTTCATTCATATTATTATTCTGTATTATTATTGTTCTGGCTATTCATGGCTGTGTATTTCCCTCTATACTTTCTGATTAAAACACACAAAGAAACTAGCTGGAATGTTAGTTGGACTACATTAAGTTTATACACAAATTTGTGAATAACTGACATTTAAAAAATCCTGAGTCTTCAATCCAAGTAATATATATGTCTTGATTTATTCAGAGCACTTTAAATTTCCCTAAAAATATTAATAGTTTTCTACATAGGAATTTCTCTAGTTTTACAAAATGTATTTCTTAGGTAAATGATATTTTTTATACTATTGAAAATAGTAGTTTTATTTAAAAATTTGGATTTGTTGCTGGTACTAGTACAATTAAAATTTTTACATTGACTTTGTATCTGTAAATTGTAGTCAATATCAATGCAAAAACTTATCTATATATATATTCCAGTATAAATATGTATTTCAGTATATATAGTATGTATAGTTTTTTTATATGTTCACAATCAAATAATTTGTGAAGTTAATCAAATCTGAGGTCAAGAGCACAGTTCACCAGGCTTCAAATCTATCCAAATAAAAGTTCAAGAACTTCCCAAAACTAATCTTTGGTTTGGAAATTTGCCAAAAAGACTCTCAGAACTCACCATATGCTATTCAGCAAGAATACATTTATTAAGGGGAAAGATGCAAATTAGAAAGAACCACACAAAGGAAGAGCCATACTAGGCAGGGTCTGGGAAGATGTAGAGCTTCTAGTTGTCCTGTGCCTGTGGATTCCTGGATGGCATAACCTCTTCCTGGCCATGTGTGACTCTGCACAGAGTATTGTCAACCAAGGAAACTCTCCTGAGTAATGTTATCCAGAACTGCTTTAGTGTTTCATAGCATAGGCACTATTGATTTAGTTATTTCTCATGTGGTTAAACTCCACCTCTAGCCACCCTTCCACAGGTTGGGCTGACAAAAATCAACTCATTGCCATATAAACTATAAGATGGTATGTGAGGGGCCCACCATGAATGACAGAGACTCTTAGCACTCAGGAAATTCCTAATGTTACCTTCCAGGAGCTGGGGCATAGGATACATGTCTCTTTGGAGGACAAGTGATTATTTTTGTCTTTCTTTCCAATTTTATTCATGTCTGTTTCCTTTTCATAATACACAGCACTAGACATGAATTCCATCATGTTGTAGTACAGTGGTGTTAACAGTAGATAATAGTGCTTTGTTCCCGTTCTCTTATGATGTATTTTTAACATCACCATTAAGGTTAATGCTTGGGAGGGGGGCAAGATGGAGAGAAGTAGAAGCTCATTTGCCTAACTGCTTGTTGAAATTTTCCAAAACAAAGCACCTAGCTTTCACCGGCAGAAAGCTCAGCTATCTGAAGCTCCTTGCAGGCAAATGAGCTTGGAGAATGAGCGATCAATAAGATTTGAAAAAATCACAGCCCAGAGAGGTTGGGGACTCCCAGCCACAGTGTCCATGTGAGAATCTGCCACTAGGGGCAAACATTGTGAGGGAAGTCAGAGTGGGCAATCTGAGGGTTTTTGGCATGAACTAGGAAAAGAGCAAAAATGCACAGAGGTCAGCATCCCTACCCAATCTTGCAGCAGCTCCAGTGAATAAGGTCAATTAAAGAAATGAAACATAGTGCCCTTACTAAGGGAAAATTCAAGTTGGAGCAGCTGCTGGAGCAAACAATGACAAGGAAAGAGCTTTGAAACTGATCAAATCTGGAGATTTAAAATGTTGCAGCCTGGGGAATTCCAGGTCTCAGAACCACATGTCTGCATGGGAGACTGTCACCAGATGCAAATGTAAAGAAGGTGAGGTTTTTGACTGGGACAATCTGAAAAACAGAAAAACGTCCAGAGCTCAGCAGCTCTACCCTTTCCAGTTGTCTGCACCCCACTAACAGAACAAGTGGCCCCACCCACTCAAGTCTCTTCACATTTCAACAGAAGTCTCATCTTCCTATCTGCAGAGGCCTAGAAGACCCAAAACAATTCAAAGGGCAAAGCTGTGTAAGAGAATTTCCCTGCAGTTTGTCAATCATGCTGTTCCAACTGCCCTTCCTTGAGGACCCTTCTGTACCCTAAGCTAGAGTTACAACTCCACCCTCCTGAAGCTCTTTGCATAGGAACCTCTGCAAAAGGGACTAACTTGGAAAAATGGAGGGGGTACAAGGACACTTCTCTCCAACAAAAAATATGTGGGTTTTTAATTTATTTTGTTGGGGTTTTTTTGTTTCTTTGTCCTTTATCAGCCATTCATCCAATTTGTTTTCATTTGGCTGTTTCTTTCCTTTTTTCTTTTATTTATTCTTTTTCTTCTTTTTAAAATTTGGTTTACAATTGTTGAAAACTTTTTCTTTTTTTTTAATACCTCTTTTTTTCTCCTTATTCTCAAACCACTCTCCATTATAAATATATAGAACATCTTGCCACAGCAGCTCCATTGAATAAGGTCAATTAAAGAAATGAAACACAGGGCACTGTGTTTCATTTTTACATATAAATAAATGTATAGATGTCTCTCATACTACTCTCTTCTACAACTATGTCCTCTTCTTTCCATCAATTCCACTGCCCTCCATTTCCCATGCCCAGCTCCCATAATACTCAATTTCTAATCCCAGATCATCACCCCTAGAAACCAGATTTTGGTTCCAGTACAACCTTAGGGGGAGACAGGTAAGGATTCCAATTACTCATTCAAATATTTGACTTATTGCTTAGTTGTTAACTTTGTTACTGTAGTTTATTATCTTCTTACATGAGGAAGTAAAAGGAAACTTAGTCCAACAGATGTATAAATCATAGTGTAGAAATTTAAATATAAATAACAAAGACAATGTCTCACCTCCAAATTTCCACCACAACAAGTCAACATTTGAATCCAAAGATAATGAATTGTCCTTAATGTCAGAGAAAATTTAGAAGCCCACTGTTAAAAAACAATCAATGACCTCAAAGAGGATTCAAATTAACAGATAAATGAAGTGATGAAATCAACCTAAGAAGTCGATGAGAAAGTAAACAACATGGAAGAGAAATTCACTAAGGAAATGGAAATTATGAAAAATAACCATGTAGAAATGTTAGAAATAAAAACCACAGTGGATATATAATGTTAACCACAGATAATATCAAACAGAAGGAAGAATATCAGAGATGGAGGACACGATTGAGGATATATTGCACCCAGAAAATCAAAAAAGAAAAAAATGAATACATATGATTGCAGCATATGAGGTGTCTGGGACATGATCAAAGTACCAAACCTATTTCCCCTTCTTTCCTTCTGTTGGAAAGGAGCTGAAATACAAACTAAAGGCATAGGAAACATACTTAATGAAATCATAGGAGAAAATTTCCCAAATCTATGTAATGATATAGACACCTAAGTAAAGAAGGCACTTCAAACTCCAAATGGACATAACCACAAAAGAAAAATCCCACATCATATGAAAATTAAACTGACAATACTAGAGAACAAAGAAAGGGTACTGAAAGATTGCAAGGGTAAAATGCCAGCTTACATCCAAAGGTAAACATTTAAGAATCACCTCAGACTTCTCAGTCCAAACCCTAAGAGCTAGGAAATCATGGAGCAAGATAATTCAAGTTCTGAGAAAGTGACTGCCAACCAAGAATACCATATTCAGCAAAGCTGTTCTTCAGTCTTGATGGAGAAATAAGGACCTTGCAGGACAAGGATAAGCTAAAGCTATTCATGTCCACCAAGCCTGCTTTACAAAAGATACTTAAGGGAATAATTAAAACAGAAGAGGAAGAAAAATAATCATAAACATGAGAGGTCAAGAAAGAATAAAACTCAAAAGGGGAATTAACCCATGTGAGCTAGGAAAGTAGCAAGTATGATTAACTCAGTAAACCATCAAACCCAGAGATGAACAAAGCCAAAATAACAACTAAAAAGAGACTAAATCTCAAAAAAAAAGCAACAGAAACATGTGAATCAGTAAATGCCTCTCAATCATAACCCTAACACTCCAATCAAAAGACATTGATTATCTGATTGGGTCAAAATGCAAGATCCAACAATCTGTTGTCTATTATGAAACACACCTCAAAACAAAAGACCCACAAACTAAAAGTGAAAGGTTGAAAAAGATTTAACAGGCATGTGGAAACTGAAAGTAAGTAGGAATAGCTATCTTCATATTAGCCAAAACAGATTTTATGTAAAAATCAGGCAGAAGAGATAAGGGAGGTCACTAGATATTAATAAAGGTAATGATTTAGCAAGAAGTTCATAAAACAAACACTTCTGAGTTTAAAGGAACAGACATTTCCACATACAATAATAGTAGTAGATTTCAACATTCTACTCTTATCAGTAGACAGAACATCCAGACAAAAATTAACAAAAATCTCCTAGAACTAAACAATAGTGTGAACAAAATTGACTTAACTGACATTTTAGAGTATTTCATCTTATGGCAGCAGATTACACATTTTTCTCAGCAGCCCATGGAACTTTACCCAAAATGGATCACATCCTAGGCCATAAAGCAAACCTCAAAAAATACAAAAAAGTCAAAATAGTGACCATAATATAATAAATGTAGAAATCAACAGCAAGGAAAAACATGAAAACCATTCAAACTCACAGAAACTGAATAACACACTTTTGAATCATTAATTGGCATTGAAGAAATTAGGAAAGAAATTAACAAATTCCTAAATTCAATGGAAACTGAGGACACAAATTGCCAGACCATGTGGGACATAGCACAAGAAGTCTTAAAAAGAAAGTTTCTAGCCATGAGCATCCACATCAGAAAATTAGATGTTAAATAAATCATCTGATGATGCAGTTGATGCTCTTAGAAAAACAAACCAATCCAAAAAGTAATAGATAGAAAGAAATTATAAAAATCAGGGGAGGAGAGATCCAAGATGGTGACTAAGGTACAGAAATGTAAAGCCTAAGCTCCCTGACTTCAAAAACCTCCCTGAGACATTGCAGCCATACTTGGGTAATTCTGACTTCTTCTAGCTAAAATAATAATTGCCACCACACTAGGTGCAGGAAAAAATTCAAAGACTGACCCTCAAATCAGCCTTTAATTGCACCTAACAGCTGCAACCCACTGCACAGTCAGTGGTTCAGCCCAGGGGAAACCCTCATTCCCCATGGTGATTTTTTTTCTTCTTTTTTTCCTTTTTCCTTCTCTTCTTCTTCCTCCATCAAGTGGAAATAAAGCACCAACCAGAATCAAACTTTTGACATCCTAACCCCTAGCACATGGAAAGCCTCCCCACACCACATTACACTGAGAAAATTTGGTGCCATTTTTTGCCATTGCTGCTGCTGCTGCCACTGCCACCACTTCAAGTGCCACCGGCCCCAAACCTACCTGTATGTCAATTGACAGAACAAACAGGTGAGCACCATGCACCACATGGATCTCCTGTATCCATCTCCAGGAACATAAACCAGTACAGTCCATGGGCAATTGATTCCCCCCAGCAAAAAACTGAATAACAAACAGCTAACTGTTATCTACCATAGACAGTGTAAATGGCAGATGGAATGCTGAAACTGCCCTGGAGAAAGGGGGAGGAGCAAGGAGCTAATCTCATCACCAAACTATCAATAAACAAACACAGGAAAGACAGCAAAGACTGACAGTTAACAGGCAATAAGCCACTTCCTGAAGCAGGGAAGGTAGTGGATCATAGAGCTGACCTCCTGAGTCAGAGAGCAGCATCCAAACTGAACTGCCCCACAAAATTGAAAAACAAACAGCAAACTATAATAAAACACAGATAGCAGAGAAGGTGGGTGGAACACAACCTGCCCCAGAGAAAGGGGTGGGGCAAAGAAATAAACTCCCAGTGGGGAAATTCCAATAACAAACACAGCAATAACCTACCTCCAAAGCAGGACAGGTAGTGGATCATAGAACTGATCTCCTGAACAAGACAGCAGCATTCAAAACTAGACTGCCCCACCTTGTTGGAGGAGGACCTGACCAAACAGCTTCAGCTGAAGGGTACCATAACACAGCTAACAGCTGGGGAAATCAATATCTCTGAACCCTTAAACAACAAAGACAACCAAAGGGCAGAAATCACCACATACCTATCAATATTAAGACTGAATGTCAGTGGACTCAATTTCCTATCAAAAGACATCACTTTGAAAATTGGACTAAAAAGGAAGATCCAACAATCTGTTGTTTACAGGAGACTCATCTCATTGACAGAAACAAACACTGGCTTAGGTAAAAGGCTGGAAGAAGATTTACCAAGACAGTGGCCCCCTAAAACAGGCAGGAGTAGAATATATATCTCAAGGTAGACTTCAAACTTACATTGATCAAATGAGATAAAGAAAGACACTCCATACTTATAAAAGGGGAAATACACCAACAGGAAATAACAATTATCAACCTATATGCACCCATTGTCAGTGCACCCAATTTCATCAAACATACTCTAAAGGAAGTAAAAGCACATATAGACTCAAACACAGTAGTAGCAGGAGACTTTAATACCCCCCATCACCAACTGATAGGTCATCCAAACAAAAAATCAATAAAGAAATTCTAGAACTAAATCACACCATAGATCAAATGGACCTACTTGATATCTGCAGAATATTTCATCCAACATCCACACAATATACATTCTTCTCAGCAGCATATCTTAGGGCACAAAGCAAGCCTCAGCAAATAAGTGCAAATAGAAAGAATCCCCTGAATTCTATCTGATCACAATACATTAAAACTAAAACTCAACAACAAAAACAACAGCAGAAAATATGCTAACAATTGGAAGCCAAACAAAACATTGCTCAATGATCAGTGGGTCATTGATGAAATACAAGAGGAAATTAAAAGGTTCCAGGAAGTTAATGAAAATAACACAACCTACCAGAACCTATGGGATACAGCAAAGGCAAGAGTGCATATATTAAAAGGACAGAAAGATCTCAAATAAACAATCTAATGCTACACCTCAAACCCCTACATAAAGAAAAAGCAAAACCTAAATCAAGTAGAAAGAGAGAAATAATAAAAATAAGATCTAAAAACAATGAATTAGAGACCAAAAAAACCATCCAAAGAATCAATGAAACAAAAAACTGGTTCTTTGAAAAAGTCAGAAAGATTGACAAGCCCCTGGTAAACCTGACTAAAATGAGGAAGGAAAAGACCCAAATCATAAAATCAGAAATGAAAAGGGGAGATAACAACAAACACCAAGGAAATCCAGGGAATCATAAGAGACTAATTTAAGAACCTATATTCCAATAAATTGGAAAATCTTGAAGAAATGGACAAATTTCTAGATATTCATGACCATCCAAAACTGAACTACCTAGTCAGATCTATAACATTAAATGAAATTGAAGCAGCAATAAAGAATCTCCCCCCCGAAAAATGTCCAGGATCTGATGGATTCTTTGCTGAATTCTATCAGACCTTTAAAGAACTGATATCAACACTCCTTAAACTTTTCCATGAAATAGAAAGTGAAGGAACACTGCCTAACTCATTCTATGAAATCAGCATTACACTCTTCCCAAAACCAGACAAGGACACATCTGAAAAAGAGAACTACAGACCAATCTCCTTAATGAACATTGATGTAAAAATCCTCAAGAAAATAATGGCAAACTGAATCCAAAAGCATATCAGAAAGATCAATCACCATGACCAAGTTGGCTTCATCCCAGGGATGCAGTGATGATTCAACATGCACAAATCAATAAATGTTATCTAGCACATTAATAGAAGCAAAGACAAAAACCACTTGATCATCTCAATAGATGCAGAAAGAGCCTTTGATAAGCTCCAATACCACTTCATGATAAAGATTCTAAGAAAATTAGGAATAGAAGGAATGTACCACAACATTATAAAGGCTATATTTGACAAACCTATAGCCAACATCATACTTAATGGAAAAAAACTGAAACCACTTCCCCTAAAATCAGGAATGAGACAAGGGTGCCCACTCTCACCACTCGTATTCAACATAGTCCTGGAATTCCTAGCCAGAGCAATAAGGCAAGAAGTAGTAATAAAAGGAATACAAATAGGTAAAGAAACTGTCAAAGTATCCCTATTTGCAGATGACATGATCCTACACCTCAAAGACCCAAAAAATTCTACCCAAGAACTCCTAGACACCATAAACAGCTTCAGCAATATGGCAGGATACAAAATCAATTTACAAAAATCATTAGCTTTTTTATATACTAACAATGAACAAATTGAGAAAGAGTATATGAAAACAATTCCATTTACAATAGCTTCAAAGAAATCAAATACCTAGGAGTAAACTTAACAAAGGATGTGAATGACCTCTACAAGGAGAACTACAAACCCCTGAAGAAAGTGATCGAGGAAGACTACAGAAGGTGGGAAGATCTCCCATGCTCATTGATTGGTAGAATCAGCATAGTGAAAATGGCTATACTACCAAAAGTAATCTACCTGTTCAATGCAATTCCCATCAAAATCCCAATGACATTCATCACAGAGATAAAAAAATCTACACTAAAGTTCATTTGGAAACACAAGACACTGAATAGCCAACCCAATACTCAGCAAAAAGAACAATGCTAGAGGTATCACAATACCTGATTTCAAACTATATTACAGAGCCATAGCAATAAAAACAGCATGGTATTGGCACAAAAACAGATATGAAGCTGCCAAAAATATACAGTAGAGAATTGACAGCCTCTTCAACAAATGTTGCTGGGAATAGTGGTTATCTGCCTGCAGGAAATGGAAACTAGATCCATATCTATCACCCTGTACTAGTATCAACTCAGAGTGGATTAAGATCCTTAATATTAGATGCAAAACTGAAGGTAGTGTAGGAAAGAGCGGGGCATACTTAGGAAGCAATAGGTATAGGAAAGGACTTCCTCAATAGAACTCCACCAACACAGCAATTAAGAGAAAGGATGGACAAATGGGACTACATGAAATTAAAAAGCTTCTGCACAGCAAAAGAAATGGTCTCTAAACTGAAGAGACCACCCACATATGCGGACTTTAGACCTAAAACAAATTCAGAAATATTATTGGACATGGGTCACATGCTAAGGGGAGAACACATACAGAAGGAATAAGGAAACAGAAGGAAACCCAAAACTTGAAAGTATTTGATGTGCCCACTGTAGAGGAGGAAATAAATTAATCTTAAACTGACAGAGGCCACTTTGGGAAGTTGAGCAGGAAGTAGTGAAGAGATCTCATAGAGATTACCCAATTTGGGTTATAACATACATATGGATGGAAGCAATACTAGGAATCTGTCTGTATAGCTATCTTTTTTTCAAACTAGCTATTGTTTATGTCTTCTCTTCAACAAAATTGGAGAAGAGGGTAAAAAGGTTCTGTCTGGAAGGGAGGGGGTGAGGGGCAAAGGAAGGGGTGGGGTTGGGGAGGGGGAGAGATGGTCCAAACAATGTATGCACATATGAATAAATGAATAAACTATAAAAAACTCAGGGCAGAAATCAATGAATTGGAGGATAAAAGAGTGATACAATGTACCAATGAAACAAAGAGTTGGTTCTCCAAAAAAAAAAAAAAAGAAATAAACAGGATCAACAAACACCTAGCCAAATTAACTAAAGAAGAAAGGAGAAGGCCCAAATCAATAAAATATGAGATAAATGGGGCATATTACAACAGATACGAAAGAAATTAAGAAGATTATTTGGGAATCCAAATAATCATTTTTGAAAAAATGGAGAAGAAAATACAAATTTCTTGATATTTATGAGCCACCAAAATTAAATCAAGAGGACATTAATAACTTGAATAGATCTATTAGAAACAATGAGATTGAGTCAGTTATATGGAGCCTGCCAACAAAGAAAAACCCAGGTCTTGATGGATTCACTGCTGAAATATATCAAACCTTTCTAGAAGAACTCACTCCAATGCTTCTCAGACTATTCCATAAAATACAAAAGGAAGGAATACTATCAAACTCATTCTATGAAGTCAATACTATCTTATTAATAAAAAAGAAAGTTAGAGAAATATCCCTGATAAGCAAAGATGAAAAAAATCCTCAATACAGTATTTGCTTATAGAATCTAACAACATATTAGAAAGTTCATACACCATGATCAAGTAGGTTTCATTCCAGAGATGCAAGGATGGTACAACATATGCAAATCAGTAAACATAATACAACACATAAATAGAATCAAGGACAAAAACCACATCATCATATCAATAGATGCAAGAAAAGCCTTTAATAAAATTCCCATGCTCATGGATTGACAGAATCATTGTTTTGGAAAATTCCTATACTACCAAAAGCAATCTATATGGTAAATGAAATCCTTATCAAAATTTCAATGACATTCTTCAACAAGACATACAAGTCCATCCTAAAGTTCAGATAGAACACAGAAGACCTCAAATACCCAGAGCAATCCTGAACAAAAAGAGCAATGCTGGAGGTGTCACAATACCTGACCACAGCATAGTGTTAAAGACAATGTTGTACTGGCACAAAAACAGACAAGAAGACCAATAGAATGGAATAGAAGACCCTATTACATTCCAAACTCACATAGCTACAGCCATTTGATTTTTGATGAAAGAGCCAAAATATGCATTGGAAAAAAGATAGCTCTGCAACAAATGGTGGTGGGAAAAATGGATATCCACCTGTATAAGACTGAAGCTAAATCCCAGTCTCTCACCTGTTACTTGTATTAGTTCCAAGTGATCAAAGATCTGAAGCTGTGAAATTACTCCAGGAAAAAATAGGGAACACACTGGATCATGTAGGCCTAAGTATTAACTTTATGAATAGAACTTCAGTAGTTCAGCAATGAAGATAAAGTATTGACAAATAAGACTGCATGGAACTAAAATCCTTCTGCAAAGCAAAAAGAAACACTCACTAGATTGAAGGGATAGCTTATAGAATGGGAGAAAATCTTTGGCAGCTATACATCTAACAAAGGACTAATAACTAGAATATACAGGGAGCTCAAAAAAACTGTAACCCCATAATGAATCAAAAACCCACTAATAAATGGGCAAATGGACTGAATAAACAATTATCAAAAGAAGTACAAATATTCAATAAATACATGAAGAACTGCTCGACATTCTTGGCTATAAAGGAAATACAAATCAAAATGCATTGAGATTTTACCTCACTCCAGTGAGAATGGCTATCATCATTAACACACATAACAACAAATGCTGGTGACAATATGGGGAAAAGGAACACACACATTATTGATGGAAATGCAAATTGTTGCAACTACTATGAAAAGTAGTATGGAAGTTCCTCAGAAAAGCTAGAAATATAACTACCATATGATCCAGTGATAGCACTCCTAGGCATATACCTGAAGGAATATGCTCTAGGATATGATAAAGTCACTTGTATACCTATGTTTATTGCAGAACTATTCACAATAGCGAAGCTTTGAAAATAACTCAGATGCCCCTTGGTGAATGGCTTAAGAAAATGTATATATGCACAATTGAATATTATTCAGGAATAAAAGGAATTAAAATATGTTGTTTGCAGGTAAATGAATGGAGAACATTATTAAGCACAATAAGCCAGGCTCAAAATGTCAAATGTTGCATGTTTTCCCTCATAAGTGGAATCTATACCTATAAAATAAATATACACAGAAATGCACATATGATTATCTATGTATCTATCTATCTATCTGTTTATCTATCTATCTATGGAGAGAAAATGATTGTATTAGTGGGTCTATCTGAGAGAACTCCTGGACGGAAGGAGAGGGAATGAGAATGAGATTGTTGAAAAGTGAAAAATATTAAAACATTGCTTCTTTGTATGAAAATATTTTAGAGCAATGCACCGTATGCTGTTGAATAATAGGGAAGCGGGATGATAGAGAAAGAGTCAGTAAGACAGGTGGTTAATCTGACTAAAGTACAATATATACGTGTCTGAAATACCAGGGTAAAACCCCTTTGAACTACCAATATACACTTAAAAAATTGAAAGACCAGAAGGTAAAATAGGTCCTGCCCAGGGGTGGATACCAGTGGGAGGGGAGAGGGTATAAAGAAAGGGTGAAGGAGGGCAAATAAAGTGGATTTATTTTGTATTCATTTATGAAAATAGAACAATGAACCCTGCTGAAATGATTCTAAAAAGGAGGGGGGTGTCGGAGGAAAAATGGTGGAGGGGGTGAATCTAATTAAGATATGTTGTAAGTACATATGTAAATGTCACAGTGCACCCCCCCATACACTCTTATATGCTAATTTAAAAAAAGGTTAAGTTTGGTATAAGGTTTTTTTGTAGAAATCACTTATCAGTTTAGGACGCTATTCTTCTATTCCTAGTTTGTTAAGAATACGGATTTTTGTCAAAAACGGAATTGAATTTATGACTTTATCTGCATCTGATGAGATAGTTATAGAATCTTCCATCTCTATTCTGTCAATATGGAAAATTGCATAGATTGTATTCCTAACGTCAATATGGAGAATTTCATTTATTCAGTTTCTAATCCCAAACTTGTAATCATGATACAACTTCATCATGTTTATCCTTCTTATATCTTGCCAAATTCTGTTTGATGATTTTTTAAAATTTACTCATGAATAAAATTTTGATGAAATTATTCTAGAATTCTTATAATGCACTTATTGAGTTTTAGAATCAAAGTAATGCTGACTCCCCAAAATACAAGCTTGGAAACTTTACCTTAAAAGATTTTTTCTGGGATATTTAATGCTTAAATTCTAAGTAGAATTCCTTAGTGAAATTACCTGAACTACACTTTAATTATGGATTCAATGTCTTTAGTCATAGGAATACACAGATTTTCTATTTGTTTTTATATCTCTTCTGTGAAGTTAGTTAGTGCCTTTATATGTATATTTGTTACTTTGTGACTTTCATTGAACATTTTAAATGCATAGGCTTAAGTCATTCATAATATCCTCTTGCTATGTTTTAAAGACTATAGGATCTATAGCTATTTCTTCTAGATTAGAAGTTATTTCTCCCAACATTTTGAAAATTTTCACTTCATTATCTTCTGGCTTAAGTTTTTTTAGTTGAAAAGCCAAGTGACAGTGTTCCTTTTATCAAGACAATCTGATTATTTTTCTCTATGGCGTTTCAGATTTTCTCTTTAACTTTTCAGTCTTACTATGATGTGTGTAGAGTTTATGCGTGTGTGTATCCTGTGGAGGGTTATTGGGTCTTTTACCTTTCAATAATTTTGATACATTAACTCAAATACTGTCTCTGCTCCATTCTTGGTCTTACTTCTTTCAGTTCTTATTATTTAATACGCTAGTCTGTTACCACTATATTCTCTCATTTGGGCCTACACACATATTTGTGAGCGCACATGCTCCTTCTGAATATTTCCTGCTGACCATCTTCTAAACCATTAACTCTCTCTTTGACCATGTGCGATCTGCTGATAAACCATTAATTACATCTTTAATTTTAGCTCTTGTCTTTTAAATTAAAATTTTCTAGTTGATTCTTCTCTAATTTGATGCCACCTCTAAATGTTCTTAGTTCTTGGCTAAAATCTTCAACCTAGACAAGGATATATTAAATTTAATTCAAAATCTGTAAAATATGGTTCCAATTTATGGAGTTGAAATGTTGTAGGAAATGGCAAGGGAAACAAAGTCACTGAGACAATTTTTACAGGAAGCAAGGAGTTTATTACACTAGCAGACTCAGCAGAGATAATTTCTCAAAACCCTGAGCACCAATCTGTGTCAGGGACTTGGTTAAATACTTACAGAGTTTGTCCCCCATCCTCCTACAGAATGTGGTTACAGTTACAGGAAACATTGCAGAGCTAGCTGGAGGCTTGCAACTTTGCAGAGCTAGTAGAAAGCTGCTTGTAGACTCAGAGTGGGGAAACCAAAGTGAATACCAGACACTGTAAATCCCAGGAAAATAGCTAAGCTGGCCCCAACATTTCCCCTTTTGATGCTTTGATATTTTGTTTTTCAAAATGAATCATCTCTTTCTTTTTTAGGGATGGGATTTACCCTCTGGTAACCTTGCAATAGATATAATTGTGTGGCCATTTTTCATTTCACTATGGCTTTTATCAGGGTCTATACGGACCACATGACCAGTGGCAGCAAGCATGGGAGTATAAGACAGCCCAACACCATAAATAATAAGCCCCTAACATTGTTTTAAATCCTCCTGTTGTACAGAATCATCCTCTAAGCAAATTATCAGCATTTCACCCTTTTCCAAGTTTGAACTGGAATATGAACAATCTTTTTTATTTTATCTGTGATTTCTTTGTTATCTTTCCCATGTAAAGGCATTTTTAGTCTGAGTAGTAAGTAAGCACAACTCATAGGATGAGGGGTTCAGATTTTCAAAAGGAACCCAGAATAGAAGCAACCAAAGACAATACCACATCCTGTTAGCAGGAGAAAAGAAGAAAGTTGTCAGAGAAAGCTTTTTGATCTGGCTTTATCCCACTGGGGCAGTTACTGCTATTCCCATCGACCAAAGCAAAGCAAGGTTACACTATCAAGAACAGAGATAGGCAAGGGATGGCAGAACTTAAGTATCACTACAGAACACTAACTATGTAAAACAATAGTTCATTAATTGTCTGTTTAGTTGATTCCTCAAGCTTCCGCTGTGAGTTGACTAGTCAGCTTCTGGTTTGTGACTAGGGCAATGCTGAAGGTCCCCTCTTCAGGGTTAGTTCAAGTGGATTTTTAGAGTCTAGTTGTCTCTTCCACTCAGAAACTGTTTTTTTACTCAGGTGTGATGGATCCAGGTGATTTCACCACCTTGATTGCCATGGGAATAGTCAGGATCACTGAAAAGTGTCCCCTCCACTGAGGCTGGAGAGGCTGGAGAGGCTGGAGAGGCTAGAGATTTTACTCTTTTATCCAAACCTAGTCACTTGGCTTAAAGGAATGTACATCAGTGGTTAAGCTGATAGGGAGTTTTTCTCCAACATGGTGTTGTAGGTCACTGAGCATTTCTCCCAAACTGTGCATCTGTTGGAGCAAGGTTAGATTTTCTATTTTTTAAAAATCTCTCTTAATGCCTTTTACTAGTGGAGGTGACCTTCTAAAGAGAATCTCATAGAGTGAGAACCCAGTTTGTTTGGTGGGGCTGCACCTGATCCTAAGTAAAGCTAATGGCAAGATGTATTTTCAAGTTAGGTGAGTTTCCTGACAGAGTTTACTTATCTGAGATTTAGTGTTTGATTCATCCTCTCAACCTTGTGTGATCTTTGAGGCCGGTATGTTGTGTGATGGTTTTAGGTTATTTTTAGTCATATTTAGAGTCTGTGTACATATTAACAGTCTGTCAGCTGTAGAGAGCTTGTCAGAGCAATGAGCTCTTTCTTTTGTGTTGACCTGTCCGGAGCTAGTGCCTGAGCTTTTAGGACTGAGTCCAAAGTCACTACTGTATAGCCAGTGTATCTTGTTTTCTTTTTAAGGAAACTGCTCCTGTCTATGAACAGCTCGAGGTCAGGCAGAGATAGGAGTTGGTCCCAAATGTCAGGGCAGCTTGAGAAGACCCCATTAATCACTTTAACACAGTAATGGTCTGGAGGCCTCACAGCTGACAGGAGGAGGGTTGTCAGCTTTAAAGTCCAGACAATCTCTAGCTTTACTTGTGGATTTTTACAGAGCACACTCTGATATCTGATCATCCTGGCATTTGTCAGCCAGTGCTGCCCCTTGTATTCCATTAAGGTCACAAGAGAATGTGGGATCTGTACAGTAATGGTCCCTTCTGTGTTGGCTTTTCTGCCTCTGCTACTAACAAGTGTGTGGCTGCGAGAGCTTGCAGGCAGGGAGGCCATCTCTTTGCCACTGAGTCTAAATGCTTGGAGAGATAAGCCACAGGCTGATGCCATGAGCCCAGGTATTGGGTCAGGACTCCAACTGCCATGCCTCTTCTCTCATGCACATAGAGGAAGAAAGGCTTTCTCACATCTGGGAGTCCCAGAGCAGGGGACTGAATAATGCCTCCTTGATGGCTTGAAAAGCCTGGTGTTGCTTAGACTCCCAGATTAAGGGCTCCCTTTCACCCCCCTTTATGACTTTATACAAAGGCTTTGCTAGTAATGAGAAATTAGGTATGCAAATCTGAAGGGGGTGCTGTTTCTCACACTCCCTCCCTTGCTGGAGCAAGCTTTCTCTCTTGCTCCTTGGTTATTCCTAGACCTAACTGGGCTTAATTGGGGGCAACTGGAGATTTTAGAAAAGACACAGGATAAACAGACAGACAGACAGACATAAAGTTGGGGTCAGGTGTGTTGCACATTCAGGTGGAGACACACAGCCCTTATTGCTTCTTTTCTCTATCTTGATTCTTTAAGGTCTTACTCCTTGCAGTTCTTTAAAACCTTGCTTCTAAAGCCTTCTTTAAAACCTTGCTTAAAACCTCTTTCTTTAGGCTCCCACTGTCCCAGGTGTGCTGTTAGCTTATCTTTAGCCTAATTACTCTTAAAGTCTTTTGCCCCCAGGCTTGCACTGTCTCATTTATCTTTGGCTCTCTTAAAGCCTCAGTGCTCAAACTTGAAAACCAGCAGCCATGCCTAAAAACTGCATATGCATAACTCCTAAGGTCTCATCCTTAGACTTGCACTGTGCACTGTCCCATGTTCTCTTTGGCTTTTCTTTAGCTTTAGCTTTCCTAAGGCCTATGTCTAAAGTTCTTTCTCAGCTTTGCTTTCTGAAGCCTATGTTAAAGTTCTCAGTACAGACTTTCTATCAACCCCTCTTTAGCATTTTTCCTTCGATTCTTTTCCCTTCAGCAATTTTCCCCTTTAATAATTCTTTTCTCTTCCAAAAGCTTCCCACACCAAAAGCAAAGTGAAAAGTCCAAAAACCCAAAAGCCCAAAGTAAAGCCCCAAAAGGCAAAAGACCCTCTTGTTCCTTCAGGGGTCTTTTATAGCAGCAAACAGGGTAGAGCCACGGCAAGAGGCATGACATTTGCAACAGGAGAAACCTGCATTCCTCCTTCTCTGAATACAACTTAGGAGACACAGCTCTTCTGTCTTTCCCTGTTTCATGGCTGGGGGCTGTGCCTATCTCAACCTACAGGTAAAAGCAATTAACTGCATCTCACCTTGCTTGTGTCCAATTCTCATAGGGTTTAATCCTCTCCCCACACAAATCTGGCAGAACCTAGCTGCTCCCAAGAACTCATGGATCTGTCTTCCTGTAGTCAGAGTCAGGATTGAGCAGAGAGCTGGTTTTCTTTCTGCACCAAGTTTCCACTAGTCTTGGGAGATGTGGAACCCCAAATATTTGAGTTGGTTTTGACAGATCTGAGCCTTTTTTTGGATACTTTGTGTCTAGCTTCCCAAAAGAGATGGAGTAAGAGCTCTGTCCCTTTAAGACAGTCTTGGTGATTAGCTGGCATGAGGAAGAGGTCTTCCACATATTATAAGAGAGTTCAGCCACTTCCTCTGCTGGGTATGCCCACAAATCTGATGTCAGGGAAGTTCCAAAGATGGTTGGGGAGTTTTTGAAGCCTTATGGGAGATGAGTCCAGGTTAGCTGCTGTTGTCCACTGACTGGGGGTCCTCCCATTTGAAAGCAAAGATGGGTTGACTCACAGGTGACAACTGGATGCAGAAGAATGCATCTTTTAAGTTCAAACATGAGAATCAGGTTGCTTCTGCTGGTGTCAAGACCAACAAAGTGTATGAGTTTAGAAGAACAGGATGCGAAGTCACTGTTGCTGGATTGACTGCTAGGAGATCGTGCACTGGGCAGTATCATTGGTGCCTGGTTTCTGAACTGGCAGCAAAGGAGTGCTCCAGGCAGATTGTTAAGGTTTCAGGATTCCACAGTTTAAGAGTCTCTCCTTTTTTTTTTCTTTTAACCATCCCAGTAGTCATTGTTTTAGCCATCAGAATCTGACAATTGTCCTCAAAGCACGTCTTAAGCCAGGATGAGCTGCCAATGACTGCCATTTGTCTATGGTTAGGATGACCTGGTGTCCCTGTCACTACCTGATGGACTCTCCAAATGGTTTCTTGATCCAGAGATCCCTTCAGAAGGCCATCTGACCTTAAAAGTCACCCAATCTATTTGACAGAATTTTCAAAGGTTTTGGGGTGTGAGTTCCCCCGTAATCACTATGTACCTTCTCTTAAAGTTGTCAAGCATACGTTGTAAGGGAGTCTTTTTACTTTGGCTCCCACCCATATTAAGACAAGGTACAAGAGGATCAGGGAGTTTGGAAATGAGATACAGGATCCTCAAAGGGAAGACAGACAACTTTTGCTTTCTACCCCTACCCATTCTCCTTGCAGAGATATTTCAGACATTTCATAGCCTTAGCAAATCCTCATAAACCCAGAATGGTATCCCAAGGAGGAGTCACCCTAGATCAAATGAGAATGTCCCTGACTTCTGGAAATGAACTCCACACACCATGTGGTGACTGAAGTCACACTCCTTTCATGCAATCAATTGCACATCAGATATTCATCCAACCTAACTAACCTATTCTGGAAGGTATCCCAGCCTCCTCTTGAATAATCACAAAAATCAAGAGGTGTGATCAAACTCCTCTTCTGCCTTTCATGGATGGGCCTATTCTGATGGACCCAGGTCCTCACTGTTCCAGATGGGTGCTGTTCCAAATTTTCCTGGTTCCTGAGGTCTCTACCTAGGTTCTGTTGGCATGTATGTACTTGAGGCTTCCCTAGCAGTCTGGACTAAGTGTCCAGTGGCACCTTGACTGGGTTGCATCCCCAGGAGTTGGGTCACAGCCTGACAGCCAGGGAGGCAAAAATGCCAGCTTTGGTCTCTCCCATTCCCGGCCAATGCATCAGAAATGTTACAGGAAACAGTGAGGGAAACGAAGCCACCGAGACCATTTTCACAGGAAGAAGGAGGGAGTTTATTATGCTAGCAGACTCAGGGGAGGTAATTTCTCAAAGCCCTGAGCCCCAATATGTGTCAGGGGCTTGGCTAAATACTTACAGAGTTTGTCCCCACACCCTCTACAGAATGTGGTCACAGTTACAGGAAAAATTGCAGAGTTAGCAGAAAGCTGCTTGTAGACTCAGAGTGGGGAAACCAGGGTGAATACCAGACACAGTAAATCCCAGGAAAATAGTCAAGCTGGCCCCAAAACCAGTGGTTAATGTTTTTTTTCTAATTGTATGTGTATGGTTTTTTAGTGTATCTGGTTATGTTTGATGTTACAAAATTTAATTTTTAGGGAACATTTAAAAACTAGAATAAATGTGCAGCTCTCCAGTGAGGACTTTTGTTTTCTTCTCCCAAGCATTTGAGGTCACTAGTCATGGAGGACCACTTTAGTACACTTTGGAACTGAGAGGATTACCTAGTCTGCTATGGCTGGATAAGGAAGAACTAGAATGACCTTTTTGAGCACAATTGTGATTATGCTGCCTTTCTTTTCTGTGACTTCCCTTGGAACATAGAACAAAACCTCAAATTCTATCTTTAGTCAAAATCCTTATATGATCTGGACTCTATCTAACTTCTTCTCCAACTTACTTCTTTTTCTTCAGGTTTTTTCTGAAGAGAAGAGCTTCTTTTTGTTTCTACAGCAAGCCAAGTGTTCTCTTCACACCTCACTCTACCTAAAACACTCACTTGTGTTCACTGAATATATGATTCTATCTCCTCTTTTAGCTTACGAGAGACAATTTAATCAGGAGTACCCCATCTAACTGACCTAACTTCCCGACACAACTTATTATTCTCTAGCATTCTTCACTTTCTTGATCACATTTACCAAATTCTTTTTTATATATTTATTATTTTTTGCTCATGTATTTTCTATCAGTAGTCACTGGAATGTACATTTGGGAACTGGGGACTGTTTCTCCAGGAGCCAGTAGGATGCCTTGTATACCACAAGGTAGTTAGTGGGGATGGAATGAATCAAGGCTGTATTAAATGCAGACAATATATGTAAAAATAGCAGTAATCCTAACTTTTGTTGTTGGTGAAGTGGTTGTAGTATTGTGGCAGTTTCAGATCAAATACTATACCATCTTCATTCAAATACTAACCTTGCCTTCAGGGGACGTTACTGTTCTTCATGGGCTCCTTTCCACTTGATGAGTCTGGAGTGTCATGAGGGCAGCATTCCAAAGCATGAAACCCCTAACAGCTTTGGTCCCTGGGCCATGGGGTAACTCAGCCTGCCCACTTGCTGCTGATTTGTTTGGAGCCTGAAGCTTGAGTGACAAGCAAACAAACGAACAAAACTAACCCTTCATGTTAAATCATAGGTTTAAACTGTTAAACACGCAATGGTTATTTGAGGGGAATGAATAGTAAAAAATACATCCTTTGGCTAAGCTTTCTATTTCTAGGACTCCTCAGTCACACTGAAAGAAAGGAAGAGAGAGAGAATGAGTAATGAGTATACAGGACTGTAAACTGCAGAGAAAATGACTTCCAACTATGTTTGAGCAAACACAATGAAGGACATTAATTCATCTCGTTTTTTAGAGTTTGACCTGTCAGCTACTTGATAATGAAAGTATCATTCACTGACATTGGAGTTCCATTCTTGGGATGGCTGTGAGCTTGTGTGCCTGTCTTTGTTCACTTGTGCACATTTGCATACACATGTGCATACACATCTCTCCCTGACTCAGGAAGAGATCAAGAATCTGTTCCCATGTTCTTACACTGGTGTCTGGTGGCATCAAGGCTCAGTGCATGAGGAGTAAAGAGAATCCTAAATTATCTGTGGGAAAAGCAAGTAATAAAACTTGCTAAAATAAATTTGGAATCCAGTCACAAATCCATAAGAAGACACAGCAGATTTTGTAGATTTGGGTTTTGTTTTTTAACACAAAGTGAGATCTTTTGAGTTTGTACATACATAGCATTATAATACCTTCATTTTCTTAAAGGATTTGACTTCATTTGCATTTGAGAGTACAAGATTGTGAGATCTCTTTTCCTTTGTCCCTTCGAACACACAGTCAGCATCAGTGCATTTGTCACCAACCCTCTGAAAGATAAAGTTTTCTATCAAAGTTTCAGAAAATGCAGCATCTCAGGCAATGGGGATCTATGATGCCTAGCTCACCTGCATGTGTGACTGCATTTTTCAGTAAATTCTCACTTTTGGGAGGTCACATTCTCCTCAGTGCCCACATCTTGGCTTTATACCACATTTAGAAGGCAACCTTGACCTGCACACAGAATTGGAAAAGTCACAGTGTGAGGAGAATGCCTAATGTACCTAGAGCAGCCAGATGCAGCAGAAGCTGGTTCTGACAAATCACAAGGCCACTGTGCTGTGCACAGTGACGTGGACGGTTGAGGGAATCTCTGCCCTATTCAGTTCCATTGACAGCTGGGGCGTGATCACAATTCACAATGAGCAGGCAGCTTGGGGCTGAGCCATGCCAGTTGTCCTGTGGCTTGTGCTATTGTTCCTCTCTTCCTGGGTGAAGTCAGTCATTGCACTGGTGGCAATAATCAGAATCAAAATGTAAGTGATAGTACAGCTGCCACACATCCATAATAAATATGCACTACCCTACCTAATGCTGACCATAGAAATGAAGAAATGGGAAGGAATGGCAGTGGGAAAACTGCTGCCCTGTACACAGCTGAAGGAGTGGCCACTTGTAGTGTGAGGAAAGAGAAAAGCTTAGTTGTTGGAGGAGACTTTGGTTGTTTAATCATATGTGAGCTGACATTTCCTAGTGGATTAAGGAAGGGCTTTGAGAAAAGCTGTGCTCTTTGTTCTCTGTCATATTACTGGTCAAGCTAGTGATTAGAATATAGAGGAGGAAGCTATTGAGTATGTTAACTGACCATAACATAGAGGATCAGTGAGGTCCTGATCCATTCTAAGGTTTGCAGCCCAGAGGATGACAGCATCTTCCACAGAGGTGGGGAAGTTAGAAAGGAGGAATTTGTAAGGAAAACTATTTTGGACATATCTGCTTCAGGGTGTAGTGGGAGATTCCAGTGGAGAGATTCAAATCTCAACCCCTAGTTATGGCTTGATCTTTCTGGAGCCAACCTCTACCCTGAAGCTCCTGAAAGATTCCCATAACTGTCATCTCATTAGCATACAAAAGACACACATCAAGCAGGAGATTCTGTACATGGAACCAAGAACAAAAGACATATGTGTGTGTGTTTTGTGTATGTATATATGTGTATAATGTATAATAAAAAGCATTCATAGTAGATAGCATATATATGCTTTATATATATGTACATATATTTGCTTCATAATATATATATATTAAATATGTTTTCTACATAGTTGATTGTATACTTTTTACAAGTGTGTTGTTTTTCAGAGTGGCATTTTCTAGTTGGGTTCACCCAAAAAATCTTTTTTATTTTATTTTTCTTTATTAAAATATTCTTATGTGCATACATTGCTTGGGTCATTTCTTCCCCCTGTCTCCCACCCCCTTTATCTCCTCCCACCCCCTTTGCTTCCAGGAAGAACCTGTTCTGCCCTTTTCTCCAATTTTGTTGAAGAGAAGACATACGCAATAACAAGAAAGACAAAGTGTTTTTGCTAGTAGAGATAAGGATAGCTATATAGAGAGATTCCTAGCATTGCTTCCATGCACAAGTGTATTACAACCTGAATTGATTCATCTCTACCTGACCTCTTCACTATTTCCCGGTCACCTTCCCATACTGACCTCTGTCACTTTAAGGTTTCTGTGTTAGTTCCTTTGCAGTAGGGACATCAAACACTTTCAAGTTTTGGGTTTCCTGCTTATTATATCCATTCCTCCCGTATGTGCTCTCCCCTTAGTGTGTAACCCAAGTCCAACAACATTGCTACATTTGCCCTAGATCTAAAGTGTGCATATAAGGGAGAACATATGATTTTTGGTCTTTTGGGCCAGGCTAACCTCACTCAGAATGGTGTTCTCCAGTTCCATCCATTTACTTGCGAATGATAAGATTTCATTCTTCCTCATGGCTGAGTAAAACTCCATTGTGTATAAATACCACATTTTCTTGATCCACTCATCAGTAGTGGGGCATCTTGGCTGTTTCCATAACTTGGCTATTGTGAAGTGCTTCAATAAACATAGGTGTGAAGATGCCTCTGGAGTAACCTGAGTCGCATTCCTTTGGGTATATCCCTAGAAGTGGGATATTGCTAGATCATATGTTTAGTTTTTTAAGTAGCCTCTATATTGTTTTCCAGAGTGGTTGCACTAGCTTACATTCCCACCAGCAGTGAACAAGAGTTCCTTTTTCCCCCACATCCTTTCCAACACCTGTTGTTGTTGGTGTTTTTGATGATAGCTCTTCTAACAGGGGTGAGGTGGAATGTTAGTGTGGTTTTGATTTGCATTTCCTTTATGACCAGTGATGGTGAGCATTTTTTCATGTGTTTTTTGGCCAGTTGAATTTCATCTTTTGAAAAAGTTCTGTGTAGTTCAGATGCCCATTTCTTTATTGGTTTATTGATTTGGGGAGAGTTTAGTTTTTTGAGCACCCTGTATATTCTAGTTATCAGTCCTTTGTCTGATGTATAGCTGGCAAATATTTTCCCCCACTCTGTGGGTGGTCTCTTCAGTTTAGAGACCATTTCTTTTGTTGTGCAGAAGCTTTTTAATTTGATATAGTCCCATTTGTGCATCCTTTCTCTTAGTTGCTGAGCTGCTGGGGTTCTATTGAGGAAGTCCTTGCCTATACTTATTGCTTCCAAAGTATTCCCTGCACGTTCCTTTATTAACTTAGGAGTTTTGGGTCTGATATTAAAGTCCTTGATCCATTTTGAGTTGATACTAGTACAGGGTGATAAACATGGATCTAGTTTCAGTTTTTTGCAGGCAGATAACACTGTTACCACAACATTTGTTGAAGAGGCTGTCTTTTCTTCATCATATGTCTTTGGTGCCTTTGTCAAAAATAAGGTGGGCATAGCTTTGTGGATTCATATCCGGGTCCTCTATTCTGTTCCACTGGTCTTCATGTCTGTTTTTGTGCCAATACCATGCTATTTTTATTGCTGTTGCTTTGTAATATAGTTTGAAGTTGGGTATCTTGATATTTCTAGCATTGTTCTTTTTGCTGAGTATTGCCTTGGCTATTCGCAGTCTCATGTGTTTCCAAATGAACTATAGGGTAGATTTTTCAATCCATGTGATAAAAGTCATTGGGATTTTGATGGGAATTGCATTAAGCATGTAGATTTCTTTTGGTAGTATAGCCATTTTTACTATGTTGATCTAGTCAGGTGATTAATATCCTCTTTGTTCAATTTTGGGTGGTCATAAGTATCTAGGAATTTGTGCATTTCTTCAAGATTTTCAAATTTATTGGAATATAGGTTCTCAAAGTAGTCTCTGATGATTCCCTGTATTTCCATGGTGTATGTTGTTATCTCCCCTTTCTCATTGATTTTACTGATTTGGGTATTTTCTCTCCTCATTTTAGTCAGGTTTGCCAGGGGTCTGTCAATCTTGTTTAGCTTTTCAAAGAACCAATTTTTTGTTTCTTTGATTCTTTGTATTTTTTTTGTTTGTTTGTTTCTATTTCATTAATTTTGGCCCTTATTTTTTATTATTTCTCTCCTGCTTCTTTTGGGTTTTGCTTCTTCTTGTTTTCCTAGGAGTTTGAGATGTAGCATTAGGTCATGGATTTGAGATCTTTCTAACCTTTTAATATATATGATCATGGCTATAAACTTGCCCCTTAGGACTGCCTTTGCTGTGTCCTATAGGTTCTGGTAGGCTGTGTTTTCATTTTCATTAACTTCCAGGAGCCTTTTAATTTCCTCTCTTATTTCATCAATGACTCACTGATCATTGAGCAATGTGTTGTTCATCTTCCAATTGTTTGCATGTTTTCTACTGTTGTTTTTGTTGTTGAGTTCTAGTTTTAATGCTTTGTGATCAGACAGAATGCAGGGGATTATTTCTATTTTGTTATATTTGCTGAGGTTTGCTTTGTGCCCTAAGATATGATCAATTTTGGAGAAAGTTCTATGGGTTGCTGAGAAGAATGTATATTGTGTGGAAGTTGTATGAAATATTCTGTAGATATCAGCTATGTTCATTATATCTATGGTGTGATTTAGTTCTAGAATTTGTTTATTGATTTTTTTGTTTGGATGACCTATTTATTGGTGATAGGGGATATTAAAGTCTCCTGCTACCACTATTTTGGAGTATATATATGTTTTTAGATCCTTCAGAGTATGTTTGATGAAATTGGGTGCACTCACATTAGGTGCATATAGGTTGATAATTGTTATTTCCTTTTGGTGTATTTCCCCTTTCATTAGTATGGAGTGTCCTTCTTTATCTTGTTTGAACAATGTAAGTTTGAAGTATACTTTGTCCAAAATAAGTATTGCTACTCCTGCCTGTTTTGGGGGGCCATTGGCTTGGTAAATTTTCTTCCAACCTTTCACCCTAAGCCAGTGCTTGTTTCTGTCAATGAGATTGGTCTTCTGTAAACAACAGATTGTTGGATCTTCTTTTTTTAATCCAGTTTGCCAGACGGTGTCTTTTGATAGGGGAGTTAAGTCCATTAACAATCAGTGTTAATATTGATAAGTATGTGGTGATTCCTGTCATTTAGTTGTTTTTGTTGTTTGAGGGTTTGATTGTGTGCATTACTGTTACTCTCTGATTCCTTGTCTTTCTTCTCCTCTGGTTTGGTACTGCCTGTCTTCTCATGGTTTTGTTTGCTTTCATTTTCTGTGTGCAGAATTCCTTGAAGAATCTTTTGAGTGGTGGCTTGGTCGTCATATATTGTTTTAGTTTCTGTTTATCGTGGAAGACTTCTATTTCTCCATCTATTTTGAGTGATAGTTTTGCTAGGTAGAGAATCCTAGGGTTGAAGTTGTTTAAATTCAGTGCTTGGAATACCTCAGTCCATGCCCTTCTTGCTTTTAAGGTTTCCATTGAGAAATCTGCTGTGATTTTGATGGGTTTACCTTTGTATGTTATTTATTTTTTCTCTTACAGCCTTCAATAATCTTTCTCTAGTCTCTGTGTTTGTTGTTTTAATGATAATATGTCGTGTTGTAGCTCTATTTTAGTCAAGTCTGTTTCGTGTCTTGGAGGCTTCCTGTACCTGAATGGGCATAGCTTTCTCTTGGTTTGGGAAGTAATCTGTTATTATTTTGTTGAATATATTTAAAATCCCTTTTGCTTGGACCTCTTCTCCTTCTTCAATGCCCATGATTCTCAGGTTTGGTCTTTTGATGGAGTTGGTGAGTTCCTGCATATTCTTTCACAGGTCTTGAGTGGTTTGACTAATAGCTCTTCAGTTTTTCCTTTAATTTCCATTCTATCTTCAAGTTCTGAGATTCTGTCTTCTGCTTATTCTAGTCTGCTGTAGTGGCCTTCCATTGTGTTTTGTATTTCTGTTTCATTCTTTTTTCTGAGATTTTTCCATATCACGGGTCACTTCCTCTTTAGTATTGTTTATTTTCATCTTTAACTCATCTATCTCTCTATTTATAGTGTTCTGTTTCACTTTGATGTTTATTTAGGGCTCTTCTGAGTTCATTTGTTTGTTTCTGTGTCTTCTCATTGTCTTTATTCTTGGTGTCTTGAAATTTCTTAGTGCCTCTTAAATGTTTTGGTTAACCATGTTTAGTAACATCTCCATGAAATTCTCAGTGATTACTTGCAGGATTTCTTCTTTGAGGTTGTTCTTCAGGGCATTATTGGGTTCCTTGGCATCATTTATCTTTGTTTATTTTGAGTCTGAAACTGGGTACCCATTTTCTTCATTTTCTTCTGAATCCTGTATTAAATTATTTTTTGGGGGAGAATGGTTTCCATTATTTTTTCTTCTTCCCATCACTCCACTTGATACTGTGCAACTATGTTCTTGATAGGCTAGTTGGTGGTTATCTGTTTTCTTTCCCTTGGTTTTATTTTGTTTTGTGGCTGTATTGGGTTTGTAGCTAAGTGTGTGTATGTTATTTCTGTCCCTGGTCTGGGTTAATTTAATATTTGCTAATTCACAATAGTAAAACTAACAACAACAACAAAAAGTCCAAAGAAATCAACATAGAGAGATGAACAAACAAACACAAACAAACAAACAAACAAAAATTCCAGGTTCAGGAACAATAGAATTTCCGTCATATGTTAAGTTATTGTGTTACACCTCCAGCATCCAATCCCGGTTTTGGTGTTTAAGCAGAAGCACCATCCTATTCTTGCCAGGTGGTTATGTACTGTTTTATTTTTTTTAATTCTTTCAGAGGCAGGTGCTTGGTCAGCTCCTCCCTCAATGGGGTTTGGCAGTTTAAGTTTGTATGTTGTCCTCAGGTTCCCGAATCAGCTCTGTAGTCCACCAGCTGTCCTGCATTGGAGTTGGGTTTTTGCTGTACTTGATTACTGGGGACTTGTTTCTTTGCCTTGCTCCCTTTCTCTGGGGCAAGGTCAGTGATTCATCAACCGGCCCCCTGCTGTCAGTGTGTTGTGAAGGTTTGCTGATTGTTTTTCAATTTTGCAGTGTCATTTGACTTTGGACGTTGCTCACTGTCTCAGGAGATGAGCTTTGTGGACCACTGCCTGCCCTATTTCAGGCAGTGGCTTTTCACCTGCCCGCTGTCTGCCCTTCTGCTTTTTCAGCCTTTGTTTACTGAAATTTCACACAGAGATCAGCTCCTTGTCCCTCCCCCTTCTGTTTCTGTGCTTTCAGCAACTCTGTCCCTCTGCTGTGTGTTAGTTTTCAGTTCCTTGTTTATTGTTCAGTTTTTTTTGTGGGGGTGTGGAGTTAGTCTGCCCAGGGTGCTATGCTGGTTTATCCTAGAGGTGGCTATGGGAATACTGTGTGAAGCTTGGTGCTCACCTGTTGGTCTGCCAAATGTCCCCCAAACAGGTTTGGAGTTGGCATCTGGCAGCATGGCAGCCCTCTTTTTTTCTCAGTGTAATGTGGCATGGAGAAGCTTTCCATCGGCTAGGGGTTCAGGGTATCTAAGTTTTTTTTTTTTTAATTTTTATTTTATTCATATGTGCATACAATGTTTGGGTCATTTCTCCTCCCTTCCCCCGACCCCCTCCCTAACCCCGCCCTGCTCCCTCCCTTAACCCCCTTTACTCTTCGCTACCCAGCAGAAACTATTTTGCCCTTATCTCTAATTTTGTTGAAGAGACAGTAAAAGCAATAATAGGAAGGACCAAGGGTTTTTACTAGTTGAGATAAGGATACTATATAGGGAGTTGACTTGCATTGCTTTCCCGTGCATGTGAAATTAATTAATTCTAAGTTAATTCTTCTTGAATTAAGTTTTGATTCTTCTTGCTGCTTTATTTCTGCCAAGTGTGGCTCCAGTGTCTTAGTGAAGTTTTGGTGTCATGAAGGTTGTGCTGTCTGCTTCAGCACCCTAGACACCATCTTGGATCTGGTCCCACCCTAAAAATCTTGTTTGTCAGTTTAGTCAGTGTTGTAGACTTGTCCTGGTCAGAGAGGGACTCACTTTCAGCTATGACACTCACAAACACTGAAGTCTGTAGTCTTAGCACAGCCACATGTGCATATGTAGGAAGAAGCTTCCTTTTCCTGTCATTGGATGCTTTTATCTTCCATTTGGGTAACATCTTTTTTTAAAATATACTTTATTTTTATTATTGTTGTCCTAGGAGTACATTGTGAAATTTAGAAAATTTCTCACAATTTATCATAGTTGAATTCACCCCATCCATCATTCTCCTTCCTGGAAAAGTTTCAACAGGTCTAATTTTTTCTGTTACATATATGTGTACAGAATATTTCCACCATATTAACCCTCTGACCCCCTTTCCTTATATCCTCCCCCCTCCCACTGGTACCAACCCTCCAAGAGAGGACCTGTTTTGCCTCATTATTCTCTGTTTCTGTAAAAAAATTGAGTTTTTGTTCATCTAAGATAGCTAAAAATGGTGTTGCATTGTGACATTCCCATGTATATATGTATTATAATCCAAATTCATTGGTTATTATTTTTCTCCTTTCTCCTTTAGTCCCATTCTTATGGTGATTTCAATAGGGTTAAAATTTTTATATTCATTCTAGGATAGGAAGTACATCAACCATATCCACCTTCTGAGCTTCCTTCTTTTACACTCCCTCTCTCATATGTGACCTCCCCTTAGTGTAACCTGTTTTTAATAATAGTGCTGTATTTGTATTTGGTCTATATTCCACATACATGATAAAACATGTAGCCTTTGGATTTTTGAGCCTGGCTAACTTCATTTACCATTTTGGTATCAGAATACCTGGAATGACAAAATAGTAATCAAAAGACTACTTTGTGAGTATGAATTCAGAGCATAGTTGAAATGATAACTATCCTGAAGGGGTTTCTAACCAGGAATCACTTCTGCTCTTGGCAGTGAGTTTCCTCAGCAGTTGGGAAACATCTATACTCTGGGTTTATTGTTTCTGTTCCTAGATGGTATTAGGTAAACACAGCCAGCATTAAGCTTTTGAAATTTATTCTTCTATGATAGCTAGAAAGTTACATTTTCTGTTCACACCCTCTTTCTTCAAGAAGAGCAGTTTATAATTGGTGTTTTGATTTAAAAAAAATGAGCTTTATTTCATTTGACTCTCCTTGGAGTTTTGGATGCTCCTAAACCCCTCACCTACATATTTTGGAGGTCTCCTTGTGGGGTTTTACTGGTTTAACACACAATAATTCATTTATTTCCCAGTTATTAATAATAATAATTGATATTTAAAGGTCTTCTATGTATCTATATTACAGTTTAGGCTCTTCTGGCTGTAAGAAACAGAGACTCATACAAATTAATTTAAGAAAGGAAGGGGATGGGGCAAGAGAAGGCATATTGTAGAAAAGGTACAGGAGAGTTGTGCAGGAAACCAAGAACAGAAACCAGACTTTCACCCAGCTTCAAAAGTGGCTTTCAGGAGAAGTCAATGACATTTTGTATGTTTTCTTTCAGGTATCCACCATCAAAGGAGCTCAAATACTTTCAGTGGTTTGCTCCATTCTCTTCTTGCTGCTGTCCTTCTCTTCTAAGTGAAATTGACATGTGTCCTCATGATCCAGAGTAAATTATTTTTCTCAGTTTTGTTATTCCACTGCTAACAGTTAATTCTTGTGGTATTCTCCCAATTTAAATTTCTAAAACCAAGTGTTTGATTGGTCTCATTCATCTTTCTTTTTATGCTTCTTGTGTAACTTGTGGCTGCCTTGGGTCACAGTCCAAGGAATGGCTGCAAGTAAGAATTTTGCTCTAAGGTGTACATAACTTGGCTGCTTAAGACCCAATCATACCTAGTGATGGTGAGAACCATTCTGCTTAGCAAAGCAGGAACCTAAACTGGCCAATTTATTTAAAGTCTTTTTCTATGCTGCATACATTAGCTTACTTCAGGCCCCAGCAAACACATGGGGTAGATTTTCTTATCCCTACTTTTAGGAAAAGAAACTTCATCATGGCAGTTTGTAAATGGCAGAAAAAGTACTCCAATAGATTACTATGTTTTAAGTGTCCCCAAAGTTTAGTAGCCTAAGTTTCCTTGAAGGTAGAGACCACATCCTCTAAAAGTGTAGGCCAAGGAGCTCCCAAGCTTTTGAGCACACACTAAGAGTACATTCTTCTCTAATAGTAAACTTATATGTTCTAAGTGTTTGCTATGTGCCTGGTACTGCTCCAGGAGTTTTAAATAGATCTCCTCCTCAAATTCTCATAAGACTACTATGAAATAGGTATAGTTATTGCTCACATTTCATAAGATGAAAACTGAGGTACAAAAGGAAACAGGTTCTGACAAGGAAAGGGGTCTATTGTCAATGGCACACCTGTGACTCAAATCCAGGTTGACTAAATTCAAACCCTGCATAAGCACTACAGGAAACAGTAGAACATCTCAAAGTTTGTCCTCTTTTCTACTGAAAGGAGGAATATGGCATCATTTTCTGATTCAATCACAGTAATTAGGAACACATATTAGAGAAATCTTTACACCTATAATACTTGGGCTAAGTAGAATCATCCAAGAAGTTAGAAAATCTCCTTTTCTATACATAACTTTTTTCCTCTTTATATAAAAAATCTCCTCCTTTTAAAGGGCTGGCTAATTATTTTTCTAAATGGGTTTTAACTCATTTTCCTTTGTCTCAGGGTCTGCTTCTGAAATCATAAGAAATCTGCTTCCTGGGCCACACAGGTACTGACAAAGTAGAAGGAAGAGGATGTGACTTGCACACGGTGATTGTGGCTATGGGAGAGTTGAATCCATGGGAAACTTTGCTAGGAAAAGATTTCCATCTCTCCCTGCCCATCTATGCTCCCAATGGTTAGGAATACATACCCAATGTCATCTATAATCAGAAGTGACAGTCAACCAATTCTGTCTTTATTGAATATTAACAAGGTGCTTGGCAGTGGTGAGGTATTTGAAAGACAAATGACCAGAATTCTAGAAAGAGACATTCTGTGCTATGAATTTCAGCAGAAAGGGGAAAAGGCTGTGTTGTCCCAGATAAGAGAGAGAGAAAAGAATGTGCTGAGTCACCCAGCATTTCTCTGTGTCTCTGACTTAGCAGTTGTTACTGTCTGCCTTCATGTGTAATTGACCAGGTATTGGTCATTCTCACTAGATTGTGAGATCATTAAAACCAAGGTCCAGGTGCCTAGGACTGAGCTGATACTCAGTAAATGTTTTCTGAATTTTCAGTATTGTCCTTCAAATATAGGTGATGAAATCAAGATATGAGATACTTACCAATGAGTATTCAAGAGCCAATGACACTCTCACCTGTCCCTGTTCTCAGTCCTGTCTCACATCCAGCTTTGGGATCTTTCTCTCACTCTGACCTCTCCTTAAGGAGCTGAGGTCCAAAGCAGTAGAATTTGCTGGATTCTCTCTCAGCAAATTCTGTCTGGCCAACTTCTTCCTTCTCCTGGTCCTTAGGAAGAATCTGCCTTGCAGCCTGATCCACACAGCACCGTACCTGAGGAGGCAGATGACCCCTTGGCATCTGCTTCTTTCTACTCCAGAACTAGGAAGAAAAACATTGTTGGGTGAGCGACATGGATTCATGTATCCACCTCATTTGAAGCCAGAAAACTCTTCGTATCCCTCTTAGTTTTCAGAGAATAAGGGGATACTGTGACACAAGCTTAAGACTGAAACCTAGTCAGGAGGTCAGACCAAGTGCAGCCTTGGATTGTCACAGCAAATTAGCAACAATATGGGGACAGCTTCCCAGGGCTTCCTTTCTGCAATTCTTTCCTTTCATTCAGGAGAATGACTAGGAGGTGTGTGTGTGTGCGTGTGTGTGTGTGTATGTGTGTGTGTGTGTGTATGTGTGTGTTGGGGTGAGAGCAGGTAATGCTAGCTTGCATTTTTTATAGATCTGAATGTGATGTGGGGCAAGGAGGAGAAAAAAATGAAATGAAGGCAGCTACTGTCCAATTTTTGTCACTGACAAACCTTGGGCTTCATTTCTTCTTCCACTTCTTTTCCCCATTCCCTTTGCTGGTCCTTTCCCATGCTTAAAATGCAGTGAGGCAGATGGCCAGGAGAAGGTGGTCATGGTTGGGGTCAGCCTCAGCAGAGTTTTAGAGAGCACTTACTTTCTAATGTGTAAACTAATGAGTTTATCTAGTCTTGTAACCTCACTTTATAAATAAAGGAGTTGATGGTCAAGGAGTTCAGATGACCTGGGAGACTGGGTAGCAGAGAAAGCGCAATATCTAATGGCTTTGATTTACAGTTCTGTTCTTCATGGCTATGGTGCACTTGATGAGGGAAAACAATTGAGTACTAAATATGTTTGTATTGTTGCCGTATCAAGATCTTCCACAGAGCAGCAAATGGAGGTTAATGGGATTCTGCTTATATAAAGACAATCTCCCTTGTGCAACTGGGGTTTTGGCAAAGATGGAGTCTTATTTGCCATATTTTTTTTTGGCATTTCACTTCTCAGTGTCTTAAAGGGTAGAACACAGCTGGATTAATTTTCTTCCATATTAAGAAGCTTTCATCCATGACTTTCATACACAGAATTAATTGGTCAGCATTTTTCTCCTGAGGTTTCACAGTATGATTGTTTCCATTTTATAGCTTTTGAAACCTTGGGTTCAATAATGATGGTAATAAACGCTCCCCATGACTTTGTAGAGTTATCTGCATATCCCCGCAGCTGTACTCAAAGAAAGGAGTTTAGTTATAAATTCAAAGAATGGAAAGTTGAGCAGTAAAACCAAGTCTCAAACCATGAATAGTGCCATCAAGCAGACTAAGTTAGTAGACACAGGGGATGAATAAACCTTTAGTAAGTTCTGTTAACTTTGATATATTTTGTAGGCATTTTATTCCCAGATACTTTCCCATTCTGTCAACTTAAATTCTGTAAAATTCTGCAGTACATAGAAGAGTAAAGATATAGAGTAAAGATATTTTCAATTCTAAACTTTCTAGTTTTTTTTTTATTAAGATAAAAACTTACTAGAAATTAAAGCAAATTTTAAATGGCTTGATCACTGTCTCACCATTATTTAAAGTTGGCTCTTGAACTGGGAGAACTATGTTGAAGCAATGGTTTTCAAACTATGCATCACTCAGTCTTGAAAGGTTATTTGGATGGGTCTGGGGGTGGCATTAGTAGTAGAAAGGAGCCTGAAGAGACAGAAATGGGCAGGGCTTCATTCTACTCTGCAACTATGTCACCACTCTTTGGTACAATTCTAAATTGTAGCCAGAGCAACTATGAAAACTCTTGTTTTCTCCACTCTATTATTCCCACTGTGTCCACTGTTTCCTCCAAAGTGGACATAAAGGATTTATCTTGAAGAGAATAATTTAATTTAATTTAAATGGATGGCTAACATGCCTTTGCTTGGTGGCTCAGTTCTCCCTCACATAACCATCCCTCCACCATACACACATGGATTTTGTGTTAAGTGGAGACTGCTCTCATGGATAGGTGGATGGTGAGCATATCAACCACTCCAGGAGAAATGTGTTTCCCCCCATCCCTCTTTTACTTGTGGGTAAATGAGCATGGAGCAAACCAGCATACATTCTTTTTTTTTTTTTTTTTGGTGGTACTGGGGATTGAACTCAGGGCTTCAGACTTGTTAAGCAGGTGCTCTTCCACTTGAGCCACTCCATCAGCCCTTTTATTTTTGTGTTGGGTATTTTTGAGATAGGGTTTTGCTTTTTGACTGGGCTGGCCTCAGACCACCATTCTCCTGATCTCTGCCTCCTAAGTAGCTAAGATTATAGGTGTGAGCCACCTGACCTGGCTGGCATATGTTCTTTCAAGCTCATTGTCTCTTCACATTAAAATCTGGAGAACTCTGCTCAGTATCACTTTACAGGTTGAAAGAGTACACTCTGCAGTTTCTCCAAATATAGGAAGCTATTGTTTTGGTCCAGCTAACTCCAGAGTAAATAAGTGTGCCCACTACAGATGATATTAAGACTTAAGTATTTTTCAAGTTGTGATGTGTGTGTGTCTGGTTGTATGTTTTGTTTACAAGGTATATCACCAGCAGCTCCAAAAAATACCATATTTAATGAACAGAGCTAGGCTAGTGTTTCAAATTGGAATATTTGTTGCACTTGACTCTCCCTCTTCCAGTCCTGCTTCCTGATGAGGCAGCAGCTGCTGTTTTCAAGCAGAATGGGCTCTAGTCAAAATTGCAAAGTAAGCTAAATGCCTCTTAAATTTCTTCAGAGATCCTATTCTTGTGTTCAAAGCACCTTTCCTCTGACAGCCATAGGCCCTCTATACTGCGCCCTACTGGACTTACTTAACATTTTCCAGGCTCCAGAGAGAATCTTGGTATTTTCTGCCCCTGATCCATCAGGATCTTCTCCTAGGAACTTGCCTCATTACTGGCTAATTAGATAAAGTAGATGGAACACAGGCATTAATGACTGTGATGACCTAAATTAGCTTTCTCAGGCAATTTTGTGCATTTTTATGGAATACGTATTTGTCATATCATGGATCTTGAATGTACCTCAAAAGTCCATGTGTTGCACGCTTGGTCCCTAAGCCTCAGCACTACTGGAGGTGGTGGAAGCGTCAGGAGGTGGGGCCTAGTGAGAAAAAGTTAGTCATCGGGAGTATGCCCTTGAAGGTCGCCAGCACCTCCTCTACTCTCTTTTTACTTTCCAGCCATCATAAGGTGAATGGCCTCCTTTGACAAATTCCTGCCATGCACACCGTGCTACCGCAGGACCAAGCAAAGGGACCAAGTGACCATGGACTGAAATCTTTCAAACCTGGAGCCAAAATAAACCTTTCTTATAAGCTGATTGTGCCAGGCATTTGGTCATAGTGGCAAAAATATGACTAATACACTTTTTTCCTTTTTTTTCTTTTCAGTCTCTTGCTTTAATATGTTGCTTTTCAATTTACACAATGAACGGTGCATGGAATAAATGTATTTATTTGTATGTTTAATATCATATGAATTAATACATATTTTGTATTCAGTGCATGTTGGATAAATTTAATAATATTAGTATGTTGAATAAACATATTTTCTCAATGTTGGGGTCTATGTCATAATGAATAAATTAGATTTTTTTGTTCCCTAAGGTTCTTTTGTAAAAATCAAGGTATGTTTTCACAGGACAAAGTTTACCCAAGTGCTCTGAAGGAGGAAAAGGTAAAGAGGTAAACAGGCTGATATACTCCAGGACTGCCTTAGGCTGGGAGTTGTTTCTATAGGACAATTCCTTTTACTCAGTAGCAACAGTTTTTGCATATCTCTGTCTCAGTTCTCTCCACTATACCACACTGGTGCTCTCATTCCAGGATTAGGAAATGCCCTGACCATAGCGACCAGGTCCTGGCAAATCTTTACTTCTCCAAGTACATGGGTATTGACATGGCCCAACAGGCTAAGCATGCACTGCCTCACTTGTCCAGTAGGGGCAATGGCCACACTGTACTTGGTTTAAGTTCAAATTCTCTTTGGGGATATGGTTCAAATTATGTAATAAGTTATTTCTATAGACATCATTTCTTAAACAGATTTTAATTTTATTTTAAATCCCTATTTTATTTAATTTACTTATTTTGTATCTTATTGCATGCTTATGTTAGATTTAATTTAAACAAAATAATACTTGGAGCTCTGAGTTCTTGAGTTATAGACAAAAACATCTGATTTAAGATGTAGAACCTACAGAATAAGGTTCCTAATTTTTTTTTGTGGTCCTGGGGTTTTGAACTGAGGGCCTCACAGCTGCTAGATAGGCACTCTACCACTTGAACCACACTTAGCCCTTTTTTTTTTTAAGGTTTTTTTTTTTTTTTTTTGGATAGGGTTTTTCTTTTTGTTCAGGACCAACCTTGAACAGACATCCTCCTACCTTTGTTTCCCAGTAGCTGAGATTATAGATGTGAAAACACCATGCCTGGCTTATTTGCTAAGATTGGAATCTAATTTTTTCTCCAGATTGACCTTGAACTAGAATCTTCCTAATCTCTGCTTCCTGAGTAGCTGGAATCATATAGGTGCACCACCGCACCCACCTGGCAAGGCTCCTATGTCTTTTTTTCTTTTCTTTTTTTTTTTTTTTTGTGTTACTAGGGTATGAACTCAAGGCTTTGGGCTTATTAGGCAGATGCTTTACCACTTGAGCCTCGTCCTTCCTAGTTCTTATAGCTTTATATATTTTTTGAGACTGAATGTGTCTTATGTTTATGCCTGGCGGGCTTGGACTGTGGTCTTCCTATTTATGCTTCCTTTGTAGCTGGAATCACAGGTATATGCCTCTGTGCTCAACTTTTAAAAAAAATTTTTTTATTATTCATTTATTCACATGTGTGTACATTGTTTGGGTCATTTCTCCCCTCTGCCTCCTCCCCCCTCCCTCCTCACTTCCAGGCAGAAGTTAAAAATATGCATGCCCCAAATTTGAGTCTGGATGAGGAAGAGTGAATTTTCTTTGGGGAGATCTTCTTTTTTCTTACTGTTGTTCTGGGGCTACATTGTGACATTTACCCAAGTTCATACAATATATATCATAGCTGAATTCACCTCCTCTATCATTCTCCTTTAACCGCCTTCTCCACATTCCTGGAAGAGTTTCAACAGGTCTCATTTTTCCATTTTCATACATTAGTACATCATATTTCCACCATATTCACCTCCTACACTCTGTCCTTATAACCTCCCCCTTCCCACTGGTGCCAACACTTAGACAGGACCTGTTTTACCTTCCTGTTCTCCATTTTTTTCTTTTATTGTTGTGCTGGGTGGGGATACATATGACATCTACATTTGCAAAGGTTCTTACAATGTTATTCTCCATTTTTGAAAACCCCTTTTTTTTGTATAAAATAGCTGTACAGGGGATTTTGGCATTTCCATGCATATATATATAGCATAATCTGGATTGGCTCATCCTCTCTGTTTTTCTCTTTTCTACCTTGGTCCCCTTCTTATGGTAATTTCAACAGGTTTTAAATTCCACATTCATTTTTGCATAGGAAGTACATCAGCCGTATTAATCTTCTTAGCTTGCTTCTTTTATACCCTCTCCCCTCTTATTAGTGTGAGGACACCAACAAGTTAGTTGTCTTTGTGTCAGCCAGGTGAAAGGTGTCTTGGAGTAGGTCAGCCCTTTAACATTTTGTGCAAGGCCATAGACCACAGTCTTATATGAAGCTTTTTCTTTTTCTTCTTTTTTTTTTTTTTAACAAATGTACATTGTTCATCACAAGAGGCAGAAATGATGTAAGTGGATGAAGAGGCACACACTCATTACCACTGAGAGAAAATGAAAGTGAAATGCCAGCTTTGCTCTTCATGTATAAGCATGCCTCTTCACTTGGCATTTGCAAGAAAAGAGGGAAAATGATAACCACGTCAAACCTTAGTTCTGGGAAGTATGTCAAGAAACAGTGGTGAAAAGAAAAGTTCCTTGTGCACAATTTGCAGAGGTAATGGGTCACAGCATGATTCAAAGATTCTGGCCTGGAAGCCTTCTTCAGGGCACTAGGAAAGGAATCAATATCTCTGTTTGGAGGAAAAAGAACTTTGATGTGAAGAAATTAACATGATGCCATGGGATTAACATCAAAAGGAAGAGAAATAACAAGTAACATTTTTTTTCCCCCACAAATCTCATTCAAGTCACTTACCCAAAACACTACTGGGAATGTCAACATATGTTTATGTTTTGCTTTACAAGCCTAGAAAAAAGTGTGCAATTTTCAGATGTTTTATCCAAGTCCCTTAGTACTAATCACCCTCACTTGACAGATAGGCAGGGCCACCTGCATTTATAAGACTATAAGGAAATGGGACTGCAGTTAACCCAGGCTTTACACATTGGAGGACTACAGTATCCAGGATGCTGAGGTTTTTCACAGGGATCAGAAGCAGAAGGTGGGCCAGGAACACGCTGCTAGCAGTTCTTCTTTTTGGCAAGCAATATACATAAACAAGGGGTTCTAACATAAGGTAGGTGTCGTGATGAAAGCAGGTAGAATAGGAATGGGAATATGGGGAATGAACAGCAGTCTCTGTAGGAAAATGACATGGGTGCTTGTTGGAGTGCAGTCTCTAGAGAAGTGTTATGTAATGGCACAGTCCCCTTTTGTTCAATTTCAATAAACTTAACTTAGAACACTGAGAGGGAGACAGATGCAAATTGGGAAGAAATACCCAGCATATAACCATCGATTAACTGGAAAAGTTAAGTAAATAAAGTAATTTATGTTAGTTCTGCTACCTACTTTTGTAATATGATAAAAACAGAATAATTTTTAAGTCTCCTTTTTCAGGACTAGTATTCCCAAATGGGTAACTCTGGCATCATGCTTTTCTTTAAAGCCTGACATTCAAATAAAAGAAGTGTCAAAAAGCAAGACTGTGACAGATTAGTTATAGATCTAATTGGCTTTGATTTGCAGTTCAAATCAAACTGTAGCATATTCTATGGAACAGAAGGAGCATGCCCACTGGGGGAACGTAGAACAGTGGGTGTTGTAAGGTGTAAACAAAGAAACAGAACAATGGAAAAAAGCTGATTGATTAACATCAGACTACTTCAGGTTACCTTGTTTTTAAAGAATTAAAGCAGAGAGAACTTCCTAATGACACTGACTAGGTAGACTAGAGTCCTGTTTTCAGAAAAAAACTGTTCTGCTTTGGAATCTACCTGCTTTCTTTAAGTTTTAGTTTGATTATGTGGAATACAGCATGAGTGACTCAATTTGGCTTGGTCTTGTGCAAGAGCTCAGTCCAAAACAATGGCCTCCCTTAATTTTTACAATAGATACAAATGCTAGAACTAATGGCTAGAATGAATTAAAACAACCAACCAACCAAACAAACAAACCAAAAAAAAAATCCCCAAATCCCCAGAAGACTTTGGTTCCAATACAAGAAAGAAATATCCATGTACTGTGTTCTCTACAAGGAGCTGAAGGACTCTTGAGGAAGTACGCATCCAAGCACGTGGAAGAGTTTCTCAGGTGGATAGGAGCTTGAATTTGATGATCTTCAAAGACCCTTCCAACTCTAAGTTCTATAAACAATCTCTCTTCCAAGATTATGTTTCTGACTTACACTGGATCCCATACCAAACGAAGCCTGAAGTAAAATTTGCTTACTGGGGTTTATTGGAAGGTATATTTTTCAAGACAGTGTGAGGGGAAGAAGAACGTACTATGAGAAAGAAGCAAAGCAAAATTAAAGAGATGCCATGCTCATCTGTCTACCACCTCCTAAGAACCCCACTTGGGGATGACCAGGGGACCATCTTCCAGATAGGCTAAGCAAAAACACTGTGCTTCCATGCAGTCTGGTTCAGAGCAAAAGAAAACTTACCTGCCTACTTCTTTCCATATTTTGTTTCTTTCTGGTCAAAGTTGGACCCTGCAGGATGTTGGTCACCCTGCATTTCTAGGTTGTGTCACCTGGCCTTTCCTCATAGTTGCTAAAAAGCTAGATTCTCTACCTTGAAGTGGGTGCTTTACCTGCATCTAGATGTCTGTATGGTGAAGTGAGGTCATATGACAAGGTCTCCACCCTGCCCCTGCTGGTCTCACCCCCAAGGGAAATTAAGAAGCCTGAAGTGTTAGGAGCCTAAGCCAGATGGCAGCAGTCAGGTCTCTTCACTGAGTGGTCAAGTCCCAAACAGACAGAGAAGACACACAGGCTAGTCTGTCCTGCGACATCAATGCCTGCTTCTAACTCTCTTCTGAATTTGAGCTTTTGATCCGACACTAAAACTTAGGCAGGTGTAGCATTTTGGAAGTGCTTGCCTAGAATGTGCAAGGCCCTGGATTCAATCTCTAGCATGACAAAAACCACAAACAAACAAATACAAACTCAGGAAGTGTGTTCTACAGGTAGGAGCAGAAACCAGAAAACCAAGAGAATGGATTACTCAAACACAAAGAAAGACAAACTGAAAGGAAAGAAAGTTGCAAGACAGAAAAAGATATAAAACAAAGCAGTTTGGGAAGTGCAGCTTTATCTTATGTTTTCTTGTCATTCTTGCCCATTTTCTCACAAATGTGGAGTTTATGTGATTCCACAGGAAATGAGTTTTTCCTGTGACTTGTAGTTCCTTCTAATGCTGACTGTGATTCCAAGATTGCAGTGCATAACTGCATGCCCAAAGCAGGCAGGGATGTCTGCAAAGCTAGCAGGGACTGGTTGAATAGTCCCTTTGTGAACTTTTGGGTGGGCAGAAAGATTGGCTAAGATCTTACTTTATCTGTTTAAAAAGTTTTTGACTGCTTGTGCTTCCCAATTGAGGGATGCTTCTGCTTTCTGCAGGTACACAGCTGACTTTCATAGCCCCAAAAGAAAAATGGCTATGAAGGAGAAATAAAAATAACTGAATGCTTAACATGCAGGAAGAAATCACAGAACAAATGGCTAGCATTGCAAACATCTGGCCCCTCCATCTCACTGTCTGTGCACCTTGGATCCCAATGTTCCTTAGCTCCTGGACTGAAATATTCTGTCAAAGTCATCTGGAACCTTCAGACTGCCAGATTTATTGGTCTATTCCTGGTTATCATCTACTTGAATTCTGAGCTATGCTTAGTGTCTGAGACCATCCTTTTTCCCCAAATGTCATTACTCTTGTTTGGAATTACAACTGTCTTTGAATTCTCCTCTTACCCCTTGGAATCATTCAATTATCTCTCCAGCTGGTTTTTCTTCCTCCAATCACTTCTCAAGCTTTAGGTTTACACAGATTGTCCATGGCCCATGTTCCTTCATCCATGGTTATGGCTTCAGTGGCCAAGTACCTGCTGATGGCTCCCAAACCTGGCTTTCTATCTGGCCTTCTTACCCGGGCTCTAGAATTTTATTTCAAATTATTTACTGGCTATTATCTCTTGGATGCACCATTTGCTTCTCCATTTAAGAGATGTATCAGGCTCAACTGTGTCTGAAATTTACCTCTCAGATAAGTTTCCTTTCTTTCATGTGTACTTCAGTAAATGATACCAAAGGTTATCCAAGTGTTCTCAAAATTTGAGGCTCTTTCTACACTTTTCTCTCTTCTTCACAGATCCTCTGACCCAAGAGATGGCATCACACTCTTCTTCCTATTTCCATACTATTGACACCTTGGCTGCAGGCCCCCAGCACCTCCCAAATCTTTTGTTCTTGAACTTTCCCCTCTGCCAAAATCTGTCTGACTTCCATGATTCTGAGATCTCAGTCTGAAACACAAATCTGCTCAGCTTATTTCTGGTGTCAGATTTTTTAGAAATAGAGCCTAAAACAAGAGTTGAGGTGGTTGTGGTTTACTGAGGGAGTCCTCTCAGGAAAAACCTTCCAGGAGAGAGTGAAGAGGAAAGGTTGTGAAGAGGAAAGGAATTGGGTTAAGTCCAAGCATTGGCCTGATCGATAGGTTGGGGGTGGAGTTCTCCAGCAGAAATACTGAAATTTTTCTTTTGAAGTAAAAGGACTGGCTTTTGTATCCTCAGATGGCTGCATCTCAGACTCTGGATTGCCCATGATATTGGTGGGGGAAGAGGAATAATATCCAAGGCAAAGTAGCTCGCCAAAACAAGTCTCCAAAGAAGTAGTTGTAAGCCTTCAGCCAACATGTGTGTGTTAGCTCAGTAAAGTGCACCTGGGCAAGGTCTCAGAGAAGCTGCTGTACCACACTTAATGGCCTAAAATAGACATTGGAGATTCAAGAAGAACAGAATGAAAACCACTGGCCCTGGTCCTTCTCTGTTTGACCCTTGCCAGCATTATTTCTTTCCATCCTCTCCTTTACCTGTTATCTTGATTCAAATTTTCCCTATTGGCATTCTGAATCTCCTCCATATGCTCATACCTCCTTCTTTTTACTCTTCTTCCTCTTTCTGCATGAAACTCACTTCATTCCTGCTCACCTGAAAAACTCTAGCTCAAATGTCACACTTAGAAGCCATTGTTAAATTTCCCAGGTTGAATTAATTGCTCTTACAGCTGGTTGCCATTGCATTTTTATATATAGTTCCATTATGACAATCTTTGAATTGTAGAAATTTTCTGGAGTGCTTGTTTCTTCTAGATCATCCAAGGATAAATACCGTGTGTCCTGATGTCTGAACCCTAACGACCTAGAAAAAGTCTAGTACTTTGTAAAGACTGCATAAGTGTTCATTTAAATTATATATCTGTGCCCTTTATGTAAGCACAGATATATATCTCCAAAATATATAGTAACCTTAAAGTTCTTCACCCATGAGGCAGTTGCTGACTTAATTGCACTTTCACTTATTGCGATGAATTCCCTTGATTTTGCAATGCTTACTGTATTTCCTCGCCCTTTTATGCCATCCCTATCCTATTTCATTTGCTGTTTTCTTTTTGTTTGTTTTTTTTTTTTTTGGTGAGACTGGGGTTTGAACTTAGGTTATTGTGCTTTCAAAGCAGGCACCCTACTGCTTGGGCCACATCTGTCCATTTTGCTCTGGTTATTTTGGAGCTGTGTTTCACAAACTATTTGCCTGGACTGATCTGGAACTGTGATCCTCTGGATCTCAGCCTCCCCTATATCTAGGATTACAGGCATGAGAAACTGCCTGGATGCTTTGTTGTTTTCACTCTGTTGGAACTCAGAAAATGATATCGAAAAGTATGACTCTTTGGCATCTTGGGTACTTTGAATTAAAGAATATTGGAAGCCCTCAGAAGCAAGTCTGTCTCTAACCTTCCCCTGCCCTCCTGTTTCTTAATGTCATTCTCCCCTGAAGTGAGTCAGAGAAAGCAGAATTCCCATTCCTCAAAACATTTTATAGAATGTAGAACCTCTCTTCTTCAAAGCAAGCCATAAATCCTAGAACAGCTTCTCTCTCGTTTTCCTCTTAAATCCTTATTCTGGAAAAGTCCCTCCCAACACATGGGAGAAAAGAATGCTCCATGGAAACACCAAGAAGAATCTGAACAGATAGATCTTGTTAGTGTATTCTTACTAATTAATTAATTGCTCCCATATCTGATTGGACAAAAGATCACAACATTTTGTCCAATTGCATCTGTATATATTGTCCATTCTTCTCAAACTTAAGACTAAAAACAGAAAAGTTTTCCCTGGGTCTTTTGGTTTCCACTTCTAAATGTCCCTGCCTCATGTAAAACTTTGATTAAATAAATTCATTATTCTTGTCTTTGTTAGTGTGTCTTTTGTTGCAGGAGTTTTGGTCAAGAATCTTATGATGGGAAGGAAAACAATCACATCTTTCTTACCCTGCAAGTTCACAAATCATGAAAGTAGACAACATTCAGTTTCTGTGAAAAAGATTTGAGGGTTCTGAAGAATACTGGCTATGTGGATCCAAAAGACAAATAAAAAAATTGCTGACTAAGGTAAAGAAATGTCTTTTCTGAAAGTCATATCTATCAGAGGTGGCCTGATGCTAAAGGGAGAAGTTGGGGAAATCTCTTTTGATTTCGTGACTTTAGCATGGTCAAAGCATTCTAATAATAGCTCTTTTCTACTTCCTTTTTTTTCTCTATTTTTATTCCAGATTATTCAGGCTTAATTTATAATGAAATTCATCTTTTCAAACACATACTTTGTGCACAATCATGAACTATAATGCTCTTCTGTGACCCAACCATCCTCTGACCTATATCTTCTACTATTTCACACAAATGCAGTGATACCATATAGTCTTTTGTATTTTAGTTCTTTCACTAGACACAGTATTTTTTTAGATTCATCCATGTTTCTGTATGTTTAATATTTTATTCCTTTGTGAGTATTCCACAATTTGTTTAGCCATTCAACAGATGATATACTTTCTGTTATTCACACTTTTGACTATTAGGAACAATGGTGAACATTCATGAATGTAAGAGTTTCTGTGAACATACACCTTCATTTCTCTGGGGAGAAGTTTGCTTAGTTTACAGTTAGCATACATTTTACTTCATACAATGTTGCCAAACTGTTTTCCAAAGTGGTTGTACTTTTTTAGATTCCTAATAGTAGTGTACAAGAATTTCAGCTGCTCTGATCTTCTGCAATAGTTGGCATAGTCTGCCATTTTGATTTTGGCTATTCTAATAAGTATGTAGTGATAATGCTTTGTGATTTTAATTTGCATTTTTCTGATGACTAATGACATTTTATGTACATGACAGATTTCTCTAGAGAAACCGAACCAATTGAATATTTATCTATCTATGTATTGATCTATGTGCCTATGTATCTATGTATCTACACATCTATCTGTCTAATCTGTCATTTATCTGATGTTTCTACATATACATATATATAAACACACAGGTACACAGGGGGACTCATTATAAGAAGCTGGCTGAGGTTTTCTCAACATCTGCATTTGGTGAGCAGGAGACCCAGGAGAGCTGCTAGCACAGTTCTTGTCTGGTTCCAAAGGCCTGAGGACAAGGAGCGCCACTTGTATAAGTTCCTGGAAGGAAGGAGAAGACCAATGCCCCATCTCAGCAGTCAGGTAACTTTTTTTGCAAAGGTCAAGTCTACAATTGATTAGCTGAGGCCCTTGACATTCAGGAGTGGGCAATCTACTTTACTCAGTCTACTGATTCATAACTTAACCTCTCTGAGAAAACCCGTACATAGACACCTAGAATAATGTGTGACCAAATGTCTAGACACCCATGGCCCAATCAAGTTGACACATAAAATTAACCATAATGACTATTCACATATCCTTTTTAGTGAAGTGTCTATTCAAATATTTGATACAGTTTTTTGAGGGGATGGGGATATTATTTATCTTCTTTTAATTAATGTTTTTAAATATATATTTTTGACAAAAATCCTTTGTAAAAATTCTTTTTTTGTTTGGTTTTGTTCATAATTTTTGTGTCCTGATTAAAACATTGCCTAGCCCAATATTACAAAGATTTTCTTCTAAATATTTTATATTTTAGTCAAAATATAGCCCTTTTTCTTATGATTATTTTCACTTATCTGTTACTAGTTACTAAGAGTAAGGTTTTCTCAGATATGCCTATTAAATGATTACAAACCATATATTGTAGATATAAGGAAAATAATTTATCATTTGTTTTATTTTTATCACAGTTATAAAATAATTTGTAAATTACAGATTTTTAAAAAGTTTAGAAGAATAGACACCAAAATGAAACAGTGTTCATCTCTGAGTAGTAATGACTGATTCTTCATTTTGTTATCTATACTTTGTCCTTATTGCTTTAAAAAGTGTAATTTGTATGTTTTAATATACTTTTACTATGTATAAATGGTAATAAATATGGAAGGACAAGTTTATAGAATTAAGCATACTATTATTAAGGATTATTGTTTAATAACTTCAAGAAAAATTAAAAATTGTCATAGAATTGGAATTTTCATCTTAATATACCAAATTTTTTACATGCCCAGAGTTTACTACAGTGTTTTCATTTGTATTTTATTCAAATATCTAAAAAATCTCTTCACCGACTTTGACCTTAGACCTAAATTTTTAGTCAAGTCCTTATAATATACAGGAGTGAAATAAGAAGATTTTACTACTATTGACTTCTCCTTCAACCTACCCTTACCTCTTTGCTTGGATTCACCCCCCTTGGAAGTAGAAAAGGCCAACTAGAATAATTAAGATAGCAGGTGGTGGCTATAACTGCATGAATTCAAGTCACTTAATAAAAAGCCACCGTTCAAGGAATCAGCTCTACTATCTTCTGAGAACTTCTTGCTCTGTAGATGTGGACCTCACTGTGCTAACTGAGGCAATGTGATTCCTATGGTGTAGGCTTTTTCTACCTACAATCATACCTGCAGGAAGGACAACATAACTATGCATAATACTAGGAAGTGTGTTGATGTAGCATAACAGCTCAACACAAGTCTTTTTATTTATAACTCAAGACAAGCTCAACATGAGAGTAGCCTTCTTCTATTGGTATGCATCTGTTAAGCCTTCACCAAACTTTCTTCCAATTTGAATCTGGTTAGAAAGCAGAACCTAAGTATTATTTTTCTCATTTGCATGTAGATTTTCTCTTTATAATGTTAACATAAGTATCAGTCCCCCAGTTTGGTAAGCAGCTGGGGCTTTCTCAGTGTGGTCTCACATGGAGACTCCACTTCAGTCTAGATCACCAACTCTAGTTTGAGGTCACAGACAGCTAAGCACTATGTAGCATCTTCTCCTAATTTTATCCATATCTCCCAGTGTCATTACTGAATTAAATGATTTCGGCTAACTAAACCTAGTATGTTCATCTTCAATTCAACACTGTTTCATTCAGGGCTATGCTAAACAATAGCTTCTGAAGGAGGCAGAGAGAAGTTGTGTCTCACTTAGCCCCACATATCTTGTGGTTCTGTAACAGCTAGCTAGAGACCTATGAAGCTTCCCCTATCGTTGTTTGGCTGGAAAGGCAAACAACCCAGAGAGTCCTTTCTGGAAAGTAGGTGTTGGAACATTCTGCCTCTTAATTTCAGACCACTGGATCAGTTCTAGCCTAGCCCAGACTTGACTCTTCCCAAACGCATGCTCACGTTGCTAACAGTGCCAGTTTTCAAATCATCCATTCAGTAGCAGTGAATATCACTTACTATGAAGGCAACACCTAATTACTCAAAACACACATTAAAGTTTATAGTGAGTATTCACCAAATCAGACAAATTGCTCTTTCTTTCTGTTCTTCTCCACTTCTTTAAGTGTTTGTAAGCAGAGCTCATTAAGACTTCTGAATGACATTGTTTATCATCTACCTTTCTCCTTAGTTTTTAATTAATATTTGGGTTCTGTAGATTCAAGCAACTTTTTAAAAGCACACACAAGCCTTCCTTGGCAAATCCAGCAACCTCTGGTTTTCCTGATCCCCATAATCCGAGTCTGAGATCACCATACAGCTGCCCTGAACACAGAATAGCTACCAGTGAAACACAGCACCCCACCTTCTGGACCCCTGACCCCCTCACCAGCTCAGCTGCATTTTTCTTCAGAGACTGTATACTCTTTAATTACACTGTATAACTTATCTGTTTATTACAGCTACTAATATAAAATGTAAGTTTTAAAATGTAAGTTCCAGAAGTGCAGGGATGTTTGTCTTCCTCAGGAACATAGGTTGAATACCTGGAGCAATGCCTGGCACACAGCAGACCCTCAGTAATATTTACTGGGTGAACAAATTTGTGATCTAATCACCTCCGGAAAGTCTGCCTTGTCCTCCGTAGGAGGACATTTCCTTACCACCCAAGTGCACAATGTCTAAAATTCCACCTTGGAGGTTTTTGTGTTGGAGTTTCTTTTTGACTTCTTTAGGTTGTGATGTGCATACATACTTCTATGAGGATCAACATTCATCTTTCTTCTTCTTCTTCTTCTTCTTCTTCTTCTTCTTCTTCTTCTTCTTCTTCTTCTTCTTCTTCTTCTTCTTCTTCTTCTCTCCTTCTTCTTCTTCTTCTTCCTCCCCCTCCTCTTCTTCCTTTTCTTCACTGTACACAAAGCACTATGCTAGATACCTTGAGGACATAGAGCTCAGTCAAATTTACCCTGCCTTACATGCAGGCTTACATTATAAAAGTGATATTGATGTGGGGTCGTGCTCTAAGAGAGAGAAACAGTAAGTGTGTCCCAGGGAACCACAGCTGGTGGCACTGGTTGCTCAGATCCTCAGACTCTGACGGGACATTCTATAAACAAAAAGAGTGATAAATGGGGCCAACCATCCACTCACTTATTCACCTCTTCATTAATTCCACATATATTGAGTTTCTTTTCTGTGCCAGGCATTTGTTAAGTCCTGGGGATATGACAGTGAATAAGCAAGACAGAATCCTTGCCTTCAAGGGATCTCACAGTTAGTTAATTGAGAAGGTGGATATTAAACAAGAAATTATTCCTTACAAATGTAGAAAGAGTTTTCATAGGATATGGAAGCACACACAAAGGTCTTAACTCTAGTCTAGCCCAGGAATAGGGAGTGGTTGTGCAATACTGAGACTGTATAGGTTTGTATCTGAGTCCCAGATGACCAAACAGAGAAGTTAGCACACATTTACTGAATTTTGTGTGCTATTGTCTTTGTTAGCTGGGTTGTTTTTCACAGTTGTAGTTATGGTGGTTGTTGTTTCTCATATATAAAGAATTGCCATAAGATGCTAGCTGTCTTCCACTATGTACAGGTTGGTAGCCAGAGTTAGGCCTGAAATTTATCACACTCACTCCATAATGGCACCAGGTCTCAGCCTTGGCTGTGCCTAAGAATTACTGCAGAAAGCTAAATATAATAGTGTTGGGTACAGCTACAGCGTTTTAGAACTCCAAGTCCATACTAAACAACCCTCTGCTAGGGCTGAAGATAAACCATTTCTCCTGAGTCTGCTGTTCTGCATTAAGAAGTTGCTGCTTATTCTCTCAAGCCCCAAATATTAAAGAGAAAACTTTGTATTTTAGGTTTGCCCCTTTTTGATATATAACATCTTTATTTCAATTTCTTGGTAAATTTCTCAAATTACAGGCCTTGCCCTAAGTCTTCACTCATTTTTCCATTCATCAGAATTACAGTAATTAATATTAATTGAGTGCCTACAATGGGCCTAGTGTTCTTCTAGGTCCTTGGGACATACAGTGAAAAACATTGGCAATATTGCCAATTCTAGTAATTACTTAATATGGTCTAATGAGGGCAGGACCAAATATCTCCTCATTGGGCAAAATGCAGAGTGCAGGGACATAGCTAAATGGGTAGCAGGCGGGAGAATGAGGAGATTAACTGCTTTGGTTTGGAATTGGAATGTCCCTCCAAAGACATTGATTAAAGACTCTGTCTCTACTGGAGGTGGTGAAACTTGTAAGAGATGGGGTTAGCAGATAACTTTTGCCCCTAGGACATGCCCTTGAAGGAGATTGTGGCATCCTTGTCTCTTCCTTTCTTTTTTGCTTCCCTCCCATGAATCACCTGGTCTTCAACTCCTATGTATCCCTGCCATGATGCTCCATGCTGCCACAGGCTCAAAGCAATGGGACCAGTTATGAACTGAAAATTCAAAACTGCAGGTAAGCTCAGCTTTTCTTCTTTATAAGTTGATTATGTCAGTTGTTTGTAGCAGAAAGCTAGCTAACACTGTGTGTAGCTCCAGAGGGTACACACATACTCTCTTAGGAGACTGGAAGTTACAAACTTATAATTTGGCTTAATCATCTTTCTTTTGGAAAAAACAATAGTTGTAACTAATATGGTTTATTGCAGACAGCAAACATCCTTTATTTATTTGCCAGTCAGCCCTATGGACTAGGGACCCCTTGTGTGCTTTCTTTCCCTCTTTCATGGCTATGTAATGCAAGAAAGCCATTTGAGATTTAGAGAAAGAGATACATTGCTTTATAGAAGTGACTGAAAGTGACTATAAGTAGCATCATTATTTTCTGTTTGATGCTACTGTTTCCTGGAGAATTTATATCTGTAGAAGAGTTTTCAAACAGAACTACTTTGCATTTCTGTGAACTAGCCAGCAGCAGCCTTGACACTGGCTGGCCTGGGACTTTAGCGAGCTGTTAGCTCATTAGAACTTAGAAAACAGAAGGAATCTAATTGCACCGGTCTCTCAGAGTTGAGCATTTGCTATCTGTTTGTTTGGATAAGATTAAACTACAAGAATAATATGGACGTCTGTGTAATCCAGTGTAAAGTTAAAAGAATAACTTCAACCTAATTGTTAGAAATTGCACTGTGGTAAACAAGGGTTAGGAAGTGTTATATAAAGAGAACCAAGAAATATTATAACTAGAAATGGTAATGAACTCTAAGGCACCATATAGATTTTAGGTATCATGATCCACAGACTGCACAATGCAGGTACAGTGCAGAATGAGGCATCAATAAGAGAAGCTTCCTTTATGTCTCTGTCACCAGAACAAAATGTGGCAAGGAGCCACTCAGGGGCTGTTTCAGGAAGATTCCAGGCCACCTCAGTATGTTGCTTACTCTGTGTTGAGAAATGAGATAACCTGAGCATGAATGACACCAAAACAGCCAGTATGAGAGACAGATGTGTGTGTGTGAGTACATGTGTCACTAGAGCATGTAGTCCAAATAAGCAACATAGATAATGACAACAAATGGAAGATAACTTTAAAGGATTTGTATTATAAATGAACTTTTATTCACTAGATCACGTGAACTCTAAAATGTTCTTGAAAAGATCTGTGGAAAAAAACCATAGGGATTCACTTATTATTCCAATTAGTTCAGAATTTAAATCACTTCTATAATGGTAAAACGTTTAATGTTATTTTATTAATGAGACATTTTTATTGCATTGCATATTTTAAAGCTTCACAGCAATTATCATTGAACATTTATGGTCCTTTGGAAAAGACCTTAGAAAACGGGCAGCATTTCCACTGGGAGCCTAATGAGGTAGCCCTCACTGTCAAGACCAGCTGGGCTGATTCTATCTGGGCCTAAGTGTTAACAACACTGAGTACTGGGCATGTGTGGAAATCCATTCATTTTTTTCCTTTAGAAATACCGGGTGTTTTATCTCCACTGCAGAGAAAACACAAAGACCATATTGTCTCTAATGTATACTGTGAAAAATAACTGTCTCAATGAAATGATTGAAGGTTTTCTATTGATTTTGAAAGTATAGCAGAGACCATTCTTTAAAGGGGCGAAGATTTTTCATGACACTTGGCTAAAGTAGTGCTACAACATTCATAGTGGTGAATTGCCAAGTGAGTGGACACCATGTGGAAGTGTCCACCCAACTATTCTACTGACATTTTTCTTTATGAGGTTAGTCAGTTATCTATTACTGTAACAAATATCTGATATAATCAATTCGTAAAGAGAAAGGGGTTATTTTGGCTCACTGTTTTAGAGACTCTGGTTCAGGATTAGGTGCTGCTGTTGCTTTTGGGCCTGTGGTAAGGTAGCACATCATGGTGGGGAGTATGTGCAGAGCAAAGCTGCTGTCCTCATGGCCAGGATGAAAAGGAAAGAGGAAAAGAAAAGGAGCCAGGGAACCGTGATCCCCTTTAAGGTCACACTTCCAAGGACTAGAAGACCTCCCACTGGGCCCTGACTATTAAAGATTCCACTAAGTCCTAATACCCTGACTGGGGACCAACTCTTCAACACAATGAGCCTTTGGGGGAGGGCATTCCAGAACCAAACTACAGCATAGGGTTAAAGCACATCCCAAGATAAGCAATGGATATAGGACAAAATTGAGTTAGTTTCCTACAGTAAAATAGCATCTAAGAATGAAGTCAAACTGGGGTGGCAAAATACCCTAGAGAAGACTGGACCCACTTTTCCTAAGTGATCCAGAAGCCACAGGAGCAGCACTGTTCTGCTGCCCTTCCTTCTTCCATCCATCCCTCTCAATTCCTTCTTCACCCAAATTATGCTTTTATCTACTCCCATCTTCTATCTTTACATTAGCTCTGCCAAGCCCACCATCAGGCAGCTGGACCCCAACACTCACTGGATGGGGCAAGCAGGGGAGGATGCCTGTTCTTCCTTCACTAAGGGCTTTGGACTTAGACCTGGTCATTTTCAAATAAAATGTACAATAATCATCTTGTGAATGTCAAAAACATTGTGTTCATTCTTGTTAAAAATATTACCTTGTTAAATATAAACATTTTATATACATCACTATTTTCATAACTTTACTTTGGCTTTCCTTGATTTTTGTAATCTATTGGAGCCTTTAAAAACAGAAGTTGTCTAGGCCTCCCTGGGCATCTGAAGGCTCTGCTGATGCCCAATAGACATGAGTCTCAGACCTAGTCAGAGGACTAGGGTTTCTGTTCACAGAAAGCCCTCTCTGCTTTATCTGCCCTTGTTCCTGGCTCCTAATTCTAGCCTGTGGTTGCTATCTTGAGACAAGGTCTTCCTATATAGCTCAGGCTGGCCTTGAACTCATGTTTCTCCTGTCTTTACCACCCAAGTTCTGGATTATAGGTATGCACTTGCAGTCTGCTCTTGTTTTGGCTCTGGAAGGTAGCTTTGTCAACCACTGAACCATCCATACTTGTCCTGGTGCTGTATCTTCATTTGATTTATCTCCTCCACATCACTCCTCTCCCTGTGAACTGGACAGCAGGTTGGGCTTTCTGCTTTGGTTTCTCTTTTCCCTTAAATTGTAGATTAAATTTATCCTTAGATCTTTCTTCTCTTCTTACTCATGCAGTTCTAATGTCCTAGAAGCTTCTGTGAGATTTTTCTAGCCTTCTCTTCCACCCACATCCCACATAGGTGGACATTCTTACTTCAAACTTAGAAACCAAACATGCCCGTTGCTAAGGCAACACAGTGCTCTGGTGGTTACACAGTAATCACTTTACCTGAGAAACACAGTGCTCAAGGAAAAAATGCCAGCCTTCAAATGGTGAGTTTGTTGAAAAAGCTGAGGCTGCATCAGTTCACCTCTGACTCCAGGTTCTACCTGCCACAATCTTCATTAACCCTTCTAGGGCACAGTTTTGCCTTTGATTGTTGAAAATCTGAGAAAATCCAATATAACATCTAGACTTTGTAGTATAGCTTTGAAGTTACATGCAATCATAGCCCTTGAAATGTGGGGGAGTACTTAGAAAGGTGTAGTATTCCACTAAATGAATGCAACAGTTCTCTTCTCATGCAAAAAACAGAAGTTAAAGCATCATTATTTCTCACTTTCAGTGGGTTGGGAATTGGGAATGTCTCAGTGGTGGTTCTGGCTCAGGCTGCCCATGAAGGAGCAGTAAAGTTGTCAGTCATTGTTACAATCATCTGATGTCTGAACTGGATCTGCCTCCAAGATGCTCACCACATAGTTGGCCCGTTAGTAAGTCAGGGCAGCTAGAGGAAGGCCTTTCATTCAAAATATCTAGGAAATTTCTTTAGCCAGGGTGCCAAAAAGAGCATTAGGCCATACTTGTGAGGAAAATCTTGAAGGTCAAGGAAGGCGATGTGTGTGATGTTGAACTCAATGTCCACTAAGTCAATATGTGAATAACGCTGTTTTTTCTGCTTATGTGATAAAGCACTTGTGGATGTGTACTTTAATCCCTTACCATGCTTGTAGATTTATCTTCTTGTTTCTAGTCCTGTCATTTTGTTTTCTTTGTACACACATACACACATACAACGGTGCACAAGATTTTTTATTTTCTCGGTGGCACCGGAGTTTGAACTCAGAGCCTCACACTTACAAGGTAGGCACTCTTATCACTTTAGTCACTCTGTCAGCCCTTTTGTGTGATTTTTTTGTTTTTGTTTTTTTGCGATAATGTCTCACGAACTCTTTGCCTGGGACTGCCTTTGAACTGTGATCCTCCTAATGTCTGTCTCCTGAGTGCCAGGATTATAGGCAAGCGCCACTGGCGCCTCCACTACATAGTATTTTTCTGAGCCCAAGTTGACCTTGAACTTGTGATCCTACCATCTTAGCTTCCTGTGTGCTGGGATTATAGCTTGTACTACCACACCTGGCCTTTCTTTGTATATTTTGAGGCTATGTTATTTGGTGTTTATAAACTTCAAATTGTACCCCATGGCAAATGGAAACTTTTATCCTTATGAAATGAACCTTCTTATCATTAGGAATGTTCTTTGACCTTACATTTATCTTCACAGGTTCTTTTTTTTTTTATTGTTGTGCTGGATGGGAGTACATTGTGGCACTTACAAAAGTTCTTACAATGTATCAAATATATCATACTTGAATTCACCCCCTCTACTGTTCTCCTTTATCCTTTCCTCTCCCTATTCCTGGAATAGTTTCAAAAAGTATCATTTTTTCCATTTATATACACATGTACACAGAACTTGCACTATATTCACCTTCCCACACCCTTTCCCCACCTCCTTCCCCTTCCCACTGGTACCAACTCCCACCCAGGAGTTGTTCCATCCCCTTATTCTCCAATTTTGTAAAAGGAAAAAAAAATGACATTTTTGCTTAAGATAGCTACATAGGAAGTTTCCTTGTGGTACTTCCATGGATGTATGTATTATAGCCCAAACTGGTTCATCTACTCTGTTTTTCTTCTTTCAACCTTAGTCCCTTTCTTATGGTGGTTTCAGCTGGCGTCTATGGCCATACCACCCTGAACGCGCCTGAGCTCGTCTTAATGGTGGTTTCAAATGGTTTAAGAATTCTGTATTCATTCTTGTATAAAGAGTACCTCAATGATTTTTTTTTAGTGTTTATGTCGTTTAGTATTTTGCATATTTTTTATATTCAGCCTTTCTGAATATATTTTAGAATTGTCTTACAGACACCATATTGCTAGACTTTATCATGTTATGTTTTGCTTTACAATACTGCCTGACTATAATAGTCTTTTAACTCAACAGTCTGTCTACATATAATTAATTGGAAATTCATTTAGATTCATTTTGCCATCCTATTTCATATTTTCTATTTGTTCCATCTGTCCAGCATTTTTTTAAACTATTCTTCTTGATTTCTGGGGAGAAATTAACTTTATTTTATTATGCCATTTGTCTTTCTACAGGATTGAAAGTTTCATTTTGTTTCTATTACTTAAATGGTTACCCTAGAAGTTACAATATGCTCACTTAATTCATCTGAGACCTGTATCTTTCTCTGAGATAATGCAAATGGGTAATAACATTTTAATTCTTTTTACCTTCCTCTTAGCCTTTATGTTATTTATACTTCATATTATTAATCTAGTTTACTTTTGCTGTCTCTTAATCCCTTTAGATATTATTGTTACTGTCTTACACAGCTCACAAGAGGGCAGAGGACACACAACTTCTTAGGAGCTCTCCTTCCCGCTCCTAAGAGCATTTACACTTATATTGCAGCTCTCTGGGATTAGGGTGTAGTGGGTTGGTTTACATCTGGTTTCCCCTTACTCTGGTGAGTTCCAGACCCTCTATCTTTTTTGCTCTTTTGTTTTGGCTTTTGCCCATGGCTTACTCAGTTCAGGAGCCAGGACCCAACTTGCTACATCAACAAATAAATTCAGGACATGGGCAGTCTTGGGGCTCCAGCATCTTCAAATTTATTAGCATAAGCATTGTCTTCTCTGTGTTAAGATGCTCATGTTTGTTGGAAAAACTTACATAAAATTGTTTTGAAAGATGAATTCATCTAAACACCTTTACTGAATCTGAAAAGCTCAAAAAATATTACATTTAATTCCAAAATGAAAAAGGAAATAAAGATTGCTAAGATTCACCTAGTGATAAAAATTAAATTTAAGAAAAGTAGTTACTACACTGAGCATTTACATATGCCAGAGAGCGGGCATGAATATTTTATGTATTATCTAGTCTTCACAATTTAGAGCAGTGTCTAGTATATCTTATATATTCAATAAATACTACTTACTATGGCTACTTTTATAATCACTTCTAATTTCAAAAATTTTGCCTTGCTTTCTGCCTTCCAGTGGCAGAAAGCCATTGTCCCAGGTCCTATTCCAGTTTGCTTCCAGTTCTTCACTAGTCTACATAGGTCAGAGAAATATGCTACAGTGTCATAATATTGCCTTCTACATAAGACGTTTCTGTTTTTACAGAGTCTTTGGCTTTTTGTTCTTAAAGATTTGATGTTTTGTACACCCTCAAATTACCTCATGTGTCACTCGCCACAGGACAAGTCTCATTTTGTGTGATGCTTTCCCAAAGAGGGAAAACTCCTTCTTAACCCTTAGTTTTCTCCCTTCTCCCTATGCCTGCCAAATAAAATGTGTCAGTTAATTAGAATTTGGAGTTCCTCGTTTACATTTCTACCATAAATTCTTGCAGGCATTTAAAAACTTCATATTTTACATGTACAATAAAGAACATTTCAAAAACACACCCTTGACTTTGATTCTGTTTGTTTAAGCTAAATCTCAATGTCATTTTAACAGACTTGAACTGTAAATAGTTTAAGTTCTGGTGCCAAGAACCAATTATCTACAGTGAGCAAAACCCAAATGATTTTATGCAGAATGAATCATGCGGGGAACCTCAAATTCTCAGCAGGCAAATTGGCTCAGATAAGATGTAATATTCCTGCTTGATTAGTGATGAAGCTGCCAACCAAAGGTGTCTGCTTTTAGGGCTTGACACAGATACAAATCAAACAATATTTGCATGCAATTTCCTAAATTTCATCATGATGCAAAGATTTGATATTGTTTTCTACATCATGTCTGAGACTAAAGGTTAGAAATTATATTCAAGAACAAAAATAAGTATTTTTTAAAAATTTGAAAATCCAGTAAGTTTAGAGCCTTCACTGGTCTCTCATTTTCATTAACTTTCTGGATAAAAAAAAAATCTACATACAGTGGTTTTTAAACTTAGCAGAATCATGAACTTGTTTAGAAGTTGCAAACCATGACTTGTCTGCTGGAAAGTCTCCTATCATAAAATCACACATTCAGACATGTCTTTGCACAGACTTCCAGGAGGTTCTCAGATCTCCATGTGGCTCGGTGGGACTGAAAAGGACCCTGGATCTCAGGGTAAAAGCTGTGCCAAACAGCTGCTCTCAGATATCCTAAGGTTGTTTGTCTTAAGTTCCAAAACCTAAAACAGTGAACTAATAAAGTTTGAAAACAAGCAAACGAATAAGAAACATAGTCAACTGGACAATTTATCTAGAAATATTTAATCTAAATCATGGATGATAGTTACTGAATTAATTCAACCACCTTGGGAAGGGATGTTGTTAAGTTCTCACCTTTATCCAGTCCATGGCACACATGGAACACATGGCTGGACACATTTGAGTCCATCCTCCTCTCCTACTCAATCAACTTTCTTACACATAGCTATATTTTATGTATGCATATAGTGCTTTCTCTCATTGTGTTTTCTTTTTTGGTTTTTATGCCATTTCTACCTTATACAGGCTTTCTAGTTGAAACCTAACTGATGAAACCAGACAAGTATGATATGATACTGCTAGAATCCATTTACACAACAAAACATAAAGATGTAAACATTGGACACAGAATACTCCTTTGAAGTGCTCAAGATAAGGGTTGGGCATGGTAGGACATGGTTGTAATTCCAGCTATGTGGGAGAATATATGATTTTTGGTCTTCTGGGCCTGGCTAACCTCACTCAGGATGATGTTCTCCAGTTCCATCCATTTACCTGCAAATGATAAGATTTCATTTTTCTTCATGGCTGAGTAAAATTCCACTGTGTATAAATACCACATTTTTTTGATCCATTTGTCAGTAGTGGGGCATCTTGGCTGTTTCCATAATTTGGCTATCATGAATAGTGCTACAATAAACATGGGTGTGCAGGTGCCTCTGGAGTAATCTGTGTTGCATTCCTTTGGGTATATCCCCAGGAGTGGGATTGCTGGATCACATGGCAGATCTATGTTTAGATTTTTAAGAAGCCTCCAAATTTTTTTCCAGAGTGGTTGCACTAGTTTGCATTCCCACCAGCGGTGTAAAAGAGTTCCTTTTTCCCCACATCCTCGCCAACACTTGTTGTTGGTGTTTTTGATGATGGTTATTCTAACGGGGGTGAGGTGTAATCTGCTCCATTTCTTCTTAAGCACATAGTGGAAAGCTGGACAGGCTAACAGGCCTTTGCCACTTTTTTTTTAAACTATACTATTTTGTCACCCAGGAGATATTTACTTGTGTGGGTGAAATCCTTCCACTCTCCATTCTTAATGTTTCCCAAGGATGCTGCTGCCTGTGCCTCAGAATGGCTGTTAGAGGGCTTGAAAGGTGTTGTCCAGTTGACAAGCTGTCCTCAGCAACTGCCTGAAGGAGAGCTCTAAATTCCCCAATGAAAGCCCAAAAGCAAGGCAGACACTTGATCATCTCCCTCTGCAGCTTTCATCAGGCCCTAGTTTCTCATCCTTTTTCTCAAGTTGTTAAGTGTTTTAATTTGAGATTTTCCTTAAACAGGTCTTGGTTTCCTTTAGGTCCTGGAACTTAACTAGAATTTAGTTAAATTGAATTGTCTGTGATCATGTGAAAAAGAAGTCTGAATTAGAGCATGTTCTTTCAAGTTGGACAGATTCCGGTTCAATTTCTATCCTGCTTTTTGCAATACAGGAGACACAGTTACTTAACATTTGATACTCAATTTCCTCATCTGTGAAAAGCCACATCCAGGTTTCTGTGATTACTACATGAGATAATGCACAGAGAGCACAAGGCACGATCCTGGCACAAGTGACCTTCCCTGAGGAGCGTTGCTAAATTAGAGTCTTCTGGCTACATTGTAGACAAGATCAGCACATGGGTCCTGGTTGGCAAAGATATTTGAGCTTAAAATGCAGAGATTCTTGGAATCCTTCTAATGCCCAAGTATGCACCACTGTACCTAAAAAAGACTAGCCTTAGGGCAATTTAAGTCATCTTACATCTGAGAAATAGATAAGGGGATAGGGAAAAATTCTTCACGAAGGGCAAGAAGATCTTTACTTCATTATTGTTTCCTACATGTAGTGCCTGTGGTGCTTAGTGATGAGTGTAGGAACAGAAAATTTTGACTATCCCTAACGTCATAGGTGGGGTTTAATATCAAGTGAATTGAACCCAAAGGAATGATTAATTTCATCACCAATTAACATCTTCTGAGCACCCTGTGGTTTGATTTACACGTAAAAAGTAAATTGGAGTCCTCATTAAAATAACTCCAATCAAAGAGTATTTTTACCTCAATTAAGGGAGCATTTTTGTGCCTGTGATTAATCTAGTATTAAAAGATGAGATGAGAAGGACTTCACACACTTTTCCTAATTTAATCCATTTCTTTGTTACACTGTTTTAGTTACTTTGAAAATTCTGGCTTGATCCTGGAAGAGCATTAATAATTAGTTAATGAATATTTACCTAGTTGCACACACTTACAGACTAGTGCTCATGATAGGAAGGAATGATTAACAAACTTACAATTTAGGGTCCTGTTTATACATATGATATCAAAGAACATAATTTTGTTTGTTGATAACATATTTGGACTTTCTCCAATCTTGTTTTTAGAATAAAATCCCAATATTAATAAACCCTTCAGATATTGTTATTGGTAATCAAGGTAACAGATGTGCTTACTTGTAGGATAAAATAGTTTTGATGGTAGAAAATGCCTTCATTCATTTTTTAAGAACAAATACAAATTAAAAATAAGAAGCTTAATTCTCCCTACTGAAATTAAGGGAAGAGATTTCCCTTCCCACCTTCTTAGAGCATCCACTTTAGAAAGTAAGTACTCTCTACTATTGTAATGCATTTAAGTGCATGTGTTAGCTCCATTAAGCTATCTCAGACTAGATTGGCCTTTGACAGCTTTGGGATGCTCGAATGTCTTTCTCAAGCACATGGGAGCCGTCTCCTAGGAAGGATAGCATCCTTATCTCCCACTTCCTGGGAGGGGAACCTGACTCCAGGTAGCAAATTGTGTCAGTTTGCAAAAGTATCTTCTGTCATAAAGAGATGAGAAACTTGAATTTTCCTCTAAATAAAGTCAATGAGATAACATAGATGATCACCCAATTATCAGGCCACTTTTAGGTGAACTCTGCATGGCAGATGATATAGTCAGGTCTTCCTACCTGAGGACTGGTTACTGGTTGTCCTGGAAATACCTCTGGATGTGTTGTGTCTTGCATGGCTATATGTAAGAATGAGATTTCTTCCTGTTCTTATGGACTGTGGATCTCTTAGTGGATTTCCTATGTCATATTCTGGCTTAATATTAGTCAACAGTAATATTCTCTATCCCCTTTGTGAGAGGATTTCTGGGTTGGGAGAAGATTTCTGTTTCTCCAACAATTCAACAAGTATTTCTTAGCTGCATAGTACTCGTGGGTACTCTGTCAGATATAGATCAATTAGTAACCAACATAGGCAAAATCCTTGCCTTATACAGCTTATAGTCTAGTGATATCTTTTCTAAAACTCAGCTATTTCATTGCATGATGTTATTCCCTAATGTATATATCATGAGATGAAAATTTGCTTTAGCTTTCATTATCTGAGAGATTGAAATCTGCCACCTTTTCCTCATGTTTTTGGTATGTGGCCAAAGTTATCAAAGAACTCAAATTCAGTAGCTGTCTAAATGACCCTTGCCATCTCATCCTGGGATTAGGAAGTGCAGTAGCTCCTATATATGGTTTCTGGTAGCATGGAATGATAGAATTTGACTGGTTTATAATTTTCAGTACTACTTAGCACTCATAGTTTATACAGATCAAAGTTGTTATTTTTTTTCTTGCAAGTTTTTGTTATTCTTAGAAATTGAAAACCTACAATGTGTTCTGAAGGTGCTGCAAATAAAAGGAATCAGGACAAAAACTTCATGAAATTTGAAAAAATTCAAAGCCACGTATAGAACTGCCACCAAAAGAGCAACAGTGCTTACAAGAGCTCTCATCAATCCATTCAAAAACACAACAAAAATGTTTTCAAGTGAATATTGACTGCATTCTGAGAAAACAAACCAGACACCTAAAAACTTCAGGAATTTAGGAAAATCTGGAATATACACAGCTCTCATAATATCTGCTGCCACCCTTAGCAATTGATTAAGAATGAATTTAGATTTTAAAAATTACCTTTCTGGCATGTTCTTCCCTTGTGCAGTGTGAGAAGATGTTGTTGTGCATTTCTGACATTTTTCTTCTAAGTGTTCTCAAGTTCTTTGAAAGTGGTTTCAAATTTACCTGATCAATGGTTTTGCATGATCTTTGTATACATGCCTGTATTTAATGAAAAATAGAAAGCAAATCTTGAGGTATACTCTGGAAGACCATCTCGTGAATCATTTTATTTATTTATTTATTTTTTTTTCATTTTTCTTTTATTATTCATATGTGCATACAAGGCTTGGTTCATTTCTCCCCCCTGCCCCCACCCCCTCCCTTACCACCCACTCCGCCCCCTCCCTCTCCCCCCCTCAATACCCAGCAGAAACTATTTTGCCCTTATCTCTAATTTTGTTGTAGAGAGAGTATAAGCAATAATAGGAAGGAACAAGGGGTTTTTCTGGTTGAGATAAGGATAGCTATACAGGGCATTGACTCACATTGATTTCCTGTGCGTGGGTGGTACCTTCTAGGTTAATTCTTTTTGATCTAACCTTTTCTCTAGTACCTGGTCCCCTTTTCCTATTGGCCTCAGTTGCTTTAAGGTGTCTGCTTTAGTTTCTCTGCATTAAGGGCAACAAATGCTAGCTAGTTTTTTAGGTGTCTTACCTATCCTCACCCCTCCCTTGTGTGCTCTCGCTTTTATCATGTGCTCATAGTCCAATCCCCTTGTTGTGTTTGCCCTTGATCTAATGTCCACATATGAGGGAGAACATACGATTTTTGGTCTTTTGAGCCAGGCTAACCTCACTCAGAATGATGTTCTCCAATTCCATCCATTTACCAGCGAATGATAACATTTCGTTCTTCTTCATGGCTGCATAAAATTCCATTGTGTATAGATACCACATTTTCTTAATCCATTCATCAGTGCTGGGGCATCTTGGCTGTTTCCATAACTTGGCTATTGTGAATAGCCAATTCTAGTTTTACCAATGAGCTAGTGGTATTTTTAGAGGACTGTTGAAACTAGGTTGTATACTGGCCTATATCATATGTTTACATTTCAAGTGAAATTTGTCAGTATGCAATTTCTCTATCTTTTCATTTTATTTTCTGTAAAGTAAAGATCAAATTTTACTTTATTTCTGCCCACATCATATGAAAATCAGCTTAACATCCCAAAGGAATTCTGTCGATAATCTCTTTGGCAGGTTGATAGTATAAAAGGAATGTCGGTAAACAGTAATTACAGTGCAGAATATAACAAGCATTTCACATCCACAATGTTTTCTTCCTTTAGCATTATTCAGAAGTACATGATATTATTACCTTCTCTGTAGAGAGGGAGACAGGGTGTCTATGTGACCTGACTAGTTAGTATGGACATGGTAGAAACAAAACCCAAACCTGTACTCACTGTAGAAATTGTGTGCGCTCTTTTCGACAGAATTCTCTTTAAAGAAGAAAAGAAAGCACTTGTAGAGATGAACAGCCATACTGATCACCAGCCATAAAGACATAGTAAGTTAACCACTTTGGTCCAAAGAAAACCCTTAAATGATGTTAATGAGGTTATAAGAAATAAGAAGAAATGGATGAATGCACAGGTGCAGGTTAAGTTATAAAAGGGTGTAAAGGATGTTTTACATTCTTTCAGCTGCTTCTGAATAATCACACAAGACTGATTATTGAAAATGAGAAGTACTAGGGAGACTTGATTTTAATTGTGTTTAAGCCTATCCATCCTACAACACAAACTGACTCTTGACTTCCATCATAGCTCTGCTTTCATCCTGGATACAATGTGAACATTTCTCCCTCCTCCACCTGTGAAGGCTCTCCCACCATCACAGCATCTCAGGCTGCCAGGATCCTGGGAACCATCTTGTTCTGGCTTTCTGCCTGGGCTTCAATGTGGCATGCTACAGGATGTGTGACGAGTGCAGTGTCAGCTCAAGATCTCCTTTGCTTCATTCCCACATGTGGTGAATTATCAGTGTCTTTTCGTTCTCCAAATATTACAACTAGAGTTTCTACCCATTAATGTAAAATTTTAATATAAACAAATTTAATTTTCGCAATGCGAAAGTAGTGCTTAATGTGTCACACTGTGGTACCCAAATGTGCCTGTGTTTTCGTAAGTACATGCCTTCCCTTTGCTTCAAACATCAGTGCTCAGGAGCTTTGGGCTGATACTTAGAATTTAAACTGAATTACCTGGTACTGAGGACCTTGTGGCAATCCATTGCCCAGGTGGCTTCTTTGTATACTTGTAGCTAAAAAGAGTCCTGTTTGTATTCTAGATACTATATGGCTAGGATATGAACCATAAAAGTTACTCAAGTTTTAATATAGAGGGACCCCATGGACATTCTCAACCCAGTTACTTTCCTTTAATGTCAATATTTAGGTCTGATTACCTGTGCACTGTGCTTATAAGCCATTGTAGGATGAATTTCAGAAATATTTTGCCGAATTCATATTTTTAATTTTGATGACTAAATACAAAAGAGAAGCTTCTTTACCATCTCCTATAAATTGAGAGATGAACTGTGACCAAGGTTAGCCAAAAATTTATTATCGAACAGTGTCTTACGTAGAAGACTAAAACTTCTTTGAAGGAGTCGGATCATCTCGTATCTGACTGTAAATATTTACATTTCCATCTCAATTACTTGTTCACTTTCTCTGGTTGGTTGGCTATATTATATCTTCCCTTCCAGTATCTTTTCTCTCTTTGTCCCTTCTTTTCTTCACTCTATTATTATCCATTGCTGGATTCAATACACACAATCCAACACCTTCTAAATAGCAGCTATTGTGTACCAGGGAGGCCCTGCTCTGGGTGTATTCCAGCAAGTATATGAGTTTATCATCTAAGGAATTCTTTATACAAAGAAATACTTTCCTTATATATAGGAATCTTTCATTCAACAATTGTTTAGAATCATTGGTAGATTCCAGGCAATTTGCTTGGTTCTAGATTCTTTCTCTTTTTCCCTTTACATACTTATAGATTTTTCCAGAAAGGAAGAAGGCCCACCCACCCACCCACTTACACATTTCAGGCATATATTCAGCCCACCTACACTTAAGGATATTTATGAGATCATTTTATTATTGACTCTCTGAAAGTTATAATGTAAGCAATTTGTAATCAGGCACACTAAAAGCAGCTAAATGTTAAGTTCCTCAACATAAGAAATATGTTAATATTACCCAACATTAAAGAATAAAATTTTCCTTAAATGCATAAGCTTCCATATCTTCTTATCTTGCAGTTTTGTCTGAGCTTTCTCTAAAAATTGTCCAAATATTTGGTTGTTTTCCTTTAGATCATTTTCAATACTGGACTTATTCTTCTCAGAATTTGTTAATAGACTTCCAGCCATTGTTCAGTGTGATGGTCCTTGTGATGTCCACTCAGTATTTCTGTCGTTCTGCTTTCAGGGGACATGTATGGATGTACTTCTTGGTGATCTTAAGGTCAGGTGGGGCCTGGTGACCAATTCTTGCCCACAGTATGCTCAGTGGAAAAGGTGAGTATTGCTTTTATTTTTCAATTTTTAATTTTTTAATTCAGAAAAAATATGTTATTCCAGGATCAACTCAGGAATATAAGATCCTTCATATATCCTGGGATACATGTTTTAAATTTTTATTATCATTATGCTGTGTGTGGGTACATTATGGCATTTATGAAAGTTCTTACAATATATCAAATATATCATTCTTGGATTCACCCCCTCCACCATTCCCCTTTATCTCCCCCCAACAATTCCTGGCAGAGTTCCAAGAGCTATATTTTTCCATTTACATATACATGTGCACAGTATTACTTTTAGAAGAGTATTTGATTGCCAAGGCATGGTCTTCCAAAACTGTCTTTCCCTTTATCACAGCAACAATGATATCTAAGATGCTTGTTGCTCTGACAACACTAAACCTGGAATGAGGAGACACAGAGCATATCTCCTTATATGCTGGTAATGGACTTGAGAGATGAGAGGAAAACATCCACCAACCTATGGAGGCTTCTGTTTACCTTAGTGCAACTTTATTCATCTCAAGGTTGCAAGAATTCATCATCCTAGCATAAGGTTTTGGACCTGGAAATGAAAGTCTGGCATGTGTACAGGCAAATAAACAGTTTCTGTCCTGTTCTTATAATCATAAATAAAACTTGGATTTCGTATCTTTAGGTTTCCAACTTAGAATGTCAAGGTCATTCAGAGTGTCTCCTAAGATTCCATCAAACTTTGTTTTCTTATAAAGTAGAAAACACTGGAAGTGATTTTGGGGGCTAATGAATCTTGGCAGGATTTCTGTAACATCTTAAACTTTAATTGTATTTCAGTTATTTAATGGCACTTTATAAGGCCAGATTTGAGGCTATTTTTCACTCCATGTATTGCCAAGTCAGAGGATGTTTGAACCAAAACATTTAGCTTGGTAACATAAATCAGAAATAGTCACTGAGAGCAACCCTTCAAAATTTCAGAAGAAAACTCTATATTAATATTTTCTGACTTATTTGTCTGTTAAGCCCATGGTGATATTGTGATGTAGGAAATGTAGATTTTCTCTTAATCTCCTATTCCTGACCCAGTTTCTGAAAGTGCTGGAATTTCCTGAGTGATAGGCGTGAGAAGACCACTTTCATAATAAGCTCTTTGCAACCACACTGGAGGTCATGAAAAGGTGAAGCCCCTGATAGCTACAGAATAAAGGCTGGTTGCCAGGGGAACCAACCATGAGATGAGAGGTTTGGGACATCAGCCTTGCCCCTCCCCCCAAGTCCAGGAAGGGAAAAGGGATGAAAATTAAGGTAATCACAATGGTCAATAATTTATCCTCTTTGTAAGCCATGAGTAAAGTTGGCCAGGGGCTAAAAAAAGACCAGCCTTCTTTCAGACACAGTGGTAGTTAGTTATTAGAAAAAGTATGTAGTATATGGGCAGAAGGAAATGGAAACCCTTTGAATATAGTGAGTGACTGGGCTGTTGGATGGTACCTCATCTATTGTAAAGCTCTTATGGCATCCCATTTGCTTGGTCTAGTAGCATGGTTAAAGTGCATTAGAGATGTTACACCAGCCAAGGGTCATTAGGAGAAGGCATGCATTAGGTAGTTGAAAGACAGATTCTACAGTCTCCTGTGGAGAGATGATTCTATGTGTCCAAAATTTAGAGGAAACTGTGGTTGGGTTACAAGGGTGGATGGACACAGGTATGTCCACCTGCCCGTCCCCAAATACCCCATCAGAATTCCCCTATGTACGAGTAGAACATTGAAATACTTTCTGCAAAGTGGGTATGGTGAAATAGTAGGATGAGTTGCTCACTAGAACAGTTTGTGAATATATTTTCAAGCAGTGATTTCCCTGACAGTTTCTAAATTGCTTTAGGTTCTCTTCCATTTATTTCTAGCTGTTAGATGTTTACTGATGAATAGTACTGACTATAATTTGTCTTAAGAGTCCTAACGCTAAAAAGAACACAGGCTCTGGAGTTTTCCAATCACTGGTTTGGTAATCTGGGACAAGTCATTGAAACATTCTAATTTGAATATTTTTGCCTAGAAAATGGGAATAACCATCTGCTTATTTTTAATAACTTTATGAAATGCTCCCTATATAGGATACAACAATATTATAGCAAGGATACAAAGAATAGTTTCTTTGTAGATAAATAAAGAGCAATTTAAAAATGTATTATAAGCAGAACATGGTCAAATTCTTTGACCTTTTAGAAATTTACATTTCAGTCATTTATGTATTTACTAACAAATACTAGATGAAGTGTACTTTGTGCCAGAAATGTTTTTAATCTTAGGGAGACTAAAATTGTATGTTGGATGTGGTGGTACATGCCTGAATCTTGGTACTTAGAAGACTGATATAGAAGGATCATAAGTTTCAGGCCAGCCTGGGCTATATAAGGAGACCTTTTCTCAAAAAAAGGTAAAAGACACATTTTCTCATGTAAAATGCACAAACAAGGCACTAATTGGCTCGTGTGAGAGTCACTTCATTAAGAGAGTTTGACAGAGTATGGGGGCCAGAAACCTCAGCAACTCCTAAAATGCAAGTACAGAGGAGTCATTCTGATTAAAGCTATAGCTTAGGCAGAGACTGTAGCCACAGCTGCTGTGCCTAATGGAGCTGTATTTGCATTTCAGAAATCAACACCTGAGGCCATATTGAAATTATTCTGCCAGAGGTTACTGTAGGAATTTGAACTTTGGGAGATAATTTACACTAATAATTTTTCCATCACTTTATCCATGGGGAAGATTCACTTAATAGCAAATTAACTAATATTATTTATATGTTAATATAAATAATTGCTATAGTTTGGATCTGAAAGGTCCCCTAAAGACCCGTGTATTTATTAAAAGCTTGCTCCCAAGGTGGTGCTATTGCGATTAAGGAACCTTTGGGAGGTAAGGGTTTGTAGGTGATCTTATATTACTGGGCTATGCTGACATGTCCTCATGGGTATTTTGGGAACTCAGTCCCTTCCTCTTTTCTTTTCCCTTCCTGACCAGAAGTTGTGCAGTTTTGTTCCACCATACTCCCTGGCACTGCCACCTGGCATTTGCACCAGAAGCCTAAAGACCCAGGTCTGCCCAGGTGTGAACTAGAACTTCCAAATCTGTGAGACAAAATAAACCTTGTCTTTTTTATAAGTTTATCATCTCAGGTATTTTGTTATGATGATACAAGCTGACTGACACAGCCATCTAAACATATGTTTGCACTATTAACTACTCAAGAAATAAAGTCCGAAAATTTGAGTTGGGAAGAGTCACAATAAATAAATGTTCCATTGATATAGTGTTACGGGTGAGTGGCCTAAGAAGACCCAAGTTCTTGTGTCACCTGAAGAGAGAACTGGACAGAGAAATAAATTACAAAACAGTAGCAAAACTTTATTGAAAGAAAAGGAAAGAAAGAGTAAGAGAAGTTGTTAACAGCAATAATGAAGTCTCTGACCAGAAGATTTTCAGATTCCTTGTGACCCACATGGAAGAATCCAGGCAGGACACGTGGGAGTGATGGAGTTTGTGAGAAGTTAGGGAAGAGAATTACAAAAGGGCATGGTGGAACCAGGTGGAAGCTGGAAGCAGAGAGACTGTCTCTTTCCCTGGTGCTTTTAAAACTTATGTTAACCTATGGGAAGAGAAGAGCCTGATGATTTCTAACCACCAATAATTTATGAGTGGGGTAGGGCATGGGTGGTCCCTGGGCTGAGTCACATTTGCAATTGAAAAGAAGACTCAAAGAAAGAGAAAAATGTTCAACCTAAAACACAATATGAAGTCATATATGTTCTAAGAGTCCTGAACTTTCTTTAATTCTAGCCTGCCTCCAAAGCACTGCAAGAGAAGTAGTGGGCTCTGCCAGGTGGCACAGAGCATTAATTTCTTTGTATAAGCCCAATTTATAAATTATAAGGTGGGAAAAATCTGGGCAGTCTTTATGAAGGGGCTAAGGTGGCTGGCAGGTTTATTTAACACAGCCTTATCACATAACATAGGATATTCTGCACATGTGCTTGTACTGATTTTAAGGTGTTTAATTGCATGTCTGAGATGTGGCTGATATTCATAAAGCATTAAGTTAAGGACTTGGTCTGAGAGGTCAAATTGTGGCAAGTCTCCTCCCCCTCACATTTTTTTTTTTTAAGCAGGCAAGCCAGTCCCAGAGGCTCCTCTTTGGATATTAACTTGCAGAGATATTTATGACCGCCAGGGCATTTACAATTCAGAGCAGATTTATTGCTTTAGAGATGGTTCAGGGCCATGCTTGGGGAGTAGGAGATCTGCTTGTTTAAGAGAACAGAGTCCTATGGCAAGTTATTTTTTGTTGCTAACCTGCCTCAATAGAGATTAGGCAAGCAGTTAGAAAACCTGATGGCTGAGAATGATGGCTTGTATGTTGATAATAAAAATCACATTCTGGTCCACTGACATTTAACAGAATGACTCATGACCTGACCTTAAGCGTCCAGAGCCTGAAGAAAAATGAAAAGTCCCTGTCTGACCATCAAAAGCCCAAAACTCCCTCACTAGACATGTGGGAGGAGTTAATGATGCATAATCCAGTCTTCAGGAGTCAATGACACATACCCCAGTTCTCGTGGAGTGACCACCCCTATGTCTGTGGACCCTCAGCACAACTGTCTCTTGAGCCCACCCACCCTCTTCCTTTGAGAGAGTAGAGTACTTTCACTTTATTTTTGCTTTGCATTAATAAACCTGGTCCCACTCTCTCTGCCTGTCTTTAAATTCTTCCTCTTATGGGACTAAGAACCTTCTGGACTCTAAAACCAGTGACCCAGATCTGGTAACAACATCAAACCTCAAGTGGATAATGTCTTAAAAATGATTTTAATTGAAGTGAGCCTTTTCTCTCTCCTCTTACTACTGAACTTAACTGGGCCTAACTGGGGGAGATGGGAGATGCAGAAAGGACAAAGGATAGACAAATAGACATGCATAAAGTTGGGGTCAGGTGTACTGGGCACTTGGATGGAGACGCACAGCAGCCTTATTGCTTCTTTTCTTTATTATCCTCTTCATTTACTTTTCTTCTTTTCTCTTATCTTTATTCTTTAAGGCCTTGCTTCTAAAGTCTTTCTTTTCTGTTCTTTAAAGTCTCTTTCTTTAGACTCGCTCTGTCCCATGTTTTATTTAGTGTAGCTTTTCTAAAGCCTATGTATAAAGTTCTTGGTGCAGAAAGCTGTGCTGGTGGAGACACAACAGCCAGCAGCAGCATTAGCCAATCAAAATCTCCCATCAAAAAGCCTCACATCCTCCTTCAACCAGTCTTTTATATCCAGTGGTAAACAAGGAGGTGGAGCAACAGTTCTCAGGAAGGGGTGTGACATTGTAACAAGAGAAACCTGCTTCTCTGACCCTAAACAACTTAGGAAAAGCAGCTGTGCTGCTTCTTGCACTCTTCTGAGGCTGGGGCCATGCCAACCTCAGCCTGCAGATTATTGGGCACAGCTATGCTTGTGCCAAATTCTCATAGGCTTCTCATAATCCACTCCCCACACTTAATAATGGTTTTCAGTATTCACCTTAAGTGGTGTCTAGGCAGGATGTCCAGATGCACTGTGAAGTTCTAGGGCAGCTAGCCAGAGGTTGCTTGCATGAGGACACCTAGGGACAAAATCTTCAAGGAATGCTGTTGCTAAAACTGATGTGGCTTTCCTAGTTGCCAGCACTGCTCCTAGCACTTTCAGTGTGTTAACTTACAATAACTTCCTAAGGTGGATACCATCATAATCCCCATTTTAAAGATGGGAAAACTGAGGTTTGGGAAAGTTAAATGAGTTGTTTCAAGTCACACAACTAATGAATGGGGCAAAGACTGCACCCTAGCAGTTTGCCATTAGAATTTTGCATTTAACCACCACACTACTTAAGGTCTGGTAGACACCTGAAGGCATCTATCAAAAGAATACTGGGTAAATTGCCAGGGACAGAATTGAAAGGACTTGGGTACTGGGAGAAGTAGAAAGAAATGAGGGTGGGAAGGACACTGTCTAGGTTTATGCCATGACTTTAGCCTCATCCTCAAGGAAGTGCTAATAACAACTTCTCACCACCCCCATCACCAAAAATGCACTGTACAGTTTCTTTCATTTCCCTCCCCTAAGATTGCAAATGTTTGTGGGGGGTGGGCGGGATTAAACCCAAGTCTCATACATGCATGGAAAGCTCTCTACCACTGAGCTCCACCCTCAGTCCAAACTTCACACCCTCAAGTCCTTTTGCTAGGGGAAAGGCCTGCAGCTTTGTTGCTGTTTTGTATGTGTGATTGTTTGTTAGCCAGAAAGGAGTGGGCAATGTCCAAACCTTCAAAATCCATGCAGGTACCTGCAGCAACAGCAGATGTTGGAGACAAGCCCAGTGTGAGTGGAAGAAGGTCATGTGACTATTCCATCCAAGGGATTGCCTGACCATCTAGTCAATGGTAGCAACTTTTCTGGCTCTGTTCCCTATCTCCAAAACCCACTATGAGACACAGATGAAGTGGATAAGGTAGTGGCAGTCCAGGCAAGCTTCCAGTCTAAATAGATCTTCCACATGGTTACATCAAACTCAAATATTTCCTCCAGAAGCTTTCCAAAAGGACCTCCATTTTCAGCATTTCTAAGTGGAATATCATTTTTCCTCACCTGTGTTTATTTATGGTTACTATTATATATCTCCAAGCAACATAAACCAAATGCATCATAATCTTTTAGAAATTTGATAGAAAATACATAATCGGTTGGCCTATTTCTATTCTAATTCAATTAACTTTCTAAAAATAATTTTAGAGAGGTTGCTGAAATCCCAACTTCAAGTTTTCAAAGTGACAGATAAAGATTTATTGTATTGATTTACCTTATACTTGGTGGATGGCCCTGCATCCTCAGTGCTAAAGAGATAATATAATAAGTTCTTCCCTGTATTTTTTTTGTTCCTTTCTCCAGCCTTAGAAGGCTATTCTTCCCCATTTTATGACCATCTCCTTCCATCTATCTATGATCAAATTTCAATTTGAGTGTTACTTCTTCAATTTAGTATTGTATGACCTCTTTCTTCTTTCCCAACACCCTAGTAACAAGCACAGTTAATGCCAGTGACTTATGCTACCATAACACTGGTCATTTCTCAAATACAGTGCAGCACTCCCAGGAATACGAAGCAGTGAGTCAGATGGCAGCCAAAACGTAGAATACCTTTCTCAAGTCAATTTTACTTGAAGATTTAGAAAATATTTTTAAACTTTAAAAATTTGTATGTATCCATACTTAATATATATTCATAGAATCCCGCTTTTTCCATGTTACTTTAATTGGGTGTGAATACATGCTCAAATGTGGAGTAGGATGCAAATATGGCCACACATTCTTTCATTCTCCCTAGCCACATCCTTCCTAGAGTATTCATCTAGTCCTTGAGTTCCCTGGTAGTTGCAACATGTGATGCTGCAGAAATTTGGACAGTGTTGTTTATTGGCTTGCTCCTCCTAGAACACTGCCACTATGTCAGAAAGTTCAGGCTAGATTGTTGGAGAACAAAAGTTCCAGAAGAACTGGGGCCCCCTCGTCTAAGAAAGAATTCCAAAGTCTGTGAGCTAAAGAAATAGGCCATTGTTGTTTGGAGAAGTGACTGGAAAGCTTGGTACTTTGAGGTTCTCAGACAACCCAGTGTTACTGTTCTTCTCACCTGTGCTCCTGTACAGTACCAGACACCCTGGGCCATTTTTACATGAAGCTGTCACTATTGTACAGATGTTTTTGAATCAACCATGTGGAATTTTAACAATAATCACAAGAATGTTTACAATGTGCCAGGATCAGTATATAAAACACAATTGAACCAGTACATTAAAAATGGCTTGAGGCTTCCCTCAAAATCAGTTTCGGATGCACTTTGCAGAGTCAAGCAACAGAAAAGGAGGAAAAGGTGTCAGAGTTGTGAATAGTAATTTTAAGCTATTTTAAGAACCCCAATGTAGTAACAAGGTGTAAAAGGTACCCTTGATACACAACTGGGTGGATAACAAATGTAACCTAGTTATTCACGTTCTATTTTAATGAGCACATATACATAATGAACTGGCCTACTTCTGGTCCCTCCTGTTATGAATTGCTTGTGTGTGTTTAATAAAGTGGTCAAAAAGATAAATTTTATAAAGGAATAACGTGTTAAGTAGCTGTAAGTGTATTGTAGATAAACTGAAGCACATTGGGAAGTGACTCAAGTTATATACAACAGTAACCACTTAAACAGGACAGTGGAAGCTATCGGTCCTGGGGACAGACAATGAAGGGGTGCATTTTCTGCAGAGAATTTAAAAGTAATCACAAAACCGCTATAATTAGGTCTTCTTTTAATTATCACCACATGTTCCACAGTTGTAGGTAATTTCAGTGATAATGTATATACTCTCCCACACAGGTACTCATAGCGCCCCGGCTCCCTTTCCAACCCCCTCCTGGCTGAGTGCTGCCTCCTAGGGAGAATATAGTTCCCAGGATTTATGGACTCACGGTTTCATTAGTTTTCAGCATGAGAAACATTACAATAAAAGGAAAAACCTTGAATAAGGTGAATTTGTTCATTGTTAACCATGAGAATTAGAGATAACTCACAAAGTGATGATGCTCACAAAAATCCTGAAAGCAGTTGCTATTTATAGGCACATATGTAGGTGTGCCCAGATTTAAGAAATATTCTGACATTGAGGCAGAGAAAGGAATTTCCTGGTTCAGCATCAACCCTCTTTAGTTTTTCTGTGAATAATAGACTCAGTGTAACAATGTTTTTTGTCTATGAACCCAAAAGACAACTTTTTTCAATAGCAAGTTATTTAAAATAATGTATATATGTCTATTTAATTAAAATATGTCACAAATAGACCCCCCAAATGCACATGAATTTCAAAGATAAAATATGGAATGTCAAATTATTTCTTTTATTTTTTCTCTTTTCAAGACAGAGTCTCAAGCCTCAGAGTCTATAACCCAGGCTGGCCTCACTTCTCAATCCGCTTGCCTCAGCCTCCCAAGTACTGGAATTAGAGGCATGCACCACCATGCCGAACAATAATTTTATCCTTTACAGAGGGTTACTTTAACCTGCATGCCTATACTTACCTACAGATAACAGATATTTTGATGAAAAATTTAGAAGGTGTATTCCCACCATAGAATTTATCCTATTGTCATATAATTATTTGCCTGTGGGTATCTCTTACATGTGAATTACTTCAAAGATACTGTGTCTGCCTTTGTATAGCTAGCACCCAGCACAGAGTTGTGTTGAGTCCACCACCAGTGATTGTAAGGGCTCCATTCTTACCTACCAGCCCTGCTCAAGATAACTGTGGTCAGTCAAGTTTAGTGCACATGACTCTCTCTCTGCTATACATTGTTGTATGTATATGTGTGTGTATATGTATATATATACATCCAAATATATATGCTTATACATACATAAAAATATATATTGTTTCAAATATATGTTCCATTTTGGTACGAAAATACATACATACAAACAGAAATACACAGAACTACATACTAGACCCCAAAAATAAAGACTTCATTGGGTGCAAGCCACTAGTACATTGTTTAGATTTTCTTCTTTATGGTACTTTTGATATAGGTAACACCTGATTAAATCAAACTGTCTGATATGATTACTAGATGTGAGGAGGCTGCCTGTGGATTATTTCCTCAACACATGCTCCCGATCTTTTAGTGGTATTTCTGGTACTCAGGATGCTGAAAAGTCCACCAGTGCCCCTTCAGTGGTCCACTGGTCGCAAACACTCCAGTGAGACATGGCATTGAGGGAAATGTCCATCCAGTGGGCATGCGCTGTGCTGGGGACAGTGTAAAATGGAAGCAACAGCTTCCTGGTTTGTCAGCTTTCCTATTTTGTAACACCAGCAGAATAAATCTAGAGACTGTGAGTGTTGCTGAATGTCAGCCTAAAAGCCTGTTCCTCCAGCTTTTTCCATGATGCTGTAAACCTCCTATTAATTTGCACCACATTCCTTTCCATGTAGACTAGCTCAGGAGGATTTTTTTCTTTGCAATTCAACTATGACCATAAGAGCTTAATTGAGTGTGTGTGTGTGTGTGTGTGTGTGTGTGTGCTTGTATATGTGTGTTGATTGAGGGTAACTCTGTTGTGAAATCAAGTTATCAAACTAATGCAAAATAGCAACCCAGTATAATATCTGGAGATGAGACCTCAAATATCCTCTTTAACAGCAGCTCAATGCGAAAGCAAATGTTCAAAGCTCATGAGCATATGGACTGACAGTCCAACTTATGTGCAAAAGTCTATTAGTTAAGAATGTATATTTTCCAAGGTCATTTTAAAATTCACATCTAAAATCTGGTTTCATTTGGGTCATTTGCCCGAAGCAAATTAGAAGAGAATGTGGACATTAAAGAAGAGCAGAACAACAACAGGATGTGCTATCTGACTTCCTGACAGTGAAGAATGAGCCAGGAAATGAAGAGCAAATGTAAGAACAAAGCAAGTTCAGTAATCTGTCCATTAGTGCAGGACAGGAAGAACACTCTGTACCTCCAAGCCCATAGACATCGCCAGCATGCAATATAGTGCCGCCACCAAATCCAGGGGAGACATTTTAAATTATCTTACCTTTCTTCTCTTCAAAAATAGGGAAGGCTGGTATCTAGCACCTGTGTATTTTACTTTCCGAAGAAGCCAGCAATATGCTCCCTAAATTTGGGTAGAAGTTGGTATAGGGACCCAGAGGAAGTCTACTTTGTGTGCAAGCCTCCCATGTTTTCTCCATGGCTTGCCATGTTCCACAGCCCACACAGGTGAAATCTCGCCTAGGGTACTCCTGTGAGGCCACTAAGCTCCTGCTAAGCTGTTCTGTATACCACTCTGGTTCTGCATTTTTGCCTGTTGCCTTGCCCTTGTCATCTAGGCAGTGGCATAAGGGAACATGAGAAATAGAAGGAAAAAAGCATTGTGGAGAATCTGGACCATTCCATTTGACCTTCTTACTTTGAGGCCTGGTTATTCTTTACAGAAGGACAGAAATACAACTTGACAATCAGGTTTCTTTGGAGGGAAAAGGAGGAGAGTTTGGGGAACGAGAGATAGGATGTTTTGGGTTTCATATGGTTTTGATTCCAGCATTTTGTTATGGAGGAAAAATGACTTAAAATTTTTATTGCTTTATTTCAGTCAGAAGAGCTGTTTGTGTCCAACTTGTTTTCCTAGTGGCAAAGTTTAAATAATGGCCCTTCGGTAGACAGGAGTAAAACACCACCTTGAGAAAGACCTAGAGTAGGGATTTTGTAGAATTCTCTGGGAACACAAAAGAAACATATGGATTACATACCATTAAAAGAGATAAGGTTTGAGAGAAACCTCTAGAATTTCTCCAATCAGGTCTTCTAGAAATCTACCCATGAGAAATAGCAGTGGAAGCTTTGTGTTCTCCATGCTTTAAACAATCTTTCAGGTCAACCATAGCTTCATCAGAAAGTAATCTAAATGATTTTTCCAGAAGTTGTCTCTGGACACTATGGCAGCATGTCACAATGGGAAGATCAAGGAAATGGAAGTTAATGGGAACATCATCATGACAGTGCCTACAGCTAAACACTAGGAGCCATTTCTCCCAGTGCGCACAAAGCCACTGCTCTCACCTACACCATAGGCTTCAGTTAGAAATTCCCCTACATTTGATTCACAAATCCATAGAAGCTTCACTCCAAAATGTAACACTGAATTTCTGTTCTTATAAATGGAAAAGACTGCAAACTCAAACTCATGGGAGGAAGTGGAAGTGAAAGTGCATTTACAATCTAAAAATATTGATTGTGAATAAGTAACGGCCAGCTCCTACTGACGTTATCCAAAAGATGACATGAACTTTTCTCTTTGTTACAACCCCTTATGTCTCCTCAGTATACTGTGGCCTATACAATGCATGGTCCTTACCACTATCATTTTGTCTGCTTCTTTCCTCTTGGGTCAGTGGTGCATCAGCACAGCTATGTAAGTTACTAACAACATTTGTTCCAGAGAACAAGCAAGTGGGAGGTCCTTGGTCTTCTTATCTAACAGCAGAATCACTGTCATAGCATATCTCTCCCTTTCCTGAAGGGACACACTTTAAACTTAACACGAATTCTGCAAAATTAATTGCTGCTGTTTGCCGATTCTCTTCCATGTCAAAACAATGAACTTGGGGATCACTGGAGAACTCAGGGAACTTGTTAAGTGTTCAAAGTATAGGACTGTCTCAGGAAAACATCTTCAACATTACAGCAACAGCTGGGTCAGCAGGGCATCCACGGGGGGGCATCCCAGGGTGGGATGTTAGAGGACATACAGAGTAAAGAAAGCAGGAGGCAGCATAGTGCAATTAGTCAGAGTTAAAGAGAGTGAAGAGGCCATCAGGGATTGTATGTGGGGGATTGATCAAAGAAGTAAATATGTTAAGGATAATGGGAGTGAAGTTTCTTCCTGTGGAGAAGGGACTTATACAAAATGGGAGAAAACAAGAATTCATTCTGTAATGTTAGGTTGAAACTGGAGGTATTGATGTGAGCTCATTTTTTCATATGTAGAAATAGTTACAGATATAAATGTGTATGTGCACATGCAAACATATCTTAGCTCTGTCTCCTGAGATAGCCAGAGTGAAGCAACACTCAAAATTAATAAGCACCAGCAGAAAGCAATGTTTACTTCTAAACACCATTCTGCTTACAAGATCCAGGGATCTTTGAATTATGGAATAACAGTAGAGGCAGGAAAAGTACAACATGAGTTAGGTCATCTTGTTATTGAAACATCTGGCAGTTCTTGAATGGGGGTTGTTAATTTCCTGACATTGATGATAGTATTGTGGTTGTATAAGGATGCTCTTAGTTTTAAGAAATATACATTTTATTACATAGAATGAAGGCCAACATGTTGGCAACTTACTCTCGAATGGTTCAGGGACAAAAGTTTCTTCATACTGCTTCATACTGTATCTCCTCCTTTTCTGTAAGTTTTAGATTATTTCAAACTAAAATAAGTAAAAGTGTGGGAATCATAGACTATGCTGACTGCAATCTTCAGTGTGTTCTGCTTTCTTTCATTCTTATGAATGGAAGTCTGTGGGAACAATAGATGTTCTTGCAAGAAAAGAACTTGCAAGGAAAGTTTTTAAATGAACAGTTCATTAATTTTGTTTGACAATCATTGAATTATACCATGTTCAGAAATGATAATATTTAGAATGAGAAGGATGTAACTATAGCCAAATACTCAGCAAAGACATTGATGGCCTATTTTCCAAAGTCCTCATTTTTTAGTTTTGTTCCTACTGATTAGATTTCTTTAGAAGCTCTGTTAAGAAATAAAGATAAAAATCCAAACTTCACAAGTGACTATCTGTGGAAGAAGAGTTAGGAAAGAATTTCTGTCTGTGTACAGGAATTCCAGTGGTTTGAACAGAGATGGAAAAGGGTGACATAATGAGGAGGGGTTTTTGAAGGTTCAGGGCAGTGAACATGGTGTGCATTTCTGCCTTGTTGCCTGCCACAGTGACAAGAGCAGGATTTGTATGAGGTAGTGCCTTATGTTATAGGACCTGGATTTGTGGTCAAGTCAGAACACTTCTTCATGATTAAGAAATTCTTCCTTGCCTCTTTAAATAGTTGCAGACCGTAGTGTTTCTACTTCATCTCTAGATACAACCTAAGGGAATTGTTTAATCACATGCTCCCATGTGTTCATGGAGAACAGCTGTGTCTTAAGAGGAGCAGGCAGCAGGTGTGACCTGATAGGCTTTTAGGATTAGCATTCTGGCAGGTAGGAAAGCTACCCACAGCAGTCACACGTTTCTCCAATAGCAAAGCAAGCCAGGAACTTGCCTGTGAAACAAGGGACAGGTAATTATAACACCTAGGACTGAAGTATTTGTTGTAAAAAACTCAATGTCATTGTAAACCTCTAGTTAGACAAAGAAGAAGGAAGAAAGGAAGGAAGGGAAGGAGAGGGAAGAAGGAAGGAAGAAAAGGAAAGAGAGAGGGAGGGATAGAGAGAGAGAGGAAGGAAATTCTAGTATCATGAAGGAGAAAGAGAAGATATTGCTTTAGATATTACAGAAAGTAGATGATACGTAAACACTGAGAACAACTTCATGCCAGTAAATTTGGTATTGACAAATAGCTCTAAACTAGGGATTCTCACCCATGGCAATATTGACATTTTGGAGAAAATAATTCTGTTGTATGTTAGGGGTGACCTGTGAGCTACAAAACATGTAGCAGAATTTGTGGTCTCTACCCACTAGATACCAGCTGTAGCTACCTGGTTATTGACCTAAATGTCTCCAGACATGGCACATGTGCCCTGGGGGCAGAATTAATCCTTTTTGAGAATTACTGCCCTAAATTTGTTGAAGGAATTCTTTAAACAAAGCATAGATAAAATCCTTGCATAAGAAAACTTTAGGTCCAGACTCACTAGGGAGTTCTATCAAATATTTAAATAAGAAATAGTATTATCAAACTCTAACTCTTTCAATTAACTCACTCACTAACTCATTTGATACGGTTGTCATTACCCTGTTGCCCAAAGGTTAGGAATGCACCACAAGAAAAGGAAACCACTGGTTGAAACCTCTTCTAAAAAGAGAAGCCAAAATTCTTAAAAAATTTTTCAAAATTATTATGCAATAAATGGAAAAACACATAATCAACAAGTAGAGTTTGTTTCATGAGAGCAAGCATGGTTTAACGTTAGAAGATCAAACCTTGATTTTCTAATGTTTTCAAGCAATTGATCATATTAATATACTAAGAAGATTAATGGACTAAGAAGAAAAACTAAGCAATTATCTCTAAGCAATTATCTCTATGGATACAGAAAACTTGTTTGACAAAATCCAGCTACCAGTCATGAAAGAAACTCTCAGCAAATCAAGAGTCAAAGGGAATTTCCTTACCCTAGTAAAAGACATCTTGAAAAGCAAAACAAAGAACAAAAATCTAAAGCCATCATTGTGTACATTCAGATAGAAAAACTGAATGATTTGCATCTAGGATAAAGCACAAGGGCAGAAGAAGAAGTAAAAGGCATGTGTTCTTTTCTTTTTGCTGAAAACATAATTGTGAATGTAGAAAACCTTGAAGAATCAATGAAAAAGCTAACAGACACAAGTGAAGTAGCAAAATCATAAGATAGAAGATCGTGTAGAAAACTCAATCATATTTCTATGTATAGGAGTAAACATCTCAAAAATTAAATTTAAATAATACTGTTTGCAAAACTTACAATATAAAATATGGATTAAATAAAAAAACATGTCAAATTATAGAGTATTGCTAAGAGAATTTAAGAAAGATATAATACCCCAGGTGATATATGATGTTCACAGAGGAATAATAAATAAGAATACCAAATCTTTCAAAACCTAATCATAGTTAGATCTCAGCAGGCTATTGTAGAAACTGACAAGCTGCTTCAAAATTTATACAGCTTTGTAAATGACCTAAAGTAGACAAAGACAACTTTGGAAATTATAAAAAAATTAGATGATTTCACTATCTGATTTCAGAATTCATCAAAAAGCTACAGTAAATAAAACAGTTTAGTGCTGGTATAAAGAGAGACACAGTGGAACAGATGGAAGATTCTTCCAATATTATGTTGTAAAATAAGGTAGCTTCTAGCCTTATGTGACTATTCAAATGTAAATTTAAATAAATTAAATGTGAATAAAATTAAGCTTTTAGTTCTTGCTGTGCTTTAGGTAGACACATCTCATCAGACAACACAGAAAGAGCATATATTCATCATTGCCTAAAGTTCTTTGCACAGTGCTAGTCTAAAAGACTGATTTTTTTTTTTTTTTTTGATAGTACTGGGGTTTAAACTTAGGGCCTTGAGCTTGCCAGGCAAATGCTTTACTACTTCAGCCATACTCTTAGCCCTTTTAGTTTTAGTTATTTTTCCTATAAGGTCTTGAGCTTTTTGCCTGGGGCCTCAAAAAGTGATACTCCTATCTCTTCTTCCCGTGGAGCTGGGATTACAGTTGGTTTCATAATTCCTGTCCTCTCTTCTAGCTATTTTTTATTTCATTTTAGTTTTAGTGCTACTGGAGTTTGAACACAGAGCTTGAGCCATGCCTCCAGGCCTTTTTTGCTCTGGTTATTTTGGAGATAGGATCTTGCTTTTTGCCCTGGTTGGCCTAGAACTTCAATTCTCCTGATATCAGTCTCTTGCATAGCCTGGGATAATTGGTTCACGTTACTATGCCCAGCTATTGGTTGAGAGAGGATCTCATGAGCTTTTTTCCCTGCCTAGCCTTGAACCATTATCTTCCCAACTAGCTAGGATTGTAAGCAAGTGAGCAACCAGTGCTCAGCTTTTCTAGTTATTTTGAAATATGTCATACATTGTTGTGGACTATAGTTACTCTACTAAGCTAAAGAATACCAGAACAAATTCCTCCCACTTAACAGTGTTTTAGTGTCCTTTATATAACCTGTTGTTATCCCCTTTCCTCCTACCCTTCCCAGTATCTAGTGAACACTATTCTGCTCTCCTCTTTCAGGAGAACAATATTCTGTTTCCACAAATGAGGGAGAATGTGAAATACTTGTCTTTCTAAACCTGGCTTGGATTGATTTTGACAAAGATGCTAAGACAACTCAGTGGAAAGAAAGAATAGGATTTCAGCAGCTGGTCCTGGAATAATTGCACATTTGTATGCAAATATGTAAGAAATGTTTACCCATATCTCACACCATAAACATTTACTCCACCTAGCTATGTGTGAAGCACACATGGGAGCATTGTGGTTTGAGGACAGCCTGGGCAAAAGTGTTAAGGAGACCCTGTCTCAAAAACAAACTAGGCATGGTAGCTTGTGGCTATAATCTCAGCTATAAGGGAGATAAAGGTAGGAGGATAATGTTCTAAGACCAGCCTGGGCAGAAAGTATGAGAACCCATATGAAAAATAATTCAAAGCAAAAGGGGCATAGGGGCATGGCTAAAGTGTTAGAACATTTGCCTAGCAAGCACAAGGCCCTAATTTCAAACTCTAGTTCCTCCAAAAAATGAAGACAAAAAGCAACATTTACTCCAAACAAATCATAGATATACACATAAAGGCTAAAGTTATAAAACTTCTAGATGAGAAAAATCTTCATGATCTTGGCAAAAATTCCCTAATAGGATGAAAAATCTATGATCAACTTAGAAATGATTGACTAGATTTCAAAATTTGAAATTTCTCCTCTTCAAAAGTTACTATTAAGAAAAGGTAAAGGAAATCTATATACTGGAGAAAATTTTTTCAGTACACATATCTGGGCCAGGCACAGTAGCCTCACATCTGAAATCCCAGCTACTTGAAGGGTGAAGATCTGGAGGATTACAGTTTGAGGCCATCACAGGCAAAAAGTTAGCAAGATCCCATCCCTGCCCATAAGTTGGGTGGTGGTATACGTCAGTGATCTCAGCTACTTTGAAGGCCTAAGTTGAAGGATCATGATTTGAGCATGGCCCAGGGAAAAATGTGAGACTCTATCTGAAAAATAACTAAAGCAAAAAAGAGCTAAGCGTGGCTTAGGGGTTATAGCACCTGCTTGGCAATTGCAAGGCCCTGAGTACAAACTTCATTAACCAACAAATTCAAAAACAAAACCAAAAAAACCTCTCACATATCTGACAGAGTTTTGTATCAAGACAATGTAAAGAATGTCTACAATTCAGTGAGTGACCAAATCAATAAAAATGGGGAAAAGCTGAACATATACTTTACGAAAGAATACATACAATTGACCAAGAAGAGCATGAAAAGATCAGGAAAGAAAACAAATAAAAACCATGATGACCTAGGAAGTTTTGTCTCAAAAGGTGCTATTTGAGTTGAAATATATGTAATGTAAAAAAAGGTAATCACACTCTAATTTGAGAATAAAAAATTCCATATGATAGGACAACAAAAGCCCCAAGAAAGGGGTAAATTGAGAAGACAATGAGAAATGAGAAAAATAAAAATTTGTAGTTAGTTGTCTTTCCTTAAATGGAAATAGAGAAATGCCTGTAGCTAAAGGGACAGAGGAGTTGAAGAGACATTTGTTTCTACAGTTATTAGTATTTGAACGTGGCTGTGACTGTGCCAAAAAGAAGGGAGAAATGACCAAACAAAAGAGAAAATTTAAAAACTGCAAGAAGAAAGAAGGATGGAATTATGGCAGAAGTGTGTGTGTCAACTCTTTACCCTTAGCAAAGATGCGTTTGCATTGCAGGGAGAGAAGGCAGAGCTGGCCACAGAATGAGGGAGACTGTTGACCTATAACAGCATCTGTTTTTCCCAATGAATTACTGACAGTGGGCTCAAAAATGAGTATTAGTGATTGGAAGATAAGAAAGAAGTTGCACTAGGCTTCTGAAAGGGTGAGAAAGTGAAGTTATTGGAGAATGGAATGGAAAAAAAATACCCATTTGTGATTTACAGTAAGAAGAAAAAGAAGGGTTACCTGATTATCTCCAGCAACCTTATGGTACTTGGGCACAAGTGTGTGCTGGTTGAGCTCATCCAAGTTTGGAGTTTTGCCAGGTGGACAAGCTTGCAGGAGAGAAAGGAACTGAAGGTATTTGCAAGGAAAGAGTTACAATGCTGAACTGTGAAATCTAAGGGGGTTTTGCAGAAGCTACTAACTCTTCAATAAAACCCACGCCGTCATCTTTTATTCCCAAATGCTCAACTGGATCTGGAGTGACTAATTATTCCAGTCTATCTGTGATAGAGGAGTTTCCTGGATGAAGGGATTTCAGTGCTGAAACAAAAGAAGGTGGTAATGTTTGCGCAAACACAATTCATGCACTTCCAGGGAGCTAAATCCTCCTGTTTTCTACAATTCCAGATCAAGCAGCAGGGGTCCTCTGACTTAATCCTGAGTTGTCAAGATCTTGGAAGACCTTTTAGAGTTGAATTACAAACTTCACCTGGGAAAGCTGCAGTCTATCTAGAGAGATCTGAGTCCTCAGGTCTAGTGGAGCTACAGGGTAATACCCTAACTCCCTAGCCCACCGACTTAACAAACATTTATATGCACTTTGGCATGGTGCCTTGCAATAAATACCCAATAAATGTTTGTTATTTGTTTTTAGTTATGCATCTTTGGAACACATTTTCTCTTTTGTCAACAGCTAATAATATCTACAATGAATGTACCCACTTCTACTTCAAGGACTGTGAATCTATGCCAAGGCAAGTTGTTACTATTGTCATTGTTATTATAATACTTTATTATTGTTATTAAACTCTTCTGCAGCCAGGACCTAAGAAAAATTTCATTTTAGCAGCTGTTCTAATTCTATGCATTCAAATAATTACAAGGCCAATTTACAAATATTAAATGTCAAAGCAATGGTAATAAAGAATTTGAATTTACTTCTTCACAAGAAACATTGATTAATTCCATTCCAAATCTAAGAATGCAGAAAACTAGTTGAGAATATTAAGTGAAAAAAGATCATAGGCTTCTTATGCTCTCCAATGCATTTTTTGGCAAATACTTGTAAATTATCTCACAGTGCAATAAAAACATGTATATTGAGAATATTGGGAAGATAATTCAAACATTCATGTTAATTAGAGGAAACTCAGACTCACAAAATCCTGTTAATTAGTGATGGATTTTAAGGGTAAATAAAAGTTTAAGAAACTATTTTAAAAGCATTGAGATCTTGAGAACTGGGGGTGCTATTAAGCAAATGAGAGTGGCTACTAGGAAGCAGAAGCTGCCTCCTTGTAAGTCATCTGGAGATGATTTAAAGTATATGAGAGGATGTATGCAAATACTGTACCATTTTGTACAAAGGATTTGAGCACCCATAGATTCTGGTATCCACTGGGGTTCCTAGAGCCAATCCCTCTTGAGTACTGAGGGTTGAATACATTGATAAAGCTACCTCTTATCATTAGAGGTTTGCAGTCACACAAGTTTGGAGATTTGTGTGTTTGTAGTATTACTCCTCTCTCCATACAGTGCTCAATCCTGTATAAAAACTAGTAAGAACAGTATTTTTAATAGTTTTTCTATTGTGATAAAGCATGCATATAATAAAATTAGCCATTTTAACAATTTTTATATGTACAGTGTTGTGGCATTAGGAGCATTCACACTTATGTGAATGTAGATGTTTTATAAAGCACTCTGAGATACATCATTTCACTTTGGTTCCATTACTGCTTATGAGAAAAAGAGACTGGGTATTACTAAGCCCATTTTATGGATGCCAAGAAGGACACTAGGGAAATTAAATGCTAGTAATTGCCAGTGTTGCCAGCATTTAGATTCTGATCTCCAGACACCTCCTGAAGCACTATTTTCTCCATACTTTCACCCAAACCAGACAAATCTGATAGTCCAAAACTATCTCCTAAATAACCTTGGTCCCCTAGATTTATCTGACGTGGAACACAAATGGCTGTGGCATTGATGTCCAAAATGCAGTGCTCAAGGTTGCAAAAAGTAGTACTTGCAAAACTGTGTTCTAAAGCTAACCCAATACACACACACCTCTGACCCTGCTGTCCCCTTATGCCATCAGTCTCCAGAGGCCACTGCGTGAAGGCAGGGAAAGTCTTAGCACACTGTTAGCATATGCAGGCTTAGGCTTGTCCTGGCTCTAAGCATCCTTCTACTATGCCTACAGTCTCATCTCTCCGTTCTACTCCCTACCTCTTGACTCTCCTTTTCCAGCCATAGCTGCTAGGTTACCTCTTTTTGGAAAGCATTTTTCTGTTCAATTTTTTATTATTATTGTTCTACTGGGTTGCATTGTGACATTTATAAAAGTTCTTACACTATGTCATAGTTGAATTCATCTCCATCATTCTCCTTTGTTTCGCCAACACCCATTCCTGGAATAGTTTCAACAGGTATCATTTTTCCATTTACATACATGAGTACATAATATTTCCACTATTTTCACCCTTTCCTTATATCTTCCCTCTCCCACTGGTACCAGCCCCACAGACAGGACCTGTTTTACCTTCCATCCTCCATTTCAGAAAAAAAAATTCATTTTTGTTTATTTAAGATAGCTATACAGTGTGTTTCATTGTTATATTTCCATGTATAAATGTATTATAACCCAAATTGATTCATTCTATTTTTCTCCTGTCACCATTGTCCCCTTCTTATAGTGATTTCAACAGGTTTAATTTCTATATTCATTCTTACATAGGAAATAGATCAACCATATTCACCTTCTTCATCCTTTTTCCCTCTATCTCTCATATGTGACCTCCCCTTAGCATGACCTGTTTTTTTCATAATATTGTTTGTATTTGTATTGGGTCTATATTCCACATATGAGAGAAAACATGCAGTCTTTTGCTCTCTGAAGCTGGCTAACTTCACTTAAAATGTCGTTCTCCAGCTCCATCCATTTACGTGCCAACAACAAAATTTCATTCTTCTTTATGGCTGAATAAAATTCCATTTTATATAAATACTACATTTTCTTAATCTATTCATCATTAGTGGGGCATCTTGGCTATTTTCATAGCTTAGTTATTGTGAATAATGCTGCAATAAACATAGGTGTGCAGGTGCCTTTATTGTCACCTGACTTACATTCCTTTGGGTACATCTCTAGGAGTGGAATTGCTGGATCATATGGCAGTTCTATTCTTAGTTTCCTGAGGAGCCTCCATACTATTTCTCACAGTGGCTATGAGGGTTCCTTTTTCCCCCGTCATTGCCAACATTTGTTGTTGTTTGTGTTCTTGGTGGCCATTCTGACAGCAGTGAGGTGGCATCTTAACCTGGTTTTGATTTGCATTTCCTTTATGACCGGGATGGTGAACATTTTTTCATGTGTTTTGGCCATTTGGACTTCTTCCTTTGAAAAAGCTCTGTTCAGTTCTTTGGCCCATTTCTTCATTGGGTTGTTGATTTTTTTTAGGTTTTTGAGCTCCCAGTATATTCTGGTTATTAATCCCTTGTCTGATGTATAGCTGATAAAGATTTTCTCCTATTCTATGGGTGGCCTCTTCAACTTAGAGACCTTTTCTTTTGTTGTGCAGAAGCTTTTTAGTTTCATGTAGTCCCATTTGTCAGTCCTTTCTCTTAGTTGTTGAGCCTTTTGAGTTCTATTGAAGAAGTCATTGCTTGTGCCTATTAATTCCAATGTATTTCTTGCTCTGCACTTGCTTCAAAGTTTCAGGTCTTGTATTAAGGTCCTTAATCCACTTCAAGTTGGTACTTGTATAGAGTGAAAGACATGGAACTAGTTTCAGTTTTCTGAAGGCAGATATCCAATTTTCCCAGCAACATTTGTTGAAGAGGCTGTCTTTTCTTCAACGATTATTATGGTGCCTTTGTCAAAAAACAGATAGGAGTAGCTGTGTGAATTCATATTTTGGTCTTCTATTCTGTTCCACTGGTCTTCATGTATGCTTTTGTACCAGTACCATGCTGTTTTTTTTTTTTTAATTGCTGTGGCTCTGTAATATAGTTGAAAGTCAGGAATTGTTGTTCTTTTTGCACAGTACTACCTTGGCTGTTCGCGATCTTTTGTGCTTCCATATGAACTTTAGGGTTGATCTTTCAAATTGGGATGAATGTCTTTGGAATTTTGATGGGGATTGCATTGAACATGTAATATAGCCATTTTCACAATATTGATTCTGTCAATTCATGAGCATGGGAGATTTTTCCACCTTCTGTAGTCTCCTTCAATTTCCTTCTTCAATGGTTTAGTTTTCATTGTAGAGGTCTTTCAATTCTTTGTTAAATTTATTCCTGTATATTTTATTTGCTTTTAGGCTATTGTAAATGGAAAACTCTACCAAAACCCTCCTAGACATCATAAACACTTTCAGCAAAGAAACAGAATACAAAATCAATTTACAAAAATGAGTAGCCTTTTTGTATACCAACCATGCAGAGATATAGGGAAAGCATTTTTCAAGGCATCTAGACTAAACTGAGCTCCCTGAGACAGTCCCTTTGTCTACGTAGTGGTAGTACAAGTCATCTCATAATTCCATTGCTTGTCTGTTGTCAGTCCGCCTCTGAATGGTTCCAGAGCACAGAGCTTGGTGTGAAGTGGTGTTTAGTGTCCTTGCTGAAAGATGATGGACTCCATTAATACATACTATCCTTGGAAATTTAGCTTCCTTTTCTGGTAGTGGCTAAAACATTCCAATCTTTTCAAAGCAAATCCAGGATATTCTCAGAGTGCCATGGGAAGGGGAGGTAGTGATGAGAACACAAGATTATTCAGGAAGCATAGCTTATATAGGGTCCAGTTACTCAAGCTGCAGTTTTTGAGCTCAGTTGAACCCCTTAAAATAACCTCTAAATATTCTCCCAAGCCTGAGGCAAGCAGAATTTTTTTCCCTGGAGTTTTGATAGTCCAGTTCTCTCCTTATCCTCCATCACCTCCCAGCAGGGAGCTGATCATGTTAGACCTCTGCAGGCCCATGCCAACAGCTGCTTAGCGCTCCCTCTTAAACCTCTGACACCAAGCATTTTGGGCATAAAGCAGGGCTGATTCAGGTGCTAGGCTTGATTTCTTGCATAATGCCAGCTGGATATGCTCCATCTCAGAGAAAATGCCAAGCTCAGGAGTTCAGCAGGTGCCCTTCAGAATATCACTCATTAACTTAAGCTCATATGACCATAGCACTGTACAGAATCAAAAATGGTCCGCCTTCCATAAACACTGTAGAGGGGCAAATATTGACGCTGTTTGTCATTATTTGTTGCCACAAACCTAGTGGCTATCTGCAAAAGGCAATGTGAAAGTGAATAGGGTCCTGGCCTGGGAAGTCACTTCTAAGTCAAGGTCAGTGAATTCAAAGAGAATGTCAGAATGCTCATTGCCCTACTTAGCCTGCTAAATGCTACAAGTCTGCTCCTTTTCCTGCTAGAAAGTCCTCTCTGCTTTCTTTATAAATAAAAAAGATAAAGTAAGATAGACTACATGATAAAGGGTAAGCACCAAACAAAAGCAATCAAAGGAAGACATTGCTGAAGGAATGGAAATTTTACAATATGAAAGTTCCCTTTACCTCACAGCTCACAAACTTAGAATTATTTGTGTTTTGGCTTGAGTCAGTACATTAATAAATGAGCTATCATTTTGCAAAAAAATTGTTTGCTTCTCTGAACTTAATTGCTGAGACGTGTTGGCTCTCATACAGAAGCTGGGTTTTGCCTCAACTGACCTTGTTTCAGACCTTAAATAGTTGGCTGCTGAGTAAATGCAGCATTAGTAACATCCAAAACTGACCTGTAAGTAAGCTTTAATTTCTAAAGTTTTGCTGAATTATGTTCACCATGCCCCTCTGAAGCCAGGAGACAATGATAGAGGAAAGCTGTACAGAAGGGAAGGCCTATTTACAATCCAAGATCCTGGTTTCAAGTAATAGCCAGGACCAGTCACAAACTCTCTCCTCTCTCAAACTTCATCTTGCAGTGTTCAAGAGAGTAGAGGGTTCACAAGGGGAAAGTTGTGAACTTCTGCTTATCCCCAAGCTTTTCCCTTTCTCAACTCCTTCTGGGGCCTGTGGCACAAACAGAATATACTCAGATCTTCATCTTTGGGTTTCTCCCTCAACTTGATTATGCTTTAAAAATAGCCAGAATATGGTCTTTAATGGCTTCGCATAACTTATCTCCATTACTTACTATATTAAGCTTGGCCCATAGGAAAAGAGAATAAATAAAAGGATGTGCTAATTGATACATTCTCTAGTATATCCCTGGCAACTAATTGCCTAGAATCCATTCCTGATTTTTCATGTTAACTCAGTTCTCCAAAGAGGTCAGAGTTTCTTTAATGTAAAAGAAAGTTCTTTGCCACTTCATAGCCTCCTTCCATCAATCCCTCCTGTTTGATCTCAGAATGTATACAATAACATCTTGCACTAATAACCAAATCTTTTGACTGCAGCTTCCATTGGTGAGCCAGGTGCCTGCCAGCTGTGTGCACAGCAGAAAACCATCAAAGGCACTCTGCCCCTTTCATATCCTTCAGGATGGCAGTTATTTATTAGCAGATATCACCTTAGCCATTTATTTTAAGATGGCTTCTCTCTCTACTCAATAACAAAGAGAGGCAGAAGTAATACAGTGACAATTAAGCTTTATTTTCTACCATTTTTCTATGTTATCACATTGTCTTTTCTGTAAGCAATACAATTATTGCAAGGAGGTGGTAGAGCAAAACCAAAGTAGTGTAGGTGGAAAAAACATTTTAGGTTGTTTCAAAGTGAGATGAAGTTGCTAAGGGGATGAGATGAATAAACCCTCTTTGGGGAAAAATCCATAGTTGATGCACACATGGTGGCAGAATGTGACTGTGATAGGCAGCACATCTTCTACAAAAGTTCACAGAGAGTTGTTCATGAGGAACAGATGAATAGGGAGATGAGAAAGGTTAGAGTAAAAATTCAACTCCATTTAAGTACAATGGAGGACAAAGCTTTGAGATTGTCTTTATCCCAAGTTCTGGCCTGACATTTTCCCCTCTTGTCTAGTCATTGTCAAAACCCTGCTATGCATCATTCAAGATCCAGCAATGGGCATTATTTCCATTCTTCAATCTTCCTAGTCCACCCATTCTTCACTCTTGTCACCTGCATCTGAACTTCCAAAGCATGCCTTATTCCTAATGACTCAGTTGATTCCTCTCTCAGTATTAGGTGGGGTTGATATGTGTTTCTTATCCTTGCATTTATTTTCTCCACAGTAATTTGAAATATCTATTAAGTACAATACTGAAGGAACAATGGAAACTAAGAATCAATCTTTTTCCTCAATAACAGGGTCAGAAAAGGAAATGAGTAGTTTCGATATAGTATGACAAGCAATCTGAAGGACAAGACCAAGTTCCATGAGAAATACACTTTTTAAAAAGAAGCTAATTTAAAAGATTTAGTTTTAAAATGGAAATTCTTTTACTAGAAAAGGTGAAATTTATGCTGAAACATGCATTATCTAGAGGAAAAGAACTTCTCTATGCTAACTTGATAGGTGGTCTTGGCCCCCAGTAAACTCCCTGACCACTGTGGAACAAGCACCTCTTTTATATCTCATGTCTTCCCCCCTGAGTCCAACCATTGGCAAGCAGTCAAGAGTTGCCACATAAATGGTAGATTACTGCTAGGAAATCCTAGTAGACTAGCTCCTTTAATTTTTCCTTTCATTTGTTACATTAAACACTTTAGTCATAAAACTATCTCTGTGCAGTCAGCATGTTTATAAATAAATATTTTTGCTTCTGTTCATGCTTAGTAAGATGAAAGCTGTAACTACCTCCATTATTTGTGTCTGTATGGTCTTAAAGATTCTGATACATAAAAAGTGGGACCCAATCAATAGACTCTTGGATTCTTTCCAACAAAAAAGCTTTCAACAATCCCTCCTGCTCTAGGACCTCATGTTGAAAGAAGACAGATCACAAATATCTTTAAATTTCTGAATCAAACTCCAATATAGAATTCCCCATTTTTCAAAATGTACTCATGTTTTCCAAAATCTGATCTTTTACAATAATTCTAGTACAAATGTATGGTGAACTCAAATGGATTGATCAAGAACACATTTCTGCTTTACTTCTCTCGGGTATCTGAAACACAAGCAAGACATGTCTAATAGTCAACAAATGCTTGTATTTCTGGAGACTCCCATGGCTCCACCATATGCTTATTAATCCTTGGAAAATCCTAGAAGCATGTAGTTAACCTGAAAACTCTGTCTCTTGAATATCTTCCTACTGTGAAGCTAAATTCATTAGCACATGTATTATAGTTAATGTGTGCATTGATTCTTCCTCTAGGAATGAATTCTCAGAATCAACAGTTGTTTAAAAAGTTACAACAGGGAAATACTTTATGTTCAAATTCACCTGATTAGATGTGTCTAAAAAAGCACATGCTAGGTCAGCAGTTCAGTACCATGAATATCAGTGAGGTGGTCTTGAAATTGGAAAACCTGGTTGTCATATGGGTTGTCTCACTAACTAATCACGTGACCTTGGCAAATTACTTAATAACTCCAAATTTAAGAGGTATTTGGACTAAAATTATTTGGCATGACCCTTTTTCCTCACTTGTAAACCTTGTTAGCTCCTTACTCTGTTTCTTCAATAAGAAAGAGAAACAAGAAGAAAAAATACATGAAAAATCAATAATTTTGAAAATTAATAGAAATATTACTGCACATGTTGTCTAGCATGTGGCTTTTTGTCTTGAGTACCCAAACATGGCCAACTATTATGATATTTCAGGCTATGGCATGCTCAAGCAGACATATAAGAAAAATTTACAGCATATCTACTATCTCAGACATTATGGCAGTGGGGCACAACAGAAACCAAAAACTCTCCTCCAATGAATTAGATAAATAATTTGTGGAGAATATTAGATCCTAATAGGTAATAAGGGGATCAAAGTAATGGATCAAATGGGAGAGGTGAGCAAAAGAGGGGAATAAAGGATTATTTTATTATTTTGTTTGTTTGCTTGGTTATATCTTTAGGGTTTAAAAGTTTGATAGATGAAGTGACATTTACTGAGATAAGGAAAATAGGCGGGGAGATGGAATTTGAGTTAGAGGGAGGCAGAATTAAGTATTTGTCTTTGAAATATTAAATTTGAAGTGCTGATTAAGTATCCATATGTTAACACCATGTAGGCAGTAAGACATTAGTCAGGAACTTTGGGCAGAAGTTAGGCTTATGACTTCCATTTGAGAATCATCATAATTTAGGTAGCTTTGAAAGCACTGAGAACAGAGAAAGAATCTAGGTTGCCATAAGGACCCAGTCTTGAGACATGGGGCACTCAGCACTTTGAGGTCAGGTAGAGGAGATGGACCTAGATAAGGGACTAAGAATATGAGTCAAAATTATAAGAAGAAAATGAAGAGTCTAGAGTAACTTGGTGAAGAGACAAGACTTTTCAAAAAGAAGTACACAGTCAACTGTGTAAAATGCTACAGGGCAGTGTATATACATTAAGATGAAAGAGTGTCCACTGGACTTAGCAACATGGGAATCATTGGGAACTTTCCAAAGCACAATTTTAGTTGAATGGTAGAGACAGAAATCAGACTAGAATGAACTGAAAAATGAACATGAAATAAGGAAATGGGATTCATAGTTTTGTCAACTACTTCACAAAGTGTTATTGAGATCAGCAGGAAAGGTAGGTTCTGTAGACAAAAAAGCTGTGAGGCTACAAGATACACTGGCTGGCATCTGTGTACTATGCAACTGATGTAGTAGAGGACAAGCTGGTGCAGAGAATTGTGGATGCACTGACTGAAGACTGGAGGCCCACAGGATGGCCTCCAGAGTCACAGCACAGAAAGGAATAGAAAGAGCTAATACAGTAACCTTAAAATGACAGAGATCAATATGGGAAGGTGATTGGGAAGTACTGAAGAGGTCAGGTAGAGATGAATCAATCCAGCTTGTAATACACTTGTGCATAGAAGCAATGCTAGGGATCTCTCTGTATAGCTATCCTTATCTCAACTAGCAAACGTACTTTGTCTTTCTTATTATTGCTTATGTCTATTCTTCAACTAAATTGGAGAAAAGGGCAGAACAGGTTCTGCTTGGAATCTAGGAGGGGGTGGGTGGCAGGGTGGGGAGGATGGCCCAAACAATGTATATACATAAGAATAAATGAATAAAAAAAAGAAAAAAAAGAAGATGGATGAATACTTTTTCTACTCAGAAGTAGAAAGATAGCTTTAATATCTTCTATTTTAATCAATAAAGCAGGGGAGAGAAGGGACATGGGTCATTTGAAGAGAGAGTATGTGTTTTAAGAAAAAGTCATTTCAGAAAATGGAAAAAAAACTGATGAGTAAACACAGGATTGCCAGACAATGCTGCTTATTGGCTGAAGTTTGTATCCATAGATTTCAAATGAAACCAAGCCATCACGGTGTGTTCAACAGTTCAATCTCTTAGTTACAGGAACAATGAAGCAGAAAGTTAGACAACAAATACGGAGTTTTACCAGGTGAGTATGATGGAGAACATGATGATGATGATGATGGATTATGGAGTATAAGTGGAGCACAGAAGAAAGCAAAGAAAAATGAGAGGTGGATGGGTAAAAATGGATTGGATTGGTGACTTGGGGGTGAACTGATGTGAGGAGATTCTGGAGGAACTGCACTGGGAGAAGAGGCGGTGATGGTTAGAGAATGGGATCTCTTGGATGGAATTAACATTCAATGACTTCAATGATGAGGACACAATCAGAGAGAGAGAGAGGAGAGAGGAGAGAAAAAGAGAAACAGAGAGAGAGAGAGAGAGAGAGAGATGCTTGGGAATGAAGAGCAAAAAGGAAAGGGAAGTAGAAAAAATCAAGGAACTTATAGACTGAGGTTATGCCATAGGGTATCAAGTTAACCTTGAGTGATGGCATCTACAGAGTTGGAAGGGATCATTATGAATGAAGAGCTGAATTCACACTTGGGTAAGGGAGAATGGTCAGGACATCAGAAGACAGTAACAAGAAGAGGGTGCATGGTGCATGAGAATCAGGGGAACTGTGCATTTTAAAGGAGAGAAAACTTGAACTGTAGGATCCTCTCAAAGGTAACAAGACCACCTGAGAGCTCTCTTCATAGGAATTTGCCAACTTGAAATTAAACTTCAAGTTTAACAATTGCTTCTGTTAAGACAGAATGTTACCTGCTTTGGTCAATGGTGCACAGGTAAGTACATATTCTCTTAAATCACAGGCATCCATTAATAACTGATATCCAGAACATAAGATGAAGAGATCTGTTTACAATGTGACACTTAGCTTAATTTTAAATTGGTAAAAATGAGGTAACAAAGTATTCCTGTTTCAAAAGAGACATGGAATTGTTCTCATTCTAATCTCTCCCTAGGGTTATTGTCAACAATACGCAGTATTAATTTCCAGATCAATTAAAGTCTTCAATCACCTTTTATCTGCCAGAATGCCTATTATGGAAAAGACAAGAGTTAACAAAAGTTGGCAGAGATGTGAAGAAAAGGGAACCCGAGAACACTGATGGGTGCAGCCATTTTGGAAAACAGTGTAGTGGTACTGGAGAAACTAAACATAGAAATACTACATGACCCAGGAATCTCTCTTCAGGGCATATATACAAAGAAAATGAAATCACTACATCATAAAGATATTTGCACTCCTTGCTCATTACAGAACTATTCAAAATGGCCAAGATATGGAAATCATCAAAGTATTTATCAACAGATGAATGGATAAAGAAAATGATAGAATAATATTATTCAGTCTTTATTTATTTATTTATTTTTATTTTATTATTCATATGTGCATACAAGGCTTGGGTCATTTCTCCCCTCTGCCCCCACCCCTTCCCTTACCCCCTCAATACCCAGCAGAAACTATTTTGCCCTTATCTCTAATTTTGTTGTAGAGAGAGTATAAGCCATAATAGGAAGGAACAAGGGTTTTTGCTAGTTGAGATAAGGATAGCTATACAGGGAGTTGACTCACATTAATTTCATGTGCATGTGTGTTACCTTCTAGGTTAATTCTTTTTTTTTTTTTTTCCAATTTTTATTTTATTTTGTTTTATTTTTTAAATGTATTTTTTTTTCATTTTTCTTTTATTATTCATATGTGCATACAAGGCTTGGTTCATTTCTCCTCCCTGCCCCCACCCCCTCCCTTACCACCCACTCCGCCCCCTCCCGCTCACCCTCCTCAATACCCAGCAGAAACTATTTTGCCCTTATCTCTAATTTTGTTGTAGAGAGAGTATAAGCAATAATAGGAAGGAACAAGGGGTTTTGCTGGTTGAGATAAGGATAGCTATACAGGGCATTGACTCACATTGATTTCCTGTGAGTGTGTGTTACCTTCTAGGTTAATTCTTTTTGATCTAACCTTTTCTCTAGTACCTGGTCCCCTTTTCCTATTGGCCTCAGTTGCTTTTAAGGTATCTGCTTTAGTTTCTCTGCGTTAAGGGCAACAAATGCTAGCTGATTTTTTAGGTGTCTTACCTATCCTCACCTCTCCCTTGTGTGCTCTCGCTTTTATCATGTGCTCAAAGTCCAATCCCATTGTTGTGTTTGCCCTTGATCTAATGTCCACATATGAGGAAGAACATAGGATTTTTGGTCTTTTGGGCCAGGCTAACCTCACTCAGAATGATGTTCTCCAATTCCATCCATTTACCAGCAAATGATAACATTTTGTTCTTCTTCATGGCTGCATAAAATTCCACTGTGTACAGATGCCACATTTTCTTAATCCATTCTTCAGTGGTGAGGCATCTTGGCTGTTTCCAAAACTTGGCTATTGTGAATAGTGCCACAATAAACATGGGTGTGCAGGTGCCTCTGGAGTAACCTGTGTCACAGTCTTTTGGGTATATCCCCAAGAGTGGTATTACTGGATCAAATGGTAGATCAATGTCTAGCTTTTTAAGTAGCCTCCAAATTTTTTTCCAAAGTGGTTGTACTAGTTTACATTCCCACCAACAGTGTAAGAGGGTGCCTTTTTCCCCCGCATCCTCGCCAACACCTGTTGTTGGTGGTATTGCTAATGATGGCTATTCTAACAGGGGTGAGGTGGAATCTTAGTGTGGTTTTAATTTGCATTTCCTTTATTGCTAGAGATGGTGAGCATTTTTTCATGTGTTTTTTGGCCATTTGAATTTCTTCTTTTGAGAAGGTTCTGTTTAGTTCACTTGCCCATTTCTTTATTGGTTCATTAGTTTTGGGAGAATTTAGTTTTTTAAGTTCCCTATATATTCTTGTTATCAGTCCTTTGTCTGATGTATAGTTGGCAAATATTTTCTCCCACTCTGTGGGTGTTCTCTTCAGTTTAGAGACCATTTCTTTTGATGAACAGAAGCTTTTTAGCTTTATGAGGTCCCATTTATCTATGCTATCTCTTAGTTGCTGTGCTGCTGGGGTTTCATTGAGAAAGTTCTTACCTATACCTACTAACTCCAGAGTATTTCATACTCTTTCCTGTATCAACATTAGAGTTTGTGGTCTGATATGAAGATCCTTGATCCATTTTGAGTTAATCTTGGTATAGGGTGATATACATGGATCTAGTTTCAGTTTTTTGCAGACTGCTAACCAGTTTTCCCAGCAGTTTTTGTTGAAGAGGCTGCTATTTCTCCATCGTATATTTTTAGCTCCTTTGTCAAAGATAAGTTGGTTATAGTTGTGTGGCTTCATATCTGGGTCCTCTATTCTGTTCCACTGGTCTTCATGTCTGTTTTTGTGCCAGTACCATGCTGTTTTTATTGTTATTGCTTTGTAATATAGTTTGAAGTCAGGTATTGTGATACCTCCTGCATTGTTCTTTTGACTGAGTATTGCCTTGGCTATTCGTGGCCTCTTGTGTTTCCATATAAATTTAACAGTAGATTTTTCAATCTCTTTAATGAATGTCATTGGAATTTTGATGGGAATTGCATTGAACATGTAGATTACTTTTGGGAGCATAGACATTTTTACTATGTTGATTCTACCAATCCATGAGTATGGGAGATCTCTCCACTTTCTATAGTCTTCCTCAATCTTTTTCTTCAGAACTGTAGAGTTTTCCTTGTAGAGGTCTTTCACATCTTTTGTTAGGTTTACACCTATGTATTTGATTTTTTTTGAGGCAATTGTAAATGGAATTGATCTCATACATTCTTTTTCAGTTTGCTCATTGTTAGTGTATAGAAATGCTAATTATTTTTCTATGTTGATTTTATATCCTGCTACCTTGCTATAGCTATTGATGATGTCTAGAAGCTTCTGAGTAGAGTTTTTTGGGTCTTTAAGGTATAGGATCATGTCATCTGCTAATAGGGATATTTTGACAGTTTCTTTACCTATTTATATTCCTTTTATTCCTTCTTCTTGCCTAATTGCTCTGGCTAGGAATTCCAGTACTATGTTGAATAGGAGTGGGGATAGTGGGCATCCTTGTCTGGTTCCTGATTTTAGAGGGAATGGTTTCAGTTTTTCTATGTTAAGTATAATGTTGGCTATAGGTTTGTCATATATAGCTTTTATTATGTTGAGGTACTTTCCTTCTATTCCTAGTTTTCTTAGAGCTTTTAGCATGAAATTGTGTTGGATCTTATCAAAGGCTTTTTCTGCATCTATTGAGATGATCAAGTGGTTTTTGTCTTTGCTTCTGTTAATGTGGTTTATTACATTTATTGATTTTCCTATGTTGACCACCCCTGCATCCCTGGGATGAAGCCTACTTGGTCGTGGTGAATAATCTTTTTGATGTGTTGTTGAATTTGGTTTGCCATTATTTTGTTGAGGATTTTTGCATCAATGTTCATTAAGGAGATTGGCCTCCTTTTTGGAGGTGTCTTTGCCTGGTTTTGGGATAAGTGTAATACTGGCTTCATAAAACGTGTTTGGCAGTTTTCCTTCCCTTTCTATTTCATAGAACGGTTTAAGGAGGGTTGGTATCCATTCTTCTTTGAAGGTCCGATAGAATTCAGCAGAGAATCCATCAGGTCCTGGATTTTTCTTTTTGGGGAGACTCTTGATTGCTGCTTCAATTTCATTTTGTGTTATAGGTCTATTCAGGTGATTAATTTCCTCTTGGTTCAGTTTTGGATGATCATATGTATCTAGAAATCTCAGATTTTCAAATTTATTTATTTTCTCTCAGATTTTCAAATTTATTTGAAAATAAATAGTCTCTGATAATTTCCTGGACTTCCATGGTATTTGTTGTTATCTCGCCTTTTGCATTCCCGATTCTACTAATTTGAGTTTTTTCTCTCCTCATTATAGTCAGGTTTCCAGGGGTCTATTGATCTTGTTTATTTTTTCAAAGAACCAACTTTTTGTTTCATTAATTCTTTGTATGGTTTTTTTGGTTTCTATTTCATTGATTTCAGCTCTTATTTTTATTATTTCTCTCCTTCTATTTGTTTTGGGATTTGCTTGTTCTTGTTTTTCTAGGAGTTTGAGATGTATCATTAGGTCATTGATTTGGGATCTTTCAGTCTTTTCAATATATGCACTCATGGCTATAACTTTCCTCTCAGGACTGCCTTAGCTGTGTCCCATAGCTTCCGGTAGGTTGTGTTTTCATTTTCATTGACTTCCAGGAACTTCTTAATTTCCTCTTTTATTTCATTGATGATCCATTCTTCATTAAGTAATGAGTTATTTAGTTTCCAGCTGTTTGCATGTTTTTTTGTCTTTACTTTTGTTGTTGAGTTCTACTTTTACTGTATTGTGATCAGATAGTATGCATGGTATAATTTCTATTTTCTCATGTTTGCTGAGACTTGCTTTGTGCCCTAGGATATGATCTATTTTGGAGAAGGTTCCATGGACTGCTGAGAAGAATGTATATTGTGTAGAAGTTGGATGAAATGTTCTGTAGACATCAATTAGGTCCATTTGACCTATTGCATATTTTAGATCTTGGATTTCTTTATTGAGTTTTTGTTTGGATGACCTATCTATTGATGATAATGGAGTGTTAAAGTCTCCCACAACCACTGTGTTGGCGTTTATATATGCTTTTAGGTCTTTCAGGGTATGTTTGATGAAATTGGGTGCGTTGACATTGGGTGCATACAGATTGATGATTATTATTTCCTTTTGGTCTATTTCCCCTTTTATTAGTATGGAATGTCCTTCTTTATCTCGTTTGATCAATGTAGGCTTGAAGTCTACTTTGGCAGAGATAAGTATTGCTACTCCTGCCTGTTTTCAGGGGCCATTGGCTTGGTAAATCTTCTTCCAGCCTTTCATCCTAAGCCTATGCTTATTTCTGTCAGTGAGATGAGTCTCCTGTAAGCAACAAATTGTTGGATCTTCCTTTTTAATCCATTTCGTCAAGCAGTGCCTTTTGATGGGTGAATTAAGTCCGTTAACATTAAGCGTTAGTACTGATAGGTATGTGGTGATTCCTGTCATTTAGTTGTCTTAGTTGTTTGATGGTTTGATTGTGTGTACCTAAGTTGAGGTTACTCTCTACTGTCTTGCTTTTTTTTTTCCTGTGGTTTGGTGCTGCCTGTCTTTTCATGGTTAAGTTGGGTTTCACTTTCTGTGTGCAGAATCCCTTGCAGAATCTTTTGTAGTGGTGGCTTTGTGGTCACATATTGTTTTAGTTTCTGCTTATTGTGGAAGACTTTTATTGCTCCATCTATTTTGAATGATGGTTTTGCTAGGTAGAGCATCCTGGGGTTGAAGTTATTTTCATTCAGTGCCCGGAAGTTCTCACCCCATGCTCTTCTTGCTTTTAATGTTTCTGTTGAGAAGTCTGCTGTGATTTTGATGGGTTTACCTTTGTATGTTACTTGTTTTTTCTCTCTCACAGCCTCAATATTCTTTCATTAGTTTCTGAACTTGTTGTTTTAATGATGATATGTCATGGGGTAGTTCTATTTTGATCTGGTCTGTTTGGTGTCCTGGAGGCCTCTTGCATCTGTATGGGAATATCTTTCTCTAGATTTGGGAAATTTTCTGTTATTATTTTGTTGAATATATTATGCATTCCCTTCACTTGCACCTCTTCTTCTTCTTCAATGCCCGTGATTCTCAAGTTTGGTCTTTTGATGGAATTGGTGAGTTCTTGCATTTTCTTTTCACAGGTCTTGAGTTATTTAATTAATAGTTCTTTGGTTTTTCCTTTAATTACCATTTCATCTTCAAGTTCTGAGATTCTGTCTTCTGTTTGTTCTATTCTGCTGGATTGGCCTTCCGTTTTGTTTTGCAGTTCTGTTTCATTCTTTTCCTGAGGTTTTCCATATCCTGGGTGGTTTCCTCTTTAATGTTGTCAATTTTCGTTGTGAGTTCATTTATCCATTTATTCATTGTGTTCTCTGTTTCACTTTGGTGTTTATACAGTGCTTCTATGGTTTCCTTTATTTCTTCTTTTGCTTTTTCAAATTCTCTATTTTTGTTGTCTTGGAATTTCTTGAGTGTCTCCTGTACAGTTTGGTTGACTCTATCCAGTATCATCTCTATAAAATTCTCATTGAGTACCTGTAATATGTCTTCTTTTAAATTATTCTTTTTGGCTTCATTGGGTCCTTTGGCATAGTTTATCTTCATTTTGTTGGAGTCTGGATCTGAGTTTCTGTTCTCTTCATTCCCCTCTGGTTCCTGTACTCATTTTTTGCTGTGGGGAAACTGGTTTCCCTGTTTTTTCTGTCTTCCCGTCATTGTCTTTGATGTTGTTACTGTCCCTGTACTCTGTGCAATTAAGTATTTTCTAGCTTGTAATAACAACAATTGTAATATTTAGAATGGAAGGGTGAGCTGAGATGGAAAGCAAGAAGTTAAAGAAATGGGGAAAACAAATACACAGACAAGAAGGAGAAAACAGAAGAAGGTATCAGACAAGAAAGTTTCAAAGGTATAAACAGGGAACATTAGTGTACTAATTGACAGCAAGCTGAACAGACATTAGAGAGACAGAGAGAAGATTGAAAGTCAAAACAAAAAAAAGAGATAAGAATAAAAATAAAAAATAAGTAAATGAAAGAAATATCTCTATATAAAAATGAATTAAAATAAGATGAAAAATAGAAAATTAAAACAAAAAAACCAAAAAACCAAAAAACCTCCAAGTTCAAATGCAATGAAGTTTCAGTCTTAATAATTTGGGTGTCCATCTCAGTCTCCAATCCTGGAGATGGTGCCTCAGATGTTGTTCTGTAGTTGTCTCATCAAAGGGGATGCATAATGTAGAACAAAACTACACACACACACACCAAAAAAAAAAAAAAACCCACCAAGTGTCCCAAGTTCAAATGCAACACACTTTTAGTAGGTTTTTCAGCATGCAGGTGTAATTCGGTTGTTCTCTCATCAAGGGTAGGGAGAAAAAGAAAAAAAAGAGTCTGGAGACAGTTCTGAGAATGGTATCTGCAGCTGTGGCTTGCCTGCCTGCTGCTGTCAGCCTGCTGTTGCTGGAGGCATTATTTATGCAGATCTCTGGGGTGAGCTTAGCACTCACCTGGCCCTGCAGGCGTTGTTTGCTCAGAGTTCTCCTGTGCAGGAGCCTCTGCTACAAGCTTTCCCCTTTTCCAAGCACACTGGGAAAGGTGACACTGCACCTGCGTTGTCAGGCCTGTGTGTTTATTTACAGTTCCTGTGGGAGGTGGGTCTTCCCCCCTCTCCTGTGCAGTTTTCCTCCCACTGCCACTTTTACAGGCTTTCCTGCTCCTGATTACTGGGCAGTGCTGCTGCTCCTGCCAGCCACCATGTTTGTTTACAGTTCACGTGGGAAGTGGGTCTTCCCTCCTCTCCTGTGGAGTTTTCCTCCCTCCGCCACTCTCACAAGCTTTCCCACTCCTGGTTGCTGGGCACATGCCTGCTCCCACCAGAGCCTCTCCGGCCCGCCCGGCTTGTTTATTTACAGTCCCGGAAAGGATTCCCTTCCCCCAATCTTCAGTGCTCAGGGTGCCCCACCCTCTTTCCTATGTGTCTTTATTGTTCTTATTGCTTATTACTCAGTTTCTCTTTTTCTCCCCGGGTGGAGGTCAGTCTGTCCAGGGGGCTATGCTGTTCTGGCCCAGGCCTGTCTGTGGGAGTACCGTGGTACCACAAAGCTCACCTGGTCCACGTCTTCCCAAGCCATCTGGGCACGGGCAACTGGTGGCCTGGGGACCCTCCTGGTTTCTCCGTTTATCGTGAAGTGGAGATTCTCTGTGCCAGCTGGAGGTGTGGAGGGGCCAAAGTTATGTGTCTTCTCAGTGATTATGCATGCAAAGTGTGTCTCCAGCATCTCTCCAAGATTCTGCTATAGGAAGCTTGCTTTCTGCTTCCTCCCTCTAGCCGCCATCTTGGAATCCTATTATTCAGTCTTTAAAAAGAAGGTGTTCCTGCTATTTGCCACACATGAATCTGGAAGATTTTATACTAAGTGAAATAAGTCAGGCACAGAAAGAAAATATTGCATGACTTCTCATATATATGGAGTCTAAAAAGTGGCCAAATATATAGAAATAGAGAATAAAACTGTGATTATCATGGATAGGGTAGGAAATGGGGAAATGCAGGTAAAAGGATAAAAAGTAGCTGACATGCAGGATGGACAAGTTTAGAGATCTAATGTATAGCATGAGGACTAAAGGAAGTAAAATTGTGTTTCATTAGTTTTATGCAATAAGTAAATTTTAACTGCTCTTGTTAACAAAAAGAAACTATGTGAAATGATAGATATGTTAATTTGCTTCACTGTAGTAACCATTTTACTAACCATGATATTATAACCTCAAATATACATACTAAGATTTATTTAAAAAAAATTCTCCAGATGAACTTTTCCTATAAACAGAGCTGTCTGGTAGTAAGGGCACCAAATTTGTGCTCAGAGATTCAGGTTCATACAAAATGAGGGAGGAGGGAGAGGAGAGGGAAAGGATCAGTGTGTGATCCTCTTGACACTATTCTCATTTATATCCAAATCAGGTTAGGAGGAATGCAATTATTCCAAATCAAAATAAACTTTATTATTTCTATGATAGCATCTTTCTACTAATAATGGTAAAGAAAAAGAAAGATTGTATTCTATGTTCTATATGAACATCTGTCAACATCTGGATTAACTACTTCCACCAGCACTGTTAACTTTATGACTAAAGGAATGTTACTGAAATTTTGTTTTATGATCTGTAAAATTAGTAAGAATTAGATGTCTTTAAGACTCCTAAAATTAACCTATATTCACTACTTCTTCATGAAAAAGTGATACAGTAATAATCACCATGACAGCTTCACAAAAGTTCTAGGAATTAAATGATAAAATATGTATGAAATTAAAAAGTATAAACCATTACTTAAATATAAATATCTACACTAATCATTAGAACTTCTTGGCTTTCCAAATCAAGTTTTACTTGTCATAGAAATTAAAAATTTAATTCTAATGAATAAGTACATGAGTTGGGGTTTGAGCCCAGGCTGTCTGGCCCAGAAACTGAGATATTGACCATTATTCTGTGCTGTTTGTACCACATCTGCCCCCAAATAAAGAAATGGAGCAATTCTGTCATATTAGCACCAGTCCAATGTAGCATAACAGAAACAGAGGGCAGCAGAGTGAGTAAGCCAGGTGCTCACTCACTATTTAGCTAGGGAAACACTTTAGAATGTTTAGAATGAGATTTTTTTTTTTTGATGGTACTGGGGCCTGGACTCAAAGCTTTCACTTTGAGCCACTCCACCAGTCCTTTTTTGTGATGGATTTTTGAGATAGGGTCTCACAAACAATTTCCCCAGGCTGACTTCAAACTGTGATCCTCCTGATCCCTGCCTCCTGAGTAGCTAGGATTACAGGTGTAAGCCACTGGTGCCCAGCTCAGAATGAGAATAATTTTAACAGTTGGGATAATTGTGAGATTAACATTTCCAAAAAGTTCCCTAACCTCAGATGTTGTGGTAATTTTCCCCCTTTTCCCTAGAAAAGGGAAAAATGTATAGATTAAGTCATGATTATTTACTGAAATATAATGACTATTCCTGAGGAAGTACTGTATTTACAGGAGGGAGAACAATGCCAGGATCTGTGCCAGACAAGAGAGGCCAAGGTGTCAGCACAGCTCACTAAAGAACAATTAAAGGAGGCTCCATTTCATCTGACTCCCAAAGCTCACACTAAACTTGCTGAGAAGGCCAATACGATCCTTGTCCTCCTTCCTGCTTACACCTACCATCTGCTCTTATATATATGGCACATGATACTGAAAGATGACTCTCCCCTAGGAGTCAGACAATTGCTTCAGCCCTGCCCAATCTAAATGTTCCCTGGCCCAGGTTGTCTTCTGAGAATAAAAATGTCTAACAACTTAACTTTCCTTTAGGCTCTTAAGTATTAAAGCATTTATTTTTAAAAAAATAATAGGCTTCCAGGTTTTTTTTAAACTGCTAAAGTAAAACTGTGCAGAAAATTTGAAATACTAAGCATTATCGCATTACGTGGGATCTAGCACTCTGGTATTTTCTGTCACATATGTGTACAAGCTTAGTATCCCTCTTCCAAAATGCTTAGGACTTCAGATTTTGTAATATTTGCGTACATATAACAAAATATTTTGGGGATGGGAACCCAACACTAAATACAAAATTCACTTATGTTTCATATATGCTTTATACAAATAGCATTAAGGTAACTTCATACAACATTTTTAGTGTGCTTTTGTTTTGACTCTGAATATCTGGTACTGAATTTTCCACTTGTGACCTTAATGTTAGTGCTCAAAGAATTCAGATTTTGGAGTATTTTATCTTCCACATTTAAAAATTATAGAGCGCTAACCTACATATGTATGTAATTCAATTTCGTATTCAATGTATACTTGTGTCTATGTAATATGTTTCACATATGTAAGAATAAGATTGTCACTTGTTTAATATAATGTCTTAAATTCAATCTGATACTGGGAGAACATTTCTATATGATGAAATATTTGAAGAAATGTTTTTGTAAGGAACTTCTCAGGCTTTGTGGAGTAGGTTAAATGAAATCAGCCTTTTGCAGAAAACAACTATAAATGCTGGCTAGAATAACAGACATACATCTACATGGAAGCATTGAAGAACAACTAACACTTGGGCCTCCAGTGTTCGGTATCCCAGAGAGAAGGGAAATGTATTGTTTTAATACCCATGTTTCTTCTATATTTCCCACTGAGGCATTAGTCAATTGTTAGTACTTCAGGGCAATAGGTCAGACAGAAAATGTGAAGCAAAACTTACTGTGCTTTAGAACTTTGCATTCATGAAAAAAGAAAGATGAAAAAAGAAAGGTAGTAGATATATTGGGTAGTATGATTTAGCCATTGCAACAAGGATGCATATATCAAAGCATCACATCATACCTCTAAAATGCATAATTTTCTTTGTAATTAATAGAAGATACAGAGAAGCCCTTTCCTCTGTACTACTTTCTCCTTAAAACATAAGTTATTTCTTAAATTGCAAGGAATGAGAGGCCCAGAAGCCAAGCAGGAAGTGACTAACAAAAATATAAAAAACTAAGCATGTTTGGGTTTTCAGAGGTCACAAAAATTTTTTTAAAAAAAATTGAATTCAGAAACTCCTAAGGAAGAAGGGTTCCAATAAACAACTTAGGGCTTTAGTTGAGACCAAGGAACAGCTACTTTCTAGGGAAAAAAGGCAAATTGGCAAAATACTAGTCATTACAAAGATTAAAAATCCACTCTCAAGCCATCCAAATGTCTGATTATGTCAAGATAACCTGGCCTTACTCTGTCTGCCAGAAGAAAAGTAATTCCTGTTTCAAGAAGGCAGTCAGAATCTCTATAATCGTTCATATGCAATGGTATACTTTCAGAAATTGCCCACAGTACAAGAAGTTAGACCAAATAAGTAAAAACTAAGAAAAAGCTTAGAGGACTTATCAGAGATAGGCTTTAGAGTAATTCTGATTAATATTCTTTGCAAACTGGATGACAAGCATGGAGCTTCAGAAGATAATTGGAAACTTATTTACTATTTCATAGTAAATGAATTCAACAGTAATCAAACATTAGGAGGGAAGATTGATCTTCTTAAATATATTTCTCTGTATACAGAGAAATACAGGATAATGTGAAAAGATATAATATGCATTTAACCAGGGTCCCAGAATATGAGGAGGAGGATGGTGAAGCAATATTCCAAGAGATAATGACTAAGAATTCTTTAAAGATGGATTAGACACATCAAACCACTTTCTCAAGAAGCATTATAAACCCTAGCTAGCATAAGTAAGAGGAAAAACAGACCAAGGTACTTTATCGTGACAGTGCTGATATTAAAGGAAAAAATTCCCCAAATTTAAAATCAACCAACCAAACAACCTATGTATTTTTATAAGGAATGGTGTCAATATTGAGGCTGAATTCTCAAAATAAAACATAATCAAGAAGAAAATGGAGTAATATCTTCAATGTACTGAAGGTATAACTATCTTCTTAGAAGTTGATGTCAGAGAAAACATCTTGGATAAAGTAAGGAAAAATAAAGACATTTAAGGCAACCACCCCCACAAATATATTGTAAGTGAACCTGTATTGAAAATAACAGAGAGAAGTTCAAAACAAAATAAAACAATAACAACAACAAAAACACTTAATCCTTGATTGAAACACAGAAATTTAGAAAAGAATGATGGTCACAGGTAAAAATATGGGTAAGTACAAATTAATACTGACTGTAAAAAGGAGTGTTAGTAATGTTTTGTAGGATTCTGGATGTATGTAGAATTAGACTAATGAGAAAAACAACAAAAAGCTGAAGAAGAAAAGGTAAAGTGTTCTAAAGGTTTTACATCGTCTGGGCAGTAGTTAAAGTGCTAATTTATAGTAGATTAAATAGACACAAGCGTGCATGTTTTCATCTTTAGGCTAATAATTAAAAGATAATTGAATGATAACTAAAAATTATTAACCCAAATGAAGATTAAAAGGGGAGGTAAAGAAGAAAGGGAAATAGATCAGCCAGATAGAAAATAATAGTTTTATAGTATATATAAATACAATTGTATCGGTAACTGCATAAAAGTTAAATGGACTACCCATGTCAAATAGAAGACTAGCTGGCTGAATTCAGAAGGGAAAAATAACTCTTGGCTGCTTACAAAATCTATACCTACAACCTAAGACACAATTTAAAAGCAAGAGGATGGAGAAAGACATGCCATGTAAACCGTTCCCTAAAGAAAGCCAGGGTAGCCATACTAATATCACCCGAAACACTAACACGGAAGCATCGTTAGAGATAGCAGCAGCACTCCTAAGGATAAAGAGTCAGCATCAATAGGGAGACATGAGTCTGTATGCTATTCATATAAAGAAATGAACTCAAATGCATAAATGAAGCTTTCTATAGGCAAAAGGAAAAATAAATTCACAATCACAGTGACAGATTTTAATGCACTGCTCTCGGTAACTAATGAGACAACCAGACAGAACAGTGAGCACAGAAAAGATCTGAACATGATTTGTATTGGCATAATTCACATGCACGCTTGCTCATACATAAAACACTGAAGCCAACAACAAAAGAATATGCTTTTTTACAAATGTATATAAATCATTTCTCAAAATAGATCATATGGTGTACTCTCATCGTCTCATCTTCTGATAGTGTAATTAATCTAGAAATCAATAACCATCAGATTACTAGAAAATCCATAAGATTTGAAAATTAGTAATAGATTAGTAACACAACAAATAATCTATGATTAATATACAGTCATAATGAACACTAGAAAATATTTTAATTAAACAATGAAAAAATTACAATATAACAACACTCCAGGGAAGGGAAACTGAATTCTGCTTGGTGTCTAGAAGGTGGAAAAGGACATTACTCCTCAGCTACCAACAATAAGAAAAATCCAGATAATCTATAGAACTACAACTTTTTGAGTCATTCAAAAAGTTGTCTGAAGTCACCTGAGTGTGATGAGTTTTAGGAAGCACAGAGCTCCTCCAGACAGAGATGTGATACATGACCTACTTCATCTTTGGTACAGCTAAAAAAAAAATCAATGAAAGAACATTTTCCAAATCACATTGTGAGGGTAATTACCCTCCTACTAAAACTACACAAAGACATAATATGAAATAATACTACATATCGATTTTCATTATTGATATGTATGCAAAAGTTATTAACAAAATATCAGTAAATTAAATCCAGCACATTTGAAAGGGAGAATAAGCATCACAAGTGGGTTTATTACAGGAATGCAGAGGTGGTTCAACACTTGAAAATTAATCAGTATAATTCACCATCACTAAAAAAACAACAAAAATACAAACATAATTATGTCAATTAATGTAAAATCTGATAAAATTCAATACCCATTCATTATAAAAAGAACAAATTAGGGCTAGAAGGAGACTTTGTCAGGATGATACCTATAAAAAAATCTTCATCTAACCTCATACTCAGTGGTGAAACTGAGTACCTTCTCTCTATGATCAATAAGGCAAGTTTGTCTACTCTCAACAATTCAGTATTTTAGTTGATGTCTTAATTAATGCAGTAATTCAAGAAATAAAAGGAATAGAGCTTGGAAAAGAAAAAAAAAACTGTTAGTAGACCCAATGCACTATGTCTGTGTATTATGTCAGAAATAATTACCTGTAATTCTATGAAATTACTTATAATCCTATAATTACCGATAAACATCTGCAAAAAGTTCTTAAAACTAGTAGGTGAGTGTAGCGATGTTGCAAGATATGAGGCTTTATAGAACATTCCTTTGTATCTTTTCATACTAGCACTGAAAAAATAGAAAACTGAAATAAAAATACTGTATGTAATGTCACTGAAATAGTAAGGACATATGCAAAAACAAAATATGTGTAGCTTTGAATGTGAAACTACAAAACATTAAGAAAACTTTAAAAAGACAAAAATAATGGAGAGTTATACCTTAGTATCTTATTGTAACAAGACTCATTGATCTATGAATTCAATGCATTCCCAGGGAAAATCCCAGTAGGTTTGTTGAATGGAAATTGACAATCAATTCTAAGATGTGGTGGGAAAACAAAGACCTAGAATAGCCAAAATAACTTCAGTAAAATAAAAACAAAAACAAATTTGGAGACATTGCATCACCCAAACTAAAGATTGTCTGTTAATCTATGGTAATTAAGACAATTGATAATGTCCTGAGGATAGACATAGCTATCAAAAGAACAGCATAGAGAACCCAGAAATACATCCTTCTCTACCATTTTTTGCACCACATAGAAAAATAAAGGCAAAATAAATTACAGACCTACATATGAAGCTATAGTGATGTCTAGGAAAGTTACTAAGATACAATTTTTTGATCATGGATTAGATAATAGGGAAGGTGCATAGCTCATGTGGTGGAGTGCCCACCTAGCAAGTGTGAGGCTCTGAGTTCAAGTTCCAGTACTGACAAAAGAAAGCACAGATAATAAAACAAAGATACAGTTAAGGAAATCAAAAGATAACCTATAGGCTACAAGAAAAAAATTTAAATATACACATCTGATGAAAAAATTTGTTTTAAAATATGTAAAGAAACTCATAGCTTTATAATGAGTCAATTGACAAAAATAAGGTGAAATACCGAGCATGTCAATAAAGAATACATGCAGATGATAAGTAAGCACATATAAGAATGCTTAATATCAATTAGTTATGAGAACTATGCAAACAAATCCACAATGAGAAAGAAAAGATTGCCTAAAATGAAAAAAACATGTTACCCATACATTGCAAATGGAGGAAACGCTAGATGGTATAGTCACTTGGGAAATAATTTGACAATTTCTTAAAAAGTAAAACATATACCTGCCATCAGTCTCAACAATTCCATTCTGTGGTGTTTACTCAAGACAAAAACAAAACAAAACAAAACCATACTCTCTTGGTAAAAAAAAAAAAAAGGCCCCAAACCTCCCTATGTTCACACTAAGATCTGTATATAAATATCTATAAAATCTTATTTGAAATATTCCCAAAGTGAAATGACCCAAATGTCCACACAGTGGTGTCTGTGGGCTATGTCTATAATCCTAGCTACTTGGAAGGCTGAGATAGAGACAATGGAGGTTCAAAGCCAGCCTGGGCCAGAGCAAAATAATCAGAGCAAAGGGAACTAGAGGAGTGACTCAAGCAGTAGAGTGCTTGCTTTGCAAGTGCGAATTCCACCAATAAATAAATAAAAGGAAGAAGCACTGATACTTAAAATAAAATGAATAATGCAAAAAAAACAACAACAATATTCTGAATTGAAAAAAAAGCCACATACAAAAGGTTGCATGTTGTGTGATTCCATCAACACAACATTTTGGAAAGGTAAACTCTGAGGACATAAAGGGCCAGTCGGTGAGACTGTTGGAATGAGAGAAAGAGTCTGACCATAGTGGGGAATGAAGGAACTCTTGGAGGAGGAGGAATATCCTTTCTATTGGCTTGATGGTGACTAGAATGGCCAAAACTCATCAAGTTGTACCCATAATAGAATGAATTTAATTGTATGTAAATTACTTTCTCTAGAAAAAGGAAAAGTAAACTTGAAAAAATACAGATAAAGCTATGCTTGAAGAACTTCTTATAGCCTCAAGTCTATATTAGAACAGAAGGTAAAGATGAATGTTCAAAATCCCTATCTCAAGAAAGTATAAATGACATTGTGTGTCATTGTCCACAGTGCTAGACAATGGACCAATGGTACAGAAGGGAGCCCAGAAACCAGCCCATACCACCAGGTATATGACAAAGTACCACAGATGTAGTTGATAATAATAATGGGTGCCTGGTCAATTGGTTACAGGGATGTGGTCACTTCAAAAAATTTCAAATTTTTGATTTGTCCACTTTTTGGTATGAATTCTATTCTTGAAAGTTTACTTAGAAGAATGATCTTCAGAACTATATAGTGCCTGACCACATAACATTCATTGTCTAATCCACTCCCTCTTTTGGGGCAAGTAAGATGTCTATTATATTTTCTAAAAAAAATTTTTCATGATTATCACATATTAATAAATACTATCATATATTCTAAATCAGATCTTGACTATTTTCAAAGAGAAAAATCCTGGAAGTAGAAGAACTGGGACAAAGGAGATTATTTATTTATTTATTTTTGGTGCTGGCAATTGAACCTAGGTCCTCTTGCATGCTAAGTTTATGATCTACCACTGAACTACATCCCCAGTGGATATAAACATTTTAAAACACTGAAAACATATTGCCAAATTGCCGTCTGGAAAGATCCTCCTCCTGGTACAATACCAAGGTCAATCTTATTCAAGACAGATATAGATGCTTACAGCCCTTATCTTACCCAATCTTTATAATATTTGACTCTGTCAACTGCCTCTTCTTTGATAAAAATTTTATTTTTTTTGACTTTCTTGGCCCCTCCCTGCCTTGTTCATCATCTCCTTCTCTTCCAGTGCTCAATAATGCTCAATCTCCAAAGTTCACTTCCTGTCCCTTTCTCCTCTTGCCTTGAGAGGGCTTGTTTTTGTACTTTAACTTCTCTCTCTTTGCTTGTGATTTTCTGCTCTCTTTCTAGTTTCAGCTTCCTATCTCGTTCAGCACTGCCAACAGCTGGCTGTCTACATTCATGTCCTATCATTACCTCAAATGTAATTAGTATTGGGAACAGTGCTTAATGAGCTAATGAATATTTGAAAAGACAGAAGGAATGAGTGATAATATCTGGAAGCTCAAAGACCACAGGAATCGTGCACGCTCAAAAGCTCACATTTCCCTCAACACCCTAGGTGATGGCCTTCTGACTTTCTCTCCCTCTCCTGTCTATCTCTCACTGCCTTCCTTGCTCATGCCATCACTATTCTTTGTCTTCCATTTTCTCTCTTTTCCACATTACATTGTACAAAATGTCTGATTTTTTCCATTTACTTCTCAATAACGCTTTATGAGTCTATCTTTCTAATTAGAAATACTAAAAATTACAAATGAACAAGCTAAACATCTTATTTTCTAAAAGAAAGTAATTAATTTGCTGTTTTTAATGTGACCTATTTCCAATAGGAAAAAGGAACAAATTGATTATGTTGCTTAAAGCACCACACTTGGCTGTTTACTACAGTTTGTACATTAATTTTCCAATTTTTTAGGATATTGCTTGCAGTAGGTTTATATATTATTGGAAGAGAAACTGGGGAAAAAAGAGAACCATGGCCAAATTCCTTCCTACTTATGAACTGAATGACTTATTTATGAACTGTACAAGCTAAAGTGGGTATTAGGAAGTGGTTGACCAAAATTACATTTTTAATGTGTAACCTAGGACCATTTGATTTATTATGGGCACTCCATCTATTCTGGGTTCTTGTGTTACATACGGTGGTAGTTATCCTGATATTTAGAAGCACAGCAAAACTTTTATTGAAACTCTTCATCTCCTTCTATTTGTTCATTTCTTTCGTATAACTACACTAGGTCATCAATTTTGCTTGCCTGCATTCTACAATGAATAGTACAACAGTCACATTAATTTATTTACACCTGGCCTGTGCCCATATAATAGAGAATTCTGTCCCTTTTCTTTACACATGTGCACACACTCTTTGATGACATCTCCATTTCCACAGTAGCACTCAAGAAATGTTTGTTGTCCAATTAAGATGCTCAGGGAAGGAAAAGCTTTATTTGAGCTGAAAAGCCAGAGTGTGTAGAATTTGATCTTAATGACAGGTCTGAGGCCAGGGTGACATTGCAGCACTGCTGTTGCGGGGGAGTGGGATTTATACCTCTCAGGTAGAGCATTGACCTTTGCAAAGCAGTTACTGATTTTTTAAGATCAGGGCCAATCATTATTCTGCATGAAGCCTTTCATGAATGATCCCTGGTTATGCTTTTGAGTTCAAGTGAAAAAGTTAATGGACCCAGAATTCCTGAAGCTCTAGGTGGCTGCTGGCTCCTGGATCACAGAGATGATGTTGGGACTCCCTAGTATGAAGTTGGGAAGGGAATACATTTGAGACTCTGTGTAGGGAAGGAGGACTTTCTAACGTTTGAAGTGGAGAAGATAGAGGAGGTATTGTGCCCACCTTTCCCAAACTGCAAGGGCCAGGGAACACCAGCTACCATGCAGATCTACTATTCACTTAAGCAGTTCTGTAATGGTTTACTTGTGTTTTTGTCTTTCCAGTTAGCAACTTAGGAACATCACTTGATGATATTGTTCCTGCTTTTATCCTTCTACCTAACAGAGGGCTGGAATAGAGCAGACACATAATGAACGTTTGCTGAATGAACACATGCAGATAGAAAATGACGCTCTAGCCAGTACTCTTCATGTGATAAGAGGAGCTAAGCCCATTATTTTCAGTTTCCCTACAGAGAAAACAAAGTAGTACTCCTGTGCTATCCCTGATGTCACAGCAGCCTTTTCCATTAGGGCTTTATTGAGAATTTACAACACTTCCCTGCTTAGTACTATACTTCACCCCCTGCTGGGTCCCTGGGAAATTTACTATTTAACTGGTGAACTGCAAACACTATGAAAACTCTCTAGAATTTAACCCCCGGATGAAGATCATGACTACATATGAAGTCAGCTACATTTTCTTAAAAGGCTCACAGACCAAAACACTGGAGTTAGGGAGCTGTTTCTTTAAAATGCTCTACCAGAGCGAAGCAAGCCTGCAAAAAGCAGCAGCCCTCACCTGGGCTAGGAATGGAGGTGCAGTCAAGCCCCTCAGTTGGTCAGGACCTTGCTCATGGCTCATGCTTTTCATAGGAAAAGAAAAAGGAGACAGAGCTTGAATATTTAAGCATAATTCTCTGAATGGTGCTCTTTTATAAATTAAGGTAGTAATTGCTTCTCTCTGAGATCCTTGCTCCTGCAGAGAGGTGCTATTTATTCCTTAATTTTTTGCTTGCTTTAAAAATTTCAAGTTAGAGAGCAGTTTCTGGACTCAAGAGGAAGCTATGAAGAAATGAGTAGGAAAGCCGAGGGCCCCAGCAGTCTTGGGCCTGAAGGATCAAGAAGGCACACACTTGAGAACATCTCTCAGTTAAGAGGCAGTCCTCCACCCATGGTCTGCACCATTTATGTGGCAAAGATCAATGCAACCACAGGCCTCTTATCCCAACAAACAAGACAAGTTATTTACTCCTAAGCCTATGTACCCTTGGGGGAAAATGGGACCTAACAGAAGGTAGGGAGAAGTCCAGAATGTGAGCAGAGAAAAGACATCAAACATTGAGAGAATCTATGTGAACATTTTCCATGGGTGAAAACACCATATCCTTTCATTCTTAGATTGTTTGTTTACAAACCCCCTCCTGCTCAAACACATGGACCTTCCTCTTCCCCACCAATATCCAGGAGCCACTCAGGAGAGGCTAGAAAGCATAAACTTTATAGCCTATAAAGGAGAGCTTTATAAAGGTTTATTTATTTATTCTAGCCACTTTGCTCTGAGAGCAGCCTCAAGCCCAGAGGCTTGACCTCTCCAGAGGTCAGCTGCTTTTGAAGGCTTTAGCCTCACTGGGGATCATGACTGGCTTCTGCAGAGCGGAATTTCAAATGTCAGGAAGAAGGGGAGAATGATGCTGTGTTGTCACCTTCCCCAGCCTGGGCAGGCAATGGCTCATTCTGCTTCTGGCTCTGTCTTCACAGGACAACTTCATATGTTTTCATATCTATCCTGATATGGTCTTCAAACCAACCTCTTTCACTGCATCTTATGAAGCTTCAGACTCCAACTATTCAAATACTACAAATGAAGCCAAATCCTCTTTCAATCATCTGTGAATGTTCTCTCATGAGTTATCACCAAAATTCTGAGAAAAATGTTTTGTTGATTGATTTAACAAATGTTTACTGAGGACATACTATCTGCCAGTGTGCTCACTTCTGTTACTGTGAAGAAACACCTAAGCTTAAAGGAGAAAGGCTTATTTTGTTTTGGTCCACAATTTCAGAGGTTTCACTCCATGATTACTTGGCCACTGTGGGTCTGTGGTGAGGCAGAACATCCTGGTAGAGAGGGCATGGCAGAGCAAATCTGCTCACCTAATGGTCATTGGGAAATAGACAGAGAGGAAAGGAGTAGGGGAAAGATATAGCCTACAGTGACTCACTCCCTTCAACTAGGACCCGTATTCCCTATGTTTCCATTGCCTCCTAATAACCCATCAAATTATGAACCAATCAGTGAATCAACCCATTGATGAGGCAAAAGCCCTCATGATCCAGCCTCTTGCATACTGTCCTATTTGGGAACAAACCTTCAACACGAGACTTTGGGGGACATTTCAAATCCAAACAGTAACAGCCAGCTGCAGGTCTGAGTGCTGGGAACTAATGATTGGCACCACGTGGAGACATTAGGGTGACTTTGCTTTTGAGTGGACTAAACAGAGATTAATATGGATTAAGTACACAGAGCTATTTGGTCCATTCCTGGGTTGTCATTTTGCTTTAATCATTTGTTTTAATGTATTCATTCTTATTTAATAAGTCTCTGCTATGTGCTTGGTACATAGGCAGTGATTGTGCAGCTCAAACAATCTGACTCCAGAATCCATTAAAAGGCCTCTGGACTTGTGTGTCTTAACCACTTGTGAACCTCGGTTTTCTCATCTTTCAATCAAACATATTAATGGCATCTACTTCATAGATGTGTTAAGTAATTTGTATGGAACTCTAAATAGAAAGCTTAGCATAAGATAGACACTTGATAAACATGAGCTATTTAGCTGAATAAAAGATGTGTCTGTAGTCATTTGGAAGAACAACCCTGGAGGTCAATATATACATTCAGTCCTAGAGAAATATATTTCAGGAAGAGAGGAAGCAATGGGAGATCCATATATCTGTTGAACTCCAGTGGACACAGTGAGCTCTGACACATCAGGTCCAATGAGTCCTCAGGGAAACTAAGAAATAGCAGCCATACCCTCACACCTAAGTGTGATCATTGCTACCTCTGCTACCATAACCACCACCACCACCATGACTTCCATCTCCAACCAACACCATCACCTTCACCACCATCATGGCAATGCCAACATCATCAATTATCAACATTACTACCAACACCTTCACCACTATTCCCATTTCCATTCTGTGTTCACTATCACTAAATTCTCTTAGCATTGCCGCCACCCCCAGTACATGTACCAGTCCCAGCATAACACCTGTTACTGCAGTATAACCTAATGCTTCTCAAGAAATTGACTCAGAGCCTTCCTCAGGCTATTATTCAAATTATGAGACCATCTAACTCAGAGTCTTCCTCAGGCTATAATTCAAATTATAACATCCCTATTAATTAATTAATTGGGGTTACTAAACCCCAAATCTGTGGATATTCTCCAGAAATATTTATTTAAACAAGCTCCCATGTGATTTGCAGATGGCTAAAAGAGGAAATCACTGAATTGAGGACACTTTTTTCTAGTGAGAATCAGTGCCTCATCTAAACACTAAGATCTTAAGTTTCTCTTCAAGCCTTCACTGGGGAAGTACTTGTTTAGGATCTGTGGAGTATCAAAGAGCAGAGTTCATAGGTGTCAATACAAAAGAGAGCAAAACTAAATGTATGAATAAAAGCTATATTGTGCACAAACATGTATGTATTCCAGCAAGTTGTATTCTAGCAAGTTGTAACTGATCTCTCTGGCCCTGGGGTCTCTCACTCATAAAATGAGGAAATGCCCTCAAGTCACATGTTTGCTAATTGTCTGCCAGGGAAGGAAACCATTTTTCCTTCCTTTCCGTCTGGTTAGTTTTCTCAGGAGCTGATCTGGGAAAAAGGAGACAAGGAAAACAGCAGTAAGAGCAGCCTGATTTGGAGGCAGTTTTGACTCAAGGTTGCATATGCAACATTCTAGGAGGTAATGATACGTAGCAAGGGACCAGTCCTGGAAAGAAAAGCACATGGGCAGACAAGTTGCCTTTTGTCAACTAATTGCTCGTTTGCTTTTCTGTTTTTCCTTTCAATTTGCCCTTAGTCTCTCACTCCTCTGTCTAATGGCTACAGGCTGGCTGTGACAGAACCTACCTTCCTGTTCAGATCTATTGATCACTACCACCCCTGCTACCATAATCACCATCAGCACCATGACACCAACCATAATTGTCGAGCTTCTCCTACTTGTCAAACTCCATCCACTGTCATCACTCCCTGTGCTCTTTCACTCCAGCCACACTGGATTCCTTGCCATATTCCAGATCACATCTAAAGATTCTATATCTGACTTGACGCTCCCTGGTCTCTCATCTTCATTTCTCTTCAGTCTTTGTTTAAACTCCACCTTATTATAAAGCTTTTATCTGACAACCCTGTATGAAAGTAGTCATGGCTCATCCCTATCTCTTCCTAGCTCCACCCCTGCTTTATTCCTCATTATCTGACATATTACCTAAGTATGTGTTAGGCTTTTTGTCTCTCTCCTCTCATTAAAAAGGTAAATTTTTGAGAGCAGGAAATTAGTGTGTATTATTCCATTTGGGCCTGACACATAGTAGGTACTCAATAGATACTTTCTAAATTAATCACTCATTCTGTTGGAAGTCTAAGCAATGCTACAAGAAGTAATGGTTAATATCTTGTCCTTTTCTAGGTAATCCATTTGCATTTGACAAGGACTTTCAGGAGAAAATGTACAAAGAAATTATCCCAATGGTGGATATGGCAGCATTTTTGTCAAGCCACTGAAGTTGACATTTTGAAGCACATACTCAGCCACCCTATAATTACTTTACAATCACTATTCATCACTGTAAACTCTGCACCTTGTCCAAGGTCTGGCACCTGGTATTTGTTCAATAAGAGTTTGTTGAACTCAAATGTGTAGGAGGTTCTGTTTTGCCCACATGGAAGGCTTTCTTTGTGTGTACTAATTCAATCCTCACATTCTCCAGGCCTTTTAATTGGTAGCTGTTCCCCTTTTTCTTATAAAACTGTAACTTCCCAGTCAGGCCCAAATGCAGGTCTTGCTTCTGTTTTGGTGACAACCTTATGGTCTGTTATTGTGATTTTACCAAGTATAACATGCAGACGATGTAAAGTAATTTCACAAAAAGCCCACATTTTTAGAAAGAAAATTATTGCCTAAATTTATGGGAACTTCACAAGTTTGGATCAAATTATATGATTTGCACCAAGATTTCCAAGTAAGCTATTTTCCTAATAGGGAAAGAAACCATTGTGCTAAGCAATTGTACCTTAACTCATCTTTCAACTCAAGGATTCAGTTTTTAATCAGTGCTAAATTTATCAGATCTCTCTTGGATTTGCAATAGAACAGCTGCCAACCACACTGTGAAGGAATAGAATGTGTCAATGTTCAGCTGAACTAGCAAGGAAATCCTTTCTAATCAAAACCAGCAGTCACTGTCAAAATGAGCATACCCAAGCCATTGTCTCTGACATGTTGAACACCCTACATTTGAAGCTTCTGCAAAACACCCATAGTGAAGAATTTGAATTCTCTGAAGAAAAACTGCAATATTAGGAATCCATTCTTTGTGTATCTTAGATCATATTAATGTTTTAATGTATCTTAGATCAAATCTTAATTTGCCTATAAGTTTTACCCACTAGAATGATTTATTTGAAGATCTTATTCATTTTACCACTTACCTCATTTAATCAGTATAATTTAGCAATTTCTGATTTCACCTTATCCTTTACTCAACTCAAAATTGTTTTATTTTTCAAACTTAGCTAAAATACCATAGTGCTCATAATATATAGTCTCATTGAGGCCTTGGTGAACTCTACTTATATTTTTCAGCTCCCAATATTTTCTCCTTTCACCTCCCATTTTATTCTCCTTCAAGCACTTATCATCCTTTAACATACTATTTCTTACTTATTTTACATATTGGTTGTATCCTACCCACCCACTCCTGCCAAGTTCACAAGAACAGGGACATTTGCTTGTTTTGTTTACTTAGAGCCTGGCTTACCTACAAAAGATGCTCAATAAATATTTGTTAGAGGGATGAATGAATCCATGAATAATGATAAAGACTGTTGACATCAGAGTCAGAATATGTAGAGTTAAACTCAGACTCCACTACCTAAGGAAGATGTTCAAAAAATTTTAAACCTTGTGTTTCCTCTTCTGCAGAATAGGAGTGATAATAATGATACCAATACTGAAACTAATAATAGTAATCAATATTATAATATTATGAGTAGCAAAGGAATAATGCATGTAAACAATTAGCAACATTCCTTATGCAAAGAATTCCCATGGTGGAAGTGGCTGCTTCTGATTGCTTTATGTTCTGCTGAATATTCCAGAAGTATTTGGGAGTCAAAGGGATGTGACCGGAAGTCTTGAGGGTTGAGGAGTCAGGTTCCATTTACAAATTTCTTCAACCAAAATAGCATCTCTGTTTTGTTAAAATTTTTATTTATTTTTCATTTGTTTACTATTCCACATAACACTTCATTTGAAACAAGTCTTCTACTCTTTTAAGAAGTTTGAGGTCCATTTTCAGTAATTAGAAAGGAAAAGTACTTTAAGCATACAGTTTTATTCCTTTAGCACTGGTCCCTGAAACTTACACTGTGTCTTTGGATCACTAGCATCATGGTTGCCCATTCCACCTGGAGGATGGAAAAGGACTTGACAAGTTGGCTGCATGGAGAAAGAAGAGAATTATGGAAGTCAAATCATGTCACTCATTTAAGTAGAATTTCTGGCTCAAAACAGGCACTCAGGAAACAGCAGTCCCTCCTCTTTCCCTGGGGATGCCAAAGGCAGGCAACAAACCCACATCTACAAGAGCAGCAAACTTATTCCAAGTGCCAGTGTGCCACTGCTCCTGACGTGAGGATTATCTGTCATTTTGGATTGCATATAGCATAGCTCCTATGCACAGCAAGAGATAAAAGGCATTGTGATATTTTGAAAAGATTTCAGGAACTTCAGCCCAATTGTCATTTCCATTTGTTTTCCTGTATTCACCACTAAAGTGACAGATGCATGTCCTCAGACCTTATCTCCAGAGCCAGATCAGCCATGGTCCCAGTATAAGCCACCATCAGCATTCTTGACCAGAATCAGGCTACATTCACCTAAGGGAAGACACCTAGGATTCCCTCCTAAAGAAGTGCTTCACTGAAAGAAAGTCACAAATGTAAGAATAAGCTTTCTTGTACTCAGCAGTGTGTCTGTTCATGCATCTGGCTATGTATAGCCACCTTAGGAAATGACTACAGACTCCCAGACTGAATGCTCTTCCAGTTTGCCTCCTCACTGCCATATGTTGAGATCCTAGTGAAAGGCTTTCCTCAGTTGGCAGAAGATGGGAAGGAGGAACTGGCAAGAGGCCAACATTCTAGGACAAGAGGCAGAACTCAGAGAGTCTGATCTGGAGAAAGAGTGACAAAGAATGCAATTGGAGAAATAAGTCAGGACCCCTTCCCACCACTAGGTAGCCCAGGATTGATATGGCAGGAAAAGGGGCACTCAGGGAGACTGCAAAGGAGAGCAGTGTGGAGATGAAAGGTCCAAGAGGGGGATGATGAGGGCCATGTGATCTTTCAGACAACGGATGCTCACAAGCAACAAGGCAGACCAGGTCCTGAAACTCAAATTATGAGGCTTACCTTTGTGAAGGCAGACTGGAATTTCTGAGTCCCAAACCTGGACTGGCTGGCTCTAACTTTGACTTCTCCTTCATGGCTTGCTTCAAACGCTACTCAGCCTGTTGTATCAATGGCCACCACGATGTACACCATCAGCATGGTCTTTGCACTTGGTCTTACAGTGTTTTATAATAGTGCATACTTGGGCTTGGTGCTGGCCTGCATCCCTCACTCTGACTACCTTGACATAAATTTATTCAGAACTGTCTTTCAGACATTGTGGTAGATACCACAGATACAACCATGAAACATATGTCTTTGTCTATGTGTTCTAGAGTTTTAGTTTAGTGTAGCAGTGTTTTATTTTTGCTTGTTTGTTTATTTGTTTTGTTTTTATGTGTGTGTCATACTGAGAGTGGAACTCAGGGCCCTGCACTTGCTAGGCAGAGGCTCCACCACTTGAGCCATGCCACTAACCTTTTTGTATTGTTTATTTTTGAGATAGGGTCTCACTTTATGCTTGGACTGGCTTTGTCTGCAGTCATACTTTTTTGTTCATCACTGCATAACTGGGATGACAAATACAGGCCAGTGTCCAGGCATTGATTGAGCTGGGGCCTCACAAACATTTTGCCTGGGCTGGCCTCGAACCATGATACTCCTGATCTCTGCCTCTGTAGAAGTTAGGATTACAGGCCTGAGCCACTATTCCCAGTCTAGTGTAATATTTTTAAAAACTTCTTTTGGCCTTAATTTACATCATACTCAATGCATACATGCAAATGTACATGCTGATGTATGTGTGTAATAATTAAACGATTGAAATTTCACAAAACAATAACTAAAGAGCTATAAAATGATTTCTGATATTTTCTATTCTATTCTATTCATCTTTAAATAGCAATCACAGCCCACTATGTTGATTTTATGACCTGAAGTTTAAAAAATTCCTGGTTTAATAGAGGAGACCCACAAGTAAACAGAATATTACAATGCAGTTTGTAAGGTGTTATTAAAGATCACAGCTGAGATACGACCAGGGCACAAAGGAGGAGGATCTGACCTGGCTGAAGACAGATGACAGTAAGAGGCCCTGAACCACTGAACCCACTGCCTCCTGGAGACCCCAGGAAGGTGGTACAGGTGTGACTGCTGCACTTCTCTGTGGTAATAGGGATTAGAACAGCAGGATGAGAGGAGGAGGGAAAGTGTTATTGACTATGGTGACAGCACATGGAATGCCAAGAGATAGAAAGCTGACCCTGGGTGGGAAGGCAGACAACTGGGTATAAGGAGAACAGGGGCGCAGAGAAGGAGAAATGTTCTCTGTGAGAAGCTGCAAAATGTTTTAAGTGGTTCCAATTTCAAAGAAACCTCCTTGGGTGCTGAAGAAAAAGAAGAAAGAAGAAGGAGGAGGACAAGGAAGAGAAGGAGAAGGAGAAGAACCATCTCATGGCCATGAGCAATTTAAGGCAGACAATATTTTTAGACCAAAAAAGAAAACTGACCACTATTTAATTGATGGTAGGTTTTTAATAAGGGAGGGAATTTGGAAGTAAAAGATGAAAATGCAGAAAAAGTTGTCAAGTTTCTCTTTTCCATTTTTCAGCCTTCTCCTCCACTTTTAGGTTTCTGACCAGAATGGATTTTGGAAGAGAAGTCATCTTAGGCTCAGCGGAGAAAGCTGAGGACAGATGGAAACTGTGCCAAGGTAAACAGGCTAGGTCTAATATGGAGGGGCTGAATAGCAGGGCACTGCAGTAGCTAAGTGTGTCCCTTTGAATTTGTGTTGTTTAATTTGATAGTCACTAGATCCTTGTGGCCATTGAGACTTAACTTTAAGTAATGTAAATTAAACATTTTAAAAATTAGCTCCTCAGTCATAATAGTCCTATTACAAGAGTTCAGTAGACACAGTGGATGGTGACCACCACCAGAGCGGATATTTCTGCAACCCCAGAATGTTTCTGAACATTCAGAGCATCCTTGGATCATATGCGAAGTCATGGGTCACATGACTGGTTCCCGTGTCTGAAATGCTTGGAACCAGAAACAGTTCAGATTTTTTCACATTTTGGAATATTTCAGTAAATATAATGTGGTATCTTGGGATTGGTATCCAAGTCCAAACAAGAAATTCACTTATAAACATTTTATAATTACCATATGCACATAGCTTAAAGGTAATTTTATACTCCATTTTTAGTGCACCTGCGTTTTGACTGCAACCCATCACATGAGGTCAGGTGTGTAATTTTCCGCTTGTGGCAGCATTTCGACTCTCACAAAGTTTAGGATCTTGGAGCATTTTGGATTTAAAATTAGAGATGCTCAACCTATACTCGTATATTCTCAGACAAATCTAGAAGTGGAGAGTCATCCTTAGATAACAGTCTAGTAATCATTTCTAGTGATTTATGGCGATCTTCTGTTTGGATCCAGGGCAGACAGTGGGCTCCATTAATAAGGCTTGGTCTTTCTCAACTTTCTTTTTTTCTCTCTCTCCTTCCTTCCTTTTTTTCTTTCTCTCATCTTCCCTTCCTTCCCTTCTTTCTTTCTCCCTTTCTTTCCTCCCCCCTCCCTCCCTCCCTTCCTCCTCCTTCTCTCTCTCTCTCTCTCTCTCTCTCTCTCTCTCTCTCTCTATGTATATGTACATATCCCCTCCCCACAAGAATCATTTCTTTTGACTCAAAAATTTTTTCCAGAAAAAAAAATTTATTAGGCTCAGTTGTAACCCAGGTGATTTGGGCCTTTCTTTCCTCAAAATTAGTATAGATAATATAACTCAGGGCAACCTTTAGCAAATGGCTCTTCAGATAATAAATACAAGGAACAACAATCATTAGGCTGATACATCGTACATTGCAGAGGGGAATCATCACACAAGAAACCGAACAGAGCACAGTACTCTTTCTAATTACATCTTCTGTGGCAGTAGTTAGCAGCATTCCCTTGAAGCTTGCTTAAATCACAACCTAACTTAGGTCAGCAAGAAAAGCCCGTGAGTACCAGAAGGGCCTTTTCAAGACTTCTGGGACTCACCATGAACCTTGCCCTCCCCAGACCTTGACTCTCCCTCTGCACCTGGTAACACTGACCTGGGGCTTGTCCACTGGGTCCTGCTTCTTATCTTCATTTAACAGATGAAAAACGATAGAAGAGGCATGGTTTGTTAAAAGTTGCTTGTTAGATAATGGCAATGCAGGGCTCAGAACCTGGGTCTTTTAACACAGTTTCTGATACTTTTCTTAGTGAATATCACAGTATTTTGCAAGATTCTATAAAACTACTGATTTTGGAGGAAATATTTCTTTTCTTCACTATGTAGTCAAAACTACATGTGATTCTGCTGTGCACTGAAAAGAACATTAAAAACCATCCCTGTGGATGGCCTCTCCCATGTGTTACAGAACCTTCAGAAACTGTCCACTTACAGGGCCATTAAGGCCCCTTCCGAACCTGGTAAGCATGTCATGGAACAGACAGAGGGTCCCACACTCAGAGAGACTTGGCTTCCATCTGTGATGGTTATTCATGATTGTCAACTTGACTGGACTCAGAGATGCCTAGGACATTAGTAAAACACACTTCTGGTGGTGTCTGTGAGGGTATTTTCAGGGAGGATTGACATGTGGAAGAACAACTGAGGGAGAAAGACTCACCCGAAATATGTATAGCATCATCTGATAGGCTGGGGGCCGAGATGGAATAAAACTGTAAAAATGGAAAGCCACCAAGGGCGTGCAGGCTCCATTCTTCCTGAGCACATATGCCTGTTGCTGCTGTCATCGCCTGTGGACATCACATGCCAGTTCCTTTAGCTTTCAACATGGTCTCACACAAGTGGCCCTCCAGGTTCCAAGCCTTCAGTTGTGGGCTGTGGCTGCATCATTGGTACCCCTTGTTCTGAACTCCCAGCTTCTTAGACAGAGCTGTTGTCAGGTTTTCTGGCTCTAGAGCATGGAAAGAGCCTCTGTGTGATGACCTGCCCACCAATCTTGTAAGCCAACCCAATAAGTCCCCTTTTTTATATTATATAAATTCTCTATATAACATACATCATATTGATCCTGTTTCTCTAGTGCATCCTGATTATGACCAAGTCCAGTCTTGTCCATTTGCTAGCTGGGAACCTTTAGATATAACAGACTTGAGTACAATGTTTGAGTGATGTTACAGTACCTGTGGGCAAACTTGCACTAAACCATGTGTGTCCACAAGGTGAGAAAATTAGATTGCTTGCTATCACCACTTTGACAAGCAGTCATTCATAATTACTGTTGCCAGTGAGTGACTGAATGTGAAGGCAGGTCTCTTTTGTCTTTAAAAGCTGCATAAGAGCGTCTCTAATATGCCGGGGCGGTGCTATGCTAAGCAGTAAGTTTAAAAATCCACTTACTTCTTTCTCATTCTTTCTACAAGGCTGTGACGTACATTTGTCAGGTTCACCATCTCGTAGAAGCACGATTTGTCCTAGGCCTTGTACTTATCATCATTAGAAGCATCTGGTGTGTCATCCAGATTGCAAGACAGTAAAATGTTAACAACCATAATGTTGTAACTGCAGTTTGAAACTATAGTCCAGTCTACTTATCTGAGGTTGCACTTTCCATGGTTTGAATTATTCGCTATCAGTGGTCTAGGGAAAAAAATGTGTGTGCATGTGTGTGTGTGTATGTGTATGTGTGTGTATATGTAGGTGTATGTATATGTGCATATGCATGTACATGTGTGCATGTGTATGTGTATATGTGTGTGCATGTGTGTGGATGTGTATGCATATATATGTGTATGCATATGAATGTATGTGTGTGTATATGTGTGTATGTGTGTGTGCATGTGTATGTGTGTATGTGTGCATGCGTATGCTTGTGTGCATGTGTATATGTATGTGTGTATGCATGTGTGTGCATGTGTACGCCTGTGTATATGTATATATGTGTGTATGTGTTTATATGTGTGTATATATATGTGTGAGTGTGTGCATGTGTATGCATGCATGTGTGTGTATGTTTGTATGTATATGTGTGTGCCTGTGTATGTGTGTGTATGCATGTGTATGTGCATGTGTGTATATGTGTGTATGTGTATGTGCATGTGTATGTGTGTATATGTGTCTATATGTGTGTGTATGTGTGTATATGTGTATGCATGTGTGCATGTGTGTCTATATGCATGTATGTGTGTGCATGTGTGTATGTGTGTGTATGTGTGTGTATTTGTGTGTGTGCATGTGTACACATGTGTACGTATATATATATGTGTGTATATGTGTGCATGTGTGTTTATATGTGTGTATATGTATGTGTCAGTGTGTGCATGTGTATGTGTGTGTATGTGTGTATGTGTATGCATGAATGTGAATGTGTGTGCATGTGCATGTGCATATATGTGTGCATGTGTATGTGCATGTGTGTATGTGTGTATATGTGTGTATGTATGTGTATATGTGTGTGTGTGCGTGTATATGTGTGTGTGCACATGTGTATGTGTGTGCATGTGTGCGTGTGTGTGTATGTGTGTACATGTGTGTATATGTGTGTATGTGTGTGTATGTGTGTGTGTGTGCTATGGATAGAACTCAGGCCCAGAGCAACTAGGCATGCTAGGCAGCTACTCAACCACTGAGTTATACCTGCAGCCCATGAAAATATTAATATTTTCTTTGAGTTCAGAGAAAGAGAGAAGGAAAGAGACTACATTCATTCATTCACATAGCTTTTATTATGTATAGTTATAATTATTCTATTTTATTATTGCTGTTGTTCCTCTCTTACTCCTCCTATTTTATAAATTAAGTGTTCTCATAGGTTTGTATGAGAACACGTACGTATAGGAACAATCATAGTATCCAAATATCTTTCACTGAAGTCATGATGTGAGGTTGTACTCTTTTCTAGAAGTTGTTTTGTCTCCAGGCAGCAGAGTCTTGTGCTTTTGTGGTCATCTACAGAGGAAGAGATGTTGGAGAATGGCAGGGCTAAGTGGACTCTGCCTCAGGAGCACCTCCTGTGGTGTGTTCAAAGTCCTTTGCAGCCACAGCCATGCTCACCACTTCTTTTCTCACAGAAAATGATATCACAACCATCTAACAAGGTTACAGAAATTGCATGTGGATGCCTCAGGTGCTTTATGGTTCTCTGCAAAACAGAGAGCCCACCTCTGCCAGCCTTAATAATGACACCAGATTCTCCAGCGCATAAATAAAATAAATCAAATCAAATCAAATATTTTGTTCTTAAAGGGCAACACATGGAAGAGAATAGCATCTTAGTTTTTATCATCACATATTTAAAGTGACAGTTACCACATCACTGCTTATCACTGCAGATTGCATTTTCATTGTTTTATTTTCTAGTTTCTCATTAAAGTCTCCTCCCTTGGCTCAAATGTTTGCATTTACTGTGCAGCATAAAGAGTTTTATGCCATTTCTGAGACATGAAAATGACGTTTGCATTCCCCTTGGCAGTTACTGTTTGAAGTAAATGAGTAAAATTAATGCATTATTTATTTTTTTGGATGGATCAACCACAGGCCAAAGGACACACTGGTACCTGTGGCTTCAACTGTCCCAGTCAAAAAGATGGAGATGAGGGAGGGAATGCAAAGTTCCCTCCATCTCTCTCTGTGTGCAGTCCCAGACGTGACTGCAAACAGGCCTTCATTTCAGAGACTTTGCCTTTTGGACTTCCTTTGAATATGGAATTTTAACTAACAAAAGCGAAAGCACTTAACTGATTTTTTCAGAGCTTTTGGGCTTACTGCTGTCTGCATGACAGCAGATTTGTTATTTCTCACTCATTATAATCATCAGAAAGACTGGTATGCTATTAAAGAAGCAATACTTTAATACTACTGTCTACAGGCTCTGATACACCCATCTACAGAAACATCATCTCTGTATAATCTACAGAGATGTGAATGTAAAGCAGCTTCCACTTCAGTATGGCCTGAGCTTTTCCCTCGACTCCTCAGAATTTATACCCTTGAATTGAAAGAAAAAAAATTGATCACATCAGTTTTATGAATGCTGATTTTCCCAAGCTAAAAATACAAAGTGTCTTACAGTGATAATGTAGACAGGGCTGTGAGGAGCCAAGTTTCTGAAAGGTAAGAAGTACCTCCCAGGTTTCCCTGCCCAACCAATAAACTGTGATCTTCTTAAAACAAGGGTATTCAGAAGCTCCCTATGTGAGATGCATGATGGCCTCGCTGCTGGAGTGCAGTGCATAAAGCAGGTGAGGGGAGGGGAGGGAGGGGTAAGCGTAACCCTGACCTTTGTAAGCCTACTTGAGCAAACAAATTTTTCAGGCAATCAATGAGGAATTGTTCACTGTAGTGATGAGTATAGGGTTTTCAATCATTCCTTCCTTTGATTCTGTTTTTAAACATCAGAACTCTTCTTACAAGCAATTTTATATAGCTTGTTTTTGTGCAGTTTAATGCTGGTGACTATTGGGAGAGTCTCCATTTTTTTCCTGACTTGTTCTTCCAAGCTTGGTCTTCAGATCAGTGTTAATTTTCTTCCCCTAAAACTATTCCCAAAGGAACCACAGGATAGGATGAGAAAACACTGTGGAATGGAGACATTCCTGAGCTGTGTTTCCCATGGAAGAACCAAAGGAGTACAAATTTATAGTTCTTGGCTCCCATACCTACAGGAGAGAAGCATGGCCCTATGTGAGTGTGCAGGGGTGGAGGTGAATTTGACCCCAGCAGGTAGAACAAGAGGAGGCAGGATGTACACAGTTATGTGGTGCTCTCAATTACAGCTGATAGATTTAGCAAGAAGAAAAATGAAAGGATACCATGGGATATACTTATACTAGAAAATTATTTATTGCTTATCTGAAATTCAAAATCAACTGGGCATGCTGCATTTTACCTGGCATCCTGTCCCCAGCCCCACTCCTCTGTACCCTCCCAGTGAAGCTCCAACATTTCTGTCTCATAAATTGAAATCTATATAAAATTGTTTTAAAGCAGTGTTCTAATACCTTGAAAAAAATCTTCAAAAAGAAGAAACAGTTGAAAATTGCCACTACACCATAGCTACTTCATTTCACCTCTGTGTATATAAGAGAAGAAAAGGGAGTACATATGCTGTAATTTTATGAGAAAATTTAAAATTTTATTTTGTTACCACTTGTTATGTTTCCAGATACATGGTAGACTGAAATTTCTGCTCCAATTCATTGTCGTTTTCTCTATGTGTACATTTGGTTCTGTGGTCTTTCAGTTCCTCCCAATGGAAGCAGAATATATTTCGCTGCCTCTTTGGGTTAAACTGCATGTCTGCTTTGCCAGCGGGAGGCATTACCCAATGATGTGCATCATTATGTTTTTCCTTTTGCACCCTGACATTAACATGAAGGGAACATGGCTGGCTGCCCACTTGACTAGGAAAAATAAGGTACCTTGCAACAGATGTTTAGAGCCATGGCCTGGAACCACATCAAGATCAGCCCAGACAAGCTGATTCTCATATTCATGAGCCACAGGTGATACTTTTTGTTGTATGGCCAGACATTGGCACTGGAACATTCCCTTGTCACCCTCCAGCCTGCTTTAAAGAGCACAGATTCACACCAATGTGTGTGACACATACTGTTCAATTCAGGTAAGTTGTCTGGGGGCAGAATTTCCCAAGATTCACAAAGAAGCCACCCACTAAATGAAAATTAACATCCAAATTGCTAATGAGATTATCTGTAATCTGCTCAATTTAAAAACCAAATATTCCTTCCATGATTTTAAAAAGCATTTCAAAGATGAAAATGAGGACCAGCCACCATGAGAAATTATCCCACTGAACAGCTGTGCAGAAACTCATTTATTAGAGTAAACATTTAACCAGGCGGGAATTGGAGCCTATTATTCCCCTTTCAAAGTGTTTTACATTCTGGATATATGTTCCATTAAACTTGGTATTTGCAGCATGAATCCAGTATGTAGCAGATGGGAAAGTTGGAGAATGATTTTTTAAAAAGACATTTAGTGGTGTTCTCCACAGATGCCTGCCACCAAGCCTCCTCCCTCAGCCCTTTCCTGGAAACAGTATGTCAAAACTAACATCAATGTTATGAGCCTCTTACAATGATACCTTGCAATGTGATAAAGCCAAGTGTTTTACTAATATTTCTAAACATCAAGAGAAGGATGGGAACGCTTCAAAAATCGCACTGTGTTACACATTCGTCCACCTCTGACAACCAAAACAAACCCTTCATCAGGCCCTGGGTCAGAGAGGGCACTCGAAACCATAATCAAGCAGCTATGGAAATCCAGACAATGATCATTTTATTACATGAATTACTCCTGTGAAAGAACATCAAGTTAAGTCAGGCAAAAACCCAGAGTGGTTCTAGAAATACAATGCACTTTCTAGTAGTCAGTACATAAGAAATTAACACCGTCTCTAAACATGACAGCATTTTTCTCAGTCACAGTGTCATCAGTGTCGGTAAGCTGTTGATTAGAACACTGTTCTTCAAATATTTCTGCCCAAAATATTCTTTTAGGCAGAGGGGAAGGACCTCAACAGAACTGATGTCAGTTTAGACTAAAATGGCTACAAGCTAGGTAGTATTACCTTTAAAACTCATGTTTTTGTGTTGCATTTCACAATATGTCCCTGTTGTTTAACATTTAAATAGAATTACCAATTATCACCAGAAAGAATAAACAAGTTCTTTCAAGACTATTTAACTGATTGGATTCCTGTTACAGGTGTGATTCTCCCTCACACATGCTCTTCTTCTAGGATGGGACCCAGCTGGCGGGGGGAGACCCCTTTCCAGAGTTGAGCCCATGACGGCACCACGCCCTGGGACCTCTACAGCTATGAGCTAAATACATTCATTTTGTTCATAAAATTTGTTATAGTAACAAAACACAGACTAATTCAAGTCCCAACGTGGAGTGTTTCTTGGTGGAGTGAGAGTAAATGGGGGCAGCTAGTGGGGTAGCTTAAGTGGTAGAGTGCCTACCTAGAAAATGTGAGGCCCAGAGTTCAAATCCCTAATAATGTAAAAAAAAGTGAGGGTGATAATTGTGGGTTTGGGAGCTTATGACTCTCAAAAATCTCTCTAGCAAGAGATGACATAGACTTACAAATTAGGCATGACCTTAAATCCTTCCCCAGTGAGGGTTTATGTAAGGGTTAGAGTTAGGATTAGGGTTAGGTTTGTGTATGAATAGCCCTAAAGAAATATGCATATGAGGGATAGGACTAAAGCTTAAAATATGAAAAGATTAAATGACTCCTTAAAAATCCAAATTAAAAAATCTAGACAATCTCTTCAAACAAAGAATAAGAATGGAAACCAAAGAATATGAGAATGTGTCAATACACTCAAAAGGGTGAAGCTTGTGGATACAAATTTTCTTTATGCAACTTTTTGAGATATAATTTAAATTACATAAGAGTCACTTTTTAAAGCGTATAAGCCAATGCCTTTTGGTATATTCCCAAAGTTGTACAATTATTATCACTACTTCATTCCAGAATGTCTTCACCATCCTCCAAAGAAACTACCCATTAGTAGACACTCCCGTCCCCCTTCCTAGTCTTTGATGACTACTAATATATTTTTCATGTCTATGAATTTCCTATTGTATACATTTCACATCATACATGTATGACTTCTTTCACTTAGCCTTAGGTTTCCAAAGTTCATCCATGTTTATGGCACATATCAAATAATGTGCCAAGGTGTGTATACCACATTTTGTTTACTTATGCATCAATTGATGGACATTTGGGTTATATTCATGTTTTTGCTTTTATGAATAATGATGCTGCGAACACTGGTGTACAAGTTTTTGTGTGGAGATATGTTTATCATTCTCTTGGGCATATTCTTAGGCAAAGAATTCAGCCATACGGCAACTTTATCTTCAACTTACTGAGAAATTGTCAAACTGTTCTTCTATAGTGGCATTTTGCAGTCAGACTAATGTTTTTTTCATTCTTAACCAATAGTGTTTCTAGACATTTGGTTTCTACGTGCTCACCAACACTTTTGAATCTGTCTTTTTAATTTCAGCCCTCATAGTGGTTATCAAGTAATTTTGATTTCTGTTTCCCTAGTGACTAATGATGTTGAACATTTTCATGTATTTATTGTCTATTTATAAATGTCCCTTCCTAGAAATGGCTATTTAAAGCCTTCAGTCATAGTTTAATTCAGTTCTTTGACCTTTTTTTGTCATTGAGCTGAGAAGGTTCTTTATGTGGTCTGAATATTAATCCCCGGCTTGATAGATGATTTCCAAACACCTTATTCTATTCTTTAGGTTTTCTATTTGTTTCTTGATGATGAAGACAGAAGTACAAAGTGTTTGAATTTTGGTGAAGTTATCTATTTTTTTTTGATTACTTTGGTGTCACATCTAAGAAACTGTCACCCAATTCAATGATATAAAAACTTAACAAAATCCTTTTATTCTAATATTTGTATAGTTTTAGGCTTTACATTTAGATCTTTAATCTATTTTAAAGTGTATGTAGCATAAGAGAGTGGTTCAAATTTATTCTGTGTGTGTGGAGATCCAGTTACCTCATTATCACTCATTGAGAAAATCATTGCTTTCCCAACTAATTGTCTTGGTATCCTGTTGAAGACATATCCATAAATATGTGGGTTTATTTCTGAATGCTCAATGGTATTCCTCTGATCTCTGTATCTACCTTCATATCAATTTAAGGTAGCTTATATTAATCTTTCACTGTATTATCTTAACAGAAAGTGTGAGTCTTCCAACTTTGCTCTTTTCCAGTGTCACTGTAATTTCTTTTCAAATGGGTCTTACATTTTCCTTGAGGATCAGTTTATTAATTTCTGCAAACAAGATAGCTAGAATTTTGATTGGATTACATTAAATATGTATAGCAATTTGAAGGGGTTTTTTTGGGGGGGAGGTGGTATTGGGTATTGAACCCAGGGCCTCATGCTTGTTAGGCAAGTACAGACTTAAGCACAACACCAGCCCTTGTCATCTTAATAATATCAGGTCTTCCAATCTATAAATACAAGATTTTTAAAAATAACTTACGTCTTCTTTAATTCTTTTAGTGGTGTTTGATAGTATCAAATATTTAAATATTTTGCTTCATTTATTGAATTTCGTCCAATGAATTTTTTATTTTGGTACTATTGCACATGGCATTGTTTTCATGTTTCATTTAGTTATTCATTTCTGGCATATAGAAATACTATTGACTTTTGTATACTGATCTTGAATCCTTCCTGGTTTGTTATTTGTTCTTCAAGGTTTTCACTGGATTTTGCAGGATTTTCTATGTAGAAGACTGCATCATTTGAAAATAGAGACAGTTTTACTTCTTCCTTTCCAGTTTTGAGGCCTTATATTTAGTTTAATTGACAAAATATGCTGGTTAGGTGCTCAATGGAAGTGGATCTTGTTCCTGCTGTCAGAAGGAAGGCTGAAGACATTAAGTATGTCAGCTGTAGGTTTTCTTACAACTCCTTTTTTAGGTGAGAAAGCTCCTTCCATTCCTAGCATTTTGAGCATGAAAAAGTGAAAGATTTTTGCCAAATGCCTTTTCTGCGTTTCTTGAGATAAGTGTGTGGCTTTTGCCCTTTATTTCTACTAAAATGGAATATTACACTGATTGATTTTCAGATATCAAAACAGCCTTGCATTTCCAGAATAAATTCTACTTCATGGTATATAATCACTTACCTATTGTTGGATGTGGTTGACAGCATTTTGTTGAGGACTTTTGAATCTATGTTCCTAAAGAATGGTGGTCTCTAGTTTTCTTTTCTTGGGATGACCTTGACTTGTTTTTGTATTAGAGTATAGAGTGTTCTCACTTCTCTGGGTTTTTGTTTTTTTAAAGTCAGTTTTAAAAAGAATATGGAGTTGATATATTATCTTTACTTTTTTGTTCTGAATGCTACCAAACCCCTGAACATTACATAGAAAGCAAATAAGAGAAGATTCTGAGGCAGACCAGCAAGGGACATCATTATCAAAGGAGTGACATTGTGTTCAGTTCCCTAGCTTTACTTTTTGCTTCATACATCCCAGATTTGGAGCTAAGAAAGCTGGAAACAGAATTGTCAATAGACACAGACAGAAGCCTTTTTCCTCACTCAAAGGACAGGAAAAGTACAACATTATCAAGCCAAAAACCTTTAAGACTGTAACTGCTTTAGACTAGTGGGAAACTATGGTGGACAGGGGAAACCAACACCTGTCACTTCATCCACACCCACTCAGGCCAGGGATGAGGGTAGACACTACATTCTTTCTTGTGACACTGGCTCCCAATTCCCTTCCAGGTGGACACAGAGATGACTGAGTCTGTGGCCACAACTTCCATCCTCTCCAGGAGGCAACAAAATTCCCCACAAGAATGTCAATGGAAACTATGTGGGGGGCTGAATTTCTATGCCCACCTAACATTGATGATGTCATTCATCTCCCCCCACCTTATAGGAGAGGCCTAGTGAGGCTAGGTCTAGTGAGGCCAATACCAGTCCCTGCCAACAGAAGCAAGAAGCACCACTTTGAGGGATTCCTGGAGACCTGGGAGCTTGGACTCTCATCCTATCTGGCACCTAGCCTGTCCCTTCCCTGCCAAAGTAGTGCCAGAATAAGCCATCAAAACAGAAAAGTTAAATAAATCCAGTTTCATAACACCTAAGCATCCAAGTTTCAATAAGAAATCATTCATCAAACCAATGGCCAGGAAGCTCACAACTAAATTATAAAAGACTGTGTTTGAATAAATGCCAACATCACGATGACAGAAATATTGATGTTATCTGAGAGGAGTTGTAGAGTATCCATCATAAAAATGTTTCAACAAGCAATTACAACAATGCCTGAAAAAAATGAAAAACTAGATAGTTTAGCAAAGAAACAGAAGATATTAAAAAGAACCAATGGATATCAAAAAAATTTAAATATAATAGCCACAATACAAAAGCCAATGGGTGAGTTCAACAATAGAGTGGAGGGAGGGAGGAAAGGAGGAATGAACTCACACAAAATATTGAAGAGCACATGGGCCACTATAATCCACACTGCCATGGAAGGATAAATTGATGCAATCACTTTTGAAAACAATTGGGCATTTTTGTTCAGCTAAACACTTGTACACCCTTCAGCCCTAGTGATTCAACTGAGAATAAACTTCTAAGAAAGTCTTGCACAAGAACAAGGAGTTATGCATATAATAACATTTATAACAGCAATACTCTTATCCAAAAAAGCATGTCAAAAGAAGAATGGATAATAAATCATGTTATGTCCAGTGAAATGTCGTAGTGAAAACAAACTATGGATGCATGATAGAAATGGAAGATTCTTATTAACAATGTTGAGTGAATAAAACAAGCACCCAGAAGATTGCATACAATATAAAAGGCTTTTAATAGAAACAACTGCTGTGTTCTAGATATATACATTTGTGTTTTTAAGCAAAGCATCAAACAACTTCAGAACATTGAGGAGGAAATGGCCTTGAGAGAAGCTCATTGGTAGATGAAGGTCAGTTGTTCATGATATTATTAAAATATGCTCTTAACTAAGCTACATAAAGTTGGTTTATGGGTATATTAAAGATGACAGTGTGACATGAAACAGGGTGATGACTTACCAATATTATATTCTTGAGGTCCATTTAGGAAAAATAAATCCTGATAAACCCTTTCCTCTGGCTAAGTCAGTTCATATCTGTGCATTAAAAGCAGCTTTCAAAGACATGTCAGATTTTCTGGCAAATGTTTTAAAAGATGAAAATTTTAAACAAGTGCTTTGTAAATTTTTTTTAGAAGGCATAATTTTAGGTCCTCTCAATCCCAAATGAATACACTGAGACAGTGGCAACCTTTCTCAGGGGAGGTGTCTTGGTAAAAGTTCTGACAAAGCCCATCTTTTTTGGGTGTACTGCTAGTTCGAGTGTGAGGTACCCCTCATCTCAGCTCTGCTTTCCAGAGTTCTCTCCATCTGTGCACATGGCCATGACTGATGTAATTAATACAGTGCCTGCTAAATACCTCATGCATCTTGTCGAGCAAGTCTCACCAGTTATTTTGCCAAAAGTCCTTTCAAGTTAATGTTTTCACAGACAATACCATTATAAATATGGTCACCTAAAACCAATAAAACAAGCATATTATTCATGACCATGCTTTGGCCATCTGTAACGGAAAGAACAAGATTAACCCCAGACTGTCAGCCAGGTGTTTAAATGTGTCTGTTGAACACATTAAAATGTATCATATAAAAATGGCATTGAATAATTTTCCTCTTTCAGTTGGCAGCCACTTGAAACCCAAAACAGGTCTGAGGTTTCATCCATGGCCTACTGTCAGTGAGAGGATTCAGGGGAGGACTATAGGGATGACCAAACTACAGAGATTGACTAGAGTCTAAAATTAGACTTATTTTCATTTTAATTAAGCAAATAAGTGCACCCTGTGCTACAGGATCAGTGGCCACCATGACCACCTATTATCCACAGGTGTTGGAGGGCACTGTGGGGAGCTGCTCTGATATGCCTGGCACAATGTGACCTTGAGCATGCCCCCTATCATGAGAAATTCCATATCACTTTTAAGTTTTATCATCACTGTGACCAAACATCTGACAGAAACAACTTAGAGAGGAATGATTTGGTTTGGTTCACAGTTTCAGAGGGTTCAGTCCATCATGGTGGGGAAGGTGTGTCAGAATGAAGCAGAGAGAGGAAGACAGTTAGGGGCTGGGGGCAAGATAACCTCAAGACCTACTTCTGCCATCTGGGTCTCACCTCCTAAAGTTTCTATAACCTCTCAAAGTAGTTCCACCAGCTGGGGACCAAACATGCAACCCCTGAGCCTGTGGGAGACATTTCATATTCAAACCGTAACAGCTTCTAACTTACTGCTTTTAGTAATGTTGTGTCTCCATTTGCCAGTAGAATTTTGAAAATTATTTACCATTTTAAAAAAAAAGGTGGCACTGATCTGCACAAAAACAAATATGGGGTGAGAGGACCTTATGTTACAAGCAACATTGGGGGAGTAAGAAGGAAGATGGAGGTACAACTGAAGAGTTGACCATAATTAGGGTGAGAGGCTTGAGTGGATTGATGATAGCTAATGGCTTTTGGTTCAGTTACATGCTTAAAGACTAATTTATGTGCATGGTGAGATGTGCATTACGCATACACACAACTGAAAACCAAGTGCTCCCTGTGGCAGCCTCTGTCCCTCTTGCAATACCAACATTGTGGACCCTGCTTTTGTGGCAGGCCAGGGTGACCAGCACCACCCAAGCATCATTTGTCCTCATAATTCTGTTATGAGCAGGGACACAAACAGCAGATTTCCTAAGATTTTGAAACATCCAGATTTTCTAACTACTCACTCCTCACTAATTGTCCAACATATGTAAGTTACAATCTTCTCAACTGACACCTGCATTTTCAAAATATTTTAGTGTCATCAGAATACAAACTGCATTTCTCCAAATTGTCAGGCAAAATTAATTTTTCCAGGACCAAATACCATATCCATTCTGGTACTTTTAGTTACCTTTGGCTAAACTAGTATGAGATGTGAAAGATTAAAGAATCAGGCTTATAGAGCTGCATCTCTCTCTCTCTCCTTCCTTCCTTCCTTCCTTCCTCCCTCCTCCTCCTCCTCCTCCCCCTCCTTCTTCTTCTTCTTCTTCTTCTTTCTCTCTCTCTCTCTCTCTCTCTCTCTCTCTCTCTTTCTCTCTCCTTTTTTCCCTCCTTCTCTCTTCATTTCTTTCCTTTCTTGGAAGGGTACAGGGTTTGAACTCAGGGTCTTTTACTTGTTAAGTAGGTGTTCTACCACTTGAGCATGCCTCCCAGCCCCTTTTTCCTTTAGTTGCTTTTCAGATATGATTTTTGCCTGAGGCTGGCCTCAGACTACAACCCTCCTACCTATGACCTCTTGCATAGCTGGTATTATAGGTGTATGGTATTGTTCCTATCCCTACATGTCCTTTCTAAAAGGATTAAAAAAACCAGGGGAAACAAATAAAATAAAAATTTAAAAAAGAAAAATATTTTTAAAAGCTCTAGAAGATCCTGAAATTTAGATCTTATGAAAAATGAATCTCACCTTATATATGTTATTATAATAAATTTTAAGTTTACTAAGTGAAATCACATTTTGAATGTATTGGAGAAGTCACTGTTTAGGGGTATTTGGGTTTTTTTGGCAGGACTGGGGTTTGAACTCGGCTTCACACTTGCTAGGCAGGCACTCTACCACTTGAGCCATACCTCCAGTTGGAGGTCACTCTTTAAAACAATGAAATCCTTTGATAAATCAAACCAGCTACCCCACACATTCACCGTACTCCTTATCTCCTGCTGGGATAATATCATGGACATAACAGCTTTAAACACTTCAGTTTTTCATCTTACAGATTTTTTTTGGATCAGAAAAGAGGGCATGGCCTAGCTGTGTCTCCTGCTGCAGGGTCCTGTAAGACTGCAAGGAAGATGTCCCTGGGTTGTAGTCTCAACAGAAAAGTGGACAGTGACCAGACCATTATTTATGTGTCCCCCAAACAATATGGTTAAAATCCAACTCTGCTCTCCTCCAATGAGCTGCCCTTCCTATGTATTCCCCAATATAGTGGCACCTCCATTCTTTCAGTTACTCAGACCAAAAATGTTAGGGTCACCTTGATGCCTCCCTTCCTCTTATGTCCACGTTCGATCTGTCAGCAAATCCTGACTCCATCTTCAATGTGTGCCATCCTCAACACCTTACTGCATTGCCCCATCCCGTCTTCTACTTGACAGCTCAGCCTGCAAGAAGCATCTTTTAGTAAATTCTTACCATTTAGCTCAGTGATGATCCTGTCAAAATATTGGTCACTTTTGCTCAAATCCTCCAATTTTCCCATCTCACTCAAATTAAAACCTAGTGTTCTCCACTGGAGACAATGTCCCCAGTTCTATCTTGGTTGCCATCCTGACTTTATCTTTGACCACTATCCCACTGGCTGACTCCACTGGCACACACAGGTTGCTTGCACATCCAGGACTCCCAGTGATAGGACTCTCTCTGCAGCTTTCTCTCTTCCCTTGGACAGCACACACTCTTCTCTCTCCTCTTTCAAGTCTTTTTTTCAGATGCCACCTTCCTTTCTTTCTGGAATGTCTTCCTCCATCACCCTATTGTAAGAGGCACCACTACTATGCCTCTGAAGTCCCTCCCATCTTCCCTGCTTTAATTCTTTCCTGAGCACTTATCACAGCCCAATATCCCAACACTCATTTAAAATTTTTCATTGCAGGTGTGGTGGTGCATGCCTGTAATTCCAGTTCTCAGGAGACTGAGGCAGGAGCAGGAGGATCAATAATTCAAGGCAAGCCTAGGCTAATATAGTGAGGCTTTGCCTCAAAGAAGAAAAAGAATATGTTTTTGTTTTTTGCCTTTCTTATTAGAATGCAAGCCACAGAGGGAAGGATTTTAATGTCACTCATTAATATTCTTGAGATACCTAAAACTGTATTTGGATCAGTCAGATAATCAATACATTCAGGACTTGGGAACACATTTATATTTTATTAATTGAGCTGGGAAGCCCAAGATTGATTTTTTCCAATCAGGAAAGTGCTGGAATTAGATTCATGCTTTAGCAGGGATTCTGTGTGGCTTTTGTTGTGAATAGCTTGAGAGAGTCTAGACTGATACTAAATAATGAACAGGTTTCCAACAACTCTGTTGGAATGGAATGAGGCAGGAATATGAAAAGGTATGGTAGTGATTCATTCAAATCTCACAAAAAAAGTTTTGCTGTAAGATAAACAGAAAAATGGGTTGATATGTGGGGAAACACATGGGATCAAAGAATTATTTTTTTAAATGGGGAATATGAAGGCATACTTATCGCTGATAGAAATGATAGAGAGGAGAAAAAAAAAACCCTGATGTTGTGGTAGGGCTGGTGAGGGAAAGGAGGGCATTGAGATGCTTGAGAGTGGGGTCCAGTGGAGTCCAGGGTAAGGAGGAGGTGGCTTTAGGTAGCAGCAGGCTGTGTGTTCTAGTTCAGCAGGTGTGGAGGCAAAGCAGGCCCAGACGCAGGTGGGCTGCTGGAATATTGGTGGCAAGAAGAGGATTTCTCATCTGAGCACTTCTATTTTGAGAACTCAAAGAGGCTTAAGGAGAGGAGAAACAGGTGGGGGAACAGTGAAGTGGGGGAGAGATGGTGGACACTCCTCCCAACATTGATATGACATCCATGTTAATAAATTAAAATGTGACCCTCTTGGGGATATACCCAAAAGACTGTGACACATGTTACTCCAGAGGCACCTGCACAGCCATGTTTATTGAGGCACTATTCATGATAGCCAAGTTATGGAAACAGCCAAGGTGCCCCACCACTGACGAATGGATTAAGAAAATGTGGTATCTATACACAATGGGATTTTATGCAGCCATGAAGAAGAACGAGATGTTATCATTCGCTGGTAAATGGATGAAATTGGAGAACATCATTCTGAGTGAGGTTAGCCTGGCCCAAAAGACCAAAAATCATATGTTCTTCCTCATATGCGGACATTAGATCAAGGGCAAACACAACAGTGGGATTGGACTTTGAGCACATGAAAAAAGTGAGAGCACACAAGGGAGGGGTGAGGATAGGTAAGACACCTAAAAAATTAGCTAGCATTTGTTGTCCTCAATGCAGAGAAACTAAAGCAGATACCTTAAAAGCAACTGAGGCTAATAGGAGAAAGGGACCAGGTACTAGAGAAAAGGTTAGATCAAAAAGAATTAACCTAGAAGGTAACACACATGCACAGGAAATTAATGTGAGTCAACTCCCTGTATAGCTATCCTTACCTCAACTAGCAAAAACCCTTGTTCCTTCCTATTATTGCTTATACTTTCTCTTCAACAAAACTAGAGATAAAGGCAGAATAGTTTCTGCCGGGTATCGAGGGGGTGATGGGGAGAGGGAAGGGGCAGAGTGGGTGGTAAGGGAGGGGGTGGGGGCAGGGGGAGAAATGACCCAAGCATTGTATGCATATATGAATAATAAAACAACAAAAATTTTAAAAAATTAAAATGTGACCAATTGGCTTGCTTCTGTGATGTGTTCTGAAATATTCAGCTGCTTAGATACAAATATAAAACTGGGAGATCGTTAGACAAATCCACAATTAGAATTTTTTCTGAGCAATTTAAGTAAGGGGAGAAAGAGGCAGTGGTGTAGAGACTGGGGCATAGGAATCCATGCTGCTGAGCTGTACCTAACAGGGTTAAGAAGCAGAGCAAGGTCATGAAGGGACAGAGGAGGGAGGGAAAAACAATGGGGTCAATAGACACAGGGTCCCACTTTAAAAATGCCTGGATGCACCTGTCACTGGAGGCTCAGGCCTGTAATCATATCTACTCAGGAGACAGAGATTAGGAGGATCACAGTTCAAAGCCAGCCCAGGTAAATAGTTCACGGGACCTTACCTTGAAAAATCTACCACAAAAATGGGCTGGTGGAGAGTCTCAAGGTGAAGGCCTTGACTCCAAGACCCAGTACCACACACACAAAAATAATACTAGGACAGGACTATAGAGGACTGGAGCTGTGTGGTGAAGCAGCAGCAGAAGTCAGAGACCAGGAGGGCTGGCACAGAGACAGCTCACCTGTAGAGCCTTCTGCAATGTAGTCTTCTATAACTCTGGGGTGGAACCCGATGGTCTCTATTTTCCACAAGTGACTATAGGGATTCTGATATTGTCTGTCAAAGAAAGGCATTTGGAAGCCAATGGGCAATTATAAACATGAATGTACCCCAAGAGGGTAGGATCAATTAGGCTCAGGAGGTGATGAAGTATTCAAAGAAGAATCAGGACTTGAAGGCAGTAAGGACACTCTTGCTGACCAGTGGCTTGGGCAAACCCAAGTAGGCTGATTTCTCTGTAAATAAGCTCCTTGGCTATTGGAGACATAAACCTATTCAGTGATGGAAAGAGAAAAAATTCAGAACAATGGATGAGGAAAGAATATTAAATGCTTCACCTAGATGTCTTGCAAGAGTGGACAATGACTTCATAAAGTCATGTCCAAAGTGTTACACAGGAGTCCACATATCTCAGTGGGCACTGGCATTTGTGCAGTCCAGGATCTGGTCAGTTAAAGACAGAAGTTTTTCTCTCTGTGAAGGAATTTCCTACCTCTGTGACAAGATGTCATGAAACTGTCCTTGCAACTGTCCTGCCTCACACCTGCTTACTGTTGGTACCCAATGCCTAGACAGGATGTTGAGGAAACAGAATAGAAGCAGCTTGTCTTGTTGCTCTCTGCCAGTGGAAGTTAGCAAGTACTTATTTCTGACTCTAAGTACACACTTTTCAAGGACTGCCCTTTTATCTGAAGGGCCAGGTCGATTTGAGAGAAGTGTTTGTTGCAGACTGCTGACTGGATAGTGTGGAGGAGAGGAAAGAGCCCTCTAGCAGGCTTTGGAAACAATGCCCAGTCATTGTCACTGCAAGAATGCAGTAAGCTGAGTTATCGATGTTGGTCATTAGGGCTATTACGAATATGTGTACAAAATTCTAGAGGGAGAAGATAATATGAGAGTCACAAAAGAAAATGAATAAGTCACTCAGGGATGGGTCTACACTCAAAATTCAACTATGGCTAGTGCACAAAAGTTTCCAGTGGTAGTAGGAGCAAGTCAAAGAAAGGAAAACAGGAGAGCATGGTAAAGAACTCAGACTCTGTTCACTCCAGTGTCAGGAACTTCCTGGCTTTAGAATTTGGTCAAATTATCTAACTGTGTAGCTCAGATTCTCCAGGTAAAGAGAGGAGACAATAATAATATGCAGTCCATAAGACTGTGTTAAGAATTTAATGAGATAACGCATGACAAGCTCTTGGCACAGTGAGGTCTCATTGAAAATGTTGAGTAAATGCTAAGCATTATGAAGTTATGGTTCAGTTTTTAGGAACAATTTCATAAATGAATCTCAAACACATCATAGCAAATTTTAAGTTCAACATAGTACATGAACCTGAGAAAACAAAGTGTAGTTAACTGGTTCATTCAAGACTCCTTAAGAAAAAAAACCTGTTTGAACTGGATGCTGGCAAGAAGCAGAAGTATAAATAGCATGAATATAATGGATATAGGAAAGGGGAGGCATTTTTTAAATAGATGAAATGAGAACACGGCATTTTCCAGACTTCCTGATGCACCAAGTATCTATGTCATTAATGGTATCTCAGAGACTTGGAGTTCCCGCCAAACACATGCCCTTCTCTTCTAATTCGATTCAGCAGCCATTGGTCTTCTCTGCCCACTACTGTACCAAAAATGGAAGCAAACACCGCAATAAAGAAGAGAATAAAGGTAGACATCAAAGAATGCGGTAGAACAGTGTGGTCACTGTGTGCCAGCACAGTGGATACTAGGGTCATGCTGAAATTGGTCTCCATTTTTCTCACCTGCAAAGTGGAGATAATAGGAATAGTATTTGTCTCTGTGAAACTGTAATGACTGAGAGAAAAAATCCAGCATTTGCTATCTGGGTGATTACTGATAACAATGATAAGTGTGCATTCCCGTCCTTGTTCTTTCCCGACTCTCTGACTGCTCCTTCCACATCGCCTCCTGAGCATTCTCTTCAAGTTCTTTTTTTTTTCATTTTTCTTTTATTATTCATATGTGCATACAAGGATTGGAGGCTGGAGGTGTGGAGGGGTCAAAGTTATGCCTTTTCTCGGTGATTATGCCTGCAAAGTGTGTCTCCAGCGTCTCTCCAAGATTTCACTATAGGAGGGTCGCTTTCTGCTTCCTACCTCTAGCTGCCAACTTGGAATCCTTGTCTCTTCAAGTTCTTTATCCATGCTCCCTTTCTAGAGGATATCATGAAGCCTTGTGGTTTTGTGTTTGCTGTTTGCTTTTTGATTTTGTTGAGACAGGGTCTTGAACTCTTGATCCTCTTGCTGAGTTTACAGCTGTGAAGTTCACATGTTTAGTGAACTTCATCATGACACTTTCATACAGGCATATGGCAGATTTGATCATATTTCCCTCCCGTTACCCACCCTTTCCCTCCTTCGCCTCCCATGAATCCTCTTCCTCTTCCCAAGTAGCCCCCTTTCTACTTTTGAATGTCTCTCTTTTTTAATGTAGATTCTACATAAAAGAGAAAAACATACATATTTGTCTATTCTGGCTAATTTTCCTTAATATGATGATTTCCAGCTCCATTCATTTTCCTGCAAATGATAGTTTCATTAATCTTTATGGCTGAATAAAACTCCATTGTGTACATATGCTATATTTTCTTTCTATTCATTTACTGATGGACTTCTAGGCTGGTTCTGTAACTTGGCTATTGTGTATATTACAGCTTGCATTTTTAAATATTACTGGTATGTTATCACAGGATGAAGCAAGTGAGGCTCTAGACTCTAACTTAAAATTTGAGAGATATCAAAAGTCAGTAGTCACCATTATTAAATAATCAACAAATTGTCTTTTTATCCAATTTTTTTGGGGGGGGTACTAGGAATTGAACTCAGGACCTCATATTTGCTAGTCAGGCACTCTACCACTTGAGCCACAGCCCCAGATTTTTTGTTTTAGGTTATTTTTCAGGTAGGGTCACAGGCATTTTCTTTACCTGGGGCCAGCCCCAGACTGCAATCCTTCACATATGGACCACAGACACATACCACCAAGCACAGCTTATTTCTCGAGATGGGTTCTTGCTAACTTCTTTCCTGGGTTGGCCTTGAACCACAGTGTTCATGTTCTCTGCCTCTCCAGTAGAAGAGCTTACAGGCAGAGTGTTGTTCTTTAAGGGTACTGCCATGCATGCAACACAAGTTGTTTCCCACTCTGTTTAAAAATAACACACATAACCTTATCTTCCAGTTCTCACTGTCCACCACTCTCTCAGTGCTCATCAGAGTCCATCTTTCCTCTGAGTTTTGAACAGGAAGAAGCATCGGGCGCCTCTATGGCCTATGCCATTTGCCTTTGCTGTTCCTGCTACACATGACTCATCATTCATCCACCATGCACTCAGGTCTCTGCTTAATGTCACCCCCCAGGACTGGTGTCCCTTCATCTTCTTTCTAAAATAGCATCCCCTCTTCCTTCTTACTACTTTATTCTGTCATAGCACTTATCATTATGTCATATATTATTTGTGTATTTGGTAATTTTCTGTCCCCTCTGTTAATTATCTGTGGTTAGAGACATTGTTATATCCATTATTGTTACTCCAGACGTAGAATAGTGAGTGTCACATATGTGAATGCTAAAATGGGTATAAAATGTGATGACTCTTAAAGCTATCTGTAACGATATGAAATTAAAAATCTTGGTTAATCATCTTAATGAAGTTAGCCAGGGTCAGAAAGTCAAAGGCCAGATGTTTTCTCTCATATGTGGAATATAGGCCTGATACAAATATAAGCAATATTCTGAAAAACAAGTCACATTAAAGAGGAGTCACTAATGGGAGAGGGAGGGTAAAGGAAGGAAGTTAACAAGGTGATTATGGGCGATGTACTTTCTATGCAACAATGAATATAGAGTTTTTAAACCTGTTGAAATCACCTAAGAAGGGGACCAAGGTAGAGGGAGAAAGATAGAGGGGATGAACCAGTTTTGATTATACTACATATGTGTGGAAATGTCACGATGAAACTCCTTCTACAGCTATCTTACACAAACAAAAATGTCTTTTTTTTCAAAAACAGAGAACAGGAAGGCAAATCAGGTCCTGTCTGGGGGTTGGTACCGGTAGAAGAAGGGATGATATAAGAAAAGAGTATAGGAGGGTGAATGTAGCGGAAATTTGATGAACTCATGTATGTAAATGAAAAAATGAAACCTGTTGAAACTATTCCAGGAATGCAGGGGAGGGGGGAAGTACAAAGAATAATGGAGAGGGTGAATTCAACTATGATATATTGTAAGAACTTTTGTAAATGTCACAGTGTACTCCCAGTATAACAATAATATGATAATAATAAAAAATGAGAGAAAAAGAAGAGAAAGATAATCACAATTTGTCAAGAAAAAATTTGATTAAATCTCAGACTTTTGTCTATATGGAATAAATGTTCAAAATTGTAAATTAATAAATATAGCTGTGTATTTAAAAAGATTCAAAAACATATTAAAAGCCAATATTAACTCTGACTTACTCTAAATAAGGAAATTAATGATCATTATTTTCTCTTGTTTCCATTTTCAATTTTTTTTATCACTTTTATATTCTTTTTAATAAATAATTTATCATTTCCAGGTTTAAGAACAGCAAAAATATAACTCACAATGAATGCTATGAAAGCTTTGAAAGCTGAGTGAACTCTGCAGAGTGAAACTCACTGAGTAATTACAAAACAAATTTGTAATTTATAGTCACTTGTGGTATGTTTTTAATCAATTGAAACAGGAGATAAATTAGGCTAGTGAGGAAAGAGGGTGACAGTGTCAGAAAACAGAACAAATTTATCTCATTGCTACAGTTTTCATCCTTGGTGAGAGAGGGAAAAGAATAAGGACTTGGGACAACAAATCAGCATCAGGATCAATATGGCTTTCCAAAGAGATTGCCGGGCAGAATTGCTAGATAGCATACAGGATGACTGTTAAATTCAAATTCCAAACAGATAACAAAGAATTCTTTAGTATGAGCATGCTCCCAAATATCGTATGGGATGTGTTTAAAATGAAAATTAGTGATTGCTTTCTGAAATTCAAATTAAATTGATGTTCTATGTTTTTCTTTGCTAAATCTGGCAACCCTATCACCAAGTTGGTTTGAAAGGAAAAGCCTGTATCACTAAAAGAAAAGAAGGAGAAAATACTCCTGAAGTCAGGGCTTCTTATTGTCCTAAATCCTTCTTATACTGGAAACAGGGAGAGAAAACTTGGGGATTTAAACTTAGAAAGTGTTTGGGCCCCTACCCTGTGTGGACAAGGCAGATAGAGTGCAGAGTATGGGCCTGTCCCCAAGGGATGCACAGCCTACACAGGGGACAAGGACTCCAGAATCCAACCTCAAATTCAAATATGGTCTGCACCTTACTTACTATCCATCTGTCCATGGGACTGCTCATAAAGTATGTAACTGCTCTGTGCCTCAGTTTCCTCCGATTTTAAATGGATAATCATAAATATTCATTGGCATAGAATAGAAGCATAATTCCTGAACAGCACTTAGGACAGTGTCAATAAATATAAATGCTTATTATGACATGTCAGTAAAGCAAAAATAACACACGTGACAAATGCTAAATTGGAAATGTACAGGTTTTGAGACAGGAGGGTGTGGGAGAGGGGGATCCTACATATAACAAACTAATGTTCAATATTACAAAATAACTATCAGTTCAAAAAATGGGCAAGACAAAAACAAAGAGCAAAAGTGGAACTAACAGAAAACAAAACTGATATGATGAAAATAAAGACAAAATGGCATTGTCAAAATAATAGATGTCATATTTACAAATTTCAACCTAAAAAATAAGAATATGCAAAATTTTAAGAGAAAATACAGAAATATGACAAGAAAATACATTGGAGGATGGAGGTCAAAGGAAAGAACTCAGCTCTTTCACAAGGATACAATAATCAAAATAAAGAGAAGTTGGGAACAAACATCTATGTATTTGAAGAGACTTGAGATGTATTAACCTGTTGCAACACAAAGATCTTATTGGATCCAGGTTCAAACTACGCAATTTAAAATGTGAAATGACTGGACTGGATATTTCATGATAATAAGAGATTATGGGTAATTTTTAAGTGTGTCAATGATATTGTGTTTATGATTTTAACAGTGTCCTGTCTTATTAGACTATGCATTAAATATTTACAATGAAACGATATGGTCCCTGAGGCTTACTTCAAAGCAATCTAGTGGTGAGCACAGACAAGTTGCTGGGGTTAGAAATGAAAGCACAACAGATGACTCACCAGTGCTGGGACTAGCTGATGCACAGATGGGACACATACTCAAATATACTGTAGATGTTTAAAAGCAAAAGAAATGAGAAACTTACCTGGCAAATATCAAGCCAAAGAGAATGGTAGTAGTTATATCACAATCAAGTAAGATAGACTTTTAAGGCAAAGTTATTTATTGTAGATAGAAAGTGACAGAAGGATGGACCTGTCATGAAAATATAAATACTCTATAGTTGTATTTAGCTAATACTATTGCTTTAAAATATGTAAAACAACAATGGACAGAATAGGAGAAATTGATAAATTCATCATCAAAGTAGGCAATTTTACTATACCTCAGTATACAAGTAATCAAAGAAAGTAAGCCAGTGACTACACAAGAACACAGTATTTGGCAGGGTAGAATCCTTCTCCAAGGAAATAGAGAATGCATATTTTTTCCAAGTTTACATGCAACCTTCATGTAAAAGAAGTCTCAAGACATTTTTAAAAGTTGGCATACTATAAACTAAACTATTTAATTTATTCCGATCAACTTCCAAATAATAAAAGGAAACTTAAAACCCATAATTTGGACATTTTAAAATATACACAGAAGTCACTTACAGATCAAAGAAGAAATATAATTGAAATTAGAAATTAAACTTAATCACATATCGAATCTTATAATGCAGGTAGTGCTACATAGAGGGAAATTTATAGTTTTATAAGGTCAAAATGGATAGGAAAAGTTTAAAATCCATGAGCAGAATATCCATCTTAAAATATTAGAAAATAACATCAGGAACTGGGAAGGAATTCATAAGGACAAGAGCAGACATTATGAAACAGAAAATAAAAATGCAATAAAAATAAAAAAGTGAAATGACTACTAGAATGGCTAACTCTCTGGCAAAGGGAAAATAAAAAGGAAAAAGCATATTCAGAGATTCTATGCATGAAAAGGGCTGTAGCGAATACTCATTCAAGATGCAGAGATAATAGTATTATGAAGAGCTGAATGAAGAATAATTAGTATAGATACGTTTCTAGAAAATGTAACTTGTCAAGACTAATTTGAGATAAAATAGGAAACCTCAACAACAATACTATAACTATAATTCCAAATAAATGTAGTAAGTAATTTAAAATCGTCCTACAACAAAAACATTAAGCTAAAAGAATATCAGGCGCATGTAGTAAGCAGTCTAAAAAGAGGTCATTTCAACATTTCATTAGCTTTACCTGAGAACAGAAAAAGAGGGAGTCATGCCCAACTCAGTTTAACAAAACTTTCATCACCACTGGTCCCAAGTGTGCACACTCCAAACAAAGCCCTTAGGACTTCTGTACATGGTGGAGGACAGTTAAATACCCAGGATAAATAGTGTCTGCTTACAAATAGTCTTAATTTCTTTATATTATTATGAAACAGAAAGTTCTCATCTTTTCTGAGTGCAGAATGACAGCTCTACATTTCAACATGGATGACTCTCAGATCCAGGGACCAAAGTTGCTGCAGAGTACAGTGTGACATGTAAAGTTCACACTGGCTTAAAGTAAACAGTTCTATTTGGTCTAATTGCATGTGTAGTAAGATGAAGTTAGATAGAAATGAAAGCGAGCAATGAACATCAACTTTAGGCGACAAAGACATCCTGAAAGACAGAGAAAAGTATATGTTTATGCAGAATAAGGAGAGGACCCTCAACAGTATTGATAATGCTCTGTTGCTCAAATTGGTTGAGAATAGAAATTTCTTAGTTCTGTATCTGTGAATTTGCGTCCCAGTCCCAAAGAGTTGTACGAGGCCACAGGACACTCCTGTGGTTGTGTATGTGTCTTGGGGGGCGGGTGGGGAAGATTGAAAACTGTAGGGTTTCCTGCTTTCCCTTCTGAGGTGTTTGTCTTTAAGACCTCTCCAGTGGTGACTGCCAGTGAGTCACTTAGGAAGATTCAAAGCTCCTATGGTTCTTTAAGAAGTCTAAAGTTCAACATTTCTCAACTTCTCCTGTTCTCTTGCCTACCCATTAAAATATGCTGGATTGATCCTAAACTTAACTTTGGAAAAGTTAGCTAAATTTTACTCCATATCCTCTGCATTAGTCTGTTACAATAACAAAATACCTGAAATAATAACTTGTAACAGGGAAAACATTACTTTGGCTCACAGTTTCTGAAGTTGCAGTTGGCTCACCTATTTTCGGGTTTATAGCAAGGCAGTGTATCACCACAGGAAAATAACACAGAACTGCTCACCTCAGGAGGCAAGGAACAAAGAGAAAGGACCAGAGTGCCATAATCCCCTTCAAGGGCACTCCCCCCAATGACAAAGGACTTCCCACAAACTCTGTCTCTCAATGGTTTATCACCTCCCGAGTGACACCCTGGGGATCAAGCCTTTGACACGTGGGCTTTGGGGGACATTTAAGATTTAAACTATTGTATCTTTCACATATATTAAACTTGGATTGCATAATTATAATAATTTTACTAGTTCACCGCAAACTAGGTCATAACTGAGACTTGAAGTAAGTTAGTCAACTACTGGAGGCCATATAAAATACAGAATCCAGAAGAATAAAAAGTTACTCATTTCTCTAGTGAAATGGTTGTCATCACGTGTGATCTGATTCTACTTGTTAATAAGCCCATCCAACCTTGGAGCTTTTTGTCATAGAGAAAAAGAAATTTTTGTCAAGATAGAAGAATGAAGCATGTCTTTCTTATCTGGTCACATTGAGGGTAGACCGCCTCGTGGCTTTAAGCTTATGTGCTGTTTATACCTTTAATTTAGAAAAATTTATATATAAGTTTTGACCATGAAATTAATTCGTTTCATGTGTTTAAGTTGCAAATTTTAAATACTTTTAGTTCAAGCTCTTTCTATCTACCAAAACACACGGAAAACTACTTTTAACATGATTTGCATTTAACAAGCATCCAGCTAACTCACTAGCAAGAGATGTCTGCTGAGGGATAAAACTCGTCCCAAGGAAAAAAGGATGTATTATCTCAAGGACAAGGGAATTATGGGGAAGGTGCCTTTCAGATACAGGGACCAAATCCTGCAGTTTTTATTCTTTGAATTTAATTCACATAAAAGTAGTAAAAGATGGGTATTGCTTTTTGCTGTCATTGTTATTAGTCTTGTTTTTGTTTTCACTGATGAATGAAGGGCTATTCAGGGACCTTGTTAATTATTTGAGGCAATATAACATTGACAGGTTTTAATCCATAAATTTCTGGTTCCAAGCCTCATCACACCTTTGTTTTTCCTACTAAAATATTGCTTGTTTGCTGTTTGTTTCTCACCAAGAATCTGCATCAGACAACTAAGATAAAATTCTGTTCTTTTCTGGTTTTGCCCAGGTAGGCTAAAAGCGAGAGGTTTTAGGATTTCTATATTAAAATGAAGTTCTCCATATCCATCTGTGAATAAGGACCTCACATAGCCACGCCTAGAGACTTGATTAGGGGCCTGTCTAGAAAGAGCTCGCCTAGATTTTGGATAGGATTTGTTGTCTGGGTGATGGATTTTGCTAGGATAATGAGAACAGCTAATTAAGACAGACAACTCATTTCATCTGCCTCTGTGCTAAGGTTGAAGATTGTTGATCATTAAAACATGAGTCAAAGCAGGGACCAGATATTAACCCAGAACCACAAATCTCATCTGTTAAGAGTTGATCTGCTTAGCAGTGCATCCAGCTTACATGAAGTTTTCATAGATGTGGGAAGTACCTAGAAGCGATGGGTAGTCTTAAGTTGCATGTAATTAGACCCAAGTTACAGAGTCAGGTGTAGGCATTTTATTTAGATTTTCTCATTTTATTTAGGACATCACCAAATAACAGGTTCTTGGTTGTTTTTGTTGTTGTTGCCAATGGTTTTTAGGCAGGGAAAACAGAATCTCCTTAATTTACAAGATGAGGACTGCAGGCAGGGGGCGTAGCTTAATATGTGTGCAAGGCCTTGGGTGCTAGAAAAAAATTAAAAATAAGAGGACTGCTATGAAGCACTATTCCTTTCTGTTCTTTTTTGTTTGTGTTAGAGGCTGTTTTTTCCGTTATGTCTGTTTTTTATAATTTTTTAAAATTAGAATATATTCATCATACGGGGAGGATTCATAGTGATAATTCTGATTAGACTTATATTGTATGTTTGTTTTAAAATATAATTATCTTGTGAGAGAATGTACAGAAAATTCCTTATAATGAGGCTGAGTTTGTCAGATCTTTTCTCCAGTTGGAGGCACAGCTCTCAGTTCCAGCTCATAAAACTGGGGGAAGTGATAGAGAGGGCATTGGTGGTAAGTTAATGATTTCTTTGACTCTTGTTTCATTTAGGACATCACCAAATAACAGTCTTGGTTGTTTTGGTGTTGTTGATGTTGCCAATGGAAGTAGAAACCTAAGAGATCACTGCTTGATGTCATGGTGGTGCAGATATAGCGGGAGGCTCAGGCTCTGGGGCTGAGCCGGGAAGAAGTGGTTCTAGTTGAGCAGGGTTCCAGTGGATTCCACACTCTGGGCACTGATCCAGGGACCTCTCAGCTGTCTCCGCTGCCAAGTGATAGCTCCGATCCAGATGCTGAGGAAGGAGAAGTGATGATTATGCCACACTCTCATCTTCTGGACTTTTGGATAACCCAAAGAAACACAGGTTATCACAAATTAGATTTCCTTGGATACACTTTCAAAAATTGCACTTTTTTCTCTAGCAGAACCATAGAATTTTAGAGCAGAAAAGAACCTCCAAAATTACCTGGCCCAGCTGCTTTTATTTCACAAATGAAGTAGCCAGTACAATATGTGAGATCTGTATCACTGTCCTGACCTTACAACATAAACATACACAGAAAAATTTCTTCATCCTGTTTTAAACCTTTTAACAGAAAAAAAGAAAAACAGGCAAGGAAGATAAAAGCACTGCATATTCTTATAGAAAAATTTAATTAGAAAAATGTCACTGGGACTCTAACCAACATTTTACTTTGTATAGGGAAAGTGTTAACAAAAAGGACCATTACAGTTAAGTTCTTGTTTTTCTTTGTCATACTAGGGCACATTGACATTCAAATGTATCTCAGCTTTTTATGGGTTATTTGAATTTGACTTGCTCTCTGAATCAAGCTGATTCAAGGTGTGGGTAGCATGACTTGCATTTTCCTTAAGAAGTCGAGGACCTTAGAAAACAGGATTTGTGATATTCTACTTTCCTAATCACTGATCCCAATTCTCTCTACCTCTCTCTATGTGTGTCTCTGTGTCTCTGCATCTGTCTCTGTTTCTCTGTCGGTCTCTTTCTTTCTTCACACACACACACACACACACTCACACCTACAACACACGGAAGGAGACTTCTGGATTAACAAATAAGAAATATAGTAGACTCTCCTACCACTTTCTATTAAATACCAAACTAGATCCAGTTTAGTAGGAAAAGTCATATGAAACTGTTTAAAAAGTATGATTTTAATTATATCATAAACGTAACTCTTTCTATATAAATACATAGCCACCAGTTATATAATTTACATTCATTAATTAGTTATGACAGAATAATTGTAAAACGTGTATGCCATAACAACTTCAAAAGTCAGTGATTTCTCACACACCAAAATAGTATTCACATTGTTCAGCTCAGCCTTCTGTCTTGGTGTGGTTACACCACCTTGAACACACAGCCCCCAAGATCTCAGTGCTGTAGGAAGGGAACATCAAAGGAAGCACAGAGCTGAAAGCGGCCCATGTCACTCACACTCATTGATCATTTGCTCGAATGAGTCACACAGGAAGCGATTCGGTGGCAGAGCACTTGGAAACGAAGGTGAATCCATGGGTACCCAGTGGGCCTCACCACCTGTGCCATTAACCTTTAACCATAAACCCAGAGATCATGATGACGTCTATACACCGTCCCTAAGCGTGAAATCATAAGCCTCACTAACCAACAAATCATGTCCTTACTCTGTCATTTACCTTGACGTTATGTAACTTGTGAATTAAACCTTAGCATCAATCATCATAATATAGTCTATATTTAGAAAGTGGGATAAAAGGGTAGGAAAAAACAATAAAATTAGTTAAAAATCTAGACTGTATTCCTGGGACAGCAAAAGGTGAACAGTAATTAGATGCTATGCACCTATTTCTGCAGCCATCCTCAAGGCTGTAGTTGGGTTAATGATTTTCCTCCTCTCCTTCCTATTTTCACTGCCTGTTGCCCACAGTCAGCACTGAAGGACAGAGCTCTGCACCTACTAAGGAGACCTAAAACTTCAAATCAGAATTCCTGAGCCCCTGTGCATCCTGTCTGCGTGCTGTAATCTCAGTTAACTTTTCCTCTGAACTTGGCGTTGCTCAAAATTGCCCAGACTACTTCTTCTACATTCTTCTTGATGCTGTTATATAGAGCCAGCCCTATTTCCCCTGATAATCAGGAAGAATTAGTGAAACTAATACGATAACCTAATGACTTCCATATTTATGCTGTGGTTATAGGAGCCCTAAATACATCAGTAGCAGTTTTTTGTTTTTTGTTTTCTGTGCTGAGGTTTGAACTTAGGGCCAACACCTTGAGCCACTCCATCAGCCCTTTTTTGTGGTGGGTTTTTCAAGGTAGGGTCTCACAGAAAAATTTGCCCAGGCTGGCTTCAAACCGTGATCCTCCTGATCTCTGCCTTCTGAGTAGCTAGGATTACAGCCATGAGCCACTGATGGCTGGCCAGTAGCAGTTTTTACCACGAAATTATTGGAATAATTGTGAAAATCCATAGTGACAGCATTTATACAAACAGAGAACTCTAATCCAGCCAACCTCCAAGCTGTTTAGAAAAGGAAGCTAGAGTTTTTCTATTATGACATGGTGCTATTATAATTTTCATCCTTTGGCTGAATAACCCCTGTTATCCTTGTTGGTTAAGGAAGAAATGTCTATTGGCTGTTGAAACTGAGCATGCTACAACCTGAAGGACATTCCCCACCCTTACATCAGCATTTGCTGAGATTTCAGTAAGTCATTCTAGTTTCACTAAGGACAGTGGCTTAAAGGAAATAAGTACATAATAAGGTCCATGAAGCCCATGTACATCCATCCATTGTCTTGGTATGTCCCCCTCTGCAAAATTAGTTACACGGGTAAAGAGATTTAGCGTTCTGCATGAGAGGTGAAGAGCTGGAAAGAAAATCACTGTCATCCTGACAAAAGTAAAATGCCTGACAAACTGTAAGTTTCTGACTCTCCTTAACATAGTAACTTGAAGCTGCAAAGCAACAAAATAGCCTGGCCTATAAGGAGAGTCAGGTGCTTTCAGGGAAAGATTGAAATGTATGCTTGCTTACTGGAGCAAACGTAGTTGTTAAGAAAAATTCACTTAGAATTCTTAGCAAAATGAGCCAGGCGTGGTGGTGCATGCCTGTAGTCTCAGCACTTTGGAGGCTAAGGCAGGAGGACTATGAGTTCAAGGCAAGCTTGTGCTACCATAGTTAAACTGTCTCAAGAAAATTAACATCTATAAAACATTATAGCCAATGTCACAATGGTAGAAGACTGAAAGCTTTCATCCTAAGGTCACCACTCCTACTTATCATCAAAGTAGAAACACAAAAGTCAAGGAAAGGAAATAAAAGGCATACATATCAGAAAGGAAGGAAACTGTCTCTGTTCACAAATAGTTTGCTAGTCTATGTCAAAAATCCCAAGGAATCCACAAAATCATTCTAGAGCAACTCACATGTGACTTCAGCAAGACCATAAGATAAACAAAAAGGCAGAGACATTTCTATTTACTGGCAGTGAGCAAAAGGAGTTTGGATACTTTTAAAATTTTTATTTATTTTTATTATTGTGCTACGGTTACATTGTGGTTGTACTAATTTACATTTTCACCAGCCTTGTAGGAGGGCTCCTTTTCCTCCACATCCTTGCCAGCATTTATTGTTTTTTGTGTTCTTGATGGTAGCCATTCTAACGGGGGTGAAGTGGAGTCTTAATGTGGTTTTGATTTGCATTTCCTTTATGGCTAAGAAAGTTAAGCATTTCTTCATGTGTTTTTTAGCCATTTGGACTTCTTCCTTTGAAAAAGTTCTGTTTAGTTCAGTTGCCCATTTCTTCATTGGGTCATTGATTTTTTAGGAGTTTAGTTTTCTGAGCTCTTTTCATATTCTGGTTATTAATCCCTGGTCAGATGTGTAGCTGGCAAAGATTTTCTCCCATTCTGTGGGCAGCCTCTTCAACTTAGAGATCATTTTTTTTGTTGTACAGAAGCTTTTTAGCTTTATGTAGTCCCATTTGTTACTTGCTGAGCCATTCGAGTTCTATTTAGGAAGTTATTGCCTATGCCTGTTAGTTCCAGTGTTTTCCCTGCTCTTTCTTCACTATCTTCAAAGTTTCAGATATTAAGATGCTTAATCCACTTTGAGTTGATACTTGTACAGGGTGAAAGACATGGATCTAATTTTAGTTTTTTGCAGGCAGATATTAAGTTTTGCCAGCAACATTTGTTGAAGAGGCTATCTTTTCTTCATTGAATATTTTTGACACCTTTTTCAAAAATCAGGTGGGCATAGCTGCATGTATTCATATCTGGGTCTTCTATTCTGTTTCACTTGTTGTCATGTCTGTTTTTGTGTTAGTACCATGCTGTTTTTATTGTTATGTCTCTGTAATATAGTTTGAAGTCAGGTATTGTGATACCTCCAACGTTGCTCTCTTTGCTCAGTATTGCCTTGGATATTTGCAATTTTTTGTGCTTCCAGATGAACTTTAGGGTAGATTTTTCATCCTCTGTAATGAATGTCATTGGGATTTTGATGGCAATTGCATAACATGTAGGTTACTTTTGATAAAATAGCCATTTTCACAATATTGATTCTACCAATCAATGAGCATGGGAGAACTTCATTTTCTGTAGTCTTCTTCAATTTCTTTCTTCAGTGATTTATAGTTTTCCTTGTAGAAGCCTTTTTACATCCTTTGTTAAGTTTATTCCTAGGTATTTTATGTTTTTAAAGCTATTGTATATGGAATTATTTTCTTATATTCTTTCTCAGTCTGTTCATTATTGGTGTATGGAAAGGCTACTGACTTTTGCAACTTTGCTTTTTGTCGTTCTACTTTGGTGAAGCTGTTTATGGTGTCTAGGAGTTTTTTGGGTCTTTTAGTATAAGATCATGTCATCTGCAAATAGGGATAGTTGGACTTCTTCCTTCCCAATTTGTATTCCTTTTATTTCTTCTTTCTATTTTATTGGTCTGGCTAGGAATTCTAAGACTATGTTCAATAAGAATGGAGAGAGTTGACACCCTTATCTAGTTCCTGACTTTAGATGAAATGGTTTCACTTTTTCCCTATTTAGTATGATGTTGGCTATAGTTTTTATTATTGGTTTTTTTTAAAGTGCAATCTTCAATAGCACCAAAAAAGAGGAACAAGAGGATGAGGAGGAAAATCAGTACCAACAGCAACTTAGGTAAAAATCTGAGAAGATGTGGAGCTCTCTATGCTGAAATCTACAAAACAATCATGAGAGGAGCAGTGAAGATGTTAATAAGTGGAGAGGCATACTATGTAAGTGATCAGAAGGTTCACATTGGTCTAAAGATACAATGCAATCCTGATCAAAATTCCACAGGGATTTATTGTGGACATCAACAAGCTGTTTCTAAAGCTTACATGGAAAGGCAAAGGATCTAGAATAGCCAAAATCATTGTGTAAAAAGTGAACACAGTTGGAAGTTTCATACCACCAACATCAACAGTTACTACAAAGCTACACTATGACAGTGTGGTATTGGCTAAAGGTTAAATACATAAATAATGAAACAAAATGTTAAGAAAATACATAAACTATCATTTGTTGGCCAGAACTGAAAATTATCATCATTATTGTTATCGTTTGTGGTGCTGAGGATCAAGCTCAAAGCCTTGTTCAGGCTAGGCAAACACTCTATCACTGAGCTATACCTCAATCCCTATTATTATTTTAATTATAGAAAATCCAAAGTTAGCTACATTTGGAAACAGTTGAGGTTGAGAGTGTCATTTTCCTTGTGTGTCTGAGGACAGAGGCAGTGTTGACTAGGGTTAGTGTTAATTTCAGCATAAAAACCACAGTCCTGAGTTGGGAACCATAGTTACTTCTCTGTCAACCAATAATCATGGTTAATGTAGTAAACTCAGTGTAGAGCCCGTTCCTCCAGCTCTTCATTGATTCTGTAACCCTTGGTCTTTTTAAGTGGAAGAAAAAAAGTGGAATTAGTGAGGCAGCAAATTTGGAGTATATTTCTTGTACTCAAATGACTTTCCATTTTTATTATGTCCCCCACTCTCCAATCCGAAGATACTCTATTTTCTACAGCCTGGAAGGATACAGGTGTAGAGAGAACCAACTTCCATGAAAAGTTATCAAGTGACTGTTCTCTGGAGGAATGAGAAGATTGTTGATAATGCCTTTCAAATGACTTTCCACATTTTATTGAAAAGATGGAATCTGGGTTACCCAAAGTCACATAGTAACACTTAATTGTCTCTAACACTTAATTGTGATTCCTAAAACAGTTAGTAGAGCCAGAATGCTAATGGACGGAAGACCATGGAGTCATGGGACCAAAACTGATGGCAGTTTACTAACCTAACTTCAGAGGTTCATAAACTATGTTCTGTGGGTCAAATCTACCCCACCACCTGTTTCTATAAATATAGCTTTATTAGAACACAGCCTTACCCATTCATTTATATATTGTCTCTTGGTGCTCTGACTCTCTAAGAGTCAATGCAGTAAAATATAAATATTTATTACCTGGCCCTTTATGGAAAACTTCTGTCCACTCTCACCTTATTGATCTCACTTTATGAGACAAATAAATCTAGAGAATAAGCATCTTGGCCTGAGTAACACACCTGATTCCTCCAGCTCCATCAGTTCACGGACCCAGAGCCTCTTTCATGAAAGGCTAATGTGGGGAAAGCATCCCTCCAAGTTTTACCAAACATATGACAAAAACCTTTGCTTAGTTTTCTCTCTATGAACACTTCCTGAAGGTATTAGCATTATTTACAAGTGTGGACAAGGGGAAGTGGCCTGGATTTGGGGAATATTTGAACACTAGCTCTGAGGTCACTCATCCCTGAGGACTTAGAAAGTTATTGGTCCATTAATTAGGTGACAGTAGAATGTTGATCTGAAACTGTGTGTGGTATAGAATGTCTCTTGTAGTAATTTCCTCCAATTCCACAAATGTTAGGATATCCAACCTTGGCACTCTGTCCCACTGAAAGATAATCTCATAGAGAAAATATCTAGTGGGAGTTCCTGTACTTCCCACTTTCTACAAGAATAATGCACTAAAACCCACACTGTGTGCCTGGGGAGATGGATGCCTCATTCCCGGCCCTAAGTGAGAGCTTACATCTTCCTCTGAACTAGCGCATCTGGCCTGGGCCTGGGACACTGTGTCTTGGAGAATTACTGAAGATTTCTCACCATAAATGGAATCAGAGGTGACTCTAGCAGCTTCTTATTTTGACGCTAACTCCTTCTGAAACAAATCAGCACAGCTTCTGACAGGTGGGGCACAGTTGCTGGTCTGGCAAAGGCTTCTGTTTTAATTCCAGTGGGCAGATATCCACGAGCTGTTGTCCTTCAGCAAGACATCAAGTCCATTCCTGTTGCCTAATACACAGGGCTCTGTTCACTTTCTGCTGAGGCTTGGTTTGCCGTCAACCACATTGATGATGTCATAAAATTTCAAAAATAAAAAATAACCTAAAATCTGCTAGTAAATTATATTTCCTGCACATTCAGGGACTTGTATGCCCAGTGACATTCTATGGTCAAATGACCTGGAACATATTAGGATAGCCCCCCTCAACTCCAAAATATAAACCGAGTTATTGCTTACACTCACAAACTGATCAACAGAATGATGGCTAAAGTCAGAATACTTAGTTTCAAGTCCTGGTTCTGCCCTGACTACCTATATCTCAGTTTTCTCATCTGTGAAGAGTACTTGTGATGGAAACTTTAATAATTATGTTGTTTTATGAAAATGTACTTTAGAATCAAATTCCAATATAGCTAGATATCATTTTCTTGAAGAAAGAATGGATACATTTTATGAGACCAAATTATAGAAAGCAGTAATTTGCACATGACAAATGTATGTAATCAAGTTCCAAGAGCATCTCATTATTCTAAAAGAATAATGAACTTCTGAAAATTATTGAAACAACTGACATTTTAGAACAGTGGTTCTCAAAGTGGGTCTCTGGACACCTGGTGACCCCCACAGCCCTGCTGGTGCATCTGCATGGATCCAAACAGTGGCAACAAGAGGCACCTGTGGTCACTACTAGCTTCCTTCTGTGAACTAAAGTAAATGGAAATGAATGTTCAGTTTCACAAAAACATCCACCAAAAAAAAAAAAACTGAGAAAAATTGTTTTATGAACTCATGAGATCATGAGCCTTTCTACGTAACTCAAGTTGGCCTTCTGCCTACCTCTGCCTCCAGAGGGCTGGGATTACAGGTATGAAGCACTAAGCCCAGCAGAGCATATCTTTTTAATGTCTGTGTGACAGAACGGAAATTACAACTGGAGCACTTCTGCTACGTACTAAATTCTCCCAGGTGTCTCAAGCAAAGCAGCAGAGCGAGTATTGTAGTGTTAGTACTCCCGCTAATTTCCTACTGAGCACTTTTGATTTGAAAACACAACTAGCAGACAACACACCAACTATGCTTATTCAGACTACGGTTTTTGATGGATGTTTTCTTGAAAATAAACAAAGTGGGTCACAGACTTCAAGGAAAACAACTGACAGCAATTGTTGCCAATGATTAAATTCAAGCTCTCAACTAAAAATTAGAATTTTGGAAAACTTGAGAATGATCGTATCAAAATGCCTTAAAAAAAAGACTTCCATGTGAGATTGGTGAGTTACAGGACCATGTAACATATTGGGAAAATCTGCATAGCCGATGAACCATTGTTTCTCAACTCACCAGTACATGATGCTCCAATTTAATGCTTGAGAAAGAAATACACAAAGTGCAAGCTAAAATAACAGATTTTCACCTAACAGTATCAAAGTTTTATTGCTGTGGTTTCAAAGTTCACATTGCATTTAAGAAACTAACAGTTTTCAAGTTTATTTAGAGAATAAAAATATTCACAATTGTATGCAAAAGCTAGTAAAAATCCTCCATTTTCCTATTACATGTCATCACATATCCTAATTGAATCAACACATCACAAGAGATTAAATGCAGCGCAGACTTGAAAATCTGGCTGTCCTTTATTAGCCTGGGCATGGAAGAGGTTTACAAAAATGTAAGACAATGCCATTTATCATTAGTTTTTTGGAAGAATATATTCATTTTTAATTAAAATAGCTTTCTTCAGCATAGAATGTGTTCTTTCAATTTTAAAAGCATTTTTAAATCATCTTCATTATTTTTTTTTGGCAGTACTAGGATTTGAACTCAGGGCTGCCCTCAAAGATCCTCCTGATCTTTGCCTCCCAAGTAGCTGGCATTACAGGTATGAGCTGCTGCATATGGCTTAGATAAGGGCAGTATTCATAAGCTGTGTATAAAACACACATAAACAAAAATTCTTTGGAATCTTTTTTTGAATTTTTAAGATACATTTACTTTTATTTATTTATTTATGTTTATTTATTCACACGTGCATACATAATTTGGGTCATTTCTCCACCCTAACCCCCTCTCCTCCTCAGTTTCAGGCAGGTCCAGTTCGTTCTGACCTTATCACTAATTTTGTTGAAGAAAAGACATATACATAATAAGAAAGACAAAGCGTTTTGCTAGTTGAGTTGAGGATAGCTATACAGAGAGATTCCTAGCATTGCTTTTGTGTACCCATGTGTTATGACCCATGTTGATTCATTCTAACTGATCTTTACCTTGGTTCCTGATCCCCTGCTCATGATAACCTGTCGTTTTAAGGTTTCAGTATTAGTTCCTCTGGAGTGGGGACATCAAACTCTTTCATGTTTTGGGTTTTCTACCTATTCCTATATCTCCCATATGTGCTCTTCCCTTTTCTTGTGATCCAAGTCCAACCACACTGCTGCATTTGCCCTAGATCTAAAGTCCACATATGAGGGAGAACATATGATTTTTGGTCTTCTGAGTCTGGCTGACCTTGCTCAGAATGATGTTCTCCAGTTCCATCCATTTACATACAAATGGTAAGATTTCATTTTTCTTCATGACTGCATACAATTCCATTGTGTACAAGTACCACATTTTCTTCATCCATTCATCAGTAGTGGGGCATCTTGGTTGTTTCCATAACTTGGCTATCGTGAATAGTGCTGAAGTAAACATGAGTGTGCAGGTGCCTCTGGAGTAACCTGTGTTGCATTCCTTTGGGTATATCCCCAGGAGTGGTATTGCTGGATCATATGGCAGATCTGTTTAGATTTTTAAGAAGCCTCCAAATTTTTTTCCAGAGTGGTTGTACTAGCTTGCACTCCTACCAGCAGTGGATTAGGGTTCCTTTTCCCCCACATCCTTGCCAGCACTTGTTGTTGGTGATGTTTTTGATGATGGCTATTCTAACAGGGGTGAGGTGGACTCTTAGTGTGGTTTTGATTTGCATTTCCTTCATGGCCAGAGATGGTGAGCATTTTTTCATGTATTTTTTGGCCATTTGAATTTCTTTTTTTGAAAAAGTTCTGTTTAGTTCAGTTGCCCATTTCTCAATTGGTTCATTGATTTTTAGGAGAGTTTAGCTTCTTCAGTTCTGGTTATCAGTCCCTTGTCTGATGTATAGCTGGCAAATATTTTCTCCCACTCTGTGGGTGGTCTTTTCAGTTTAGAGACCATTTCTTTTGTTGTGCAGAAGCTTTTTAATTTTATGAAGTCCCATTTATTCATCCTTTCTCTTAGTTGCTGGGCTGCTGGAGTTCTATTGAGGAAGTCTTTGCCTATACCTATTAGCTCCAGAGTGTTTCCTGCTCCTTCTTGTAGTAACTTCAGAGTTTCTGGTCTGATATTTAGGTCCTTGATCCATTTTGAGTTGATACTAGTACAGGGTGATAGACATGAATCTAGTTTCAGTTTCTTGCAGACCGGTAACCACTTTTCCCAGCAACATTTGTTGAAGAGGCTGTCTTTTCTCCATTGTATATTTTTGGCATCTTTGTCAAAAATGAGGTGGGTATAGTTGTGTGGCTTCTTATCCGGGTCAGCTATTCTGTTCCACTGGTCTTCATGTCTGTTTTTGTGCCAGTACCATGCTGTTTTTATTGCTATTGTTTGTAATATAGTTTGAAGTCAGGTATTGTGATACCCCCAGCATTGCTCTTTTTGCTGAGTATTGCCTTGGCTATTCAGTCTCTTGTGTTTCCAAATGAACTTTAGGGTAGATTTTTCAATCTCTGCGATGAAATCATTGGGATTTTGATGGGAATTGCATTAAACATGTAGATTGCTTTTGGTAGTATAGCCATTTTTACTATGTTGATTCTGCCGATCCATGAGCACGGGAGATCTTTCCATCTTCTGTAGTGTTATTCCATCTCTTTCTTCAGGAGTTTGTAATTTTCCTTGTAGCAGTTATTCATTTCCTTTGTTAAATTTACTCCTAGGCATTTGATTTTTTTTTGAGGCTATTGTGAATGGAATTGTTTCCATATATTCCTTCTCAGTTTGTTCATTGTTGGTGTATAGAAAAGCTAATGATTTTTGTAGGTTGATTTTGTATCCTGCCACCTTACTATAGCTGTTTATGTTGTCTAAGAGTTTTTGGGTAGAGTTTTTTGGGTCTTAATATGACCTTAAAGGTATAGGATCATATTGTCTGCAAATAAAGATATTTGGACTGTTTCTTTACCTATTTGTACTCCGTTTATTTCTTCTTGCTTAATTGCTCTGGCTAGAAATTCCAGTACTATGTTGAATAAGAGTGGGGATAGTGGACACCCTTGTCTCGTCTCATTCCTGATTTTAGGGAGAATGGTTTCAGTTTTTCACCATTAAGTATAATACTGGCTATAGGTTTGTCATATATAGCCTTTACAATGTTGAGGTACATTCCTTCTATTCCTAGTTTTCTTAGAGCTTTTATCATGAAGTGTTGTTGGATCTTGTCGAAGGCTTTTTCTGCATCTATTGAGATGATCAAGTGGTTTTTGTCTTTGGTTCTATTAATGTGCTGTATTACATTTATAGATTTACGTATGTTGAACTAGTCCTGCATCCCTGGGATGAAGCTGACTTGGTCATGGTGAATGAGCTTTCTGATGTGTTGTTGGATTTGGTTTGTCATTATTTTACTGAGGATTTTTGCATTGATATTCATTAAGGAAATTGGCCTGCAATTCTCCTTTTTGGGATGAGAGTAATATTGGCTTCATAAATTGAGTTAGGCAGTGTTCCTTCTCATTCTATTTCATGGAATAGTTTAAGGAGAGTTGGTATTATTTCTTCTTTAAAAGTCTGATAGAATTCAGCAGAGAATCCATCAAGTCCTGGACTTTTCTTTTTTGGGAGGCTTTTGATGGCAGCTTCAATTTCTATTTTTGTTATAGATCTATTAAGGTGACTAATATCCCCTTGGTTCAGTATTGGGTGGTTGTAAGTTTCTAGAAATCTGTCCATTTCTTTGAGATTTTCAAATTCATTAGAGTATAGGCTCTCAAAGTAGTCTCTGATGATTTTCTGGATTTCTGTGGTGTTTGTTGTTATCTCTCCTTTTGCATTTCTGATTTTACTGATTTGGGTTTTTTCTCTCCTTATTTTAGTTAGGTTTGCCAGGGGTCTGTCAATCTTATTTATTTTTTCAAAGAACCAGCTTTTTGTTTCATTGATTCTCTGTATGGTTTTTTGTTGTTGTTGTTTCTATTTCATTGATTTCAGCCCTTATCTTAATTATTTCTTTCCTTCTGCTTGTTTTGGGATTTGCTTGTTCTTGTTTTTCTAGGAGTTTGAGCTGTAGTGTTAGGTCATTGATTTGAGATCTTTCTGTCCTTTTAATATATGCACTCATGGCTATAAACTTTCCTCTTAGGACTGCCTTTTCTGTGTCCCATATGTACTGGTAGGTTGTATTTTCATTTTCATTAACTTCCAGGAACCTTGTAATTTCCTCTTTTATTTCATTGGTGACCCATTCGTCATTGAGCAATGTGTTGTTCAGCTTCCAATTGTTTACATGTTTTTTACTGCTGTTTTGTGTTGATTTCTAGTTTTAATATTTGCTGAGACTTGCTTTGTGCCCTAAGATATGATCAGTTTTGGAGAAGGTTCCATGGGCTGCTGAAAGAATGTATATTGTGCAGAAGTTGGATGAAATACTCTGTAGACATCAGCTAGGTCCATTTGATGTATGGACTTAGTTCTAGGATTTCTTTATTGATTTTTTGTTTGGATGACCTATCTATTGGTGATAGGGGGTATTAAGGTCTTCCACTACCAGTGTGTTGGAGTTAATATATGCTTTTAGGTCCTTCAGAGTATGATTGATGAAATTGGGTGCATTGACATTGGGTGCATATAGATTGATAATTGTTATTTCTTTTTGGTGTATTTCCCCTTTTATTAGTATGGAGTGTACTTCTTTATCTAGTTTGATCAAAGTAGGTTTAAAGTCTACTTTGTCCAAGATAAGTATTGCTACTCCTGCCTGTTTTCAGGGACCATTGGCTTTGTAAATCTTCTTCCATCCTTTCACTCTCAGCCAGTGCTTATTTCTGTCGATGAGGTGGGTCTCCTGTAGGCAGCAGATTGTTGGATCTTCCTTTTTAATCCAGTTTGTCAATCGGTGTCTTTTGATAGGGGAATTTAGTCCGTTAACATTCAGTATTAGTATTGATAAATATGTGGTGATCCCTGTCATGTAGTTGTCTTTGTTGATTAGAGGTTTGATTATGTGTAGGTAAATCAATGTTACTCTTTACTTTCTTGCCTTTTCTTCTCCTGTGGTTTGATTTGCCTGCCCTTTCATGGTTTTGTTTACTTTCATTATCAGTGTGCAGAATTCCTTGGAGAATCTTTTGTAGTGGTGGCTTGGTGGTCATATATTATTTTAATTTCTGCTTATCATGGAAGACTTTTATTGTTGTATCTATTTTGAATGACAGTTTTGCTGGGTAGAGTATTCTAGGGTTGAAGTTATTTTCATTCAGTGCTTGGAAGACCTCACTCCATGCTCTTGTTTTTAATGTTTCTGTTGAGAAGTCTGCTGTGATTTTGATGGGTTTGCCTTTGTATGTTATTTGTTTTTTCTCTCTTACAGCCTTCAATATTCTTTCTCTAGTCTTTGTACTTGTTGTTTTAATGATAATATGTCGTGAGGTAGTTCTATTTTGATCAGGTCTGTTCAGTGTTTTGTAGGCTTCCTGTACCTGAATGGGCATAGTTTTTCTCTAGATTTGGCAAGTTTTCTGTTATTATTTTGTTGAATATATTGTGCATTCCTTTTGCTTGCACCTCTTCTCCTTCTTCAATGACCATGATTCTCAGGTTTGGTCTTTTAATGGAGTCAGTGAGTTCTTGCATTTTCTTTTCACAGGTCTTGAGTTGTTTAACTAATAGTTCTTCAGTTTTTCCTTTAATTACCATTTCATGTTTAAGTTCTGAGATTCTGTCTTCTGTTTGTTCTATTCTGCTGGAATGGCCTTCCATTTTGTTTTGTATTTCTGTGTCATTCTTTTTTCTGAGGTTTTCCATAACATGGGTTACTTCCTCTTTAATATTGTCAATTTTTAACCTTAATTTGTTTATCTCTCTGTTTATGGTGATCTCAGTTTCAGTTTGGTGTTTATTTAGGGCTTCTATGATTTCATTTATTTGTTTTTGTGTTTTCTCATATTCTTTGTTTTTGTCCAATTGGAATTTCTTGAGTGCCTCCTGTACGTTTGGTTGACCATGTCTAGTAACATCTCTATGAAATTCTCATTAATTACTTGTAGGATTTCTTCTTTCAGAGTGTTCTTGTGGGCTTCATTGGGTTCCTTGGTATAGTTTATCTTTGTTTTGTTGGAGTCTGGGTCTGGGTATCCGTTTTCTTCATTTCACTCTAAATCCTGTAGTACTTTATTTTGAGGGAGGGATGGTTTCCTTCCCTTTTTCTTCTTCCCATATTTCCATTAAGTAATATTTCTATCCCTGAACTATGTGTAATTTAGTATTAGCTGGTTAACAATATTAATACTAACAAAACCAAGAAAGAAGGATAAAAAAGAGAGAGATATGGAAAGATAAAAGGAATAGAGAGGAAAAGAGAAAAAAAAAAAAAAGGTAGAGATGGTGGATGATCAAACGGTAAACCAGGCAGCAAATCCCTTAAAGAAGGGAAAAAAAGTTAGCAAAATCTCCATCTGAACAAATAAGTAGGGTGTGTTGGCACACACCTGTAATCCCACTTATGTGAGAGGCATAGGTAGGAGATTCACAGTCTCAGGTTGGCCCTGGGCAAAAGTGTGAGATGCTATCTGAAAAATAACCTCAAGCAAAAACAGTTTGAGGTATGGTAGAGCATTTGTCTAGCAAGTGTGAGGCCCTAAGACCAAACCTCAGTACCATCAAAAAAAAAAAAAAAGAAAGAAAAAAAGCTGTATTGCACAATGTGGTAACTGTAGCAATATTATATTGTGCTCTTGGTAAATGCCAAGAGAATGGAAGTGCTCTCACCACAGAAATTATGTGAACTATGAAAACTAATGCATATGCTAATTAGCTAGATAAAGTCATTCCAAAATTTGCATATGCTTCAAAATATCATGTTAGCTGGGCACTGGTAGCTCATCTGTAATCCTAGCTACTCAGGAGGCAGAGATCAGGAGGATTGCAGTTCGAAACCAGCCCAGGCAAATAGTTCACGAGACTCTATCTTGAAAAAACCCTTCAGAAAAATAGGGCTGGTGGAATAGCGCAAGGTGAAGGCCGTGAGTTCAAGCCCCAGTACCTCTCAAAAACAACAAAAATAAAAACAAAAAAACCCCATCATGTTGTAAAAGATAAACACATACAATTTTATCTGCCAATTAAAAGTAATAAAGTAGGGCTGGAGGAATGACGCAAGCAGTAAGAGTGCCTGCCTAGTAAGCACAAGGTCCTGAGTTCAAGCCTTAATGCAATTTAAAAAAAGAAAAGTAATGAAGTAAAAAAATACATAATCCCAGTCACTTGAGGTAGGAGGATCATGGTGTGATGGTAGGTTAGGCAAAGATAGTGTGAGATCTTACCCAAAAAATACAAAGCAAGAGGACTTGGGAGTGTGACTCAAATGCTTAGCAAGTGCAAGTTCCTGAGTTGAACGCTGACTGAGTACTGCAACCTCTGCCAAGAAAACCAAAACCAAACCAAACAAAACCCAAGCAAAAAAACAAGTGACATCTATAAACTCTGTTCTGTTAGAGGGTGTCCCTGGATCTGGACTTGCAGTAGACAAATCCTCAGAAACAGTCCAAGGTAATGTGCTTTCTCTCAAATCTGGCAATCAGATGGTCAGCAGGTGAGGACAGTCAGGATCTTGGTTTGTTTCCTACTCAGTTCCAATTTTCTTTCCCATCTTTCCTTGGCTGAGACAATGATTGTGAACAAGCCAGCCATGGAGACTTGCTGATAATGAAAATCAATGATTAGCAGCTCAAGAATGTTAGCTGATGAGGATGTTTGCTGGGCCCTAGCCTCATGAGTGGGAGAAAATTGATGAGATCCCTGGCCCTGGAGAGTGGCCCTTTCCACAAAGTGACAGGAACAGCAGGGCCTTCCAGCTGCACGAGGGAGGTATAAGGTATGCCTCCTCTGATCACCTAGTCAGCTGCAGTGGAGTTTGTCAGGCTAGCATTGCCTAAGATGAAGAGTTTTAATTTGTTTATATATAATTACTGCTTGACTGAAAGGCTGTGCTACTCTCAGGCCAGTTCGCTTTTGTGTGAAGGATGCGTGTGTGTGCACTTGGAGAAACAGAGCAAGGGGCAATTCAGAACACTCCCTCCCCTTCCAAACTCAGATCTTCACAAGCTTTTCTTCTTAGAATGAATCACATTGTTAATCCATCCATTTGTGATTTTTCATATGAACTGTCTCATCACTGGAAACTTTTCACCAATTTCCCTCATTCCTTTTCCAGAAATCAGCGTATGTTTCTTTCCAAGGAAGCCCTCCCAGCCTCCATTGTGAGGCACAGTGCTCCTAAAGCCTCGATGGTGCTTAGAATATTTGTCATTCTGCAAGGTGTCACTTGACATCAGCCTCACTGGCAGATGTCGTCATAGGAGGACAAGTGCACCTTCTGTCCTATTTATCACTGACTCCGGATGCCTTGCACATTAGGGACAACTGATATTTAGCAAATACTCAGTAAAATCTTGAGTGTGAACCCAGCTCTTAATGAAATAAAGTCCTATGGCAGAACACTTAGCTTACAGACTAAGATGTAGTGAATCCTTAATAAATGTTAATCTTTTTCAGCCTTATGTGTACACACTTGGGGAAACAGTTAAGACAGGAACCACATAAAATTCTCAAATTTTAAGCAAGAAAATATATTGAGGTAATTTGACCTGCCTAAGTGTCCAAGTGCACTCTGTGGTGAAAAGTGGAGATCAAATTCAAAAATTCAGGGTCTTCTGCATCACTCTTTCTAGTGAACTTAATTCTAGGTCTTTGTTATCTTGTCATTGTTTTTGGTGGTACTGGGGTTTGAATTTAGGGCTTTGATATTGTTAAGCAGGCTCTCTACCATTTGAGGCACACTGCCAACCCTTTTAATGTCCTAAACCCTAAGCACTGTGGAATGCTTCAACTTGAACCTCATTGAGAAAGTCTGTCTTTATCATGTTGGGTGTTGGCTCCAGAATCAGGACTTGCTGCAACTCAGCTTCTTCACCCTGCAGCTGTTTACCATCTAACACCCATTCTTCCCGTCTTTAAGATATAAATGCAATTCAGACAGCAATGACTCATGAAAATCTGGTTTGCTCAGGTTCCTTTGTATCAAGGTGAAGCCATTTTATCAAGCTCTGACCAATGAGATGTAAGTGTGAACAACACATGGGTATTCCAGGAAAGCTGCTTAAAACATGTTCTTTTGTCACAAAATGCAAGCATGATGACTGATACCACAGCAGCTGCTTTGGTCAATGAGGGGAATGTTGGAAATGATGTGTTGAGGATGATCATGACAGCCTGAGCTGTCTACCTCAGGATTTCTGCAGTGAAAGAGAAATATACTTCCAAGTTATTTAAGCTTCTGTTATTTTTATGTGGCCAAATATAACCTTTAACTGGTAGGATCATTCAGAAAGTTGTGGGGAACAGTGGTGGTTGAGCCAATTGTTATTTTTTGATGCTCCAAGTGAGAACCTGAGAAAATGTATACTTTTATGAGACATGTTTTAAAGCAATACTTTCAGATTTTTGAATTGCAAATAATCTAACATGTCAATGTAACTAAGTCTGTGTGAAGTATGCTATTTAGGAACTCATCAGAGTAAGATTTATGAGATGATTTGGGGTCACATAAGTCTGTTTCAAGCTTTTAATCAGCTACATTTTTGGAAAGGATTATATGTCAGAAGAATAAGAGAGAATTTCAAATTGATTTCTTCATGTTATAATTGCTGTGAATATAGAATTTTGAAAGCAAGAAGCTGCCTTACAAATCACTTAGTCCATCTTTGTGTTACTGACAAGAAAACTGGAGGATGGCTGTTACGTACTTTCTCTCTTCTTTGCTCTGCCCTCTTAACTGATCAAGAGTTCAAGTTGTTGTTGCCAGGTGACAATGGCTCAAGCCTGTAATCCTATCTACTTGGGAGGCTGAGATCTGGAAGACTGTGGTTCAAGACCAGACTGACCAAGTAGATTGCAAGACCCCCATCTCTGAAATAACCAGAGCAAACAGACTGGAGGTGTGGCTCAAATGGTAGAGCACTTGCTTTGCAAGTGTGAAGCCCAAAGTTCGAACTCCAGTGCCTTAAAAAAAAAAAGTCTATGTCATAGTGGATGGAGTCCCTCTGCACCAATGACCACAGGGCATTAAAGATGACTGGCAACTGCTTCACTGTCCACCTTTTCTATGCACCTTGATAGGTAAATTATGCCAGATCTGGATTGGTGGAGTAGTGCAAGAGTTTTGGATGTTTCTTTCCAATGAGGCTGTGTGTTAATTAACTTGGAACCTGCTCTCAATTTGTGGTGGTAGAGTCCAACCTGGATGCCCTTGCATAATAGCTTCATCTACCAAAGTGACCACTGAAGAGAGGGAGGTCCCAAAGTTCCCATTTAGGCTCAGTCAAGGTAGGTGGTACCCACTTGGGCCACCTGCTTAAGCTATATCCGTTCACCCAGCTTTCACCAGCCACTACCAGAATTCTGGGGTGCTGACATAGCACTTCAATTCTCATGTGTCTATTGTGCCTTGAGTGTGGATTCTGAGGCAGCGGTGATTGCGACCAGGGTGGAACAGGTGCAGTGGGGACACAGGTGGAGCAACAATTAGTAGCTAGCCAAGGTGTCAGCATTTTGACATCTCTAATCTCAACATCATGAAACATTTGAAAACTCTAATATTCTCCCTTCAAATTGTGGTCAACTTATCTGACCACATAATATTCGGTTATTTGGACAGTCAGTCTAAATGGCTATTGACTAAAATAGAATCATTCTTGTAAACATGAGGTGTTTTCCTCTCCCATTCACTGATTAACCCTGCATTCCTGTTAGAATGCAGTGGTGAATAAGAAATAGCCAGGCTCTATTTCCTTCCATACTCACTTCTCTCTTCTTTATCCCTCATGTCTTTCTCACCCCCATCTCCTTCTCCTCTCAGTGTTCTCCCATGGGTGCTCCAGGCCTAGCAATGCCCTCCAAGTGAAGTCCTCTGAGTTTGCTCTGTGTTTTCTGGACCTCAGTAGACCTCTCAAAGCTCCAGGACTGACTATGCTTCAGGTTTCATTACCTTCCTGGTCCCTTCTTTTAATCAAGCAGCTAAGCCCTGCCTGCCATATAGTTGCCACCATGATCAGAACACAATGAAGCTGCCCCAGGGGCTGGTGCTGGGGCAGACAGCCATCCAGGTTCTCCTTACTTCTGTTCTTTCCCACACAGAAGGTATGTCAGAATGGTCTACACCATGGCTCAGCAAACTTGTATTTGTGAAGAGCCAGACGAAGCATGTCACACTTTGTGTGCTATCCTGCCTGTCACAACTACGCCCCTAGCATTAGCATCATGGTGAGAGCATTACAGATTAGATAATGTGCTTTGGACTGAAATGCCCCCCAAAGGTCTATGTGGTTAAGGCTTCATCCACAGTGTGGCGCTAATGATAGATGATGGAACCTTTAAGTGGTGGGCCCTAGTGGGAGGTCTTTAGGCCATTGGGGGTGTGCTTTTTGAAGCAGATAGTGGGACCTCCATCTCTTCCTCTCACTCTTTTTTGCTTCTCAACCATGAGATAGTGGTTTTGTTCTTCCATGTGTGCAAAGTAACAGTACCAACCAATTATAGCCTGACACTCCCAAAGCATGATCTAAAATAAACCTTTTCTCATCTCAGGTATTTGTTACAGTAATCTAAAACTGACTAACACAGAAGATATGTAAATGAGTGTGGCTAAATTCCAATAAAACTATCATTCAGATTTCATAAAATTTACATATGTCAAAAATATTTTTCTTTTCCTTTTTTCCCTTTATAAACATTTCAAAATGTAGAAAGCTTGCAGATCATAAATAATAGGGTTGGATTGGACTCATGGGCCGCAGTTTGCCAACTCTGATACACATGATATCCGTTGGTACTCTCTCTGAATACATTCTTCCTGTCTATCATCAAACAATTCAATAGCCTAATACATCAGCTCAATTCAGTTCTGGAACAAAAGGGAATATACATAAAAAATGTAATTAGTTTCATTTGGTGAAAAAGAGTTACTAGACCAAAATTTCCCTCATATAAGTTTTGTGCATGAATATTCATCTTGAGGATTTCCATCAAATAAACAAGACACACCATTCTCTTCCTTGCTATGAGTGCTCACTGTCCAAGACACGTCCCTTATTTTCCTTTACAGTGTTATTTGACTTTTGACATGTCAAAATCTTTATGTGCATCAATAGATCTCTCCCTTCATAGCTTCTTCCAAGTAATAAAGCAATGCTGAAGCAGGTCAGAGCTCTTTGGAGAAATGTGTAGTGGACACAAGATGCAGAGACCTCAGACCCTATTAGGAATACTTTCAAAGCCTCCAAATAGTCCATAGCAGCTATGTGTATCAATATCTACCTATAATCTATCTATCTGTTATCTATTATCTATCCATCTGTCTATACCACTGCAGTACTTATTTTCTTATAAAATGTAATAACATAGCTGAAAAATCTTCATGTCTTCTTTCAGATCCTTTATAAGTAATAAATATGGACCATCAGGATTTGTAAGGCTACTTACTGCTTCCGTGAGAGTTACTGTGAACATAAAGAGGAGAAAAAAGGCAAAAGTGAGTGCTGGCTTTCTGGATAGCCCCACTTTCTAGTTAAGTAACTGGACTCTACATGTCAGCCTGGAAGAAAACATTGTTCAAGTTAATGTCTTAACAAAATTATGAAGTAGGTCATTTCATGAACAGCTGAGGACTGTGGGAAATTGCCAATGTTAACCTGTGTATGCTAAGTTTCTGAGAAAGTAGGGATGCTTGTAATGTATTAAGTTAGAGAGAAGTTGGTATGATATCACATAAATATAAATAAGTGATCGTAGAGTTGTCCAAATATGGAAGGACTGACAAAGGAGGCCCCTTACTCAGGGGCTGACATTGAGGGGAAGATCCAGCACCAGAGGGGGAAGGTTAGATTAATAGGTTCTCTGATAGTCTTAGATCACAAACACTGCTTCTTATAAAAACTTTCCAGTGGAATCCCAGGGATACATCAGGGTTTATAAAGCAACAGAAAGACCATTCCAACCATGAGGTTTCATGGCTGATACTATTTGGTTATGACAGAAGGATTCTGACAAAGAAGGAAGCTAATTCAGGAGAGGCTTGAAATACCTTAATTTCCTACTCATTCTTGACATTGATGCACGACATGGGCATTAAGAAAGGTCAGAGAACAGCTGGTCCTTGGCAAAACTATGAAACAGGTACAGTCTGTGCAGCTCTGGAGTCAACTCCTGTGAGGTTGTCTTTTATTTGTATGAACACATGGCTTAAAACCAATGTCTCTTCCAAGATCTACGAGATTTAGGGAAGGTGGAAGACTGTAGCAGATTATGGATTAAAGCAGTTTATGGTTTTCCTTTTTCACCACCAATCCCTAAACTTAAGACATTATTCTTCCTCCATCCTGTAAGAACCCTCACCACTCCTGCTCATCAGTGGAGGAGACATATGACTTAACTAGCCCAAACAGATGCTCTGTGTTTAGAATCAGATTCTTGAGAGAAGCCTTAACGTAATGGGGTAAGTTATATGATGATCCAGAACAGCAAACAATCTTCTACACTACTTTCTTTGCTCTGGTTCTCAGGGAAGTCCTGGATCTTGTCCTCCTTCCCACCATTCAGCTCTTACTTTGTTTCTTCAAAATATCCCCACTCTATTTCCAATACACTCTTCTTCTATTCCTATTCAATGACCCTTTTTCTTTGTTTGCCACCAAAAACATTCAACTTGAACAATCAGTGTATCTAGTTGTTGAAATATGATTTACTTACCTGGATAGGTTAAAGGTAGAAAAGCTCTAAGATACCAATAGAATCCCTCCCCAAAGAGGCAATTACTAAAATTCAATGTTTTTACTAATTTAAAAAGGAAACTCTTGGATGGGCATATGAAACACATGCCTGAAGTCCCAATTATTTAGAAAGTTGAGAATTGCTTGAGTCTAGGAGTTAATGACCATCCTGGACAACAGAGTGAAACTCCATCTCAAACAAACAAAACAAGATCTGGGTATGGTGGTATACATCTATAATCTTAAATACTTGGGAGGCAGAGCTAGGAGTATCATTTCTCCAGACTAATCCAGCAAGAAGTTAGAGCCTATCTCAAATACCAAGCTGGGCATGGTGGTATGTACCTATAGTCTGAGCTACTCAGGAAGCAGGGTAGGAAGACTGTGTTCTGAGACAAATCCAGGCAAAAGCATGAGACCTATCTGAAAAACAAACTAAAACAAAAAGGACTAGGGGTATGGCTCAACTGGTAGAGTGCCTGCCTAGCAAGTGTAAAAACCTGAGTTCAAACTCCAGTACTGCAAAAAAAATAATAAAATTAAGCAAATCAAAAACAACAGTCTGAGTGAATTAATGCTGGAAGTGCTTTTCCTCAACTATCCTCATGCATCACCACGTGACTCTGAAGCATTAGAAGTAACTTGGTAAGGTGCTTTTATGACCTCTACCTTCTGTCAGTCCTACTGTCTCACATTGTGCTGGAAGCCAATGCACTAAGAAATGTAAAGACAGAAGCAAAACTATTTACAATTATTTCAACAAGAGCAGTGCTATGAAAATGATTTAATGCATGGACTTTACCCTAATTTTGAGGGCAAGTGGCAATGGTGATTGTAACATGATTTTACAAAAAGAAAAAATATAGCAATCTTCTAAATTGCAAATAGGATTAGCAGGAAGAAAGCCATGCAATAAGGGAGGAGAATGTGTTGCCATAAGAGATACTAAAACATTTTACGAAGATACTCTACATCAATAACTCTGATATTGGTATCAGAATTAAAATATTGATAATAAATAGGAAAAAATAGTGAAAAGGCCATGCCAACACATTTTTAAGGCACTTAATCTTAATTTCTGATAAGAACCTTGTTGTAGTATAGGTTTTATTATTAATTGGGTGCTGTGAGGTTATACCCAGAGAAGTCAGGAGACAACTGTTATTGAAAAGACAATTTGTTGTACTCACAAATTCCAAGAGAAGGGCATCGTGGAGGGAGCTGATCCCAGGGAACACTGGTGTTAGACAGGAAATTGGAGGGTGACCACAAGCAAGAGTCTTTTTTTGTGGTTTCAGTAGGAAGAGGCAGGAGAGGCAGTGAAGACAGGTTTAGTATTGACTGGTTTGGGTAATTTCAGACATCTCAGGGCTAGTAAGAGTCTGGCTCTGAGGTTATTAGTGCCAGTGGAAAGTGCCTAGAGTGTGACAGCCCCATGAAAGAAGGGGTTGGAGAGCTCTAGATTGGTTTGTCTGTGTTTCAAAAGCCAAGTTATTGCTGGGCACTGGTGGCTCAAGCTTGTAATCTTATCTATTCAGGAGGCAGGAGGCAGAGATTAGGAGGATCAGGGTTCGAAGCCAGCCTGGGTAAATAGTTCCCAAGACCCTATCTTGAAAAAAACCATCACAATAAACAGGTCTGGTGGAGTAGCTCAAGGTGTAGACTCTGAGTTCAAGTCCAATATTGCAAAAAAAAAAAAAGAAAAGAAAAAGAAAAACTGCTGTTAACTTTATCTAAGTGCTGACTATTCCTGGGAAGGTCAGTCTCTCCAGAGTCAGTAAGATCCTAGATGTCAAATATCAAACTACAGAAAATAATAGGCATGGTTAATTCAGCTGGCATTTCATATCAGGGAGATAATATTTATTAGTCAATAAATTAAGGTACAATTGGCTGTCAATTTTTTTATATGAAAATGTACTTTTTCAAGTGAAAGAGAAATATTAGAAAGAAAAAGCATCTAAGCTAATGACTGCCTAAAAGCAGAACTCAGAGCTGCAGTTATATACAATGATAGCTCAGAAAAGGCACACCCCTAAAATGTTATCCTTTCACTTTCACTGACTTCGGTATCACAGTTGTGAGCATGGTCCCTGCAGATGGATTCTGAATGAGTCAGACGCTGCTGTGATGCTCAGGAGGAACTGAGCTCATCCTCGAGCAGAGTAGGTGGCTGCCACAAAACGGGTTCCAAGAACATGAGGAAGGCTCTGAGCCCTCCACGCCTCCTTTCCACTGTCTCCATTTCCGTTAGCAATTTAGCCTTTGCTTTATGAACCATGTGCTGCCATGTAAGCTTGAACTTGGAGAAGCTGATGTGCCAGTAATGGAGGTTGAATTAGGTTAAATAAGTTTAATAGGATACCCAAGGAAGCAGTGTGCACTGGAACATGCTGGGGTGCCTCAAAGTAGACAGTGGAGTTCCAAAACTCATCACCACTGGCTGGATCAATGATTGACCCTGAGCAAGACCTGAAAGCAAGGGTAGGACCAAATGGCCTCTTGTCTCTTCCAAGAGTCACTTTCTTTAGATAGTGTTTTCTAGAGTTTGGCCATACTGCTGTCAGGGTTCATAGCACACTGCCAAATAATGACACTGTGACATTTGAGAAAACAGAAGCAGGATATACATTGACCTCTTCCCTCCTTCTCCTTTTGAAGATCTCATTAACAGGTACACTGCCCTATACCCAGAGGAAAGGAATGGTGACACAGAGCTCCCAAGAAGAATCTGAACACACAGGACTTGCTAAGCCTCCCTCCAAGTTTATTACCTTTGGATTGCATCTCCTCAGCCCACTGCCCATCAACCTAAGCAAAAAGCACAGTCAGCCTTATCCCCTTGAGTCTTCATCTCTAAAGGCACCCCAGTGTCACATGGTACTGATGTTATATACCTTTCCATGATTTTCTCCTGTCAATAAGTCCTTGTTGGTTTTATTTCCAGGCCTAGTCAGGACCCTAGCGATAGTTGAAAATTTTCTCCATCATGTTGCCAAGTAACCATCACAAATAACAAAGTTATGGACAATATGAGAATAGGGTGGAATGTCTAAAATATTTTAAATACAATTTAAAAGGGAAGAACAAATAAGATAAAGATGGTTGTTTAGGTCTTGTACTTAAATAAGAATAAAGTCTTGCACAAAAATTAATTGGAAAATGCAGGCATACATGAAAGCTATTATCTATCTATCTATCTATCTATCTCTGTCTTTTTATCTCTCTTCCTCCAGCCCTCTCTACTCTCCTTTATCTTCTCTTTTTAGGCTGCTCCTTTGCTTTTGGGGAATTTCAACTTAAATGATTTCTTATGCTAACTTAGTTATTTTAATCTGTCTTTCATCCTTTTTTATAAATATGGCCTTTAGTGCTGGTGGTACTGGTGGTGGCAGTGGTGGTGTGTGTGTTTGTAGTTTTGACTTGGGCACGAGTTTGTTTTCATAGAAGACACATCTTATATGGAACAAACAATATAACCTACTTGCTGGGAAGCACAATTTTGCTTTTCTCCAATTTCTCTAAGTTCCTTGTGATTTTCCCTGGCTGTGAATCTGTCATTTATTTTTTCCAGTTATCTTTTCATCCAGAATAAAATGTGAAAAGACACCCAGCAAAAGTTCATCTTTAGTGATCAGCATTCTCTCTCACTGTCTTTTCTTGTCTGGAGACTACTTTTCCAGAGAGGTGACCAGGAACCTTGGCTACCAATGGGATGTGCGCTATGCTCTCTCTCTTTCACCCCAGGTGGCCTCAGGTCCACTGTATTCCATTACTGCCTAGCACCTCTCCTTTGGTCCAGTCAATGTCCGATCAGTGGAGCTATGGAGTCAAACAGATCATAGTGAGCTTGGAGAAGACCACACAACTTCCTGAGCCTCAGCTTCCTTGTCTGCAAGATAAGTTCATATAGGTTGCTAGGCTAACAAGACAATTCAGTATAATTCCATTAAGGTCAGTATTTAGTGATATCCCACTCAAATAACATGAACTACATAAACAGAGCAATTGTAATTACTGCTGCTATTATTATTCTCATTATTATTTGCATTAGAGAAATATTTACTAAGAATAAGGCCAAAAAATAGAACTCTTTAAGGCAAGATTTGTACATTTAATTATAAAATATAAAACTTTTCTATCCAGCAAAGAGTACTACAAAAATGATTAATGCCCAAATGTAGAATATATCTGTGACACATATGAAAAAGAAAGGTTACTGTCTTTAATACATACTTTTAAAATCAATAGAAAAAACTGATGTAAAGAGGAAAATCAGCAGAGCATTAACTGGTAATTCACAATAAACCAATGAAAAAGGCCAAAAGGCAATCAAAATAAAAAGTTTACCCTCACTAGGACTTCAAAATACAAGTAAAACTGATAATCAATTTTCACATTGATTTAGAAAATGTAATAAAGAAAGATGAACTAAGAATACTTTCAATTCAATTTGCTTTTCTTTCTTTTCTTTTCCTGTGGTATTGGGGTTTGAAGTTAGGGCCCTACCCATGCTGGGCAGGCTTCCTATTGCTTGAGACCTGAGCCACACCTCCAGCCCTTTTAGCTTTAGGTTATTTTTCAGGTAGGGTATTGCTTTTTTTGTGTGGCTGGCCGAAATCATGATTCTCTTACTTATTCTCCCAATGTAGTAAAAAGATAGGTGTGAATCACTGTATCCAGCTTCAATTTGTTTTCAACAGACTATGTTTATGTACTTTCTATTGCTTCCAGGTACAGCTTTTTTTTCCTTGCTATTCTTTATCCAGTGTGATTGGTCCCCAGGGATACTCCTGAAGCACTTGGAGTGACTCTCATACTTCAACACCTGAGCAGTGAGTGTCACCAATTCTGAGAACTTAAGAACCATCATTAAACAAGAAAAAAAAACCCCTAAAATCTTGTTCATATTTGACAGACATTTTATAGATTTTTTTCCCGAAATTGACAGCAATTCTAAAAATGCCCATGATCTTGCCAAAGATTAGTTATGATCTGAAAGACATTTTTCTAAGGTATCACTATTTTAAAATGTTTAAGTTAGGCTTGCTAGAGGAATGAATGGATTATTCTCTCTATATAAATATTATAATGTGGTCCTTGGAGGCATCCAGAAATACAGTTTCAAACAGAAGAAAAAAGAAAAAAATAAAAGGTGCCAGGTGTGGTCGGGCACATATATAATCCCAGCACTTGAGGGGCTGAGGCAGGAGTTCAAGGCCAGCTTGGTAAACACAGGAAGACCTTGTCTCAAAAAAAAAGGCCAAATATTATAGGTGTACAATGTGTCCCTTAGTCACGTTTGTGGACTATTTGGTATTCAAGTACTAGGTTGGGAAAACGGGGATGGGGTAATTAAATGGTGTTACTTTGCGCAAAGAATTTCAGCACTCTTTTCCCAAATGTGGCTCATGTTTTCACTGACATTTTGAATACTAACACTTGGACCATGATGACTAGCAACTAGTTCCATGAAAAAGAACCCAAGAACTGAGAATTTCTGAGAATTAGAAATTTAATTTAGAGGGGCAAAAGAGAAGCTTGGACCTCATCAATGTAGGAAAGCACTGAGGCTGCAGGGCCAAATCCCTGAGCAGGTGGAGAGTGTGTGTTCCTGTGGACTGCCACCTTGGCATTGGGCTGTTAGAACTCAGGAAGTCAATGGTATTGATTCTCAGTACACCCAGTCATGTTTAGAAGTCCTGAAGCAATCCCCCTGGGATAAGAAATAAGAATTCAGTTCATAATTTAAGTTTAGCCTAATCTGCGGTCATAGCCTTCAGCCAAATAGCTGTGGAAGCCATGGCAATTTGTCACTGGCAATGTAGCACATCAAAGAGTCCTCCCTTCCAAACAACATCAGAGTGAAAGTCCTATCTGCTGCCCAATTGCCAGCAGATGAGGTGCATTCAAGATTTTTACAGAATCAGAAGAAAGCTTGCCACACACAATTTGTCTTTAGCAAATGTCTTACCTGCTTTTTCCAAAGTTGAGAAAAAAGAAACTAAAACCTCTTCCAATCTACTGTAGCTGAATGAATAACACGTACACCACCAGTGCAGAAAGGCTGTTTCACCTCCAGGTTACCCAAGGGTGCCTATCTTTTTATACTTTCATATGTGCCATAGATACAGGAGGAAATAACTTTTAAAGTACTTTTTATTTGAAAATAACTATACACTTGTAGGAATACCACATGGAGTCCTATGTCTTTTTCACCCAGATTTCCCTAATTGTGACATGGTAAATAACTGTATTTGAATTAGGATTGCTAGATAAAATATAAGATATTCAGTTGAATTTGAATTTTGTATAATGTATACACATGTGAGTAAATGTGACAATGATAAAATAAAAAATAAATAAATAAATTCCATATAGAAGTAGCAAAAAAAAGTATAAAAATCAAAAAACAAATAATTTTTAGTAGAAAAATGTTTTGAAAATATTTCTTGTTTATCTGAAGTTCATTTTCAACTAGGTGCCCTCCATTTTTATTGGCTAAACCTAGCTATTCTAATTATAGTGTCAAAATCAGGAAATTTTGCCTTGGATATAATGTAGACAATAAGGCTACAGACCTTATTCAGTTTTTTACCATTTTTACATATATAGTTTATAATTTAAAAAATTTAAGTATCGAGGATGTGTGACATGGGGTCCTCCACAGCTGTGCCTAATCATGGCAGATTTCTCATGAGACACCTCTGCTGACCAACCTGGTCAAATGAGCAGAGTGTGAACAGCAAGACTGCTGGAAACCAACAGGTTTGGGGTTTGCCCTCACCCACAGAACTTGGTTAGCTGGAAGACCGGCCTGAGGAAGTTCTTCCACTTTAATTTGCTTTGTTTTCTTATCCCTAAGCCGTGATTTCCTGAGTCAATAGCCACTTTCATGCTTCATAACAAGAGGAAGAGTCAAATTCTTTCTCTTGGGCTATAATTTATACTCTGCAACCCACAATTCAATAGTCAATCTCTTGGATGATTATGTTTGTTTTCTCTGTGGACAATGGTGTTAAAAATAAGAAAGGAAAGCAATGTGGGGAAATCAAATCAAAGTTCACACTGCTTGAGCCATGCCATTAAGTAGCTTTCCTTAGGAGGTCTGGGGAGAAATGTCAGCAGTCAATACACCAAAGGAAGCAAGTAAACAATGGGCTCCACATGGAGACATGCACAGCCCCCCTTGTAGGACCTCCACCTTACCACTTCAGCACACCTTAGCCTATCAGAGACACCATGTATAAACGCAAGGGTATTGCCTTCCTTCTGACGATTTAAAGAGAGAATGCCATGAAATACACATTATACCAAATTGCTATCCTAAGATATAAGAACTTTGATTCACATATGGCTGGAGAGACCAAGAAAATCCTCTAACACCTGAACCTGGACCCTTTCTCTTGGTGGAGAATACACTTATAGTTATCACAGACTGCTACACACCAAAGATTAGCTTCCCATAGTGTCCATAGAAAAATGAGGAAAATAAGAACTCTGCTTTTCAAATATTTTAATTTAAAGGAATGTTCTTTATTTTAAATTGAGTTCTTTCTTTTTTAAAAAATTTTTCATAACAAAATGTCTTTTCTATTGTGGAATAATAGTAACAAGCAAATAGGATAGGCAGTTAGCTAAAATTAGACAGTATAGTATAGCTAGGACAGAAGATCACCTGGAGACTTTCATTATGACCTCCCTGTCACCTTAAAGGGTGGAAAGAAGAAAAAGCAGGACAGGCCAGAATGAGGGCACCATGAAGACCAGGACACAGCTGATCAGAATGCTGCTTTCTGCACACTTAATTAGCAGAGAGATTGAGCAAAGCCCTGGGGAAAACAGATAAAAGCCTCATATCATACTTTTCTGTGACACCCTCTCTTGGGACCCTTCTGAGGGCTCTATTCTGCTTATTTTCTATCTCAATAAAACTCTTGCACTTTACTCACTCTCATTGTCTGTCTAGTTTATACTTTGTCATTGCTGGGTCTGGGAATCTAAGGACAGAGAAGCAAGTCAGTTCCCCCATCCCCCATGGGAGCACTGTGAGCTCTACATTCTGAGAAGAAGACATATGGTCTCGGAAATCTGCCACAGGGTTTATAAACAAGATGCTCTTAAGATTGTTTTGCCCTGATAAGGGGAAAACAAGCCAGCTTATTGGGGGGTTGTTATGAGAGCCCTGATGCATGAATCCAAGACCAATGAAAGGTCCCACCTAACCCTTACCCTAACCCTGAATTAAAGTGTCCATAAAAAAAAAACCTCAACTTTAACTGCAGTGGGGAGCTACAGGTTTCTGGGATCCATTGTGCCACTTTAACAGCAGCTGTTCTATCCCTAATAAATCTACCTGTGTGTGAACAATTTGTGTCTTGTGAGCTTATTCCCAAGCTCAGCAAAGACAAGAACCCTCAGAGTGCCCCCACCAACATTTGTGGCAACCACGAAGGGACCCCCAAGATGAAGGTTGGTAATGAGAGTGCCTAACCAGCAGGAGTCTGCCTGGGGTGCTACTGTGTCAGGTGCCCCTATGGATTCCCTCCTTGGGGGAAACCTGTTGTTGATAACTAGTCAAAGGCAGAATTCCCTGTGTGACTCCCCTCTTTACTCTTCTCTCTTCTCTTCACTCTTGTAAGGACCTTCCATGACCATAGGTTGCCTCTTCTCAATCAGAGTTCATTAAAACTCATTGGCAAACTCTGATGCATCCCTTCTTGGAGTGTAATGTGTCAAGCCTGCCCAGGGTTTATACAGGACTGCCTACTGCCATGTGGGCAGCTGAGAGAGATAACTAAAAGTTGGCTCTTTCTCTCTATGATGGGCCAGACTTTCTGTCCTCACCAGAAATAGCAGACATACTTTTGTGACACATGGACCCAAACAATTCCCCCTTCACACCCACCCCTGGTTCCACCACCTTGTTCTTTGTCTTTGTCTGCCTTCCTCTCCCTGTGTTTATTGTGACCCAGCTTCCCTTGGGGAGCTCGTCCCCTTGTTTCTTATGATTTCCTTGATTTACTCCTGCACTTGTTTGTCATGGCCTTTGGTCCCCAGAAAGTGCTAATGTCATTTTCTGGGAACAGCTGAAAGAAGTGGGCATTGCCATGGTCTCCAGACCTCTTTTTGGAACTTCTTATACTTTTGGCCTCAGGATAGAGAAAGTTTTCTCCAAATGTTGGCATTGGTCGTCCCTTTGTGGAACTATGATTGCCCTGTGGCTTCCTCTTAATACCCTCCTCTAACTTTACAGTCACTTCTTCAAGGACTCCTCCCCTTTATTAAAGAGATAGCCTTCCACGTGGCTGTTTGTTTCTGGTGGAGACACCTTAAATATCTAGGATATAAGGCTAGTAGGCAGGATCCTACATGTTCTCACTGCATCAGTAGGGTGGTTGCAATCTGACCAGTTACTCCATTTCCTTTTGTCCTGGCCACAGATGGCACAGTGAAATCGTGGGACAAGGATGCCTGTTCTTGCTGGGTCAGCCCCCAGTAGGGATGCCAACAAAAGGGGAATCTGACAAGATTTTCTGTTGTTTTTCTTGATGGGACCTGCCCCTTCCAGTCTTCTTGCCTCAGTACCCAGGTGGACTCAGCTAGCCTGTCTACTGAAATATTGGAAAGATCTTGACCCTGATAATCTTAACTTAAGAGAAAAGCCCTCATCTTTCTTTGTACTGAGGCCTGGCCCCAGTATCCCTTGGGTTTCCAGGAGAAGTGGCCTTCAGCAGTATCCTTAAATTATAGTACCCTACTCCAACTAGGTCATTTCTGTAAGCAGAAGCAAAAGTGGACTGAGATCGCTTATGTACAGCTTTTCTTTTTATCTCTGAATCACTCAGAATGGCTCTATGACTGCCACTTAGATGTCCAAAGCTTGGCCATGCTCTGTAATCCTCAAAACAGCATGGGGTGGGGGATGAACCAGCAGTTAGCAGTTCAATGCCAACCTCCTGTAGAAACCAAGGTGCCCCATCCACCAAACACTCTGCTCCATCCTCTGAGCCATCCCAATATTCAGGACCCCCTCGTGGATGTTTCCCCATCCAACACACAGTAGTGGGAAGGGGTGAGTCTATGTCCCCTTCCAGTTATCAGATCTAAAGGAGATCAAAAAGGATTTAGGTTGTAATGCAGATAATCCTGACCAATGTATCCAGGCCTTTATTACTGTGATCCAGACTTTTGAATTGTCATGGAAGGATATCATGCTCCTACTAGATAAGACCCTTTCTTCCTTAGAAAAACAATGCGTCCTAACCCAGGCCACCTGGGTAAGAGGCAAATTCTACCTACAACATACCCCAATACCCATGGCACCAGGGAATGAAGGGATAGAAATTCCCATGCCCATGGGGGCACAAACGGTCCCTATGGTGGACCCACAGTGGGATTAAAATGATGGAAGAGAAGAATTCGATGAGACTCCACTTTATCCATATGATAGTAGAAGGACTAAAAAGGGCCCAGGTTAAACCTCAAAATTATTCCCATGTAGCTGTAGTACAACAAGGCCCTAATGAAAGCCCCCTTACCTTTCTATAGTGTCTTAAGGATACTATCCCAAAACAAACCTCATTGGACCCAGAATCACAGGCGGGAGAAGTTTTCCTTAAGGATAAATTTCTAAGTCAGTCAGCCCCAGATATCTGTAGAAAACTCCAAAAGTCTGTGTCTGAAAGGGAAAAGTCATTGGACCAACTAATGCAACTAGCCACGTCTGCATACTATAATTGGGACCTCATTAAAAAGAGAAAAAAGGATAAAAAAATCATGACTTAATTGCAGCTCTCAGGAAGTACCCCCTTGATGGGGACTTACATCCCAAGTTTGCTACCATTGTGGACAGGAGGAGCCCTTCTGCAGGGAATGCCCAAAACTAGGACAGCCCAGGAGACAGCCTTGGTCCCCTCCTGGACCTTGCTCCACCTGCAAAAGTAACCACTGGAGGTCTAAGTGTCCCCATCTCCAAGCAGAATGTGGGATGTCACCTCCTATAGATTGATGGGTCCTGGGGCCTCTTGTCCAGGCTCCACTTCTTGACATCAATATTGAGGAGCCTTGGGTAGCCATAATAGTGGAGAAGTGAAAGGTCACCTTTCTCTTAGATAGTGGAGCCTGTTTCTCTGTCTTACCATTTTCTCCTAGTCCCTGGTCCAATGACTAGGTTATCATTTGGGGCATATCTGGCCAGCCCTTAGAGTGCTATTTCACCTGGCCTCTATCCTGTTCTTGGGGAGACCTCCACTTCTGTCACTCTTTTCTCAAAGTCCCTGAGATTCCAGTGCCCTTGCTGGGGTGGGATTTACCATCTCGCAAATTTTGTTACCACAGGGGTACTATCTCTGTTGCCCCCTCCTTCAGGAACAAGTAGATCCTACAGTATGGACTGATGGAGTGACTGCAGAGTGAGTAAAAATATTCCTTCCAGTTCAAATAAGACCTAGAGAACCCTCCCAGTTTCCACATCAAAAGCAGTGTCCCCTAAAGCCCAAAGGGCAACAAGACCTCTTACCCATCATTAGTTCCCTAAAAAACAAAGATTACTAATCAGTTGCTCCAGCCCCTACAATATTCCTCTTTTTGCTGTTCCAAAAAAGGACCAGATAAATAGAAACTTGTTCAAGATCTCCAGCTCATTAATGAAGCAGTCATTCCTCTCTATCCTATTGTTCCCAATCCTTATACTCTATTGGCTCAAATACCCTCAAAAGCTCAATGTTACTCAGTAATGGATCTAAGGGACACTTTCTTCTGCATTCCTCTACATCCTGACAGTCAGCCTCTGTTTGTCTTTGAAGACCCTACCAACCTGGTAGGTCCAATTGACCTGGGCAGTTCTGCCACAAGGGTTTAGAGACAGCCCTCATCTTTTTGGACAGGCCCTAACTAGAGATTTATTAGATGGGCACCACCAGGAGGTTACCCTTCTTCAATATGTTGATGACCTACTTTTGTGCAGAGCCACAGAGTCCCTCATCTCCAGAGCAACCGAGTCCCTTTTTCTGTCCCCCCTAGGGATATTAAGTCTCCAAGGAAAAGGCCCAATTATGCCTTACCCAGGTCACCTATCTGAGCATGGTCTCAAAGGGATAAACTAGCTCCCTGAACAGATTGACCCTATCCTCCTTTACCCAGTGCCCAGACAATGAAGCAACATAGAGCCTTTTTGGGAGTTACAGGATTTTGCAGAATCTGGATTCTTGGATATGTGGCCCTTGCCAGACCCTTATATTAGCTCTTCAAAGATGCCCAGTGTGACTCCCAATCTCTGCTTGAATGGGATCCTGAGAGTGTAAAGGCCTTCCAGACCCTCAAACAGTTGTCCCAAATGGCCCATAATTGAGCCTGCCCACCCAAAACCACTTACAGTTCTATGTGTATGAAAAGGGGGGTGGCTCTTGGAGTACTAACCCAGCTCTGAGAACCTTCTCCTCAACCAGTGGGATACCTGAGCAAAGAGATAGACAATGTAGCTAAAGAATGGCTGGAATGCCCAAGGGCCTTAGTGGCAGTCTGCCTCCTGATCCCAGTGGCCCAAAAATTGATTCTTGGATGGCCCTTAATCATGTATACTCCTCATGAGCTAGGAGGGCTCCTAACAGCCAAAGGAGGAATATGGTTATCAGATAGCAGGCTGCTTAAAATCAGACCCAGATATTAGAATGCCCAGATGTGAGTCTCTGAGTGTGCTCTGCCCTAAATCCAGCATCACTCTTCCCCACTGAGGGGGATCCACTCACTCATTCTTGTGAGGAGGTACTAGCCAAATGTTATTTGGCTAGGTCTGACCTCTTTGACCAGCTGCTCCTGGACCCAGACCTCAATTTTTCACAAATGTAAGTTCATTCATCTGAGTGGGGGCAGCTGTGGTTTCTCTCACTGAGATCCTCAGGACTGAGCCTCTGCCTCCTTCTACTAGTGCCCAACTGGCTGAGCTGATAGCTTCAAAGCATTACAGTCCTAGGGGAAATTTGTCAACATCTGCACATATCCAGGGGAGGACTGGCAGCTTGACTTCACCCATCTGCTAGGAGGCTCAACCTCTAGAGTGCTTCTGGTTCTGGTAGATACCTTTACTGGATGGGTTGAAGCGTTTATCCTGCTTCTCTGAAAAGGCCCAAAAGATAATTAAAGTTCTAATTAATGAGATTATCCCTAGATTTGGACTTCCCAGGAACTCTCCAAAGTGACATTGGGCTGGCCTTCCAAGCCAAACTCACTCAGGGAGTCTCTAAAGCTTTGGAAATCAAATACCATCTCTACTGTGCCTGGAGACCCCAATCCTCAGGAAAGGTTGAAGGGCCAATAGACTACTCAAGAGACACCTGTCTAAGTTGGCTCAAAAAAATCACCTCCCCTGGCAAAAATTAATACCTCTAGCCTTAATCCAACCTAGAAATACCCCCAAATAAAATGGGCCTTACTCCCTTTGAAGCCTCATGTAGGAGACCTTTCTTCCAAGAAGATCTAATCTTGGACCCTGAAGTAATAAACCTGGTCTCTCATATCACTCAACTATCCAAGTTCCAGCAGGTCCTCTCTGAGGTAGGTAGGGGAGGCCCGGGGTCTCTCTCTGGTTGCTTTCTGTCCTGGAGATTTACTCCTCATCCATCTCCCCCGTGGTCTGGGGTTCTCTCTCAAGCCCCTTGGGAGGGCCATACCCAGTCTTTTTATTCACCCCCACAGGAATTAAGGTTGCTGGACTGGATTCCTGAATTCACATCTCCCGAGCCAAATGTTGGACACTGGAGCCTGGCAAGCCCACCCCAAAACCACATCCAGATCCACCAGTCTACTCTTGTGAGATGGTGGAAGACCTCAAATATCTTTTCAAAAGGACCACGTTGGATGCATAACTTACATCTTGTCTTTCTCCCCTTTTGTGGGCTGTTTATATTCTTGTTCCCTTCATCTTGAATGCTGTTTTGTGGGTGACCTCTCTCCCTGAGTGGACATGGCTCCAGTGAGTAGCCTTAAGTGGCAGGTATCTCATCCTGTGTGCCCTGCTTCTTGTGCTCTCCTCACTCTTATAGCCTGCACCTTGGCTGTGGACTCCCATCCCCCCACCCCCATGATTGCAGTTACAGCAATACTACATCTGGTTGTTCAATCAGAAGCTCACTGTCTACCTAGGTACAGGCTTCTCCCAATGCCCTGGGGGAGCAGGGCAAAGGATCTGGTGGCCACAAGAGGGGACAGAGGGAGGAATTTTAAAGACAAAAGAGAGTATAATGACAAAAGTCCAGACACTAGTTGACAAGCCATACAAGGAACATGTAAACTACGTACATCAAAGACTTCCACATCTCACTCTCTCTCCCAGAAAAAGAATAAGACTCCCACAGCCTTGGGAACTCAAGGATCTAGATCCCTGGCTGTATGGACTACTAAGTTCCACCCATCACCCTTTAAACTCTACAAACCCCACATTAGCTGAGGATTGCTGAGTTTGTCCCTCTCCAAGCCTCCTGAAGGTATTGACTACCCCCATGAACTCCCTTGAGGTCTCACTAGGTAATAAATTAGAACTTCTCCTGGTGAGACCCATTATTACTCATATAAAACTAACCCATCCTGCTCCCCAATGCCTCCAAAGCTTACAGGGGTCAATTCCAATGGGAGAAATTCCTAAGAGCCTTTGTGTCAATATCACACAGTCGATGAATAGCACTCAGTGCCTGTACGCTCCTGGAACTTATTTTGCTTGTGGAACTGCTGCCTATGCTTGTCTACCTCCCAGTTGGAAGGCAATCTATACTAAGGCTCTGCTAATCCCATGAATTGACATCATCCCTGGCAATGAGTCTCTTCTTATTCCTCTAGCAGCTTACATTCAATCAAAGAGAGCCATTCAGATCAGTCCCCTATTAACAGCCGTGGGGATCACTGCTGGAATAGGTGCTGACATCGGGGGCATCTCTTTGTCAGTCCATACTTATCAAAAATTATCAGAAGTTAGAGATAAGGGCAAAATAGTTTCTGCTGGGTATTGGGGGGGGAGCGGGAGGGGGTGGAGTGGGTGGTAAGGGAGGGGGTGGGGGCAGGGGGGAGAAATGAACCAAGCCTTGTATGCACATATGAATAATAAAAGAAAAAAAAAACAAAAATTATCAGAAGAAATTTCTGATGACATAGACAAGTCCCACAGTCTTTTGAGGCTTTACAAGACTAGGTAAATCCACTCACATCAGTAGTGCTTCAAAATAGATGTGCACTTGATCTATTAACTGCTGAAAAGGGTGGAACATGCCTTTCCCTAGATGAAAAATGTTGTTTTTATACTAACAAATCTGGGGTGGTCAGAGACATGGCCTGACAGTTAAGAGAATGCATTACAAAAAAGGAGAAAGGAATTAGGCAACCCATGTCCTTCTGGAATAATATATGAGCTGGGCTCCTTGGACACTACTTCTGGCTGGCCTCTCTTTATGCTTCTTCTGGCACTCCTACTTGGTATAGTAAATGCTCTCTACAGGTTCATATCTCAACAGGTCCAATGGATCAGACTCGAGCTCTTAGTCAAAGAATACTCACCTCTGCCCATGCGTAAGCCCTCCATCCAGTTCTATCAGGGACCTCTGGAGACCACATGGGTCAACCCATGAGATTAGTGCCACTGCACCTACCCATTCCCCATCCTTTGCCCTACTGTCAGCAGGAATCTGTTAGATGAGTCATCACCCCTCTCTCCAATAGCAGTTGGGTGCTTGCCTCAGAGGAGGAACTTGTTGGGTCTGCGAATCTAAAGACAGAGAAGCAAGTCATTGCCTTCATCCCCCTTGTGAGCACTGTGAGCTCTCCATCCTGAGAGGGAGACATAAAGGTCTTGCAAATCTGCCACAGGGTTGATAAACAGGATGCTCTTAAGATTGTTTTCCCTGATAAGGGGCAACCAGGCCAGTTTATTAGGGGGTTATTATGAGAGTCCATGTGCATGAATCCATGACCAATGGAAAGATTCCACCTAACCCTTTCCCTAACCCAGAATTAAAGCATCCATAATAAGTCTCAACTTCCACTGCAGCAGAGAGCTACCGGTTTCCAGGCACCACTGTGCTACTTTAGCTGCAGCCTTTCTATCCCTAATAAATCTACCTGTGTGTGAATTCTTTGTGTCTTGTGAGCTTATTCCTCAGCCCAGAAAAGACACGAACCCTAGTAGCACCCCCCCCACACACACCAACAGTGTGTGGAGACAACACTGAACACCAACCCTCCCTCTGCTAAACACCTAAGAAAGGTCAAGTGGAAGTTTGTGGTCTTACACAAATCTTGGCAACGGAAACAACAATAAGAATTTTTGTCCTTTGCTGTTCTTCTTTGTCAAATAAAATCAAATGTTGAGTTACCTGTCAAGGTTATAGCCACAATAATTCTATGTTACCCTATCTCCCTTTCAATTTTTCCCTGCTTTACTAAATAAACCTTTGCTAAACTTCCACATTGTGAGTTTCTTTGTGTGTGTGTGTGTGCGTGTGATTGTGTGTGAAACCCCTTGAAATACTTTTTGCTGTAGATTTCACATTCCTGTGATTTGTGTGGAAATTAGGAAGCTAAGTTGAGTATATCTTCTCCCTTCTCTTTTATCAGGGAATCCTCTTTACCTCTTTCTTTTCTCTGGTTACAGAAAAATATTTCTGACAAATAAAACATGACATAGTAAACTAAAGTAAGAAGATGTAATTAAAACTTACCACCAGTGTCCTGGGTCCTCATTACATCATGACTATCCCTGCTGTGAGCGATCCAGGCATCTCTCCTTTTGTAGAATACGATACTTGCATGGGGCATTTTACAATGACTGTACTGTATCTGTCATATTCAATTTAAGGCATCTTTGATATAGCAGTGATGTGTTTATTCATTTATGACCACTGGAAAGAAATTTACTATCTGGAAATCTTAGTGAGATCATAGATAATGTGTTAATTCACCTGTGCATATATAATGGATCCAGTTTCTACCCAGGGAAATTAATATCTTTAGGGAATTATTAATTCATCATCAAAATGTCCATTTTTGACAGATTATATTCTAACTCTCAAGCTTATTCAGGTTCAACTTTGTTAATATACTCAGTGTCTTTTAAACTTGACAATTTTTTGATAATAAAAATACAATGAAAATCCATCATTGTTGCCTCAAGTCAGAAAGTTTAATAAACAAACAATGAAAATTCTAAGAAACAAAACATTTTGAAAATGATCTGCTCACTTACTAAGACTAGAGGGTCTCTAGAAGACAAATGGCCTGAACTTTGCTCTGGGACCAGTCTCTCCCTGGTGACATTATAGTGGACTTTTTGCTTACTTTCTGTGTCTTTCTGGTTACAGACTTACAAACGATTGGGTGGAGTGGGATTTAAATATGCGTGTGTATTTAAGCTCTTTTGAACAAAAATGATACAAACCTGGAGATCATCTCATAGTTCCAGGAAGAATCTTGCTCGAATTTTCATCCAAAGCCAGGGAGAACAGCTGCCCTTTCCTGGGGACCTAAATGTTTTGTTTCTCTTTTCTCAAAAGAAAGCACCATTTATGTTCCATTCAGGATACTGACTACAATCACTCATGGAGGAAACATCAGACTTTTGTTTTCTAACCAGCTGCCTTAGCTCACAAGTTCGAGAGACTTCTGCAAAATGCTGTGCATGCCATGACTTCCTGCTGCACAGCTGGCTCCCTGGTCTCTCTGCTTTATAGTGTGCAGGGTTGTATCTCTTATAGATAAGGTCATTTGCACAAAAGAACATTCATCTCCTTCACCAAGGCTAAATCCAAAGAGGAGTTGGCTCTGTTTGTGTCAAGTAAAAGCCATTTTGTAGACCTGGAAGAGGGACTGAGAGAGAAGGTAGCAGTGGAAATGTGTGGGCCTGGTAAATCTTGGGGGACTAGTTGTTTTGTCCTGTTTTTCATCATAAATGAGTGAATTGAGATCATCAAGGGGTGGTGATGTGTCACATTAATCTCACATTACTCAGGTGCTCAGCTGAGAAGCTGGTGATACCCAGCCTAGAAGACTCTGAGAGAAGTACAAATGCATTCCCCTCTAAGAAAACCTGACAGAGAGGAGCTGAAATTCTCTGGCTGGAACAAAAAGATTCAGCATATGTCAGGATGTGTCAATGAAAACAGGTGGTTGTGGAAACAAATTGCAATTCAGCTTGGGACATCGCCCTCAACACTCCCTCTGAACCCAGGCTTTTGCTCACCCTTTTCAGAAAGCAAGCATCTGCACAGGTGCCATCTAGGCACAATATTTGAAGAGCCTTCTTGGGGAATCCCATTCCTTAAGTGAGGGGACCAAGATACTGAGATTGTGGACTCCTCAAAGAAACAGACCGAGCCCCAGCCCATCTGACACATGGGCAAACCTCCACTGTTTATGGTTGTTTAAATCAGCTTTTCAGTGTAACAAACTTAAAATCTACAGATACACAGGAGAGGCTCACCAGGCATGGGGATAAAGCTTCTGGTAAAAAAAAAGCAGAAGCCAAACTTTCCAAGAAAAAAAATGCAATTTACAGAAAAATTACACAGGGAGTGGGGAGAAAGGGAGTATACGTATATTATAATTGTTGCAAGCAATTATTTTTCTACCAATAGAAAGGGTAGGCTGCTGAGTGCTGAGTAGGTTTTGTTGGAGAAACTGATTTAGTATTTTTAGAATCTGAAGTTACATCTGCACCTAATGCTACAAAAAAGAACAGACACTAATCTTTTGAATTAAAGTCCTAAAATTGAAACAGAAAGCTATAAGATGATATAGTAAAACATGAGATCCTCTCCACCATCTGGGGGCAGGGAAGGATTTCTTTAAATTCAATAACTATAGGAAAAGCATTAATAAATTGATAACATCAAAATAGGCATTTCTGTTTAATGAAAGCTGCCAAGGACAGGTGGCAGAATACAGAAGGTATTTTCAATTTATAAAACCAATGATGCCATTGGACTATAAAGGGATGTCTTCAACATGGCAAGAAGAGGACAGCAGACCCTTCCCACTCCAACACTGACATATTCTGTCACCTCCTCCAGGGCATCTCTGTGATAAGTATATACTTTCCTTTATGTCATCAAGATTACCCACCCTTCTGGATCATTCCCATCAACAGATGTGTATCTTCTATTTTATTTTATTTTGGTGGTACTGGGGATTAAACTGGGACCTCACACTTGCTAGGCACTCTACCACTTGAGCCAAGTCCCCAGTCATTTTGCTTTTAGTTTGTTTTCAGATAAGATCTCTTCATAACTTTGCCAGGGCTGGACTAGAATTGAGATCATCCTATCTCCACCTCCTGAGTAGCTGGAATTATGGGCTTGTACCATGATGCCTGGCTTCTCTTACCTGTTTTGAAAAATACCCTCTGTTGACACCACTTGAACCCAGTATTTCTGCTCATGCTCATAAAAACACTCCCCAAAATGGTTGTCTCACTCTCATTCTCTTTTCAAATTTTTATCTAGGACTTTTTTATTAGAAGACAACATATATAAATTATGAATTGTAATAATAAAATAAACATCAATGAACCTTATACTCCATTATAAATTGGAATATCACCAATTTTGTTGCATTAACCTAGGTGTTTCTTCCCTATCCCACCTTTCTGCCTTTCCTTCCCCTACAGAGTAGCCATTACCTTCAGTTTTGTGTTTATCATTACCTTCCATTTTACAAAGTTTGTATCACACATGTCCATATTCTTATACAATGTATGTTAAAATTAGAGGGGGTGCAGGTCTTGTTTTCCCTCCACAATTTGTAGATTTTTTTGGTTTACACATGCAGTAGGGAGCTCCTATCCTTCCCCTCTTACTTCCCACAGTCTTCCCAGTCGTGCAACGCCATCCCTTCCAGTTACTCAGACTCAATGGTTTTACTCATGTGTGACTCCATATTATTATTTCAAAATGTACTGAGAATCCAAGCACTCCTCATCTCTCCTGTCTGGCCCAGGTTTAAGTCCCTACCATCTCTCTCCATTTTGAAAGATCCACCAGTCTAGATAGCTGCTGTGCTTTGTCCCTGCCTCCACCCACGCTCTATTCTCAATTTAGCAACCAAGGTGATTATTTGGGAATCTTTATCAAGCACATTGCCTTTCAGCATAGCCCTTCAGTGGCTTTTATGGTAGGCAGAAAAGCATTGTTGCAGGAGGGCTCAGACAGAGACTGAGAGGGTGCACCAAACTTTCAGGAAGCAAGTTCATTAAGTAAGCTGGCAGCAACACTTAGTAGATGGTATGGTTGTGGGTACATGACCCAACAATGGTGCCAGCACAAAAATAGTAAGTACAGAAAACCAAAGTTTTGGTAACAGCACTCCCCACTTGGGGAGTCATAGTCCAAGGCCTGAGGGGTCCCCAGGTAGAGAGCTGGCCAGAATTAGCAAGAAGAAAACATGGAAGGGACTCATCCTCAAAAGTAAGATGGGTGACTCTTCAGGTTTCTGCCATGAGTATACTAGTCAGCTTCCAGAGTGACTAGAGCAGGGCTGATATTTCATCATCCGTGGTCTCCTGTTTTCTTCTGGGAAGCAGGGTGCAGGTGTTGTACAATGAGGCTGGATAGGGGATGCATTCCCATTCGAGGGAAGCTGGCTTCTCTAGGCTGTGATCCAGGGAATGATCTCTGCTACCTTAACTGTGGTGGGGGTGGACAAAACAACAACAAAAGGGCCCCTCCAGTGGACTTTAGTGGTTGAACATTTTATTCCTTTACCCAAACAGCATCCCCTGGTTTATAAGGGTACATAGGAATTGTCAGGATAACAGGGAATCTCGCTCTTATCCAGTTATTGATATCTGAGAGAGTAAACCCAACAGCCTGTACTTGCTGTCTCAGGGTAAATTTACCTATTTTCTTAAAGTCTCCTCACAGGCCCTTGATTAAAGGGCATGGATGCCCAAAAAGAATTTCAAAAGGGGAGAGTCCTGTCTGTTTGGTGGGGCTTGACCAAATCCTGAGCTAGTTTATGGGCATCAATTGATCCCATAGTAAGTGGGTCTCCTGGCATAGTTTTTTGTATTATAATTTTTAGAGTCCTGTTTATATGTTTTATTTTTCCTGAACTCTGGGGGCAGTAGGTTGTGTGTAGCTTTTAAGTTATTTTTAATCTCGTAGCCATTAACTGTACCATTTCAGCCACAAAATCCAGCCCATTGTCTGACCCAATAGACACTGGTATTCCAAATTGAGGGATGATTTTCTTTTACAGGCACCTGGCCACTTCTTGGGCTTTCTCTGAGTGGAGAAGGCTTTTATCCATCCTGAGGAGGTACAAACAAATACCAGCAAATATCAGGGATTATTTCTGGCACACAGACTATAACTTTTACTGTCTTACTGATGTGGAGAGCTTGGGGACATAAAAATGCTGGGCCAAGGTGGTCTCAAGAGCTATGTGTCCTGACTGAGTTCCTTCATGGAACTGTTTGACAAATGTGTGAGCCAGTGACTCAGGTGTGGCAATGCAGCCATCAGTAAACTTTCACCATCCATCCAGTAGAAAATTTTCTCCTTCAGTCTCAAACCAAGATTATTCTTGTGAAGTATACCATGGGTCCCATTCAGATAAGGGACACAGGAACAAGATAGCTGCCAGTGAGGCTGAAGTTTGTCCTTCTATGAGAGGTGCTCGGTTGGCTCTCCTATCACCTTTCTATTTCCCCAAACAGCTGTTGGCTCCCCCTTTTGATGTCCTTGACAGTGTGTGACCTCTACTCACTTAAGGGCTCATGTAGCTTTTAGTAATTTTAGAATTTTTTGTCATATTTAACACTTATTTTCCCAAGTCAGAAGTCCCAACTGGCAGTGGTTGTGTTTTTACTAACAGCGTTCAGAGTCACTACTGCATGTCTGGCAAATATTGTGTCTTTTGGGACAAAGCTGTTGCCATCCGTGAAATACTAAACATCCAGATGACTAATGGGCTCGTTGGTCAAGCCTGGCTGGCTGGAGAACACTTCATCCATAATCTCTAAATAGTCATGCTCCAGAGGGCCTGAATTAACCAGTAATAGGGTGGCTATGTTTAGTCTTAACAACCTCTAGCTGGGCATTCAGGTTTTTATATAACATGCTTTGATATTTGACTGTTTGGGACTTTGTTAACCAATAATTTTCTTTATATTCCATGAGAGTCAAAACAGAGTGGGGAACATGGACTGTGAGTTTTTGTCTCAAAGTAAGTTTGTCTGCTTCAGCCACCAAGACACAGTAGCTGCCAGGATGCACAGGCAGGGCAGCCAGCCTTGGGAAACTACATCAAGTTGCTTTGATAAATAGACATCCTGGTGGTACCAGGAACCTAGCAGCAGGGTCAAGACTCCTACAGCTCCCAGTCTCTCATGTATGTATAGGAAGAAGGGTTTTGTCATATCTGGTAGGCCCAGTGCAGGGGCATTTGTGAGTGCCCTCTTATTTTTTTTAAAGGCCTTTTTTGTTTGTTTGTTTCTATCCCCATACCATGGTTTCCTGATCTGCCACCTTTGTGGATTCATAAAGGGGTTTTGCCAAGAGAGAGTAATTGGGGATCCAGATTCAGCAGAAACCTCTAATCTGTACAGTGGCACATAAGGGATAGGGACTCCTATCCCTTATGTGGTCCCCCATTAATGGCTTTTTACATTTTTTCCTGTACTTGGAAGCTGATGCTGCCCTGTCTACCATAACCCTACATGCTTTCTCTAGCTGTGGCTTTAGCCACGTGTGCCAACTGAGGACTGCATCTTGCCTGCTGTCAATGTAAGGAATCATCTTGGTGTTCCAGGCTCCCCTACCACCACTTCAAAAAACTGTTGTCTATGACCTTAAATAACGACCCCTCCAAGGGCAATCCTACACCAAAAGCCGGCCAGTTTATTTCACAGAAGACCTAAGCTTGCCAGGAATCAGTTTGACCCTGTAATCTCCATTAAGTTCCCTCTTAAATTTCTAGGAGGGTATTCCTAGGCTGACCTCCTCCCATTCCATTCCTCCTGTATCTTCTGCTTGTTTGTTTGCATCTTACCTAACTTCTTTCCCCCAAAAAATAAGCTTCTTGAAGGTGCACTGTTCATTGCTCTATTGCCAGTCATGCCTGCAAAACATTAGGTTCATAAACACATTAAATGAATAAGTAAATGAACAAATATTAACACTTTTCTCTACCAATTTATTGTGGTTCATGATTATCCTACCTGCTACTCTGGAGGCTGAGGCAGGATAACTTGAGCCCAACAGTTCAAGATTGGCCTGAGGAACTTATTGAGCCTCAATCTTGAAATACACATGCACACAAAACAACAACAAAGAAAGCCACTCACGTCCTTCACTTACATTATCCCATTCCCAGCTGCATATCCCACAGTCTTCTACCTATTCCTAACCAAATTGTAGACCAAACTAAATGGATGGCTATCACCTAGCCCCAGTGATTTCTTGATGGCATTGACAGTTCTTGCCCTCTCATGGAGGCACAGGAAGTTGCTTCAAAATTTTGCCTTTCTCCTTCAACCATCCTTCAGGCTGTGACAGTGCCCTGGAAGCTGGCAACATATTCTTGCACACTAAATTTAAAGTGCTCCATCTCCAACAGTCTGTCTACACGTCTTCCATCAGTGACAGGCCCGTTGTCCATGATGAGGGTATAAAGACTAAAGCCTAAAGCCCTATGGGCAAAACATCCAGTTTTTCAGTTTTATTTTATTTTTAAGAGCCTGGGTGACCTACATGGGTTTAATATTTCACTTAGAAATATAAAAGGCAGAGGGCCAGATCCCATTTACCCTATATCCTTCCTCTTTCTCAGAAATCTCCCAACAGATGAGAAAAACCTAAATTATATGAAGTTGACATAATTGCTTTACGAATAAGTGTATTTATTATTCAAGATGCCGAGAAGCACATTTTATTATTTGGTATCCTTGGAATAATATATTTGAAATGTGGGATGAAATAATTCCAAGCTGCTTCACTAAAATGAAGCAGACCAAAAAGAATGCTTGCACATTAACATCAAACATTTTTCTGGAGAACTGCCAGCAGTGTGGGCAAGAAAAGTGCCTGCAACTTTTACTGCTAATAATTCCCATTCAACCTGTGGTTTGTGGCCATTTTTTACTGCATCATGCTCTGGAAAGTACTGCAGATCATGGTGGCTAGATTTAAAGATTTAAATATTTTCCCAGCAAAGAACTAGAGCCTTCCAGAAGCCCTTAATGATTAGTAAGACAGAAACGACTAAAGAGCTAAAGAAATGAATTGATTTCATGACATGTTCAGTTCAAAAGTTAAAGTGCAATATTTCTACAAACCATGAACTTTTCAAAAATATAGCAAGTGGGAAGAACTGTTTTCAATCTTTAATAATCTTGCTCAATGTATATTTCTTGGCTTATATCTGAGTTCCCCTTACTGCCTTCCCTGGAGTCTGCTTAAGATGTTCTATTTTATCAAGGTCAAATTCCGAAGGTCAGTCATCTGCCTCATACAATTTTTAATAAATGTTGGACCCTTAGGGTCTTAAAGGCAATGTTATATGTATAATTTTGAGTTTACTTTAAAGAAAAATAGCCTGGTTTTTCTGTACCACTGGATTCAGAAGTATTAAAAAAGCATATGGGGAGAAACTAAAAATAATAGAATCTTTGAACTCCAAGAAACCAGATTTTTCCAGTTAGATCCTCCTTTTATAAATAAAGTCAGAGAGGTGAAGTGGTTTCCTGGTGTCAGTCAGTCATTACAGCACCAGAATTTGGACGTATCCAATTCCAGTCTTGGTTTTTGTCATCCTCTTTGGAAGTCACAATCTGCATAATGTCTTCCTTAACCCTGCATCCAGTCAGGCACCAAATCTTTCACCTTTGGAAGACAGTGTTTTCTGGCCTCCACTCCTGTCCCTCCTTGCCTTGCTTCAAGTTCTCATGGTCTCTTGCTTTGCCTGCATCAGGATCCTTCTGCCCACATGTCAAGACTCCCCTCACACCAGCACGTGCTCTGTGAGGCTTCAAATCCACTCCATCTGAAGTAACTTGGATCAAACCATGTTCCTCCTTAAAAACTTTTTTCTGATGTCAGATCCTAGTTCTTTGCCCTCATGGATACGGTTCTTTGTAATTGCCTAGAATCCCAGATGCCTCATCTGCCAGTCACCCATGCCATCCCTGGGAATTTTACTTCATTCCCAGAAGGTATATCATGTCACTTTCCTTTGTCCACAATAATTTTTGACACTCCTTATCCACCTCCCAATCAATCCCATTTGTTTGATTATTGGGAAACCCGTAGTCATCTTTCAACAACAATTTGAATGTCATTTTATCTCAGCTTTTATAACACTTTGGGAAAGTGTACCCCACTCTGGCTCCTATGATAGCTCTCTGGTCCTCAGTTCCACTTCCTAGTGGGCTATGTATCATCTCCCCCTGCCACTATACCAGCTGAGGCCTGGCTGTCCCCTGTGTGACTTCCCACTTTCTAGTCTTATCTTCTGACCCTCTTCCAAGCCTCAGAAGTTTGGTTTCATGATTCTCACAGCTGTCTTTTTTTCTGACATAGAGTTTCCATAGACTAATTAGTCCTGTATTATGATTTTTCCTCTTTTTTCCACTCAAGACCCAACCATTTGCACCTCAAATGGCTTCTTATACCAAGATTCTCCTCCAAAGGCAGCTTGCCAAGTCACCCAGGTAAACAGGTAGAACTTCACAGTGCAGTGCTACATGGAGCTTCTGTGTTTTTCTATCATATTTTGAGGTGCTGAGATCAAGCTAGGGCTTGCTGCATCCTAGGCAAGTGCTCTACCACAGACCTATGCCCCCAGCTTGTCTGTCTCCTTAGGCTGTGAATTACTTAAAGTCAGGAACTATGTCTTCTTTATCCTTAAACACCAATACCTGGAGCATTGCCTGATGTGCAGTTGATACTCATTAAACATAAGAAAGATTGCACAGGATAATCAATCAGGTGGTAACAGTACAGCCCAAAGAAATACACAGAGGTCATTATAATCATGGATCTCTTTGGTATGAAGAATAAAGTTTGTTTAATGTTCTGATTTAGGTATCTGAAATTATATTCAATTGTATACTTATTTCTTTCATTTCATTATGATGGAATATAGTATTTACAGTGACAGATAAATGAGCTTTTCTTCCATCAATATCAGCTGAGTTATGCTGTGGTGACAAACAAACCAAGATCCCCGTGGATTAAAGCAGTGAGGATCTCCTGCCCAGTGTGGAAGGATAAGGAAGCTGTGTTCACCAAGGCCTGTCTGGGACTCAGCTGATGGAGGGAAGCTTAATCTTTAAGAGGGATTTCATGAATGCTAGAAAGCCTTGGGTCAATGACTAAAATAACAGAGCCAGTGATGCTCAAGAGAGGAGGTCTCCAAAAGTGAAGGGTCTTCTGCCTGACCCTTGTGTATGGGCTTCATTATGTTGTTGCAAAAAAGAATTTTAGGATGCCTTGTGGTAGAAACCAAGAAAGTTTACTAATAAGGCAAAGCAAGCCAGGCACCAGTGGCTCACACCTGTAATCCTAGTTACTCAGGAGGCTGAGATTGGGAGGATTATGATTCGAGGCCAGTCTGTGCAAATAGTTCATGAGACCTCATCTCTAAAACAACCAGAGTGAAATGAACTGGAGGTGTGGCTCAAGTGGTAGAGTGCCTGCTTATGAGCACGAAGACCTGAGTTCCAACCCCAGTCCTACAAAACAACAAGAAAGCAAAGTGAAGGAAAGGGAGAAAGATAATACACAACCCAGAAACAGGTGTGGACACATATGATAACAGGTACAATGAGTGGTCTAACATCAAAGGTGAAAAATTAGGTTGAGTATTTGACCCTAATTTACCGTGGAGTGCTCCCCTTGGTTCTGGACACCTTTCAGTCATTCTTGCTGTTGTACTTATCAGTATTTCAGTGCAGGTTTATTGACTATGTTTTAGGGCATAATGACTTGGAGGCTTAAGCACCATCATTAAAACGGATGGGCTCTGCAACATGCTCCCTTTAAGAAGGCATCAATCTTTGAGATAGTTTTCTTTGCAAACACTTTTGTGATCAAATGAGTCACCATTCCAAGGAATTTTTTTTATTACTTTTCTATTTGTTTTTTAAGCTAAATACTTTTTTAAAAGATATCCTTATTCAGTCCCAGAACATACTAATCCCAAGCAGGCAAGGTCAGAGAGAGAGAGAGAGAGAGAGAGCTTCCTCCCCTCCCTATCTTTTCCTTATTGAGGGAGTGTAACGCTTCAAACAAAGAAAATAATGCTTGTGTGATTTTAATCAAACTATTCATTAATTCAGTATTTATCTCTGAATTTCTGGCTGATATTTGCCGTGCCTCATTTTCCCTGGTTTATCCTGCTTCTGAACCATCCACATGACTATGTTTAGCTTGAAAGAAACATAAAATGGTAATTCTGACATGTATTTGGAAGGAAAGAGGAGCTGGCTAACAGTAGAAGTGACAATGTCTACCAGTTTTTACCCCTGGTCACCACGGATTCAGTTACTCTTCTTCCGTCATTCACAGCACAGCTTGTCATGCCCTTATTTTAGCATTGCACATTGGTACCTATGTGTTGAAGGAACAGAGGGAGCAAGAGCTCATTTTTCCGTTCATAGGTGTCTAGTTCAATAGCAATTACATCTGAACTGAAGTAAAAAAAAATATTGATTGCCCGTCTGTGTTGGTTTGCTAGGGCTGCCCTAACAAAGCATCACAAATGGAGAAATTATTGTCTCATAGCTCTGCAGGCAAGATGTTTGAATTCAGGGGTCATCAGGACCATGCTGTCTCTGAACACTTAGGAGAGAATCCTTCCTTATCTCTTCCTTGTTTGTAGTGTCTTTCCAGGAATGCGGGGCATTCTTTGGCTTGCTGCTATGGCACTTCAATGTCTGCTTTTGTTGTCACTTAATGATTCTTTCCTGCATTTGTCTCTTGCCCTCATCTTCTCATAAGGACACCAATCATAGTGGATTAGGGCCACCTTAATTCTGCATGACCTCATCTTCACTTGGCTGCATCTGCAAAGACTTTTTCCAAATGAAGTCATATTCACGTAGTAGAGATTAGGATTTCAGTGTATTGTTTTGCTGGATACAGTTCAACAAATACCTTCCACTGGCCTAAAATCTTTTGTATAGACACCGTCATTCAATTCTGAGAAATCATGACCCTTGAGCTCAGTGTCATAACTGGATAGTGTTGACACCCTTGGGAAGGACGTTCAGGTATTCTGTATGGGTGAAGGAGAGAGAACCAAATATTTACTCTCTAGAATGTTGGACTGTGGTAGATGTTAGAGCTTCTGCTCAGTATTTCCAAATGCCTTTCATCCAGTCAAACGAGAATTATAACCCCTTGCTCCTAGGAAGCTAGGTGTGACGATGTAACTTGCTTTCAACAATGAAATATGAGGAGAAGAGGCTAGTGCCATTTCTGGATACTAGAATTTAAGAACTGAAGCACAGTTTTCTATCTTTCCTTTAGCTTCCATGTTGACAAGTAACTTTTCTAGATAGAGAAAGCTATGGAATGAAAGTCCTTGTGAGGTTTTCCAAAAAAACTTATTGTCATATATACTTACCTTAACAAAATAAAAATAATCACTTTCCAAAACAATGTCTTTAGAATTTTCATTTCTGTATCCCCCTTGTTGAATTTTAATTCTCATATCCTTTTCCACTCTTTTTTAAGTAGTTGGTCTACTCCATGTTTAACCTTATAAATTATATAGGCAATGCTAGTTTAGACTGACTTATAAGAGTGAAGGAGGCAGGTAGAGTGGTAAAGCGCCTGTCATGAAGCCCTGAGTTCAAACCCCAGTACTACCAAAAACCAACAACAATATAAGAGTGAAGGGTGGTTGTTGGACTTTGTGTCAGTACATGAAACTGAACAATGAAACCTGCTGAAATTGTCCTAAGAAGGGGGAAACAGTGATGAGGGAGAAGGATGGAGGGGGTTAATCTAATCAAGATATATTGTTAACACAAATGGAAATGTGACAATGAACCCCCCTGTACAACTAACATATGCTAATGAAAACAGTCAATCAACATGGCAAACTTTGTACTTGTCTTATTTTAAGAGGTTTCCATAGCCACTTCTACCCTCAGCATCACCACTCTGTGGATGCAAGGCTTTTTAACTACAGAAAGATTATATCTCACTAAAAACTCAGATAATCACTAAAATTTTTGCAAAAAATTATTTTTAATTAAGGTGTAGACATGTTTAGGCACAATCCTATTAAATATTTAATATACTACAGTAGTAGAAATATAATAGAAATTATAGAAATGTGATGTATGCACTGGAAATTTTAAAAAACCATGCAACATGCTTTAACATGATGTTCTCTTAATTTATATAAGGATGTATGCCATACTGATTTTGTACTACATATTTATTGTATTTATTATTTCTAATATCCAAAGTTTGGGGGATCTAAATGCTTTATATTCTCCTTACTCTGTTTCCATATGTGTTTGCTGATGAATGATTATTAGCTAATGCATGGTTGATCTTTATCTATGGAAATGTTGGAAGTCTTTTCTCCAAAACTATTTTTTTCACAAAAAAATACAACCATTGGAGCAAACTTCAAGTGTTCAAGAAATAATGTGGAATTCTCTGGTCTAATTCCCCCACTTTGCTGCTGGCTTCCATATTAGTCTTCTTGTCATGGGGATGGTGTTGAAATTTTTCCTCAAAAAGTCCACCATTTTTCTTTGTTGACTGCTTGTCCCTCCTCTCTCTAGTTAACTCATTCTTTTCTATGGGGAAGTAGGGAACTTTAGGGATTATTTTTATAAACACAGAAGTACAGTTAAAATTTATGGTGATTATTTGTTTTTTGTTTTCATTGCTGTTTAGCCAAGCAATTCTCCACAGCATGGTTTGTTTCACTGTACTGTTCTATAAGTATGTTCAATTTGACTTGCTTTTCATCTCTGGGGCAAGAAGTGGAAGCTAGTTTATTTTGCTTATATTTTGAAAATTGTTTGCCTTATATTTTAAAAATAAAAGAAAGTTCATAAATATTTTTGGAAATACCCATGCAGGGTTAGCCCAGCAGCATTGGGTTTCTTCGAGGCTGTTTAAAACCTTCTCTTTGACCTCTAGGACACATGTGCTGGAAACTTTCCTAACAGCACAGGAGTAGAAGCACCTGAGGCCTATTAATGCTGGGAAAACATGATATAATATGGTGGCTTGAAGTAGTACCTATTTTTAGGATTATGGCTACCTATTTTTCTGTCATATCCCATAGATATTCAGACCTTCAACAATAAAATTTATAATTTTTTTCTTTTCTGCCATCCCTTTTGTAATTTTTCTTTCCAGCATCACTTTGGTAAGCCCAAATTATTCCTAGATAGCAAATACTTAGAATTTAAACACAGCACTTGACTTGTGGGCTCATGAAATTTTTTCTAAGAAAAAACCAGGCATCTCTGTTTAGTTGTATGTGTTCTATTTAATAAAACTTGTTACTATGTCCGTGAGACCCTTTCCAGTTTCCCTAAGTGACTCCAAAATCAACCTTAAAGAATATAGAGACTGGGGTGTGTTCCTCTGAGTCAAATGCAAGAGACTTTTCTGGAATGCGTTGGTGCTACCAAATGTACTACAGTCTTTCCTCACATTTTCAGAGCCAATTTTCCTGTTCCTTCTCCCTCAATTAGAATTTTCTTCTTCTCCTTGTAGGCTTAGAATTTGTGGCATTGCTTGGTAGCCTTAGGAAAAGATTTAGGACTGATCACAGGAAAGTTTGGGGAGTAGTTCAGGTTTATGCTTAGATTTCCCTTCCCTTACTTGTATTCTATCCTCTTCCTCTCCCCTTCCCCATACCCAACAATATAGGAACTTGAGCCCATCCATGGTCTTATGGCTATAGCCAGGCAGAACACATGCTTCAAACATATTTCTTATACCTCTCAGCCAAACGCTCCATATTTCAATGAAGCTAGCTTAAAGAATCTGGGAAAGAAACTAACTTAGCAGTAAGTAAGAGATAACTAATAACTTTTAAATTCCCAGAAGTATGTTTCATTTTAAAAATGGGTGTATCTTAACTATAAAATTGATGAGGTTTCAAAATATGTGGGAGATAGTTCACTCTTTGTTCCCTCCTTTGCATCTTCCTCCATTACTCTGTTATACAAAACAAGACAAATAGAGATAGATAGATACAAACAGATAAAGACAAACAGATAAAAGAGAAAAGGGAAGTAAGATGTCAAAATTAGGTAGATCAATAATGCTATTATTTAGATCAGAGTTTAGAAAATGAGACTTCATCAGCAGACCATCAATGGTGACACTGATGAGGTGGTAGGGAAGCTGCTTTACGTTACTATGGCAGTAGGCAAGGCTTGAACTTGGGCATGGTAATAAATGCTTTAAGTCCATTACCTTACCCCTTACTTAGAGGCTACATGATCAGAAATTCAGAAATTGTATTTCCACCCTTAGTCTGCCTTTATAACAGAATGATCCATCAGAGGGCCCTGAGGGAAAGGTACTAGAATAAAATCACATCATTTGCTAAGTGGAGAAAGGTGAAAGTGAAATAAACTCATTCTTTGGAAATTACTGTCTAAAATAAAGGAGGAAGAGCAAGTTCTGAATGGAATAATGTATTTGTTTATAATATGAAAAGCACTAAGCTGGGTACCGGTGGCTCATGCTAGCTACTCAGGCACTAGCTACTCAGGAAGCAGAGATAAGGAGGATTGCAATCTGAAGCCAGCCAGGACAAATATTTCATGAGACCTTATCTGGGAAAATACTCAAAACAAAGAAAAGGGCTGGGGGAGTGGCTCAAGTGGTAGAGCACCTGCCTAGCAAGTGTGAGCCTAAGTTCAAACCCTAGTACTGAAAAACAAACAAACAGACAAACAAAAACTGGAGTCAGCTGAACTGTCTCTCAGTGATAGTGGTTCTGTCTGTCTATCTATCTATCTATCTATGGCATATATATATATATATATATATATATATATATATATATCATATCCCATTATGTTAGTCAGACTTTACGTCTCTGTGATGAAAAACAGACACAAACAATTTAAGTATGGAAAGATTTATTTTAATTTACAGTTCAGAGGTTTCAGTCCATAGTTCTTTGGGTCACTGATCCTGGGGCCATGGTGAGGCAGAACACAGTGGCTGTGAGAGCCTGCGGCAGATGTTGTTCACCTCATGGCAGACAAGGAGCGGTTGGATGCTGGGATACGGCCGTCAAGAACTGCCCCAATGACCTACTTCCTGCAGTTAAGTCCACCTCTCAGATTTCCAGAGCCTCTCCAAATAGCACCAGCAGCTGTGGACTACTTTATCAATGAACCTGTAGGGGACACTTCATATCTGAACCATAGCACTCATAAACAAATAACAATAAAATAGTTGCCATTGAAAACAGGTTAGAACTATCTGTACTAATATGGCGATGTCCACAGTAACAAGGTAAAACAGGTAACAGAAATGTGTAAGTCCAAACTTAAAAAAATTCCACAGAAAGCAAAAGAGAGAATATTCTTCCACTCATTTTACAGTGCAGATGTATAAATTTAAGACTTTATACATGCATAAAATGAGACTTACACATCAATTATGTCCATATAAGTACATGCAAAACTCCTAGCACAAAATAAAAGATAATATATGACGATCAAGTGCAGTTTCTCAGAATGCAAGCTGGGATTGACGTTTTTTTTTTTTGTTTTTTTTTTTTTTTCATTTTTCTTTTATTATTCATATGTGCATACAAGGCTTGGTTCATTTCTCCCCCCTGCCCCCACCCCCTCCCTTACCACCCACTCCACCCCCTCCCGCTCCCCCCCCTCAATACCCAGCAGAAACTATTTTGCCCTTATCTCTAATTTTGTTGTAGAGATATATGACGTTTGAAAATGTATTACAATCCATCACATTAACAGATTAAGAAGAAAATGGCATGATTGTCTCAAGAGATGCAGAATAGCAATATATGTTTATAAAATTTCACGTGTTGATGCATGATGAGAATAGAAGAAAATAAAACTGTTAGCAATGTGGGAGTCCATGGAAATTCCTAAATATGATGCTATGATTTGAACAAGTGTCCTCCAAGGGCCCATTCCTAAAAGGCTTGCCACCACACAGAAGCAAAAGACAAAGATGTCTTCTTCAACGATATGCTGAAGAACCTGGTGCTATCCTAGTAGTGCTGCTTCTCCCTCATAACCTTACTCATGCCACCTGCATGGACCAGTAGACATTTACTCTTATCATCTCAGAAGTAGAGGATGCAATAATTTCCTTTTACAATTGAGGGAGACAGAGACCATGTTCTTTTGCAGCCAACCATATTTTTTCAAGGTCATCTTAAACCTAAGGTGGTGGGTGTTGTTCATTTCAAGTCTTGATTCAATGGCCCTACAGCCCCAAGAATTTTGCCATGATCTGGTGCTTGTTGCAGGGACAGATTCCTGCTGCTGTCCTCACTTATCTCACTTCTCTGAGCTACTAAGGCCAGCAGCAGCCTGGGGTTTTACCACAGGCTTTAACTAGTCAATGCCAGAACACCAGCACTGAGGGGTGAGGTTTCATGGGTATGAAAATCAGTCACATTATGTAGGGCAAAAATCCTGCTTGTTTGTAGTATTTTAAAAGATGTATAAAATTCTGAGTTTGGCACCAGCAAGCTTGAAAACTGATTAGTCTCTGTTGCAGTGAAAAAAGAAAACCTGGGGGCCAATGCATAGAGGCCATGTTCACTCACTTATGTAACTCTGGGCCTAGTAATGCTTGCTCTGGCTAATAGGTTTAAACCCAATTATATGTACATGATGTACAGAGTCCAGATTCCTAAAAATCTGTGTTTTAAGTCACTTGCTTAGAGATAACCTAAGGCAGTCATGAAGATATGGTCAGGCCAAGACATGAGACTACAAAACCAAGGGCAATTCAGTTCAGCCAAGGTGATCATTTCTCAAAATATTTTTGTCTCATCCTATCCAAATTCTTTAACCAGAGAAGAGCCTACACTTTTAAGTCAGCTTTCCATCACAACAACAATGTATCTGGGACAATCAGCTTCCAAAGAGGAAAGGCTTATTTTGTGTCACAGTTATAGAGGTTTCAGGCCATGGAGGGGCTTCTTTTGGTCCGTGGTTAGGTAGAACATCATTGTGGGAGCCTGTGTTGGAGTGAAGCTGCTCACCTAATGGCAGCCAGGAAGCAAAGAGAGATAAACAGGGGATAGAGTCACCAACTCCCCTTCAAGAGCAAGGACCCACTGACCCAACTTCCTTCCATTAGGTCCCACCTTCTAAAGGTTCTACCACCTCTCAATAGTGCCACAAATTGGTGACAAGCCTTTAGCATATAGGTCTTCAGAAATCCAAAGCATAACATCTAAGCAAAAGTAGAAAGAGCTCTAAGGAAAAGGGGTATGCACTGCCATCTGTAACATTCAGTTCCAAAGCAGATAAGGGAGGAGACCCACTATTAGTTTTAGCTCTAAAGATGAAGCAGAGTAGAACAATCCTGGCTTTCAGACTAGAGAGAGAAAGTGAAGGGAACCACAAAACACTCAGCATTATTCTGTCTTAATCTTCATTCATAAGAATATTTTTGAACTCTTCATAACTGAATATTTGTGTTTCAGACTTATAAAGAAAAGATGGATATCTATCTATAAAAATTATACAGATGACAAATGTGTAGAAAGATAAATAGATTTATCTATGATGAATAACAGCTTAAGCAACTATAGCAAAATACTACAGACTGGGTGGCTTATAGAACAGAAATTTATTCCATATTTCAGGAGGCTGAAGTCCAAAATCACAGTGCCAAATCAGTCATGTTCTGGTGAGGGTCCTCTTCCTGGCTTACAGAGGTTGCCTTCTTACTGTATCCTCACATGGAAGATAGCAATCATCTGTTTTGTGTCTCTTCTTATAAGGGGCCTAAAAACCATTCAGGAGGGTTCTATCATAATAATGTAATTAGCGCCCAAAAGTCCCATCTACAAATACCATTACACCATAGATTAGAGCTTTAGTATATGAATTAGGAGGTACACAGAAATTCATTCCATAGAGCTTGCCAAATACCCAGGTCTGAAACATTTCATTAGCTGGCATCCCCAGAAGAGCAGAATGGGATCCCTAAAAGGCAGTGACTAGAATCCCAGGCCTATCAGAAGAAATGCTATCAGAAGAAATGCTATCAGAAGAAATGCTGCAAGTTTGAAACATTGTTGCTGAGAGTGACCATTTTTCCTGGACCACCGGTGGTCCTTGACTCTGCTCTTTACTTTCTGAAGCAGTGCTTTTCAAAATTGAATGTGCATTAGGATTCCATGGACCAGTTGTTAGACTTGTTCTTTCTAACATGCAGGAGTTTGAGAACTATACATTAGAAACATTGTCCATAACTCAGCAACCCTTGACCCTCACAATTACTCAGTCAGATTTAGGACCTGTACTGGGTCCATCTCCATGTTCAGGCCAAAGGCTAAGCTACTCCTCTCACTGATAACCTGTATTGCCACTGGATGCTTATGAATCATTTTGCATCTAGAGTAATTAAAAATATCTCTTCCAATGTAAGACAATATTGATAAACATGCTAGTTCATTTTTTACCTTATAAACCTTCATTTTGAACTCTTCATAACGGGAGGAGTAAAGAATAATTCAGTAAAGTTAACTCAGAAGATCATGGCTACATTTTGTCTGGTTTGTGCTCCACCGCACACTTCTGCCATGGTGTGCTGCTTTTCCACAGGCCCATAGCCAAAGGGTCACATTACACAAGTACTGTTTCCTATCTTCTTATAATCTTTGAGGTGATATAGAGTAAGATAGCCAGAGGAAATTGCAATAAGAATAATACATTATTAATTACCAAGTTACTTATCTTGTAACGATGAAAGTAAGTCATGGATTCATCCATTTCATTTCCTACAGGTATCTATATAACAGTTAAGAAGATATGTGTTTTTTATGCAATGTAATCCATAACAGCATTTTAAGACTCTGTCTGTACTTCTTCTGCCCAGAACTAAGTCTTTAGGTTCCTGACATCAAGGAACTTCATGTATTCATTTAAAAACTATAACTTTATATTTCTCTCCTCTGTCAAAAATGAGGATGCATGAGCACGAAAATGGTGATAACAAATAATTGCTTTCTTGGTAATTGATTATAGATTATTCTATAACCTGAGAGAAAAGACTAAATGATGTTAGTGTATAAGAGAAACTAGGCAGACACTTAACTGCTATAGTTTGGATCTAGATTGTTCCCATGGCCATTAATGCCATGGTCCCCAGCTTGGCGCTATTGGGAGGAGGAGGAAATTTTAAGAAGTGGAGCCTAATGAGAGATCTTCTAGTCACTGAGGGGCACCTGTCCTTGAAATGAATAGTGCAACCCAGCCCCTTTCCTCTGCATCCATTTCTCTTTCCAGTCATACAGTGAGTAGGTTTGCTTTATCACTTAGTTCTGCCATGATCTATTGCCTTACCACAGGCCCATAGCAGCACAGCCTGGACTAGGATTTCTAAACCTGTGAACCAAAATAACCCTTTTTCCTCTATAAATTGATTATTGTATATATTTGTAATAGTAGTGGAAAACCAACTTACTAAATATGCTAAGGAACACTTCAGATACAGAAGGAGCAGGACAGTAATCCTCATTCATTAGTGAATGATCAAAGTAAGATTAGAAGAGTTCTTTAGTCACCTAATGTTGACTTTTGCATTGCACTGCAAGTTTTCATTCAGCATCTCTTTTCTGAGGTGCAATTCACTGAGTTATGAGATGTTAATTAGGGATAGTGACAACCCAGGGAGTGGACTTCCATTTCCTCATTATCCTGCAAGTACTGTCTAAGTCACCAACCCCAACATATCATTAGCCTCATCATTTTAGCAAATCAGTTCTGCCTAGTAGCAGGAAATTGCTTAAATAGGATGTTCTCTGACAGGCAGCCCTAGGAGTGATGATAAAACAATGGGTCCTTTCTTTAAGCAAAATAATAATAATAATAATAATAATAATTAGCAATAAGGAGTTCCCCAATTTCAATTAAGTAATGGTTTGCCAACACAGTGAGTGCAACATTATGTAATATAGAGCATACAGGTCATGATTGATTTGAAACAAAATGAATAAGAAATTCAAACAAAAGGGCATTTATTAGCCTGTTTCTTTTTCTTCTTTTTAGTTCAACCTAAAAGCATTTGTCATTCAAAAACCTTTTTTTTTTAAATCAATGGTGGAATGGTTTATATCATCACTGTACAAGTTCATTTAGAAACAGAGAGGCTCTTTTGCATTTCAAAAGTTTCCTGAATATTCAGAAAAAGAGTAACCATTTTTGGGATGGTTTTATGTTACAGCTCTGCACACTGGCCCACAAAGAAGGAGACTAGAGACTGTGTTTACAAAAGAATCAGCAAAGAATCTTAGCCCATGTAAGAACTCTGTGGAAATATTTCCACTTTGGTATTTTTTTCCTTTTTTTAAAAAAGAAGATATAATATTACAGAGATGTCTTCAAAATTTACACCTCAGTTCAACATTTTGCTGGAAAATTCCACATTAAGAATAAAAAACCAGGAAAGGACTATGTACAGATATGTTGTCAGCATATACCTGTTTGCTCTTGGGTTCTTCCTCTTCTGCAGCCAGGAGGAAAAAGATAGGATGAAATAAGGAGAAACACGTGGAGGGAGAGGAAGGACAATGGCTCGTGAACTCTGGGGTAGATGTGAACAAATGGAAGAGCACCAGGGGCAAAGCAACATGCCCAGGGGTCACCAGAAGGCTGGAAAGGCCTACAAAATGGAAAGAACTTGGAGACAGAAAGAATGAACCAATCTGGCTGTAGGAAAGGGGGTGATGTTAAAAAGGAAATTGGTGAAATGAAGATTCAGTGGGCAAACTTCCAGAGAGAAAACATCAAGGCTTTGGTGGAGACATTTGATTCCCATCTTTTCACAGATTTGGTATCAGTTTGGAACTGTGGCTAAGTTCAGAGTTACAACCATTATCTATCTCCCCTTCTGGTAGTTTGGCACACCAGAAAAATGGCTGTCCCCCCATAGATGAGTTGGAGAATAATGGTAGGAAGTCCTTTCTCTGAGAGACTAAGCCACTATTCAGAGTTAGAAGGTAGGGCACAGGCCAGGAAGGTGAACATGGTAAACTCTTAGGAGGGGAGTTGTATTTCAACAGTGTCAGGAGTCAGCACATGGTTCAATCACAATTTGGCCCTCTGGAGGCCCTGGCTCCTGGAGAAGACAAGAATGGGCTCTTCTTCCACTCCTCCAAAAGCAGTCTGTCTGGAATGCATGACTCCCTTCCTCCCAGTGAGGAACATGGGCCAGACAAAGTAGGAGGAACATTTTGGTCTAAGTGGAGGTAGGTGGAATGATTCCATCATATCAAGATCCTGAAGAATTAAAGCTGGTTATTTTGAGATGCAGTGGGGCTGTTGGCCTGGAGTCCTGAGCCAGGAGATGAAGGCCTGCTGTTTTTCCCAGGGGAACAGGATGATGTTACTGTACCAAGAATTGTGCAGTGGGCAGGAAGGCTTTGCGAGAATCCATGTAATTTGCTACACCCCCACTCATCTTGATATCTTTGTCCCTGGTTCCTGTGTTCTCTGTCTGGTTCTTGGAGGTCAGTACCCTGTCTAGGGGTCAAACCCTAGCTTCTATGTCACCCTCCTTGGACATCTAGCCTTTGAATATCATTACCTTTTCTTCTAGCCCTTCAACCAGCTCAGTGAGAAAGGATAGCTCAGCCAAGAAAGCATAGCTACACAGGGACCCATGTCAGTTCCCAAATGCAGCTGGTCTGGCCTTTACACTGTACTTCATTTAAATAAATTAAACATTTACCCATAACAGAAATCTACTACCACCAGTGAGTCCTCTAAATCTTCTACCTGGTCAGCAGAAGGAAGAAAGAGGCAAATTTGAACTAACTTACTCTGCTCCTCTCCTTCTTAAGCCACCCAAATATTCTGTCATTTAAAAATCTTACCTATCTGAGAAGACAATGGTAATTTTTTTTGTCTTTCTAAAGAAGCAAGTCTTTTGACTTTAATAGTTTGTAAATTTCACAGTTTTATTACTAATTCTCAAAATACTTTATCTATAAAATATACCCTATAATGTACTTGATGAGGAAGGATCCTAAATATTGGGTAATTTTAGGTGTTAATTAACTAGTAAAGAAGCTACCTTCCATATATATTTCCCTAGTTAAAGGTGTTCTCTCCACACGTCCATGAGAATTGACTTAGTAGAATATGAGAATTAACCACAGAAACTTAATCACACTCCACCAGAATACCCCTCACTGGTGCTCTTATGTGCATGTAGATGTGACCTCCTTTTTTTATATAGGGGACAAGGGGAAAAAAGAAGCTGTTTTGAAGCTGAAGATTAATAGGATATATGACAAATATTTGAACTCCCTGGAAGAAAGATGCTGCAGGTAAGTTGTCTCTCTGCCTGTCTCATTGTTAAGAGCACCAGGAGCTTCTTAAAAAAAAAATCCTACAGTCCATGGCCCTCAGACTTCATTATGCTCAATATACTCAGGGATTTTTGTCAGGCTTAGGAATCTGCTTTCATAGCTCTGGGTTGGAGCCTCCATTCCATTCTTCTGACAAAGTCCCAGGTTAGGCTGGTTCTACTGGTCTATGGTTTTGGACTCACTTCTGCAAGTCTTGTTTTCAAATATAATAATTTTTGCATATGTGTTTTGTAAATATTAATGCATTACCTACACTATTTCAGTAAACAGAGATTGCATTATTAAAAAACCAAGCTATAGTGCATTTTAGTAATGATGTAATTTGGCCTCAAAATATTTCCTTTGATCTCTTAATTGCTTGGTACTTTTAAGTGTACTCTATTAGCAAATTCTATCAGCACTACTTTCTGTGACAGGCTTCTTTGATTTGCTACGAATGTTGTAAGGCTCATTTTTGTGCATGTCTGTATGGACAAATTGCATTTGATATGAAACATGAATTTAGAACTCAAAATATCACTTTCTACTCAAAAATAAACTCTAGATTCATTTCTAGAAACTAAATGTGGGAAAAATGATTAGTAGAAAATAAAGAAGAATATATTTATAGCTCTAGGAATAAGAAGTGTTCTTTTAAACAAGATTAAAAAAAGCACAAATCTCCATAATAAAGCTTTATAGAATTGATCTTATAATGATTTTTTAAAAGTAAAGTGACAATAGTGACAGTATATACTTTGTGGCAAAAGATTAACATCCAGAATTCATAAAGAACTCTTTCAAATTCATGACTAAGTAATAAATGTCATAATAGGGAAAATATTTTAAGAACAGGTAAGTCATATGAGAAAAATACTAAATGGCTAATTGTATTGGTCAGCTTTCTGTCACTAACAATTACCTGATGTGGGCTTGTTATGATGTAGAGATTCATTTTGGCTCATGTGTCTAAGATTCAAACATAAGATTTGGCAATCCTATTGATTGGGGCTCAGTGGGGCTCAGATAAAGGGATCACATCATGGTGAAAGTGCATGTCAGAGGAAGCGCTCTCATCTCTGGTCAAGAAGAAAGGGGGTGAGGAGGAGAGAGAGAGAGAGATCCAAACACAACATTAAGAAACAGCAGCTACAGACAATCAGCTGTAGCACTAAGCTCTAATTTTATACTCATCAGATTGGTAATATTCAAAGCCTAATAATACAAAGTATTGGTTAAAACAATCCCACTATTGGTATAGCTATAACTGGAAATACCATTTTGCAATTTCTAGTAAAAAGTATCTGCCTTTCCACTCTGCAGTTCTATTTCTAGATAAGAAGATATGCAAATGATTATTTCTTGCAATATTGCTTATATTAAAAGAAAGATAGTAACTACTGGACTAACCAATAAAGAGCTTATTTACTGGCCAAATAAAGGAAGAAAAGGAAATCAAGATTCTGCAAGGGATTCTGCACACAGAAAGTGAAACCTATCTTAACCATGAAAAGACAGGCAGCACCAAACCACAGGAAAAGAAAAAGCAAGACAGTAGAGAGTAACCTCAACTTAGGTACACACAAACAAACCTTCAAACAACTAAGACAACTAAATGACAGGAATCACCACATACCTATCAGTACTAATGCTTAATGTTAACAGACTTAATTCACCCATCAAAAGGCACCGCTTGATGAAATGGATTAAAAAGGAAGATCCAACAATTTGTTGCTTACAGGAGACCCATCTCACTGACAGAAATAAGCATAGGCTTAGGATGAAAGGCTGGAAGAAGATTTACCAAGCCAATGGTCCCTGAAAACAGGCAGGGGTAGCAATACTTACCTCTGACAAAGTAGACTTCAAACCTACATTGATCAAACAAGATAAAGAAGGACGTTCCGTACTAATAAAAGGGGAAATAGACCAAAAGGAAATAATAATTATCAACCTGTACGCACCCAATGTCAATGCACCCAATTTCATCAAACATACCATGAAAGACCTAAAAGCATATATAAATGCCAACACAGTGGTTGTGGGAGACTTTAACACCCCATGATCAATAGATATGTCATCCAAACAAAAAAATCAATAAATCCAAGATCTAAAATATGCAATAGATCAAATGGACCTAGTAGATGTCTACAGAACATTTCATCCAACTTCTACACAATATACATTCTTCTCAGCAGCCCATGGAACCTTCTCCAAAATAGATCATACCCTAGGGCACAAAGCAAGTCTCAGCAAATACAAGAGAATAGAAATTATACCGTGCATACTATCTGATCACAATGCAGTAAAAGTAGAACTCAACAACAAAAGTAAAGACAAAAAACATGCAAACAGCTGGAAATGAAATAACTCATTACTTAATGAAGAATGGATCATCGATGCAATAAAAGAGGAAATTAAAAAGTTCCTGGAAGTCAATGAAAATGAAAACACAACATACTGGAACCTATGGGACACAGCTAAGGCAGTCCTGAAAGGAAAGTTTATAGCCATGAGTGCATATATTAAAAAGACTGAAAGATCCCAAATCAATGACCTAATGATACATCTCAAACTCTTAGAAAAACAAGAACAAGCAAATCCCAAAACAAATAGAAGGAGAGCAATAATAAAAATAAGAGCTGAAATCAACGAAATAGAAACCAAAAAAACCATACAAAGAATTAATGAAACAAAAAGTTGGTTCTTTGAAAAAATAAACAAGATCAATAGACCCCTGGCAAACCTGATTAAAATGAGGAGAGAAAAAAACCCAAATTAGTAGAATCAGTAATGCAAAAGGGGAGATAACAACAAACACCATGGAAGTCCAGGAAATCATCAGAGACTACTTTGAGAACCTATATTCAAATAAATTTGAAAATTATAATGAAATTGAAAGATTTCTAGATACATATGATCATCCAAAACTGAACCAAGAGGAAATTAATCACCTGAATAGATCTATAAAACAAAATGAAATTGAAGCAGCAATCAAGAGTCTCCCCAAAAAGAAAAGGCCAGGACCTGATGGATTCTCTGCTGAATTCTATCAGACCTTTAAAGAAGAACAGATACCAACCCCCCTTAAAATGTTCCATGAAACAGAAAGGGAAGGAAAACTGCCAAACACATTTTATGAAGCCAGTATTACACTTATCCCAAAACCAGGCAAAGACACCTCCAAAAAGGAGAACTATAGGCCAATCTCCTTAATGAACATTGATGCAAAAATCCTCAATAAAATAATGGCAAACCGAATTCAACAACACATCAAAAAGACTATTCACCACGACCAAGTAGGCTTCATCCCAGGGATGCAGGGGTGGTTCAACATACGAAAATCAATAAACGTAATAAACCACATTAACAGAAGCAAAGACAAAAACCACTTGATCATCTCAATAGATGCAGAAAAAGCCTTTGACAAGATCCAACACAATTTCATGATAAAAGCTGTAAGAAAACTAGGAATAGAAGGAAAGTACCTCAACATTATAAAAGCTATATATGACAAACCTACAGCCAGCATTATACTTAACGGAGAAAAATTAAAACCATTCCCTCTAAAATCAGGAACCAGACAAGGATGCCCACTATCTCCACTCCTATTCAACACAGTACTAGAATTCCTAGCCAGAGCAATTAGGCAAGAAGAAGGAATAAAAGGAATACAAATAGGTAAAGAAACTGTCAAAATATCCCTATTTGCAGACGACATGATCCTATACCTTAAAGACCCAAAAAACTCTACTCAGAAGCTTCTAGACATCATCAATAGCTATAGCAAGGCAGCAGGATATAAAATCAACATAGAAAAATCATTAGCATTTCTATACACTAATAATGAGCCAACTGAAAAAGAATACATGAAAATAATTCCATTTACAATAGCCTGAAAAAAAATCAAATACCTAGGTGTAAACCTAACAAAAGATGTGAAAGACCTCTACAAGGAAAACTATACACTTCTGAAGAAAAAGATTGAGGAAGACTATAGAAAGTGGAGAGATCTCCCATGCTCATGGATTGGTAGAATCAACATAGTAAAAACGTCGATACACCCTAAAGTAATCTACATGTTTAATGCAATTCCCATCAAAATTCCAATGACATTCATTAAAGAGATTGAAAAATCTACCATGAAATTTATATGGAAACACAGGAAGCCACGAATAGCCAAGGCAATACTCAGTCAAAAGAACAATGCAGGAGGTATCACAATACCTGACTTCAAACTATATTACAAAGCAGTAGCAATAAAAACAGCATGGTACTGGCACAAAAACAGACATGAAGACCAGTGGAACAGAATAGAGGACCCAGATATGAAGCCACAAAACTATAACCAACTTGTCTTTGACAAAGGAGCTAAAAATATACAATGGAGAAATAGCAGCCTCTTCAACAAAAAATGCTAGGAAAACTGGTTAGCAGTCTGCAAAAAACTGAAACTAGATCCATGTATATCACCCTATACCAAGACTAACTCAAAATGGATCAAGGATCTTAATATCAGACCCCAAACTCTAATGTTGATACAGGAAAGAGTAGGAAATACTCTGGAATTAGTAAGTATAGATAAGAACTTTCTCAACGAAACCCCAGCAGCACAGCAACTAAGAGATAGCATAGATAAATGGGACCTCATAAAACTAAAAAGCTTCTTTTCATCAAGAGAAATGGTCTCTAAACTGAAGAGAACACCCACAGAGTGGGAGAAAATATTTGCCAACTATACATCAGACAAAGGACTGATAACAAGAATATATATGGAACTTAAAAAACTAAATTCTCCCAAAACTAATGAACCAATAAAGAAATGGGCAAGTGAACTAAACAGAATTTTCTCAAAAGAAGAAATTCAAATGGCCAAAAAACACATGAAAAAAATGCTCACCATCTCTAGCAATAAAGGAAATGCAAATTAAAACCACGCTAAGATTCCACCTCACCCCTGTTAGAATAGCCATCATCAGCAACACCACCAACAACAGGTGTTGGCGAGGATGCGGGGGAAAAAGGAAACCTTTTACACTGTTGGTGGGAATGTAAACTAGTACAACCACTCTGGAAAAAAATTTGGAGGCTACTTAAAAAGCTAGACATTTATCTACCATTTGATGCAGCAATACCACTCTTGGGGATATACCCAAAAGACTGTGACACAGGTTACTCCAGAGGCACCTGCACACCCATGTTTATTGCGGCACTATTCATAATAGCCAAGTTATGGAAACAGCCAAGATGCCCCACCACTGACGAATGGATTAAGAAAATGTGGTATCTAAACACAATGGAATTTTATGCAGCCATGAAGAAGAACAAAATGTTATCATTCGCTGGTAAATGGATGGAATTGGAGAACATCATTCTGAGTGAGGTTAGCCTGCCCCAAAAGACCAAAAATCCTATGTTCTCCCTCATATGTGGACATTAGATCAAGGGCAAACACAACAATGGGATTGGACTTTGAGCACATGATAAAAGCGAGAGCACACAAGGGAGGGGTGAGGATAGGCAAGACACCTAAAAAACTAGCTAGCATTTGTTGCCCTTAACGCAGAGAAACTAAAGCAGATACCTTAAAAGCAACTGAGGCCAATAGGAAAAGGGGACCAGGAACTAGAGAAAAGGTGAGATCAAAAAGAATTAATCTAGAAGTTAACACACACGCACAGGAAATCAATGTGTGTCAATGCCCTGTATAGCTATCTTCATCTCAACCAGCAAAAACCCTTGTTCCTTCCTTTATTGCTTATACTCTCTCTACAACAAAATTAGAAATAAGGACAAAATAGTTTCTGCTGGGTATTGGGGGGGGAAGAGGGAGTGGGCAGAGTGGGTGGTAAGGGAGGGGGTGGGGGCAGGGGGGAGAAATGACCCAAGCCTTGTATGCACATATGAATAATAAAATTAAAAAAAAAAGAAATTCATTGAGTTGTTCTCTAAGTGATAAAAAGCAGAAGATTCATGGAGGCTGTGCTAATTTTAAATTGGCACTTTTACTCTGGAGAAAGCAAATTGACTTTATATACTCATATGCAATTGATTAAAAACAAGTTAGCAGTAAATTTAAAAGAGCAAGACATCACTCCGTATTGGAAAGCAGGAAGATGAACCTATTGTTACTTTTAAGTAAGGGACAGTTGTGCTGTCGGGAATGATCTCATCTCATATGGAGGGTCTCTTGGGAAGTTTCTGAGCAGTGATGGTACAGATGTCAGAGCAGGTTGATGTTAGTCTAGGAAGCATGGGTTGTGTTAGTTATAGTGGTGGAAGTTGGTAGACATCAGCCTAGAAACATGTTCACTGGAGTGAGTCTGAGGCCACATGGCTGCCTTTCAAAGGTTGAAGCTGTCACTGATAGTTTGCTTCCAGAGGTTCATTTACTTAGGTAAGGTACCATTGAGTTAGGAGAGGGATTTAAAATCAATTTGGTATTTACTTGTTATCACAGCTTAGATTTAATTTGCTACTGATGTTTATTACTTCTAAACATATAGCGACTCTTGGTCTTTTATTATTAGGCAAGAGGTTTTAGAAAAATCACTGAAGTTCTGCTACACTAAATTTCCAAGTATAGTCACCATCAGCTGAAATGGTTAGAACCAGTTGTAATGAAAGAACAATTAGTGTTTTATCTTTTAAACTAGGGTTCATACCAGTATAAAGTTCTTCCTTTATATTTGTAACAGGAAAAAATTGCAGACAAAATGTTCCTCAATAAAAGAGTAAATTATAGAATATACATATTATGAAATACTCTTAACATAAATTCCATTCAAATATATTAATATAAATTGATATCCAAAATGAATATTTGACCAAGAAGGAAAAATGCAGATCACTTATACTATACTATTTACTTAGTTAAAAACACTGCAGTGTAATATATATTGGGTTTATCTGTGTGTGTTTACATGATGTAAAATGAGAAAGACAAACTTCATGCACATTAAATTCATAATTTTACCTAATTGTAGGGTTGGTGAGAAATGTATAGAATTGAGGAAGGAAACTCAAAGAACATGGAAGCAAATGTGAATATTTAATGCTGGGGATTGATACATTTTATGTGCTTCTGCATATTTCTCATATTTCTAAAATAAAAACATGACATCTGAGTAGTTATTCTATTTCTAAACACCTGCACAGTTAGTACTGTAAAGATGCCCTTTCTAAATCCATGCATTGCTCTGCCTGTACCACAAACACAGAACTGGGGTTACATTTGCACCACTGATCGGAAACCACAGAGGCTGTGAAGTGGAGGAATGCCTCCCTCCCCCACTAATGTGACATTTTAGCTCTGTCGAACTCCGAGTGGCGCCATCCTCCTCAGCTTCTGTGATTTCCAGCTTAATAGAGATAAACAAGGTCTTCTCTGAGAGTTTCCCTGACATACTTCCTCTTTTAAAAGGTATAACTAGCTAAGAAAGGAAAAAGATCAGGAAGAGAAACAAGCATTCTTCCTACTTATTGGAAATTCTATTGAGATAATTATAGAATAGATTCATAGAAAGTTAGAAAATATAATATATTGGGATCACATATTCACTTTATATACATCTTTCCCCTAATGGAAAATTTTGCAATTTTACAGCTTAGCATGGAAGCACATTGACATTGACACAACGCACTGATCTTCAAATTTCTGCAATTTTGCTTGCATTCATGAGTGAGTGAGAGAGAAAGAGAGAGAGAGAGAGAGAGAGAGAGAGATTAGGTACTATCCATGTTTATTACATGTGTAGGCTCATGTATCCATCACCACAGTCCAGACACTGTATAGTTCCAATACAATGCCCTTTTATAAATAAAACTGACACCCTACAACCCCCCTTCCACCTTTAACCCATGGAAACCACTAATTCGTTCTCCATTTATAAACTAATCATTTCAAGAATGTCTTACAGATGGAATCACACAGAATGTAACCCTTGCAGATAGGCTGCTTTTACTCAGCACGACTCTCAGGAGATTCAATAAAGTCATGTGTTCCTCACCAGTTCGCTCTTCTTTATTGCTAAGTTATCCCATGAGTGTGCTACAGTTTGTTTAATGATTCACCTGCCTGAAGGATCTCTGAGCTATTTCTAATTCCTGGCTATTATGAATAAAGCTGCTATCGACGTGTATGCAGGTTTTTATGTGAACATAAGTTTTTATTTCTCTGGAATAATTGAATGAACCACACAGTGAGAGATGGCACTGAGCTGCTATTATTCCTGTTAAGCCCAAGTGATTAGTTTCTCAAAACAACATTTAGAGATGAGGCAAATAGATGAATGATGAGGAATATCAGTACTGAAATCAAATAGAGCTGGATTTGATTCTTTGCTCTACCTTATAAGACTTGCTTCTTTTTATTGAGTATTTATCTGGGTCTGGGTATTAGTCAGAATGCTCTGTATTCACTTAATAAATCTTTATAATAAACTATGGGGACAAGAATGAGACATGAAAGTTTAGTAAATTGCAGACAGTCATATACCATGTACCTGAGCAGGGATTAAAATCCACATGATCCAATTCTAGAATCAGCAGTCATAACCACGATACTTCTGCCAGGCTCTCTGTGAAACTAGGGAAGGCACACACACTCTAAGACTCAACCTCCCTATACCAGGGCAGCCCCTTCCATACAATTATGCTGAACACAAGTGAAATAATATGTGTAAAGCATTTGCTACAGAGCCTGGAATTTTTCAAGTACTTAGTAGTTTGAAGCTATATTTAATGTTACTATTATTTCCTTTTAAAAAGGTGAATTCAGTATTAAGAGAGGAAGGCTAGGGTGAATGATGCAAAAACAGGACAAACACAGTCCTCTGTCCCAACCCTGGTAAGGACAAGTGTGCTTGGTATCTGACATCTCAATACCTCAAGGTTTTAGATTTATAGATGTTAATGTTCCTGTCTCAAGAACACCTTGCCTTATACATCAAAACCTGGTGGCAGATTAACTGAGTGTGAATGATCTATAATGAACAGAATTTGAGCTATGAAACAGAATCAAAAGTGGGAAATAAATTGCTAAATTGTGAAAAGCATTCAGATGATCTAATATGCTACTCAGTGCATCCCTGTTGAGGAAAAATGTCTCTCTGTTAGCTTACCTCTCTTCTCTATTTTGAGACAGAAGACCTTGCCCATGCAATTAGGTGCCCATCTGTGCTTATGTAAGTACTTCAGGTCAATGTATTAAACCTAAATTTTTTTAGATACAGAAAGAATTTTAAACAAGTTCGTAAACCTAGCCCTCATTTCTGACTTAGAAGGTATTTTTTAATGAATGTCTTGATTTATGAGCCTATAAGAATCAATCATTTCTCACCATGAAAACAAACAATTGGCACAACTAATTTGAAAAACAATTTGGCAAAATCTAATGAAGGTGAAGATGAACGCATTCTACTATCCAGCATTTTCCTCTAAGTCTCAGTGTGGCCTGGGATCACCACGCACATGCATATCCTGCCCCTCAGGACTCAGGCACTCAATTTTTTTCCAGGAAATTACTCTTCTTGAAGGGTACTTCCCTCTAAAAAATAATCAGGTCCCCTCCTGGGGCAACTTACACTCAACATGGGGGTTGTGAAGGCCAACTCTTCTTGTTCTGATTTAGAACAACTTGAAAGAGCATCTTAACTCCAGAGCTGAAGTTTTTTACAATTATTTTGCAGTTGAATTTCTCCCTGTTTGCAATTCTGCTTTGTTCAGTTCCTTACAGGTGATGTTCCAGAGAACACTGCTTATCAAGTCTCCTACATATGTAAACTTCAGAATATGCTTCCTAAAAAACCAATTCTAGATAATTCCCTAGAGTAAAATCTACCCAACTTACAACAAGATCCATATACACAATCATAGCAGCAATAGGAAAAATATGGGAGTAACATATATGGTCATCAACAGGAAACTGGATAAATAAACTTGATATATTTACACAGATAACAGTGTCAAATATTATCAAGCACTTCTTAGGTGTTACTTTCTAGGTATTTTTGCACAAAACAAGCAAAAATCCCTGCTTGATGAAACTTAGTTCTAGTGGGAGAAGAAAAAAATAGAGTTAGATAGATGACAGATAAATAGATAGATAGATGATATATAGATAGATAAAAAGAAAGAAAGAATATTGAAGTGTTTTAAGTGCTTTTAGAATAAAAATCGTAAGGATGGGGTTATAATTTGAAGTCATGTAGTCAAAACAGGCCTTGCGGAGATTAACATTTGAGAAAGGAAAGATTGGTCATAGGCTATGGAAGGGAAAGATCAGCCCACACAGAAAGAACATCCATTGGAAAGGTACTGAGGGAGCATTTTGCCTGATAAGTTTGGGGAACAGTAAGGTCAGCATGGCTAGAATAGAGTAAGTGAGGGAGCGAGGAGCAGCAGCTGGAGGAAGACGAAGCCATATAAGGATGTGGGCTTTTACCCTGAGTGAGGCAAGAAGCAGTGTAAGAGTTTTGAGCAGGTGAGTAACATGGTACCACTTAGATTTTGCAAAGCTGATTTCATCTATTGGATTTAAACACACTGTAGAGACACTGGTAAAATCAGGCATAACAATCAGGAAAATTATGTGACAATCTAGGCAAGAGGTAGCAGTTCTTTTTAGAAGGCTGGTAGGAGTGAAAATGCTGGGAAGTAGATGGATTCTGAAGGTTGATTTCCAGATTAAATGGTGTGGCAGTCAAGGAAAAAGAGTTCAGATATAACATCAAGGTGGTCGGCCTGATGAACTACAAGTCTAGAGTTGCCATTAGCTGCAATGGCACTGACTGTGAGAGGCATAGGTTTATAAGGAAAAATTCTGAAGCTTGACTTTGAACCTGGTAAATCTGAGACACCCATTATGCATGCAAGGAGATGTGTCTAATATGTCATTGGAGTTCAAGGAGAAGTCTGAGACAGAGATGTAAATTGAGGCTGGATCAGTACAAAGATGACATTTAAAGTCCTGTGACAGGATGAGCTCATCAGAATAATTAGTTAAAGAAGAGAAAAGGATTGCAAGTACTGATCCTTACAGACAGATGTATTTATGTGCAAATGTATGTATACATATATTATATATATATATTGACATAGATTTTATATATAGTATATATTTTATGTATTTAAGATGACTGTATTTTTCATAATTGTTAATGCATAGAACATTGAGTGCCTGTGAATAGGCACTCAATAAATAAATGAATGAATATTGGACTTCTGCATTAATTTTCATGTAAAGAAAATGTTTAAACACTTTAAAAAGTTTGTAAACCACTGTATATACATTTACACACTGAAATATATATTATGGGTAATTAGTCATATTTGAAGTGTTTTGAATTAATAAAATCTTACTCATGTATTAATTAGAACTGATTAAAACAAAAATATGATCAAAAGAAAAAATGCTACCATTGAACTTGAGAACCAGATCAAAATTAGGAATGAGTAACCCTGCCACATGTCACATGGTTCAAAATAAGGAGCAAAAAATATCCCCTTGAATTAGATATCTGGAAGTTCATTGGTAACCTCAGTAAGAAGTATTTCCAGTTTAATAAATGAGAACTCCTAAGAGTAAACTAAAACAAGAAGAATTACGGCTATGGAGTAAGGAGAAAAGCAGCCCATGGCTAGCTATGAAGGATAGGGGTCATATTGCTGGTGGGATGAAAAAGGAGAGAGGAAGCTATGCAAAAGGGAAAAGAGCCAGGTGAGAGAGAGGTGAGAGAGAAGGAAATAACGGGCTACAAGTGTGGGTTCAGGTATTTTTCCTTAAAAAGACAACCATGAATTTACAGTGTTCCTTCTCTACAAAGTAGGTGTCTGACACAAGTCACATGGAGGGAGGAGAGGAAGAGAACAGTAGATATTTTAGATAGGCCATGTATGGAATAGTCTAGCAACTCCCCAAGAGCTGGAAGGCATCACTGAGGGTTCTTCTATGATCTGACTCAATGAAATTATAACGGTATCAATTTGAATAATTTGGGGATTTTTCAGAAAGCCTGAGCAAAATGAATGTAGTGGTTGACTTGGTCCTCACGGTTCAGGATTAAACCAGGAATTGTAGAAAAACAAAGGGACAAGAGAATGGTTAAGCTTATAAACCATGGATCTAGAAGAGTGTTTACTAAATGGAAGAAAAGTGAGCTATTATAGATTTGAACTTTGTATGGAATCAAATAGTAGAAATGGCATGGAAAGTGAGATTGAGAGAGCTGGCAATCTGTGACTGACATCAGAGTTTGAGAGAGGAAAAAGTCAGGACAATGAGCGAATGCAGGGGTCCTCAGGAGGGTTTGACTTCATAGAGATGGACACCCGTTGTGCTGAAGGGGTCAGATATCCATGGGGATATTTGATGGGCTCAGTTCCAATACCTACATCCACAGAGGAGATGGTAGTGCCAGAAAGGTGAGGAAGTTCCTGCTGGTGAAGACAACAGTGGGAGGAGGAGTCAGGAATCAGGAATTCCCAAGCTATTTGGAATGCCTCCATAGAGCAGAGTTGCAGCGTCTCATGTAGTTAGGAATGTGAGGCACGTTGAGCCATCTGGTCTCAAAGATCAGGAGGAATCTCATATAAAGTTGTTCATTAGTAGCTCATGCTGAGCCTTGGTTTCTGTTCGAGGCCTAACGGTCTTCTCTAGCCTCCAAATGCATTCGTTAGGCAAAATATAACCCGTGCTTCTCACACAGGTTCAGCAAGGGGCAAATTGGGAAAGGAAATCAGGTTTCCAAGGAAACTTACTGCGTCCGACATAGCGCACTGGGCACTATCTGCAGGTTAGTTCATTTAAACCTCATCACAATCCTTTTATACTATTATTATCATTTTCACTTAGGAAACACAGAAAGTCAGAGCTACTGGTATTTAAGCAAATCACAGAGGTCATACAGCTCTCGAATGATGGGGATGGGCTTTGAAACAAGGTCTTTTTATTACAAAACTTAGAACTTTTCTCCACTTCACAATGTCAGATTCATGCAGTGCTGGGCATGGTGGTGCATGCCTACAATCCCAGCACTCAGGAGGGAAGACTGAGGCAGGAGGACAGAGAGTTAAAGGACAGCCTGGGATACACAGCCAGACCCCGTCTCCAAAAGAAAACGTTTGTAAGAGAACTTAACTCCTCTCTCCCCTGCATCCATGAATGGGCCCCCATTCATTTAAGGGACACTTCACAGTCCCTTCACCTCAACCGAGGTAGTTGGTTCAGGAGTTGGCACGTGACCCATGGGAGGCCAATCAAGGCCATTTAGACTCAATTCCTGTTGGATGCAGTAACAATGGTTGCAGCTTCAAAGCCTGCTGGTGTGCATCACAAGACCCCAGAGGAACCTGCTTTGAGCCCAGAGAACAGAAGCAAGTGGACTGAGAAATAATGGAAAGAGGAAAAGGAGGTCTTGGGGTAGGACTGGGGTTTGAACTCAGCATTTCATGTTTGCAAAGCAGGCACTCTACCACTGGAACCATGCCTCCAGTCCATTTCGCTCTGGTTATTTTGATGGTGGAGGTCTCTTGAATTATTTGCTCAGGCTGGCCTCCAACCACAATCCTCCCAATATCAGCCTCCCAAGTAGCTAGGATTACAGGTGTGAGCCACCAGTTCCCAGCAGTCCATACTTTTTTAGTCATGGATTAAGCCTTTTCTAAATTCTACATTTGTTGAGCTATATGAGCCAAGAAGATCCTGCTGTTTTTGCTTTAAGGTAGTCTGGATCAAGGTTCCTAACTTCGTAACATATTCAACAACAAAATGTGAAATGTAAGCATTTGCAGGCTAACTAAGGACTTGAGGAAATACAAAAAGGAAAAACTTGCTTTGAAAACTAATATGAGAAGCCCTGGGGAGGGCAGGAGCAATTGCCGAGAGACCCCAAGTTTCATGCTCCACAGCATTCTGATGTAGCTTTTTTCTATTGCTTACTTTTTCCCATTTCCCATTTTAAAATAAGGGGCCACTGAGCTAAAAATTTATTCTTACATCTGAGAATAACAAATTGGGATTCTAAACACATTATTATAGATGTCATTTAAATAATGCAGTAATACTTCCTTTTGGCAATATCTAAATTATTGATTTCATTAGTGTTTAAATGGTCACGAATCATGAATAACTACCAACTGCTAAGTTTAGCTTCTGACACCAGAAATACACTGTGTTTGTTTACGTTTCTTTTCTCTTTTTTGGTCCTCAGGTTTGAACTCAGGCATTCATGCTTACTTGCTAGGTAGGCATTCTATCACTTGAGTCACACATTTAGTCATTTTTGCTTTAGTTATTTTTCTCTGATAAAGTCTTGAATTTTCACCCAAGGCCAACCTTGGACCTTGGTCCTCTTATCCATGACTCTCATGTAGCTGGGATTTCAGGAGTGTACCACTATGCCTGGTTTCTTGGTTGGACACAGAGTCTCACTAACTTTTGTCTGGGCTGACCTTGGACCTCTATTCTCCCAATAACCTCCTCCCCAGTAGCTGGGTAATTTACTTGAGTCCCTAAATATACTGTGATTTCATTTGCAAGCCTAATTACAAAGGGCTAGAGTTGCTAAAGTAGCAATATTACTTATGTTTTGAAAATATACACATTCAACCAAAACTACCTCATTTTAGAAATAAATAGCACTATTAACACTAGTATGTTATTGAAGTGTGTAATTTAATACTCATTGTTACATTCCAGTAATTCAGTCTCATGGCTGGTGTTGTACAGAGCAGAGGTAAACAGACTTTTTCTACACACATGTCTCTTCCACATCTTCTTTGTTGTTTAGTTTTTTTTAAACACTTGCAGCTGCATCAAAACAGGGTACCAGTTAGATGTTACCTACAGGGAGACCAGTAAGAATTAACCTCATTTTATGAATGGCTGGACCCTGGCATTCAGCCATGTTTTAAATTACCTCATTGTATATTACACTTGTGAAGACCTGATTCACAAGTCCTTTTTAAACTCCAATGGTGTTTTAGATCATGATCTCAACAGTTCTCTTCCAACAGCCATCTGTCACCTTGTATAGTAGGGCCAGCCATCTGGAGGTAGGCTTGTTGTCCAGTCTTTTGCAACATCTCTCATGCTTAGAGCTCATCTGTCCTCACTCCCACACTGGGCATTTCTTCCTAATGTCAAGAGGACCACCCTAAACTCCACAATGGCCCCTGGACATCCTATCCATTTACTGTCCTCTCAGCCAATGTAGAGAACACACCATAAGGGTGACAAATTGATAAGCACCCCAGCTCTCTGACACTTAGTAATTTTTATGAACCTAATACAGATAGAGATGTACTGGTATGGATGGTGAGTCTATTGGAGGAAACATCAGGATGAGTCTTTAAAATGGGGTTCTCCCGAGCTTCCCAAAGAAACAGAGAGGTGACCAGGAAAACCCTGGTGAGACAGCCTGTGTGAAATGGACCGGCTGGGGTCCAGAGTTGCTATTTTTATCATCCATATAGTTTATAATTGGCAATTACTTGATGCTGTATGACTTCCCCTCACAGAATTCTGATGAATCATTTCCCCAGTCACAGTTCTGAAGTGAACATTCTCCTACACATTTGTGTCACATAGAAATTTCATTATGAGTTCATCCCCAGGCTGTGTGCTTTGGACCAGCATTCCTTACAGGCTCAGATCTGAAGTCAGAACCCTAGTTCTGGTCCCCACCTCACCTCTCACTGCCCATGAAAGAGCTGTGCTTGATTCTCTCTCCCTAGGCAGCAAGAGTATGTGCTCTATATCAAAGACCATGAATGGACAAAAAAAAAATGAAAAACAAGTCTTATTGGCCCTGATAAAGCCTCAGCATCATTTCTGTGTATTAGTTTTTAAAAATAAATGAAAATAAGTACTACCAAGATAGATCCCTCTTTTAAGTTTCCAGGCCATTTTTATTTACTAGGTTTAGGTATGACTAACTTAGCTAATATTCAGAAAGATACAAGGTAAATATCAATAGGTCTAAAGATTAGTTCTGGATAAAGAAGTAATATTTATATTTTAATATATTAATCACTGGATCGATGTTTGTGATCAATTTGTTTTCTACCCTTTGCTCCTCCTATTTTTTGTATATTTTAATAAGTACATAATCCTGTAAATATAATAGAAATGTTTAAAGTACTTCTTCTTTTCCTTTCCTTTCTGAACAACTCATCCTTGAGCTATTATTTGAGGCACAGCGAGAAAGGCTGTAGAGATGGTTAAAGCCACAGATCCATGAAGCAGGATTCCCATGGGGGTAAGGAAGGCACCTGCATGCGGGGATGCCTGGCATGGGGTGCTGTCACCAAGCAAGATGAGGACAGTGAGGTGAGTTAACACAAGATGAGTCAGTCCAGGAACATAAGCAGAACAAGTCTGAAGAGGGATTCTGGTATTGAGAGTCAGAGACAAAGTTGGGGAAGGAAGATGTGCACAGGAGGGAATCAGAACTGGGTGAGGAGCCAGGCATGCAGTGTTGGAGCTCAGGTTGGGTGGGAAGGTGCATATGCATGGTGAAGACTGACACAGAGCTGGAGAACCTAAGAGAGTGAGCAAAATGCCATGCCCGTGAGTGAGCAAGGGGTTGGCAGGATAGTATTGGGTGTCAGAAACCATGTGGAGTGAAGAGGAGGATTAGGTTGTTGTATTGTCCCTGTAAACCACACAATGTGTTGACAATGCCAACATGTCAGTCTTTTTTATGGGACTATGGTTGGAACTCAGGACTTCGTGCTTGCAAAGCAGGTGCTCTACTGCTTGAACCACACCTCCTGTCCATTTTGCTCCAGTTATTTTGGAAGTGGGGGCTCAAGAACTATTTTTGAAGACTGGCTTCGAACTGCAGTCCTCCCAATCTCAGCCTCCCAAGTAGCTGGTATTATAGGAGTGAGCACCAGAGCCTACCTCAGTATCTTGATTGTGTCTTCCAAAAGAGAGAAGAAGTGGATGCATGTGCTATATGACATTGGTGACATTGAAACAGAAGACTAGGAACCACAAAGGGCCTTTCATATCGCAAAAATGTTTTATGTTGAGTTAAAAAGAATGGCTGTTGTTTTTCATCTTGTATTTTTGGTCACAGTCTCTTCCACATCCCTCTGTGTTTGAAGCAATGACTCCCTGACTGTGTGCATGGGAGGTGGTTGAGGGCAGACCTACTCTGGCATCCACACTCAGACAGAACCAAGGCAATTATGGTGATTGGTTGCTCCACAGGGCTCCTGCTAAAGGAAGCAAGCCTTGGAAAATGCCAAACCACCAGCAAACACAAGGTGAGCACGCTGCTCCACTGGAGACTCATTCTCAGTAGATACTAATAACCGGGCAGATGCTCTCTCCCATCAGGAACCAATGCTTCTGAGTCTTTTTCAACACAGGACTCCAATCTCCCATGGCCAATCAATAAAGTTGCTACAAAAGATACAATCTGTTTGCCAACCTTAACATAAGAATCACTGAAGTTCTCATTTGACATGATCTACTTCTTATACCGAGGAAAAGAAACTGTAGCAAGATATCAAAATTTACTCAAAGACCTGAAAGGAGGAGCTGGGAGGGCTAACAACTGTAGAAACATTTTTAAACTCTAAAATTTGTCAGATGCAGCTATTGTCAAGTTAAAAAGCAGCCTCACCCAACCCCAAGAAAGTCTTTTAAGTGCCTACTTACCTACATTGCTGGAAGGACTGGAAGCACGGCTCAAGTGGCTCAAGTGATAGAGCACTAGACCTAGTGCAAGGCCCTGAGTTCAAACCCCAGTACCAAAATGAATAAATAAATACATACATAAATAAATAAGTTAATTAATAAGTGAAAGGCACCCTACATCAGAGGAATATAATAATTGCAGGAACCAGAATCACCTAGAAGTTTCACACAATGTCAAGAACAAATCCCACACCACTTCCCCAGAGGCATGTGAGCCTTTCCCGAAGGTGATGACTTGACAGCCATGCAGAATCAAGGGCTGAGACACTTTCAGCATAGTCATTTGTTTCAAAGCCTTAGAGAGGCACAGAAGACTGCTGAGGTTGGGAGAAAGGACAGGTGTAAGATCACGTGATGGTTCTTTTTGTGAAATGCAAGAGAAAGCGTGTTAACAACCTCAAAGCCCAAGTAATGTGGCAACAGCTAACATTCATGGAGAATTTCTCATTGTCCGAAAATGTTAGGGGCAACCTGTCATTTAATATACAAACAACCCTTTGAGGTAGGAAGGTTTGGTTCTACTTTACAAGAAAGCACTGCAGCTTGCAGGAATGAATAATTGCTCAAGGTCACATTGAGCTGGAATTCAAACTCAGGCTTGCCTGGCTTAGAAGCCTGACTCCTTAGCCTTAGGTAAAATTGCTCCTCTACTCCATGTAAAAATGCAATAAAAGGGAGGGAATTTTCAGAGAGTGTGAATGCAGACGACATTTGGAATATTAAACCTTCATTGTTCACAAAACTGGGCATTTCCCTGGCAGGATTTTTTTTTCTCCCAGTGGAAATTAAATATTAATTCATGTGAGCCTGCCAATTGGGCAAAAAAGAATGATAAACATTGTCCTCAAGAAGGAAAATGTTCTCACAGGAGAGTGACAAGAGATTATAGTTAATAGTGTTATTCAAGATGCTGGAGAAATGAAGCAAGCTTTAGGAGCTGCTGTGACTCTTCACTATCAGTCAGCAGCAGCACAGTAAACAAACTCTTGGGAGCTGTGGGGCAAGAGGCCAGCACTGGTTTAACTGGCTTATCACTAGACAGAGGATTCAAACAGAAGGTTGAAAGAAGAATAAAGTTGCATATTGAAGGGCTTGGAGGTGTGGCTCAAGTGGGAGAGCACTTGTTTAGCAGGCTCAGAGCCCTGGTTCAACCCCCCAGGACAGCAAAAATAAGCAAGCAAACCAAACAAGCAAACAAACAACTACATGTTGAGAAGAACAAAGGAATAATCATCACTCTAAATGTATTCAGTTTCCAATGACTGCAAAAACCAAAAGCAGGATCAGTCATACAGCTATCTAGTGACTCCAAAAGAAAGGAGCTTTAAACTAAACTGTTACAAGATAGACTTAAATGATGAGAGCAAAAAATATAAGTATAGGAAACAAAGGCATGAAGAAGAGATCTGGGTCTATAAGGCAACGATGACCAGCCAGGAAGAGCGATTCCAGAGTGATGAGGGGATGTAACACGGAAAATAATGAGTTGGGAAGAGGCACATTTGAGGATGAAGAGAAGGGATGGAATTGCTGTGCTAGGAATTCAGCCACATATTCAACATGACTGCAGAGAGGGAAGGCTGCAGAAGTCTTGTACAAAGCAGCAGCACTTTAAGTATTTCAAAAGAAATATTGAAAACTCCATGCTTTTTCAAGAGGTATATACTGAGAACTTTACAAACATCAAATAATTTAGTTTTCATCATAACCCAATATTATAAGATAGGAAGTATTGTTCACTCATTTTACACACAAGGACACTGAGATGGAAAGTTGGTCTAACTCACCAAAGTCATGCAGGTGGAACACAGTAGACGTGGGAGTCACACAGTGGTAGTAGCAAGCCACAATGCATTAGTCTTAAATACTCTCCTTTGTTGCCCTTCTGGTTTATTGCACACCAGAAACAGGACACAATTATTTGATACCAAGACTTACATTTCCAGGTACTAATCACAGAAATTGCAGAGAGACTCTCTTAGAAGCTTAATTGTGTCCTCTCTCAGAATTCATAGGTTGAATTTCTGCCCCCAGTACCTCAGAATTTGGCTGTATTTGCAGACAGGATCTTTAATGTGTAATTAAGACATTTTGGAGACAGGATCTTGCTATACAGCTCAGGAAGGACTGGAATTTTGAGCCTTCTGCCTCAACTTCCCCAGACCTTTTAGAGATCCAAGGAAGAGACTCAGGAGAAAACAACCTGAAAACATCAGGATCTCAGACTTCGTGCTTCCAAGATTTTGAGGAAATGTATCTCTGTTGTTTGGCACTGTCTATGATAAAATGTTGTGACACCCATAGCAAGGTTAATATGACATCTAACCATCTACACTGGTAATTGCTGTGATTTGAACTCAACTCAAAGGGGTCTCTGAATGATGCACAACACAAATTCAGACACATTTGGGTGGGTAGCTGGAAGAAGAATTTGTACTAGGACTGTAACAGCACAAAGGTAGAGAAGGTAAGTGGAATGAACTGTTATAAGGATATATCTTATTTAGGAAATGTAGTGACTAAATTTAGGAAAAGGAGTAGCTAAAAGTTTATGAAATCAAGTCAAAGATGCATATTGTACTCTAGGATAGCTGCTAAAAGAATTAGGCAAAAAGGTATAATTTAAAAGCCAATATATGAGATAAAGAAAATTAGAAAAAATATAACAGTTGCTTATTACAAACAGGCAAAAGGGAAGCAACAAAAGAGGAAAATACAAATGGAACACATAAAAACCAAATAGCAGTGTGGTAGACCTAAACACAACTATACCAGTAAATATAATTGCATTAAAATGGACTAAGCATTCCAATTTAAAAGCAAATACCCTTATCTAAAAGAGAGAAAAAGTCCAAACCATTAAAACAGTAGCTAAAAGTCAGGTATTGTGACTATACTGATAGCAAAGTATACTTGATCAAAAAGTACTGCAGGAAAGAGGGAATCACATAGTGATACATAACATAGTGATCATGGTATGATCATGGTATGAAGACACAATCATAAAACCATGTGCACACAACATGGTTTCATAATCTAAAAAGCTAAAATTGACAAAAATAGAAAGAGGCAAATTCAAATTCAAAATGATGACTACTGGAATGTCAGTATTTTTCCTCTTTCAAAAACTGATAGGAAACAGACAAAATATCAGGAAAGATGCAAGGAATTTCACAATTTAAAGAATCAACTCGACCTGACTGAAGTTTGCAAAACACTGTATCCAACAATAGTAGAGTACATATCCTTTTGAAATGTATGAGGAGCATACAATAAAATAGATGATAAAAAACATAAAGGAAGTCTCAATAAATTTCAAAGGATGAAAATCACACAGGGTACCAGTTTTATGAGTAGAATGGAATTAAATTAAAAACAAATAATAGAAAAGTAACCATAAAATCCCCAAATATTTAGAAATAAAATACTTCTTTTAAAAATAATCCATGAGCTAAGAAAAACTGAGAATGGAAGTCCAGATGGCTTCTTTGGTGAGTTATATCAAACTATCATGAAGAAGTGATACCACCCTTATGCAAACTCACACAGAAAACAAAGAATAAACTCTTCCTACTTCATTTTGAGTCCAGCTAAGAAGAAGTTAATATAATAATAAAAAATCCTAAACAAACTATGAACCAATAAAAACCAGAAACATACAAAATGCATGATAATTTAGTATTAAGTGATATCAATCTGTACATATGAAGGTGAATTAACACTTAAAAGTCAATCCGTGTAATCTATTTTGTTAAAAAAATATGAAAAATCATGATTATCTCAGCAAATGCAAAACAAGTTTAACATCCATGTGAGATTCAAAAAAACTTTCAGAAACTGAAAATGGCAGGAAGATTTATTAATTTAATAAGATAGTAAAATATTATATCTGTAGACAGGAAGGAGGCAACTATCACTTTCATTCTTCTTTCCTCATTATCACTCCAAGACGGTGCAATAAAATAAGAATAAATAAAAAGAATAAAAACAAGAGAAGTGTAGTAGACCAAACAATAACTGTTCAAAGATACTGAGTTCTAACCCCTGAAACTTGTCAATGGCATCTTATTTGGAAAAAGGATCTTTGAAGGTGTCACAAGACTTGAGATGTAGTGATTGCCCTAGTTATCTGGGTAACTGTCACACATGTGTTGTGAGAAAAGAAACACTGACACACAGAGTACAGAAAGTGAGAAGAGAGAGGAAGAGAGTGGGGTGATGCCAAGGATTGCCACAGCCAACAGAAGTTGGATGGCCCAAGCAGTATTTCCCTGGAGACTCCAGAAGGCATGTATCCCTGCCACAACCCTGATTTCACACTTGTGAAAAACATCTGTTGTTGCCCAGTTTGTGGCAATTTGTCACAGAGCCACAAAGAACTAAAAGAGAAAGTAAGAAATAAGAAGTTTTTATTTGCAATGACATCATTCTATATGCAAATATACAAAGAGCCTACAAAAATATTAGAATTAATAAGTGATTTTAGCAAGGATACTGAATGTAAGGTTAACATGCAGAAATCGACTGGATTTATACATATTTTACATACCAGAAAAAGCATACTGGAAAATTGATTTTTAAAGCAATACTACTTATCAAAATTTGCCCAATTTCTAGAATAAATCTAACAAAATATGGGTCATACCTCTACACTGGAAATTAAAAATTATTGCTAAGAGGAATTAAGGGAACTCTGGAGAGACGTACCTAATGTTTATATATTGTGCATCACAATACTGTTAGAGACAAATTTGGCATATGTATATATGGAAATGTCTCAGTGAAACTCCTTGCATAACTGCCATAAATAAACAAAAATGTATTTTTAAAAAACACTGAGAGACAGGAATATAAAACAAGTCTTGTTGGGGGGTAGTATAAGTGGGAGGGGGAGGGCATAAAGAAAGGGTGATAGATGGTGAATATGGTGGAATTACTATGATTCATGTGGGAAAACAAAAAAACAAGATCTGTTGAAATTGTTCTAAGAAGTAGGGAGGGGGAAAAGGAGAAAGAGGGAGAGAGTGAACCTACCTAAGATACACCGAAAGTACTTTTGTAAATGTACCCCTTGTATAACTACAATATGCTAATAAATAAAGACAAGAAAAAGTTAAAAAAAATTCTGATATCAAACATGTCCTTTTCTTTAGTAATGGCAATATTATACTTAAAATAAGGATTTCAATAAAATGAATCAAAGAAAAAATATCATTAGGATACAAATCTCTCCAAAACTTTTCTGTAGAATTAATAAAGTCACAATAAAAATTCTAATACTTCTACTTTTTATGAAAATTGACAAACTGATTTTAAAACTTGTGAAAAAGGCAAGGAATCCAGAACAGTAAAGGGAGACCAAAGCTGGAGGATTTAAATTGCCACATTTCAAGAGTCTATAAAAAAACTATAGTAAGTAAAACAATACAATATTAGCTCATGATATAAGAATATAATAACTGAACAGAGTGGGAAATCCCAGAAATACCCCATAATCATAAAGTCAGTTGATTTACAACAACAGAAATTACTCCATCAGTTCAGAAAAGGAGAGAGATAGGCAATGGAAACATACATGCTGAAGCAATTGGATACCTAACTGAAAAACGTGTTTATAACCCCATCTCACTCCACACAAAAAAAGTTGAATTGAGGTATATCAGGCTTAGATGTGAAAGCTGAATGAATAAAAGTTCTAGAAGAAAGCATAGGAGAGTATTTTCATGAATTTGGAGATAAGCCAAAGATTTTTAAGACCCCTCTAAGCCCTAACTATCAAAGAAAATTATTCATAAATTTAGTTAAAGAAGTACATATTATCTATATACTAAAAACATCATTGAGAATGTGAATAGGCAAGTCACTGGCTGAGAAACCTATACTATGAGCTGCCCTTATTTCATATATGCTGCTCATGCTGTCTCATATTATCCATATTTTCACATTCTATGCACAGAGATACACATACATGTGTGACACAGCATGCCTGTATACTAAAGGCTTGTATCCAGAATGCATAAGGAGCTCCTACAACTTAATAGAAATAGATAAACAACTTAATTTTTAAAAAATAGGCAAAAGACTTGAATAGGCCCTTCACAAAAAAAGAATACCTAAATAGCAAATAAGCATAAAAAAATTGCAAACAATCAATTCTTATTGGGGAAATGCAAATCAAATGTCACTATCAAAATCGCTAACATGAAGACAGAAATATCAAACTTGGAGAGAATGTAAAGCAACTAGCACCCTCAGGTATCATTGCTGTCAATGGAAATTGGTTTAACTTCCTTGTGAAGTTTTGATTTTTCCTTTTATTGAAGCAGGTGTTGCTATGTAGCCCAGGCTGGCCTTGAACTCACTATGTAGTCCAGACAGCCTCCAACTCAAGATCCTCCTGCCTCTGCCTCCTGAATGAGGATATTACAGATGTGCACCACCCATTGCAAAATTCTTCACATTGTCTACAGGCTAAACATGTACCTCAGCACTTAATTCCTTAACTACATAACTAGGGTACAAAGAGTGTTTGCAGAAACTTAATTCAACAGATTAGAGAGCATGAATCAAAGCAAGTGTCTGTCCACAGGAAAATGAATAAACAATTTGTGTCACATTATCCAAGAGGATATTTCATAGCAACTCAGTCAAGCAGATGAAGTCCTTATATGTTGACTGACTGGAGGATTCTCACACACATGATGAAGTGAGAAGCCAGCCACATAGATTACACAGAGAGGTTCCATTTATGTATTATCAAAAATGGGGAACTTAATCAGTAGTGATAGAAACGGAAAGAAAGTTTGCCTCTGGCTGGGCCATCATCACCTGGGAAAGGGTAGCAGGGACATGCTGGGGCTCAGAAAATGTGTGATACTGCCATGACAACATGTGATTAGACATTTGTCAAAGTGCAAAGAATGTACAACGCAAAGATGCACTGTAACATAAATTAGGAACTTTAGTTAGCAATGGTGTGTCAATCTTGTACCGCAGTGTAACAGATGTTCTACATTAATATAAGATGTAAGAAATGGAAATAAACTGTTGGAGGAATGGGGGAAATGCAGAAACTCTCTGTTCATTGCAATCAAAAGTCTTCTAAAAACCTGAAACTGCTCTGAAAAAAAAATCATCTTTTGTTTGTTCCTCTTTTGTTTTATTGAGACAAGGTTTCTCTGTAGCCCAGGCAGGTCTGGAAGTCACAATCCTCCTGACTCTGCCTCCTGAGAGCTGGGATTATAGTTGTGAGCTACCAGGCCTGGCTATCTATTAAACTTTTAAGCTGGCTACTAGGATAAATTTTATTAATGGTCATTGGAGGATTCGGGGGACATTTCCTTTCATGGACGTGGATCTTAGTCCTTTCCTTGCCACCTCCATTCTCCTGGGCAGTGGATTTGGGAGGAGACACTCGAAGCACCTACGTCTGCTTCATCTTTCTCAGTATTGCTTCCCTCTCCTCATATCACACAATTTTCCTCCGCTCTTCTAGGAACACCCAGGCCCCCATGGGAGAGCTGCCTGTAACTGGGTGAGACAGACGGGGAAGGATTTGTGCTCAGTATCAGGAAGCCACATTCCCAATCTCACTGTTAGCAGTAAAGGAGGAAAGATGTGTTTATCTTACGCTTTGTCTTTAAACTTCCCCATCAAAGCAGAATTGAGAATATGGATCGAGAAATTCTTTATTGGGCTCTTTTGAAACCATGTGGATTTAAAGTCCTTGTATCTCCTCATTGTTCCATTTGAATTTTAATTCAAGCTTCCACTTGTGAGAGGAAAGACTTAGTGTCCACTGAAGTCATTTTATGAGCTTGCTGGAGGGGTAGAGACTCAGGGGAGCTGTAGGTCCCCGTGTCATGGGTCAGGCTCACTCAGAAACAGACTCTGAGAAGGTTGCGGCAATTGGCTGGGCTTGCTGTCAGGAGCAGAGTTGGAGGGTGTGGGGTCAGAGATCAGGAGGGCCAGAGCAGGTTGATGTACTGTAGCTCAGGGGCAGCGCAGATGCCAGGTTGTCCCAGGCGGAGGCCTGGAACTGATGTGAACTTTCAAAGTTGAGAGGAGAACGAGGCGTGTATACTCCAGCCGCTGAGAGGCGTTGGGTGATTTCAAAAGGGCTGTGTGCATGGGTGAAGAGGCTGAGGGCAGTTCCCTGAGAAGGACTCAGTTGAGAGCTTCCAGCTGCTCACCACCCTGCCATGTGGGATTACAAGGGGGTATCTGAACAGTGGACCACAGCGTCCACTATTCCCTACCAGGTCAAACTGACGACACACTGATCCCAGAGGTACTCAGAAATCTGTTAAGTTGTTCACAGGTATCTTATCAGTTTGGGATTTTAAAACACTATGCAATAATTTTATTTACTATTTATATATTATTTTACATTAGAATGTAAAAATTAATTAGAACTTTAAAGCGTCTTATATTTTTAATAATGGTTGTATTCTTAAATGATCTGTTTGTACTAAAATTACTAAGTAAATTAGATAATGCTGGTTAACATTACATTACTGGCTCCAAGGCATCTTGGCCAGTGCATTTTCATATCATGAGCATACAATGCTTTGTTGTCTCATTTATACTTTTTCTTCACCCCTAAATGACAAAAAGGGATTGCTTGCTCAAACACAGTGCATCGATGCATAAAGTAGTGATGAAAATAGAACACGAATACAACTTAGAATAGCACAATAAACATGAGGAGAGAACTCCAGAGCAGTGGATGTTCTGAGACAAATGAGGGTTTTGCAGCTGCTGATAATGAAACATGTGAGCAGGAAGTAAAACAATCAATGCACGAAAACTGCATTGCATGGGTTTTGCTTCCAGTGTGTCTGCTGGGTTGTCTGTGATGATGCTTTGTTAAGTATTGGTAGGAAACGACTGGAAAATTTGCAAACATAGTTCCTTAACTCGAAATCAATTTAGATGTCCTGAAATGGCTACACAAATACTTTTCAGTACAAACGTAATGAATTTAGTCACTAAAGGTAGAGATCAGAACCACAAAGTTATCATTGAAAGTTGTCCCTAAATTCCAATCTGTGTACTGCTTTATTAACATGCAATGATTGCTGATCCATAATGTACCCCTTGACCTTGAGCCAATGTTGAAGAAAATAGAAAAAACTTTTGAAGCACTTGTTTTTCCTCACTGTGCATGTTTGAACTTGCCAGGCAAAGAGATAGGCAAGAAGGATTACACCCTGGTAACTCCTGAGGAAAAGCAATGCTCATATGAGTTTCTGAAGTGGGGAGAGAAATAAGAAAACTTTTCTTTACCACATGGCAATTACAACAAAGACTGTTTCTGTGACTTCAAGCGGCTTAATTGAAGAGATTAATTCGATATTGTATGTGTGCATGGGGGGGGTCATAAGTAACCTTTACTTACCACATCAGGACCCAAGAATCATGAGTTTCATCAGCATTTATGAGACATCTGCTTAATAAATTAAACACTTTAGTGTATGCCACAACATTTTAAAATTTTTTTTATTTTTATTCATTTATTCGCATGTGCATACATTGTTTGGGTCATCTCTCCCCCCTCACCCCCCCTTGCTTCCAGGCAGAACCTGCTCTTCCCTTATCTCCAATTTTGTTGAAGAGTAGACATAAGCAATAGTAAGAAAGACAAAGCATTTTTGCTAGTTGAGATAAGGATAGCTATACAGAGAGATTCTTAGCATTGCTTCCACGCACAAGTGTGTTACAACCTGAATTGATTCATCTCTAACTGACCTTTACACTATGCCACAACATTTGATATTTTTTTCCAGTCATTGGAGGAAGAAAGCGGTCAGGTACCATAAAAAAATGTAAAACTACATCTACATATTTGAACAGTTTTTTAATTTCTAGGAAAGTGTGAGACCAGTGAGTTAATTACTAATCTATTTTCTGCTATCTCCCAAGTTATACTTTTGAATCTTCCAGAATTTCATTGTGTTCAGTTCTGAGCACTGAAGGGATCACCAAACACTCACAACCATTCTAGATAACTATAACTGTGAACTAGACATTTTTAATAAGTTAGAAGTGACAAGTTGACATGGAGTCTGATTTATGACTCAGGTTATATGCTCTTAAGCAGGATAGTTTCTTTGGTGAAAGTCGAAAATATCACCCAACTATCTGATGTTACAACATGTTTATTATACTTTCAGATCTTTAAAATATTTTTATTTGCTATGTTTAAATTTTTATCGTTATTTTTATTTCAAATTTTAAATATTATAATTTACTTATATTCCAAATTTGTGATGATTTAAAAAATATATTTACCTAAAATAGTGGCTTGTATTTGTTTTAAATTGTTTTCTGATTACCAAACACTTGAGATACACTGCTGAAGGTATTCTAAATTACAATTCAAAGCCATGGATCATAAAAACAATTCCTTCCCTTCCATGTATGTTCAGTTATAAAAAGTTCCAAGGATAGTGCTGGGTACAGAGTTGGTGCTACAAAGAAAATCCATCTCTGCCACCTCCTCTCATTCCTGGCACCAACTATTGATTCAATTTTACTACAGCTACAAGTGACATAGAGAACATTTCTGAAAAGCTCTGCCAAGCGGAGAGATCTTTTCAAAAATCAAACATGAACAAATTCCTGCTATTCAATATGCACCAGCCTACGCTAATCGTTAAACTCTCTCTCATGGTCTTCCCATTGCCCCAGCATAGCGACTAAAAGCTCCCAAATGACAAAATGCCTGGCTTTAAACACTGTCTGTCCTATCTCTACCAGCCACAGTCTTTCTTTTCTCTAGCAAGCCTTTTTTCCCCATGCAACTGAAGTTTTCTACAGTGTTCAGTTTTGCCTTGTAGACTGTTGCCCCTCTGCCGTTTCACCTGGCTTAATCTTCATCTTCAGTTATCACTTCCTGGTGGAAGTTTTCCTGATAAGATCAGTTCCTCTGACAGAAGTTTCATTGCTCTTGCAACTTTCCTTAGCATTTATGCCTGATGTAATTTTCCCTCTTGTAAAAAATTATGTGACTCTTTGATTAATATCTTTCTTCTCTGACCCCACACTCTGCTTCCAGCTAAATTCTATGCAGTCAGACTGTTGTTTTCTTTGTTCTCTCCAGCTCCTAAGAGTATAAATACAGGCAAATGAAGGACTTTAGGCAGAGTTGGGGTCTGGAGGCTGGAAGGTAGCAATCAGATTTATTCCAGTTGCAGAGTATTGGAGGGCTCAGAATAGAGGGAGAAGAAATGAAGCTACTGCAATCTGGAAGTGAGAGATTATGACAGCTCATTTGGAAGATGGCAGTGCCAGACGTAAGTGCACGGATTTGAGAGGTATTTAGATACAAGAAATGAAAGTACATGGTAACAGCTTGGCTATCAGAGTGGTGTGGGAATCAAAGAAGATTCCTAGAATTATGAGCAATTTGATGGACAGTGTGTCAATCTTTAAGACATAAAGCTTTGAAAGAGTTTCAACATAAGGATGTGTGTTTCATTGGGGATGGGGTCTAGAGGAGGCTTCTTGGGTCTGTGGGCTTACTGAAGTACTTTGAGAATCAGGTTTAATACTGTGTAAGAGAAAGTTTTTGAGTTCAAGCATAAGGGGCTAAAAATTTCTCATGCAGTAATATAGTATTGTTTGAAGATTCCTACAGATTTGCAAAACTGACAAGAGTCCCCGAGAACAATGCAAATAAGCCTTTGGCTCAGGGTGCCAGCATTCATTGCCTTAACTAGTTTTGCGTGGAAATAGGTAATTAGAAATGTATCAATCTTGCACCAACTTCTTTGAATTGCTGGCTGTCATCAAGGACTGTTTTCCCAACTCATTCCTCAACTTAAGAACAGGGATATTAAATGACTAAGAGGTTACTTATCCTCCTGCTCCTTTTGGCGTGAGGGTAATATTAATAATATCTGTTTCTGTGAAGAGTGAGCTAAGGTGAACTTGTTTATACAGTAGACTAAGCCCACTGTTATCCAACTCATTTTTCCTGATAGACCCTGAGAGCTTCCTATTTGGTGTTTTCATTTGTTCTCCCCTCGTCAGTTGTACCACCATGGTACATGACGCTTTGTTGGAACTACAAGGAAGAATCTATGAGGCATGTACTCTCTACTCCCACAAGAATTTGGAAAGAAGGCTGCCAATTACAGTGAAGCTAATAAAAAAACACTACCCCAGATGAAAGAGATTATCTGTTGGTAAAAATAATCACAGGAATGAACTGTCAGTGTGCAGTTGCTAAGTCCTGCAACTGCTCTTGGGAGTGAAATTAGGGCTGTATTAGTTTCCTCAGGCTGTCACTGCAAAGAACTACAAACTGGGTGGTGGTTAAACACCCAGCATATGTTCCTCCCAGTTCTGGAGTCTGAGATGGAGGTGGCATCAGGGTTGGTTCCTTCTGAGGGCTGCCAGGGAGAATCTGTCCCATGCCTCTCTTGGCCTTTGGTGGCTGCTGGTACTCTTTGGAATTCCTTGCTTGTAGCTGCATCATCCCCATTTCCTCCACCTCATCTTCATATAGTGTTCTCCCTGTGTGCTTGTCTGTTTATGTCCAGATGTCCCCTTTTCAAAAGGACACCATGATGCTGCATTAAAATGACCATCTGAACTTCATTATCTGCAAAGACTCCTTCCAAATATGGTCATATTCATTGGGGCACTGGGAGTTGCTCTTTAGCATCTTTTAGGGGCACAGTTCAACCCTAAAAAGATAGTAAAGTTCAAGAAGCTAGAAGGTAACTGATTGTATTGAGAGCTATTCATGGCAAAGACTGTTAGGACCATGGTAGGATCTAGCCTGGGGCGTTGGAGAAAGGGCAGCCAGACATTTGTGGAACAGGATCAGGCCTGATCAGCGAGTACATGGAGGATTTTCTGATTTTGTAAGTAGCAGACCACATTTTCTCCTAACAAAAACTTAAAATGACTCCCAGAAATCAACCAATTTAAGAGCTGAAGGAGTGGGTCAGGAGTGTGTGCTTAGCAAGCATGCATAAAGCCCATGGTTTGAAACCAGGCACAAAAAAATAAAATATTTTTAGAAACCCACTGTAAGTAGAGCCATTCCAGTGGCACGTTATGTACAGAGCTCAGAATTCTATCCACTGAGCCTTCCCTGACCCAGCAGGAGTGTCCTGGCCCTGTGACTGGTGTACTCAATTAAGAGTGGAACCAGAGACAAGAATCTCTTAAGGAAGATGTCACTGGCCCAGCCAGCTCCTCTTTTTCAGAGTACAGTTTGTCTATCCATATCCATAGGGGATTGGTTCTAGGACCACTTTTCCTCAGAAGTTCAAGTCCCTTACATAAAATGGCATAGTATTTGCATATAACCTTCCACATATACTCCTATGTAGTTTAAATCATAGCTAGATTACTTAAACATGTAATACAATATAATTTCAATGTAAGTAGTTGGTGCACTGTATTGTCCAGAAAAACGAGAAGAAAAAAATCTGTACAGGTTCAGAGACACAGTTTTAAAAAAAATTTTTTGATATGATTGGATCTGCATATGTGAACTCATGGTTATAGAGGGTGATTGCATGTGCTCACCAAGAAGTCTTCTGATTATAACATGCTTACCCTGTGAAGTCAATGGCCCTGCAAGGAGAGATTGTCTTAATAACATGGTTTTAGTGTCCAGTCTACTCAATAATTTTATAGATAGAATATTTGCTTTCTATTTGTTGTTTGTGAGACAGGGTGTCACTATGTAGCCCAAGTTGGCCTTGAACTCACAATCCTCCTGGCTCAGTCCCCAGAGTGCTGGGATTACAGGCTGTGTTAACACAGCAGCTTCCCTCTGAGCCAATTTTAAGTATACAACACAGTATTGTTACCTTTAGGCACTATCCTCTACACTGTATCTTCAGAACTCACTTATTTATATAATTGAAACTTTGTGTCCTTTGACCATCACCTCCCCTTTTTTCCTCCCTTCCCCACTGTACCCTCCCTCCAGTCCCTGGCAATTATAGTCCTACTTTTTGTTTCTATCAGTCTGACTCATTTAAATTCTAGGTATAAGTGAAATCATAGGTATTTGTCTTTCAGTGTTTGGTTAATTTCACTTAGAACAATGTCTTCTAGATCAATCCTATGTTTTTGCAAATGATAGGATTTCCTTCTTTTTCTAAGACTGAATGTTATCCCATTGTATAACAGAGCACATTTTATTTAGTAATTAACCCACAGGTGGACACTTTCCATATTTTGGTTTCTGTAAACAGTGCTGTAATGCATAAAGGAATACAGGTTTCTATTTAAAATACTTACTTCAGTTCTTTTGGTATATAACCACTAGTGGAGTTGCTGGATCATATGGTAGTTTTAGTTTGAATTTTTTTCTGTGGAACTTCCACAGTATTTTCCACAAAGGGTATACTAATTTACATTCCCATGAAGAGTATACTGGGGTTTCTTTTTCTCAACATCTTCACCAATACTTTTTTCTAAAAAATTCTAACAGATGTGAAGTGGTTTAGATTTGTGTTTCCCTAGTTATTAATGGTATTGACTATCTTCTGTTTTTTCTGTGTTGGGAATGGAACCTGAGGCCTCATGCATGCTAGGCAAGTGCTCTATCACTGAGTCATCCCCTAACCTTGAGCACCTTTCATAGATCTGTTCACCACTTGTGCCCATTCAGGATTTTGCCCATTTTTAAATAGGGTTATGTGTTTTTGTGCTATTGAACAAGAGTTTCTTATGTATTTTGAATATTAATATCAACATCCTTTGGGGAAACATTTTCAGCAGCTTTATTAAGGCTGACAATAACTTTTCTTCCCTAATAGAACTGGTATTACTGCTTATTAAAATTATTTGGAAGCATTTAATGTGATCCTCCAATGATATAAAGGAATTTCATTATTTTTTACAATAAAAATCTGAGTCAGAGACAAATGAGCTTTTCTCTACAATTTTAACAAAATAGGGGGGGAAATGGCTAGTTTCTGCATTAATGTATGTTTGGGGAGCTGGCAATGAAAATGGGATTTCACATACTATAATAAGGATCATGTGCCAGAAATACTGCATATGAGCTTTCTTGTCATAAATTCCCCCTTCAGAGCGATAAACAACTGGTGCTTAATTTCCAGAATCTAGCTCCATAGCACACTAGAAACACTAAGGTAATAATCCCAGAGTCTGTGTGGTGACACTGTGCCCCTCTCCCTCCTTCCTGATGATCCTTCACTGCCATATATCCACAAAGCAGGACTCAACTCTGTACACTCAGTGCCAGTTCAGAGATGGCTCAAACAACACCCTTGAGCTGCTCTCTGTGGTGAAAGTATACAAGAAGAAGCTCTTCTTGACATTCAGACTGGAGAAGGCACAAGGAGATCGGGTATAGGAACCAAATAGTTATGAAATTTATCTCTTTTTATCTATTATATATCACTAAGAAGGATGACAAGTTGAAGGAATAGTTACACATGCAACCAGAGATTTTAAGCACACCATTATTTATGACACTCCTAATTTTTCTGACTCAGTACTTTTGTAGAGCAGAAAGAGCCCAAATACCACAGTTTTGTGCCCCAAAGAAATGAGGTTCCTTAACTCCATGCCAATGTTACATATAAAGTTTATATGCTTCATATCTTTCACAAAACAAACAATATGCAATTCAGTTAAAATTAAAGAGAAACCATAAAACTCAAGTTTTGTTACAATTTGTTGAAAACCCTAGAGAGAAAAAAACACGTTGACCCAAGATCTTTTGAGAATGCAATAATGAGACAGCCATGCCTTTTTCTTGTACATATTTAGGGAGAAGAAAGGCTAGAGAGTTCACAAACTGAACTTAGAATGTAAAAGGCTTAGTATTGATCTGAGAGAAGCTTGGCCCCATCCCAGCTCAGATGTGCTGAAGCATGAAATGATACAATATCAATCCAGCTCCAACCTACTAGGTAATTCAGACAAAACATTGAAAATAAAAGTTAAAGAAATGGTTTTGCTCTTTGTAGATAAAACAGCTAGCTCACTGAATCTTTCATGTTAGCCAGCACATTATCCCATGCTTGGACCTCTCTAGGTTTGGGGATGGTCATGATTTCACCTAGCGTACCCTCTTTTGTGACCTTTAGGATCTCCCCCAATGGCAAAGACTCTTCTGACAATCAGCACCTGACAGATTGTTTGCAGTTTAAAATTCAGGACACAATGCATCCTCCCCAGTGTTTGTGTATCTCTCTTCTACTAAAAATTTAATTAGTCCTGGTGCTCAGAGTATTTTAGCTAATTTAATGTTGTGATTAACTCCAGATTAACCAGAAAATTGCTTTTCTTTTGACCTGTATTGCTGAAAACATTGCTAATCTATAATAATTCATACTCTTCCTTAAGTACCAAGACTTATGAAAGCTCTGCATTATAAATAATCTTTCTGCTATCCCAGAAGAGAACATTCCAATCAGATTTCTTTTCCAAAGTCCCATTTTGGGTAGGAGAGCTGTTCATGCTGATATCTTGAATGGCATCACTCAGACTTTATTCAGTTTTGAATATAAATCTAGCTTACTAATTTGATATTTCACTCCCATTCTATCACTATACCCTGGTTACCTACCTTTTCTACTCTTTTCGCCTCTGGATCTATTTATTTAATGTCCTGGCCTAAAATTATATTCACATGAAAAAATAAAGTCAGATAAATTTGGTCTTTTGAGGTATTTTTGCTTTTTTGTATCTTGTCCACAAACCTAGGTGTAAGTTTATAAGGTTACGTGAAGTGAGAGAGTAGGGTTTACTGAAGCTCAGATGGATGTAGATTATATATACTGTTTTAAGTGAAAAATAAATACCTGGGAGAAGACTGGACTGAAGGTAAGAGACTTAATTTCTGTTTTTTCCTTTATTCATTTATGCATATGTGCATACATTGTTTGGGCCATTTCTCCCCTCTGCGCCCCCCATCTCCTCCCCCCACCCCCTTCACTTCCAGGCACAACCTGTTCTGCCCTTTTCTCCAATTTTGTTGAAGAGAAGACATAAGCAATAATAAGAAAGACATAGCATTTTTGCTAGTTGAGATAAGGATAGTTGTACAGAGCGATTCCTAGCATTGTTTCCATGTAAGAGTGTATTATAATCCAAACTGATTCATCTCTACCAGACCTCTTCACTACTTACTGGTCACCTTTCCATATTGACCTCTGTTGTTTTAAGGTTACTGTATTAGCTCCTCTAGAGTGGGGATATCAAACACTTTCAAGTTTTGGGTTTCCCACCTATCCCCATTCCTCCCGTATGTGCTCTCCCCTTAATGTGACCCAAGTCCAACAACATTGCTGCATTTGTCTGAGATTTAAAGTGTACATATGAGGGAGAATATACAATTTTTTGGTCTTCTGAAAACTGATGTTCTTCAGTTCCATCCATTTACTTGAGAATGATAAGATTTCATTCTTCTTCATGGTTGAGTAAAATTCCATTGTGTACAAGTACCACATTTTCTTAATCCATTTGTCAGTAATGGGGCATCTTGGCTGTTTCCATAACTTGGCTATTGTGAGTAGTGCTGTAATAAACATGGGTATGCAGGTGCCTCTGGAGTAACCTGAGTCGCATTACTTTGGGTATATCCCTAAGAGTGGGATTGCTGGATTATATGGCATATCTATGTTTTGTTTTTTAAAAAGCCTCCATATTGTTTACCAGAGTGGTTGTACTAGCTTACGTTCCAACCAGCAGTGTACAAGGGTTCCTTTTTCCCCACATCCTCACCAACACCTGTTGTTATTGGTGTTTTTGATGATAGCTATTCTATCAGGGGTGAGGTGGAATCTTAGTGTGGTTTTGATTTGCATTTCCTTTATGGCCAGAGATGGTGAGCATTTTATCACATATTTTTTGGTGATTTGACTTTCTTCTTTTGAAAAAGTTCTGTTTAGTTCACTTGCCCATTTCTTTATTGGTTCATTGATTTTGGGAGAGTTTAGTTTTTTGAGCTCCCTACATATTCTGGTTATCAGTACTTTGTCTGATGTATAGCTGGCAAATATTTTCTCCCACTCTGTGAGTGGTCTCTTCAGTTTAGAAACCATTTCTTTTGTTGAGCAGAAGCTTTTTAGTTTTATGAAGTCCTATTTGTCCATGCTTTCTCTTAGTTGCTGAGCTGCTGGGGTTCTATTGAGGAAGTCCTTGCCTATACCTATTAGTTCCAGAGTGTTTCCTGCTCTTTCCTGTACTAACTTCAAGTTTTGGGTCTGATATTAAAGCCTTCGATCCATTTTGAGTTTATACTAGTAAAGGGTGATAAACATGGATCTAGTTCCAGTTTTCTGGAGGCAGATAACTACTGTTCCCACAACATGAAGAGACTGTCTTTTCTCCATTGTATATTTTTGGCACCTTTGTCAAAAATAAGTTGGGCATAGCTGTGTGGATTCATATCCTGGTCCTCTATTCTGTTCCACTGGTCTTCATGTCTGTTTTTGTGCAGTACCATGCTGTTTTTATTGCTATTGCTTTGTAATATAGTTTGAAGTCAGGTATTGTGATAATTCTAGCATTGTTCTTTTTACTGAGTATTGCCTTGGCTATTCGTGGCCTCTTGTGTTTCCAAATGAACTTTTGGGAAGATTTTTTCAATCTCTATTATGAATGTCATTGGCATTTTGATGGGAAATGCATGAAACACATAGATTGCTTTTGGTAGTGTAGCCATTTTTACTACCAATCCATGAGCATGGGAGATCTTTCCACTTTCTGCACTCTTGATTTCTTTCTTCAGAGGTTTGAAGTTCTCCTGTAGAAGTCATTCACATCCTTTGTTAAGTTTACTCCTAGGTTTTTTATTTTTTTGAGGTTTTTGTAAATGGAATTGTTTCCATATATTCTTTCTCAGTTTGTTCATTATTGGTGTATAGAAAAGCAAATGATTTTTTTAAGTTGATTTTGTATCCTGCCACCTTGCTGAAGCTGTTTATGGTGTCTAGGAGTTTTTGGATAGAGTTTTTTGGGACTTTAAGATATAGGATCATGTCATCTGCAAATAGGGATATTTTGACAGTTTCTTTACCTATTTGTATTCCTTTTGTTTCTTCTTCTTGCCTAATCGCTCTGGCTAGGAATTCCAGGACTATGTTGAATAGGAGTGGGGAGAGTGGGCACCCTTGTCTCATTCCTGATTTTAGGGGAAATGGTTTCAGTTTTTCTCCCTTAAGTATGATGTTGGCTGTAGGTTTGTCATATATAGCCTTTATAATGTTGAGGTACATTCCTTCTATTCATAGTTTCCTTAGAGCTTTTATAATGAAGTGGTATTGGATCTTATCAAAGGCTTTTTCTGCATCAATTGAGATGATCAAGAGGTTTTTGTCTTTGGTACTATTAATGTGCTGTATTACACTTATAGATTTGCATATATTGAACCACCCCTGCATCCCTGGTATGAAGCTGACTTGGTTGGCTTTCTGATATGTTATTGGATTCGGTTTTCCATTATTTTATTAAGGATTTTTGCATCAATATTCGTTAAGGAAATTGGCCCATAGTTCTCCTTTTTGGAGGTGTCTTTGTGTGGTTTTGAGATGAGTGTAATACTGGCTTCATAGAATGAGTTAGGCAGTGTTCCTTCCCTTTCTATTTCATGGAAAAGTTTAAGGAGAGTTCGTATTAGTTCTTCTTTAGGAGTCTGAAAGAATGCAGCAGAGAATCCATCAGGTCCTGGACTTCTTTTTTGGGAGACCTTTTATTGCTGCTTCAATTTCATTTTGTGTTATAGATCTACTCAGGTGATTAATAAACTCTTGGTTCAATTTTGGATGGTTGTAAGTATTTAGAAATTTGTTCATTTCTTCAAGATTTTCAAATTTATTGGAATATAGGATCTAAAGTAGTCTCTGATGATTTCCTGGATTTCTGTGGTGTTTGCTGTTATCTCCCCTTTTGCATTTCTGATTTTACTAATTTGGGTTTTTTTCTCTCTTCATTTTAGTCAGGTTTGCCAGGGGTCTGTCAATCTTTTTTATTTTTTCAAAGAACCAGCTTTTTGTTTCATTGATTCTTTGTGTTTTTGTTGTTGTTGTTGTTGTTTCTATTTCATTAATTTTAGCCCTTGTTTTTATTATTTCTCTCCTTCTGATTGTTTTGGGATTTGCTTATTCTTGTTTTTCAGGGAGTTTGAGCTGTAGTGTTAGGTCATTGATTTGAGATCTTTCTGTCCTTTTAATATATGCACCCATGGCTATAAACTTTCCTCTTAGGACTGCCTTTGCTGTGTCCATAGGTTTCGGTAGGTTGTGTTTTCATTCTCATTGACTTCCAGGAAACTTTTAATTTCCCCTTTTATTTCATCAGTGACCCACTGATCATTGAGCAATATGTTGTTCAGCTTCCAACTGTTTGCATATTTTCTGCTGTTGTTTTGTTGTTGAGTTCTAGTTTTAATCCATTGTGATCAGAGAGAATGCATGGGATTATTTCTATTTTCTGATATTTGCTGAGGCTTGCTTTGTGCCCAAGATACAATCAATTTTGAAGAAAGTTCCATGAGCTGCTGAGAAGAATGTATATTGTGCAGAAGTTGGATGAAATATTCTATAGATATCACATGGGTTCATTTGATCTATGGTGTGATTTAATTCTAGAATTTCTTTATAGATTTTTTGCTTGGATGACCTATCTATTGGTTATAATAGGGGTATTAAAGTCTCCCACTACCACTGTGTTGGAGTCTATATATGCTTTTAGGTACTTCATAGTATGTTTGATGAAATCGGGTGCACTGATGTTGGGTGCATATAAGTTGATAATTGTTATTTCCTTTTAGTGTATTTCCCCTTTTATTAGTATGGAGTGTCCTTCTTTATCTCATTTGATCAATGTAATTTTAAAGTCTACTTTGTCCAAGAAAAGTATTGCTACTCCAGCCTATTTTGGGGGCCATTGGCTTTGTAAATCTTCTTCCAGCCTTCCACCCTAAGCCAGTGCTTGTTTCTGTCAATGAGATGTGTCTCCTGTAAACAACAGATTGTTGGATCTTCCTTTTTAATCCAGTTTGCCAAACAGTGTCTTTTAATGGGGGAGTTAAGTCCATTAACATTCATTGTTAATATTGATAGGTATGGGTGATTACTGTCATTTAGTTGTTTTTGTTGTTTAAGGGTTTGATTGTGTGCAGCTGAATCAATGTTACTTTCTGATTTCTTGCCTTTTCTTCTTCTGTGGTTTGGTACTGCCTGTCTGTTTGTGGTTTTGTTTGCTATCATTTTCTGTGTGCAGAATTCCTTGGAGAATCTTCTGTAGTGGTGGCTTGGTGGTCATATATTGTTTTTGTTTCTGTTTATCATGGAAGACTTTTATTGCTCCATCTGTTTTGAATGATAGTTTTGCTCATTAGAGTATCCTAGGGTTGAAGTTATTTTTATTCAGTGCCCGGAAGACCTCACTCCATGCTGTTCTTGCTTTTTAGGTTTCTGTTGAGAAATCTGCTGTGATTTTGATGGGTTTACCTTTCAGCCTTTAATATTCTTTCTCTGTTCTCTGTGCTTGTTGTTTTAATGATAAAATGTCATGGGGAGGTTCTACTTTGGTCAGGCCTGCTTGGTGTTCTGGATGTTTCCTATACCTGGATGGGCAGAACTTTCTTAAGATTTGGGAAATTTTCTGTTATTATTTTATTGAATATATTATAAATCCCTTTTGCTTGCACCTCTTCTTCTTCTTCAATGCCCATGTTTCTCAGGTTTGGTCTTTTGATGGAGTTGGTGAATTCTCACTTATTCCTTTCCCAGGACTTGAGTTGTTTGACTAATAGCTCTTCAATTTTTCCTTTAATTTCCATTTTATCTTCAAGTTCTGAGATTCTGTCTTCCACTTGTTCTAGTCTGCTGGAGGTAACTTCCACTGTGTTTTGTGTTTCTGTTTCATTTTTTTTCCCTGAGGTTTTCCATATCATGGGTGACTTCCTCTTTAATATTGTCTATTTTCAACTTTAATTCATTTATCTCTCTATTGTAGTGTTCTTTGTTTCACTTTGTGTTTGTTTAAGGCTCCTATGAGTTCATTTATTTGTTTCTGTGTCTTCTTGTATTCTTTATTTTTGGTGTCTGAAATTTCTTAAGTGCCTCTTGTACATTTTGGTTAACCGTATCTAGTATTATCTCCATGAAATTCTCAGTGATTACTTGCAGGATTTCTTCTTTGAAGATGTTCTTGTGGACATCATTGGGTGCTTTGGTGTCATCTATCTTTGTTTTGTTGGAGTCTGGAACTGGACATCCATTTTCTTCATTTCCCTCTGAATCTTGTATTAAATTATTTTTGGGGGGAGAATGGTTTCAATCTCTTTTTTGTCTTCCCACCACTCCACTTGGTACTGTGCAACTATGTTCTTCATAGGCTAGTTGGTGGTTTCAGTCACCTGTTTTCTTTCCCTTGATTAATATTGTTTTGTGGCTGCATTGGGTTTTTAGCTAAGTGTGTGCATGCTATTTCTGTCCCTGGTCTGGGTGTAATTTAGTATTAACTAATTCACAGGTTTAATACCCAACCAGTAGTTTATGTGTTATATCAAAGATCCCCTGGTGGCAATATCTATAAGCAGTGGGAGTTGTGGTTTAATGTTTGTAGTGGTAGCTATATAAATTTGGGGATTTGGATAGGGTGGCTCTAAAGGTGTATGTGGGAAGTAGGTTAGGTGAGTAGGGAAAGCAGTGGGGGGCTGCTTTTTTTGTGGTCCTTGTGTGTGTTTGGGTGTATTTCTGTTATAGAAGAGGGTGTTTGTGTTAGGGATTGCAGGAGTTTGGTGTTGTATAAAGTTGGTATAATAGGTTGTTCAGTGGATAATGAGTGTGAAAAGGGAGGTGTAGTTTGGTGACAGGTTAAGGAAGAATGGGAGGGGAAAGTGAGGGCTAGGGGGAGAGAGTGGTTAAGAGGGAGACAGAATAAGTTGTGGGATAGGGGAGCAATGGGTTTTAGCACAGGAGAAGGATGGAGAGTAAAGAGGATGAGAGTAGGGATGAGGGGATGATGATGGTTATGTTGAAGGTATAGAAAGAGAAAAGAAAAAAAAAGGATGCAAGGAATAAAAGTAAAAATAGAAAGCCCACAATAATAAAAGTAACAAAAAAATCCCCCAAAAAACCCCCAAAGAAATCAACAGGGAGAGATGAACAAACAAACAAGAAACAAAACAAACAAACAAAACTCCAGGTTCAGGAACAATAGATTTTCAGTCTTAGTTTAAGTTCTGGTGTTACTCCTCCAGGATCCAGTCCTGGTGGTATTTAAACAGGAGCTCTGTTGTAGTCTTGCTAGGTGGTTGGCTTGTGGGTAGTGTTTTTTCCTTTTGTCTTTCAGAGGCAGCTGCTTGGTCAACTCCTCCCCCAGTGAGGTGTGACAGTTTAAGTTTGTATGTTGTCCTCAGGTTCAGGAGATTAGCTCTGAAACCCACCAGCTGTCCTGCTTTGGAGGTGGTTATTCACTGTACTTGTTTACTGGGGGCTTGTTTCTTTGCCTTGCCTCCTTTCTCTGGGGCAAGGTCAGTGATCTGTCACTGGGCCCCCTGCTGTCAGCATGTTGTGATGGTTCAGTTTTTCAGTTTTGCGGACCCATTTGACTTTGGGTATTGCTCACTGGCTCAGGAGATGTGTTTTGTGGTTCACTACCTGCCCTATTTCGGGTGGAGTCTTATTGTCCTCCCACTGTCAGCCTTCCTGCCTTTCCAGCCATTTGTTTACTGAAAGTTTGCATGGAAATTAGCTCCTTGCCCCTCCCCTGTTCTTCAGTGTGCTTTCTGCATTCTTGCCCCCTCTTCTGTGTGCTAGTTTTCAGTTCATTGTTTATTGTTCAGGCTTTTTTTTGCAGTGGGGGGGGTCAGTCTGTGCAAGGGGCTATGTTGGTTTATCCCAGGGGTGACTGGGGGAATACCATGTGACACTTGGTGCTCACCTGTTTGGTCTGCTGAATGTCTCCCAAGTAGGTTTGGAGCTAGCAGTGGCAGTGGCAACCCTCCTGTTTTCTCAGTGTAATGTGGCGTGGAGAAGATATCCATGGGCTAGGAGTTCAGGGTGTCAAAGTTTTGATTCTCCTTGGTGCTTTATTTCCACAAAGTGTTGCTCCAGCATCTCAGCAAGGTTTTTGAGTCACAGAGCTCATGCTGTCTGCTTCTGCACCCTAGTCACCATCTTGGATCCCTAGCAAACTTAATTTCTTATCCCAGCTACCTGTTATGTTTGAGACGCTGGAAAGTTTTTTTTACCTCAATATGTAAGTTTCCAGTAAAAGGAAAGGGATTATGGTTACTTTTAAGGGTCTTTCTCACCCTACCATTTTATGAAGTCATGGGCTTCTTCAGCAGCATTCTGTCAAATGGAAAGAAACTGACTGCTAATTGGAGTACATTTCTGAGAATGATCTCAATCTTTTTGTAACCAGTATCTTATCCAACACACAGAATATATCATGAGTTTTATTTCTGTTAGAATCTTACTTCAACCACCAGCATCTTGTAAACTAAACATTGTGGGAAACTTCTCCACAAATCCTAATAATCAGAGACAAATTTTTTGGATAAACAAAAATTTGAATTATTATCCTTCACATGTGACATGAACTATAAATTTCAAAAAATCTCATTTCATTTTAAAGTAATCTTTTTGGAATATTCTGCTGAACTGAAAATCTGAAATTGTATATATTTCTAATCTTACATCATAATTTGGAAGAATCAATAGATAAGCGGAATCCCTATTGTTAAACCACTGATGAGAAAATATCATGGTTCTGGATCAATGATACAATGTCACTACTTTTCAGTGTTGCTCACATGTTTAGAAAAACCATAAATCAGAAGAAAAAAGAAAATATAATTATTATGAACTTAGTATATATAATTCAATGTCAGTTTTTTTGTGGGTCTGTATGAATCAAACCCAGGGTCTTGCACATGCTAGGCAAGTACTCTGTCACTGAACTACATCCCCAACCCTTACTTTCATTGAGATAAAGTCTCACTATGTAGCTCAGGCTAGTCTTGAACTGTTTGTAAAGCCCAGAATGGCTTTGAACTCATCATCCTCCTACCTCTGCATCCTTGAATACTGGAATTACAAGTATGCCCCACCACACTTAGAGCCTCGATATCAATTTTATATCTTATATTCCTTGATAAAATATTTTTACAATTATTTCATCTTCTGTCTTCTTAGATTTGAATCAAGGTTGGAATTTGTTATGAGTTAATGGCAATAATAAAGATGACAAGAGGAACTAGAGATGTAGTTCACTTCCTAGCATGTGTAAAGCACTGGATCCAATTTCCAGCACAACACAAACAAAATCAAAAAAACAAGACAAATAATAAGTCAAGAGAATGTCTTATCATATAGAGTTTAATGAGTGAGTGGTAGAAAGCCCAAGCCTAGTAATGATTTTTTTTTGGATTTTTGTTTGATTAAATCCCCAAATTTAATGGTGTTTGGGGGTGTGGTTATCTTCATAATGCTATGTAATGATTTCTTGGGCAGAACTCAACATCATATTTTTCCTAAGGGTATTAACACTTTTATTTCAAAGAACTCCTGAAAATAAAACCTCTTTCTAATCCTCACACACACTTGTCACACAAATGCACACAATTAATCACTCTTGTATTCATCCTTCCATGGATGAATGAAGAAATTTACCTCAAGGAAAATATCACTGGACTATGATTCCAAAGTCACTCCATCTGAAAAAGCATGAAATGTCTTTCAGATGACTTTCATTTATATTCAGCTTTCTTCTTTAGAATACTACACATTATCTCATTTTGTTTTATGGTCCCCTTAATATCTTTTAAAATGAAGAGGCTCACATCTTTCTTTTCCATTAATAGATATTTCTTCATTTATCTCTCTGTTTTTTCTTCATCCTCAAATAGGATCTTTCATATTAAAGTAGGTCACAGCAAACTATTAATGTCAAGTCATTCAAGAACCATTAATCTGCCTTCCAGGGCTTAGAAGAAACTTATGACACTATCCGGAAGCAATTTCAGATAGAAAACAATTGTATTTCTCATATACGTCCCTAAGGAAAATGTGTTTATTATGAGGAAATTGTTAATTTTAAATGTTACACTTGTTTTCAATGGCTTAAAAATCCCCAAATTTTAGGATCTAAGTATTAAACAAAAGTAAATTTTATCATAGTACTTATTATCTGATGAATAGTTGTGTGAACTAACTTTAAAAAATACTCATCCAAAGTAGGATGAAGGAACACCATGCCCTGAGATTAGAGTAAAAACATCTATGATCTATGCTCTGCCACCAAAAGCTGTGGCAGGTCACAAACTATTTATTGGCTGCCCTTTCATCTCTGTAAGATGCAGTGCATAAACTGGCAGGTTATGTGGGTTCCATGTTCCTGTGACATTTCTACAATTCGATTTATGCATATTTCCTGAATTCATATCTTGTGCTAGACTCTGTTCTAGGGGCTGAGAAAAGTCATAGATGGCAGAATGCAGTCTCTATCACCCAAGAGGCTAGTGAAGTAGACCAACAGGTGAATCAGTATGAGCACACTTTGGGGTACGACTGTATCTGCCAAGTATTACCATCACACCCAGTTCCTGTCACTCATCTTCTGGCTACACCCATACACATCTCCATCCACACCCAAGCAGCCTACTACCACACAAAGACAGCTATTATCTCAGTGAATCCCTGCCCCCATACTCTAACTTTGCTTGGCTAAAATCTGTTTGTTTGAGTGGCCAAATTCTTTGGTGTGACCTGATTATTAGAAATGTGAATTGATGGCTGAAAACTCTCCATTATGACTACAGAAAAGAAAACAATTTTAAAATTAAGGACAGCTATATGTGAATAAGACATTTCAGTTGTGATCAAGTCTGAAGGAATGTAGTAACCACTCACTAACATGCACCCTCTATGAGTTGGTTATACTGTCTGAAATTCAACCATAGGATATTTATTACTTTGATTTAAAGTATTATCTCCTGGTCAAAGGTGTATCTTTGTCATGTAGACTATATGCCATGCCTTTTCCAGTCATTAATCACTCAGTGAGAATTAACTTGATTGATACTACTTGTTACCAAAGACAATAGTGCAGCTGGACTGTTCAGTGGGAGTTGTGGATGTTGATGCTGGCAGAGGATCTGGGAAGTAGCTGGACTTAAGACTGGGATAAGAAAACAGCTGTGGAGGATGAAGCTAAGAAAGAAGTGGAGATGGTGTCTAGAGGCAGTCATGGCTAAGACTCAAGAATCCAGCCATAATGAAACATGAAACCAGAAGTACAGAAATAATGAGACCCATGAGCCAGGCAAAGGACCAGAAATGAGAAAAACACTAACACACAATAAGCAGGATCAGAATGAAGGTTGAATGTGATATTCTAGAAATTTCCTAAAATGCTGTAATATAAAGTTATGGGAAATTTTTACACAAAGCTACAAAGAGGGGCAAATCCAAAAAAACCCAAAAAACAAAAACAAAAAAACAAAACATGGCACAGAAGAAGTAAAATTAGGGGTGGAAGAAGAAATGAGCTCAAAACCTATGAAACTGACTCAAAGATAAATTAGAAAATCTTTGACTGGTCTTTGAGCTCTTCTGAGGACCTATAAGGACAGCACAAGTCAGGAAAGTCTTGATTTTAGCTCTGAGCCAGTTTAGTGTCAAAACTGTATTACCACCCAGCGAAACAGTTCAAATAACACTGGTTGTCACCATTTTTCTTTGGTCTCATATCTTCCCCTACTTGATCTCCATCTCCCAAGTGTGTGCCCAGAGGAGACAGTCAGGATAGGGACATAGATTTTAGAGGCTAGTTGAGCAACTAAATTGACAAAAGTGTCTTTTTTTAACCAGTAGCACATCTGAAAAGCTGCTAAGCCAAACCTCTTCAGGATTGCATTCCTGTTCTCATCTCCCAGACAGGCCTCATTACATAAGCAACATGGTCATGAGATGCAATTACTTCTGCTGTTTTGTCTGTTTCATCTCCAAACAAATGTTTGGAGGCAGAGATGGTTCAGTCTGCACTGGAATTCCTATGCCTATCAGAATCTGGCCCTTAGTACATATTTATTGAGTGAATTAGTGAAAGGATGAACACTCAAGCTCATTTTATAGGTCACCCACCTAGATTAGATCTACAAGAAATAACCACACAAATCTATTTGAACATGGATCTTGTTCTGAAGCTGCTTTGCTGAGAATGGGTACAGGTTCAGGACACAGGCATTTGCTTACTGAAAGCTCTTTGGAACTAGACATACACATGGGTACTTGTCAGTGTGAGCCAGAAGTATTCTTTGCTGGAGGATAACTGCATTTTGGTTCCCAGGTCCTCCTTCTTAAGCTTCTAGACTCACTTTTTTTGTGCTCCCTTCTATCTTTGGATGCAGTTTTATAAGGGTAGAAAAGATAAGGAAACAGAGGTCTGAATGGAGTATGAAGAGGCAGTTTTTTATTTTAACTGCTCCAATAGCAATGGATATATCAGATTAATTTCTACCTGGAAATTTAAGCTCATTAGTGTTCTTTAGAGCCAAAGATCCCCTAACTGAGATGACAAAAAATAGAGCTGTTAAAAAAACGCAAGAACTTATGTTTATTCTAGAGGATGTCCTGTTGGGACAGATATGAGTACTTTCCAATATAATTTAGAACCATTTCAAGAAATGGTTTTTAAAGCTTTTTTGGAAAATAGTTTTGAATGTTCAATCACCTTGGAAAACTCTCCAGTCAGAATAATCTAATCCTTGGTGTTGCAGATGAAAAGTGGTCCATCAAGTTCAGGTGGCTCTCCTCTTCCTCTCACATCAATACAGACCATAGCCACTCCAAAGGGAGAAGGAAGTAAATAGAGTGCTCTATTCTCAAAAGAGCCCTGGAGGGTTGGAACCAGAATTCTCATGGCTCTGGGGAAGAGAAGAAGGCAGGTTCCCCAGAATTTGGAAAAGGAGCAGGTCTTGATTGCAATACCACAGTTGATTCGTAAAGAATGATTTCTCTAATGCTTTAAGTTTTTCTCCAACAGAACTATCCTGTTAGCTACATTCTGATCCCCATAAGGTTATTCTCAGAGCCACATAAGTTCCTATATCAGAATGGACATCTATACAAGGCAAATGATAAATGGAATCCTGGCTCTGGCCTATCCACAGGGCTCATTACCCCAGTTCCCAAATGTGTTAGTCAAGAAAACTACGAACATACTTTGTAGATAGCAGAGTTCTGATATTGGCTCCTCACCTGTGAATTCATAGGGAAACCATGAAGAAGCCCCTGTAACTTCCCCTGCTCCTCCCTTCCCAAGATTGTAAATAAAAATGAGACTGTCTCCTAAGTGGAATAATAGAAGAGTGCTCCTCTTCAGGATCTCAAGCTTGCTGTGGCAGTGAACTTCATCATTATCACTCACTAATTCCACAGTCTTACCACTTAAATAAACAGATGGGTCCAGACAGGTGACATTAGAATTTCACAAACTTAAAAAGAAGTGCCCAAATTGTGGCATCTGTTCTGAAAGTGTTGCTGAAATAGATGAACACAGCATCTCACATGAGAGATGGCTGTTGAACTTGTGATTTCATTCTTTTTTATTATCTCATCAGAAAGGATGACCAGGAAATGCTCACACTGTCTTTGAGTTGATAGAAACATGCATTTGCAGCATTATCCCAGAGCTGTTAACATCCTGCTTTCTCTGTAATATAAATAAAGTTCTGAATAGAACACATTCCATAGAGCAGCACACTGATCAGCTACATTGATGACATCACCAAAGTAGCAGGTATTTTGGATGTCCTGATTAAGATACAAGCAATCTAAAGAATGGGAGATAAACCCTATAAAAAATTAAGGTACCTACCAACATTAGTGATGTTTTGAGGGCATGCCAGGGTATCTTCTCCTCCAAGATAAAAACAAACAAACAAACAACTTAGACAGAGACACTGCTCTTGCTAAATCTCTTTAAATTTTGAGGATGTGTATACCAAACGTGATAATACTCTTTCAACTCATTGATTAGTAGATTCAGTAAATAGTTTTGAATGAAGCCTAGAGCAAATGAGAGCTCTGTAACAGGCCTGGCAGATCCCATGGTGCTAGTAGTGTCTTAGTAGATAAAGATACTGGATTGGGTATTTACAAGTTCCTTTAGGAGAGTTTCAGCATTTTGGAGCAAGACCATTTGAGACTACTAGGTTCTCTAAGCACTGACTTTAGATCGTCAAGTGTTCCTATGACCAGAACTCTCTGATCATGAGCCAGGTGCTATCATACCAAGCCATGAAGCCATGTGGGCACAGCAAGCAATCCATTGTACAATGGAGAAGATATATATGGGACCATTAGTCACAAGTGGTCAGATTCCAATATTATCTACCCTGTTTCATCAATGCCTTTCCTTCAGTTGTCACAGATAGCCTGATACTGGAGCTCTCCACAACTGTCAAAGGTAGAAAAGTCCTGGGGCTGGTTTACAGAGAGGCAGCACAATATCTAGATGTGAACTGTGGAAAATAATTGTTGTTACACTATGGCTTCACTGAAACATGGGCCTAAAACCAAGTAGAAACCCTCCCTATGGGGAGAGAAGCAGTAGATGATGCTGGCCATCCATTCTATTGAGAGAAAGAAAGGACATATGCATAGTACTGCCTACTGGTGACATGCTTAGTGGGTTTATCAGAGGTCTGTAATGAGCAAAGTTGCAAGCTCAGAGACAAAAGGAGAGTGGAGAAAAGATGTATGGGAGGAATTATGTGAGTGCAAAATGTGTGACTCTATGTGCTACTCATTAATGTCTATCAGAAGGTATTCACTGGAGAAGCAGCACAAAACTACCATGTGGACAGGATGATTTACTGAATAAATGTCAGTGAGACTTAGTCTATGATTACCCCAGCACTTGCAAAATGTGTTAACAATATTAAAGCCAAGGCCATGCATGGGCCAATGCCAAGGCTTCCTCTCACTGCAGCTGATACAGCCACTGCTGCTGTTGCATGTCCAGCCTGTAATAGCTCAATTCAAGATAAATATAGTAGCATCATGTCTGATTACCAGAATGGGGTCTCTCAGAACATCACCTCAGACCAAGGAATCCACTTTTCAGCAAAGTACATCCAACAATAGCTACTGACTATGGAGTACAGTCATTATACCACATAACTAGTATACACACAGAAGCTACCAGCATGACAAAGCAGTGCAATAGTTACCTCAAGGTACATCTAAGACACTAACCTTGAGACCACCACAGTTTTGACATGCTGTCCTGCAGGATGTGGCAGATATCTTGAATCAGTGGTTTTTACATGGTTACGTGCTCTTGATATATAGAATTCATGAGTGTGGCAACCAAGGGCCGGGAGTAGAAGGGCTGTTGCTCACCACCATTGGCCACACTCCCCTGGAGGAAGCTATACTTCCTGTCCTCACAAACTTAGGTTTTAAAGGTCTAGAGAAATTTGTCCATCTACTGGGGGACACAGTACAAATCTATACCTAAAATTTTGGCTACTGTCTAGTTATATTAGGGATTTTATTTTGGTAAATCAGCAAGCAAAGAAGTTTTAATATTAGTAGAGGTAAGTGAGTGGTGGCAAGGTTACTGGTACAAACACAGGCACAGAGGAATGCGTTTGGAACTCAGGCATTCATTATACAATAGCTTGATGTTCTTGTGCCCAGTTTTGACTGTGGACAGACAATAAGAGCAACCATATCATGAAAGGCAATGGCAACAAGGGGCTTAGAACACTAAGAGTTGAAGTTCTAGATCATCCAACCGAGCAAGCTGTCTAGACCAGCACAAGTATAAGCCACTCAGGGAGAAGAGGGATCTGGAATAAGTGGTAGAGAAAGGAAATTACTTTTTAAAGTTACAGCACTGTGGACAACAACAGGTGATCAGGTGCAGTAGCTTGCCCTGCTGTTATGGGATGAGTTGTTTCCCCTTCAAATGCAACTGGTCAAGCCCTAACTCCAGTACCTCAGAATGTGGCTATACTAGGGTACAAGGCTTTAAAGATGTAGTGTGTTAATCAGCTTTCTTTCACTATAACCAAATACCTTAGAAAGAGAAAAGGTTTATTTTGGCTCATAGTTCCAGAGTTTCCAGTACAAAAAATGTTGGTAGGGAGGATTAGGACCACTGCTCCATATTTCCAATGATGGCAAATATGGTACAAATACTGTGTACACGTGTGTAAATAGAAAAATGAAACCCATTGAAACTTCCAGGAATGGGGGTGGGGGAGGATAAAGGAGAATGATCAAGGTGGTGAATTCAAGTATGATATATTTGATATATTTTAATGACTTTTTAAAATGCCTCAGCACAACAATAAAAAAAGAAATTAAGGAGGAACTATTTGTGTAGAACATGCCTCCATTTTTTCTATCGAATTTTCCAGCCAAGGATTGCAGTCTCATTATACCAATCTCAATATTGCTATTGCTTATAATTAACATACCTTTTGTATTTGAAGTTCCTTGGATACTTGTTTTAACTATTATACTATCTCTAAATTATTATTACAGCTTATTGCCTGAATAAAAGTCTATTTTAGGACACTAATGTTTTCTGTTAGCTGCACTACAAGGAATTTTAACATCATGAAGTCTTAAAATGAATTCGAAGAAACATCTTAAAAAAAAAAACAAGCCAGGGAGCAAAGAGGAAGAAGAAGAGGCAGGGTCCCAGAGTCCCTTTCAAGGGGGTGACTGCGGTGACTAAGGCCCCAGCTCCTAAAGGTCCCACCACCTCTTAATGGTTTCAGCATGGGGCCAAGCCTTTAACAAATGGGCCATTGGAAGACATCCAAGATCCAAACTATAGGAGATAGTTAAGATAAAATGAGGCAGTTAGGGTAAGCCCTGATCTGTCTGGTTCCTTATAAGAAAAAGAGATCAGGGCACAAAGAGAGACACCAGAGATGCGCACATGCAGAGAAAGACCATGTGAAAACACAGCAAGAAGAAAAGTCAAAGAAAGAGAAGAACTCACCAGCACATCCATCTTTGATTTTCAGTCTCCAGAACTGTGAAAATAAATTTATTTGTTTAAGCCACCCAGTTTATGGTATATTGTTATGGCACACCTAGAAAGTGAATACACTACTTACAAGATTTTTCACAGAAATTGTGCCCAAAATCCATCTGAGGGAATGTGACAGGATGAAGAACTTATTGTTGATATGTGAGTGGTGCATCTGACCATAAAAGAGGTGGAGTGTGAAACAGAATGCCGGAGGCCCACTCATCTTTTGGCCCTGTTGTCTTTGTATATCCTTTACCCCTTCAACTTCAGTGTGCTTTGCCTCCAATGACTTATTCAGTGTATCTTTGTGTGTACACAAATGCAGAGAACTGCTGGCCCCACACTTTGTCATGTATAAGATATGTATTTAGGTCTATAGTACACTGTACTTAGGACTGCAGAGAGCTCTGACATGGAACAGAGCAGGGAGAGTCAGGCAAAAGCTCCTGGTCCCCACAGAGACACGACCTGAACTAATGTCCCTATCACTGATACCCACTCAAATACATTAATAATTCAAGTAAGGAAAATTCAAGTTACCCTTTCATTTGAAAATTATGTGCCAAAGAAACTCTTTTACAGAGAAAATGGATATATTAATATAGTCTGATTGCTGCCATGGAGAATAACTGGCCCAGAAATTCAGCTGTTAAAGAAATGAGAGCAGTGCACATATTGACTGGTCTACTGCTCAATTGGCCTGAGAAAACAAGGGCTGACATGGGAACCCTTTTAAACCAGATGGAAATGGCAGCTCCTCCTTGTCTGAGAGACAATCTGGAAAAGACTGTTTTTCTTTAAATCCCCTCTTCTTCAGTGCCAAGCCTGTGGGCTCCCTGTGAACACTGATCTCATGGAGGGCTAACAGTTATTGTCAATTTGGTCAGTTCTTGTCCTCAAAATATTTCCATTTCCTTATCTCTAAAATAAACCATCATGGTTATTTTCTACTGTGGAAGTAGGAGGAGGGATGATGGCTTATCTTTATTTATTTAAAGATTTATATACTGTGTGCTTCCAGCAGGACCTGAAGCAGCTCACAGTTTTAATACACAGCACAAAGGCACAATAGGACAGCAAACACAGAACAAAAAGGAGTCCACCGGAGGGGAAGAAAATGTTGGTGCTGGTAGGGGTGACAAACTCCTATGCTTGAACAATGCTTATGGTTCTAATTTTTCTAGCCACTAAAGGCAAAGATGGAACCATAATATCAGTTGCCTGGCTTTAGTTTCATATCACCACAAAGCTCACACATTTCTCTTCAGAAATATAGTTATCCTTGAAACCACCAGTTTCAAGCCCTGGAAACAAGGCTTCCTTCCTTCAAAGACACCTGGATCCAGAATCATTTCTGCTGAGAGAGCGAAGAAGAGGATGAGAGTGTTTGTGATTACTTTCACATTCTTAACCTGGACCAGCCTGGCTGCTGGGGAGGAGAACTTAACCCTCTGCTGTGTGACCTACCAAGCCATTGGAGAAGGCACTGTGTCTAGGCATCAAAACAGCCAGAGTTCTGTGGTGCTGCTCACCATAATCCAGACAAGAAGAGAGAAACTAGCAGGGTTAGATAAGAAACCAAAAACTTACACCTAGGCTTCCTATGTAACAAAGTTTCTGAAAACAAACTGTGTTATTGAAATTCACCTTCCCATTCACTGACTTAGTATACATGAATGTCCCTTATAATGGCTGTCTACCCTATGACAATTTTCACTTCTGTGGAGGGGACCCCTTCACAGCCATGGTATCTCAACACTTTCTTCTGTATTCCAGAGCACCTGCAGGCCAGCAGGTCAGTCTTACTTCCTTTCTTGTGAATTCTTTACTCCTCATGACTTCACACGTGTCCTAACCTTGAGCCATCTGTCTTACAGAAGGGGATGAAAAGGTGAACTACCTGAAACTCTGCCCCTGGGAAGAATTTCCCCTTACCACTCTCCTCAAGCTGCTTTTGGGTGAGGTGCTACCTATTTTTGCCTTCTACCCACATACTGAGCCAACCCTTCAATAAATCATAATTGGATTTTCAGCTGGTTATATAGGATTTTCCAAAGAGCTTCAGACATGAGCTAAGGGAGATGCTTATGTTTAACAGTGGTGGGTGTCAAGGGTTCTGGACTACTTGTTCTTGCTACTTGCTTGTGCCTGTGATCTGGCTTATGCATGGTCCTATCTTACATATTTTGCCCTGGGTCTGCCCATCCCTGTGACTTGATAGGTCTGGTAGAATCTTACTGATGATGAGGAATTCTAGCAACATGATCACCCAATGTCCACGGTCAGGGTTAATTATGTTTGTCTCTACCAGGGCCCAGCATCACACCAGGAGATGTTTTTCAAAAGGGCGTATGATTCTGTATTCATTGTGACTTGCATTATAATTACACTTCTGAAGCTTTCTACAAGCTCTGCATACTACTTTCTTCCTTTTTCTTCTCCTCCTCCTATTCTTCTCTCCTTTTCTCCTTATTTCATTTTTTGTGGCACTTGGGATTGTAGCCAGGTCCTTGAGCATGCTAGGCAAGTGCTCTACCACTTGAGCCATGCCCTGAGCCCTACCATCTCTTTTCATCCCTAATACATGTACAGCAGGCTATCAGGGCTGCTCAGTCACAGTCTGGACCTGCTACCAAGTTTTCCTGCCCAGAGCTCTGTACTTGAAGCTGTCAGCTTTGCACCACCTAGTGTTGTATAGATTATACACCTTTAGAACACAAGGAGGTCACCCAGTATTGTGATCAGTCCTTCTAGATAGGAGGTACAGGATTAAATTACTTGTTTTTTAGTCTTCAATGCATTAGTCAGAGCTCTCCAAGCAGAATCAATAGTGTATATGTATAAATATATAGATATATACATACATACATGTACATATACACATACACATACACATACACATACACATACACATACACATACACATACACATACACATATACATATACATATACATATACATATACATATACATATACAGGATTTATTTGATTGGCTCACATGACCACAGAGGCCACAAAGGTCCACAGTGGCTGTCTGTAGGCTGGAGAGCCAGAGAAACTTTTAGTTATTCAGTCTAAGAATTCAGAAGTGTCACAATTAGAAAGTCCAAAGATACAGCCCAAGGCAAGACCAAAATGTCCAGAAAACCATGAGGAGGACCACTGAAGAAAGCCTATTCAAAAGCTGAAGTACGTGGAGTCTACTATCCATGGGTGGCAGTAACAGACATATTGAGGACCACCATTTCTGCCCTTTTTATAGCCTTAGAATTGCTACTAACCTCTTCCATCTCTCCAGGAGATGATATTGCTTTCTTAACCAGATGCCATAGTTTCTAAGGCCTCCTCTCGGCATTTACCACTAGGAAAGCACTTAGTGCAAATCCAATAAGTCTTCAACGACTTGTGGGGAGCTCTGGAGCCAGCAGCAGTGCCCATCAGAATAGTCCCATGGTGGGCTGAGATGGCCAGCCTTTGTGCATCCTGTCATTCAGTTACCAGAGGCAGGCTTTCCTGGAGAAGGGGTAATTTTAGGCAATGCAGGTTTCTGCCTCTGAGCAAAGCCTGAAGGAGCTCACAGCTGGAAGCCAATTGGATTGCCTGCCACATCTCCACAGCTGGGACAATAGTTCCTGCTGGAAGAAGAATCTGGGCAAAGCTGTTCTCTGTCTGTATGTGTGCTATAAGACACACTGGTCCGTTATCCCAGCATAGCTTTGTGATATGTAGGGTATGAGGGTGGGAAAGCCACTTGCAGACATCATCCTAAACAATTACTGAAACTATTGCAATCAGCAGCGCAAGTAACAGCATGCATTCATTGAGCTCTGATCAGTGGATTGGAATTAAGTGGTGGTCTGAGCAGTGTGCAGATTCTTTCATTTGTTCCTCACAAGGAGTGAGTAGCCTTGCTATCTATGGTTACACACAGAAAGCAAGGCTTATGGAGGGAAAAGAACTTGCCCAAAGTCATAGTTAACAAAGGAAGAGCTGGGATATTTTTCTAAGTATTATATAGCAGCATATAAAACAATCACATTTTTATATGAAGCCCCCAAATAAGTAAGTAAATCCATGGGGAAGTAGAAAATAATTTTACATTGCTTTGTATTTGCTTGGTGACTGATAATGGAGAGAAATAATTCTGATTTATCATTTTCCTCATTTTCATTATCAGTTAATTATTCTTCATGCTTTCTGGTTTTAAGAATGGCCCTGCATCTTTTCTTATTATCATTCTTCAGTTAGAAACTATGCCCCAGGTTCTATCCTGCAACACACCCTGGAACAGTGCCTGGTGAATTCTGTGTACATGAGAGAGAATGATAAGACAGACTCTGATTCTAAAAATACATTGAAGCAGGAGAAATAGGCTATACATTAATTCTTTTCTAAAGATGCTGAAAAATGGCAGCTCTCTTAACTCATTAGTTCTGGAAGCATCTCTATGAAGATGGCAACAGGGAGCTGTCCTCTGCTTCAGAATGCTTCAGGGGAAGTAAGTGGATGGAAAGAAGAGAAATGGAAATGCCAGGAAGAGCTTATCTTATTAGAAGCCAAGTGTCTGCCAGTGCAGGAGCTAAAATCAGATCTTAATTCAAAGCTGTATCAGGAAATGGCTTCTCTCTTTTGAGGGACAGGTAGGAAAGAAATGGGAAAAGTATTTTTAGGGATAACTTGTTTTTAATCTAAGAGAAAAATTTGTGGCTACATGGGTATATGTCTTATGATCTGCACTTTCCTGTACTTTACAAAATTTTTAAAACAAAAGACTTTTTAGAGAAATATAAAAGGAAAAAGAAAGAAATATAAAGAAAAAAAGATTTATTTTTTATGTAATAAATATTTCAGAATCAATTTATGAAAATAAACACTCCTCAGCTTTTCTTCCTCTGCTACCTTCCAAATTTAAAATCAAATGTGAAAGACAAAGCCTCAACTGTAGAGTAATAATCTCTAAAAAAAACCCTTGATTTGATCATCTTGTTCTTTAAGCAGTTCTTTCTTAGTAAGGACTCTCAAATGATGACAAAGTCGCTGGGAATTCTGTGCATTTGGCCGTATGTTAAGGTCCAGGAAGCACAGATAGCAACACATAATGAGAAGAGCGGCCTTTGGCACACGGTAGCACTGTGTTACTATGATGTAACTGAGGCATGTCATTAAATCTCAGTAGCTTACTCTTCTTACTTTTCTTTCCTGTGTTGTGAGGATAAGAGAACTTAGCTCCCAGAGTTTCCTTAGGATTCAATGCGCTGATTTATATATAGTGCCTGGCATAAAGTATAAAACATCAGCAAACCCTCCTGCCTACCCATTCCTTCACTAATAACCTGGCATAACAACGACGATTCCTCTGCCGGAGAAGCTTCTCTTTCAGATCATTTCCAAACGCAGCACTTTCCTTTGCAGCTTCTCTGCAAATGATCCAGAGAAGCCATTCCCACCAGGCCTGTTAACCCACTGTGTGCAGTAAAAACAGGGTGTGTCCTCAAAGGAGCTGCTGGGCAAAGCAAGGTGTACATTGTGACCTGGCTCCCCAATAAGCCTCTGATTTGTTTGGCTCTGGACCAATTTATTGTCTCTGATTGATGGCTCTGGCAACTCTAAGGAGGCTTCCACACCCTCTGGACTCTGTGGACATGGGTGCTATTCTAGGTAAATAGACAGGCATGGGAACAAAAGGGGGTATCCTCCCAGATTCAGAATGAAAAGCTTTCTGAGAGTTTCCCTCTTTGGGAAACATGAACACTCTTCTGAGATTCTGCTAATTCCTCTGTATGCAATGAGAGAAAGAACATTGAAAGGCCAAATCACATCTAGCATGATTGTGACAATGTTTTTCTTTCCATAATTTCTATGACACAAGGTAAATAACATTGGCACCTATCTAGTCTTGGGAAGTGGGTCTTGATTGGAGGCGAAGTTGAAAAGAGAGGACTGTGGTCAAAGTAGACAAGACTCTTCCACTTGTGCTCAGCTTCTAGGCAGTGAGGAGCTGCAAGAGCCATGATCGTGGATTGGCCTTAGAGTTGCTTTTCTCTTTCTATGGAGTGTAGATGCCTTTGTTAACCAAGACTGTGTGACAAAGCAGCCTGTTTAACAAAGCCTTTCTCTCTTTCTCCCAGTATTATTTCTGAGCCTTTCAACCACACATAAAATTTATCTTTTCACCCTCTCTTCAGATTTTCGGGCTCACTCTGTCCAATTCTACCCACGGCAAACTTTGCTCCAGCAGATTATGCAAAGTTCCATCAGAAAGAGCGTCCACTCAGTGAGTTATTATCACACTCTCAGAAAGCAAAACCATTGCATCCTCCTGCAGGGAGTCTTTTATATCCAGTGGTAAATAGGGTGGAGCAGTGGTTCTCGGGGAGGGCATGACATTGTAACAGGAGAAACCTGTGTTCCTGCTTCTTTGAACATAAACAACTTAGGAGAAGAAGTTGTTCTGCATTTTCCTCTTCTGTGACTGGGGCTGTGCCAATCTCAGCCTACAGATAAACATCTTAGGAAAAGCTGTTCAGCAGCATCTTGCCTTGCTATGTCCAGTTCTCATAGGCTTCTCATAATCTGCTCTCCACAGGTAACTATGAAGGGTAGCTAAAATGTTAAATTAAAAAGATGAGTCCTTTTTTTTTTATTCTCCCCCTCCTTTTTTGCAGATCTGGGGTTTTGAACTCAGAGCTTTGTGCTTAGTAGGCAAGCAATCTACCACTTGAGCCATGTCCCTAGCTAAAATGTTGAGTCTTTAAGCAGAGGTTTCTACCCCTTTTCCTTCCCCACCCTGGAAGTGTTGTGGGCAGGAAGGCAGCCATTAGAGGAGGGAGTATGGCTGTGTGCTTCACTTTCACTTTCTTTTTTCAGCCAGGCATTAAAGAAATTTGCACACCACTCTTCTGTGTTATTTTTTATATCAGCAAATTTGTCAGTTTTCATTTAAAATTTTTGTGTCAACATCTAATAATTTTATTGCTACTTTTTAAATGCATTAATAAATTAATATTGTGCATTTTTGGTTTGATTTTTAATGCAGTGAGAATTGATAGCTATAGGCCATATAAACAAAAACTATTCAGGTCAGCAATTATCTGTAATGTTATAAAGAGGCCCTGAGACCAAATGAGTTGAGAGCTACTCTTTCAGCCCTAACTAACCAGCACCTCCATTTTTTGTCTGCTCAGAAGGGTCCCTCTTGTAGACACTCTTTGAACAGGCTATAAGAAGACATCATGCTGACCCTCCTTGTGTGATCATGTATAGCCATCAGCAACAGACATTACCAATTGGTAGTGTGGGTTGCACTTACACAACTTGTTCTTTTCTGGAGCCGCAGTGGAGGCAGCCTGCCTCCATTTCTGTCCCTTTTGACTCCTCAGGAGATCAGACACTAATTCACTATTTATTCTGCTTTTCACACAACAAGCTCACAGGTAGAAGGAGAAAGCCACACCTCCAGTATTCCCATAGGCAGGGGATGGTGACTTAGTATAGCAGCTCTCCTCCAAAATTCTTCTCTTCTTCAACATGAGTGCTTTCATATCTACAAGGTTGTGAGTGGTATAAGAATACTTTGAGTTCTCAACCCCTAACCACCCCTTCTGTGAGCTCCTTTGATGTCTGATTGCTTACAGTTGTTCATGGTAATATATAAACCTTGACAGAATAACTGAAAGCTACTTGAAGGTCTGATTTATTCATTTGTTAATACCCAGTGATCAATGCTGGCTAGGAGTTGATGGAATTTATAGAGGCACTTTCTAATCTCCTAATAGGAGATAATCAGGAGAATCACATTAGAATGAGTTCTCCATTTTTCTGTCATCTGTTTCTTTACATTTTTTCCACATCATCAGTAAGTAAAGAGAAACAATGCCACAGGAAAGATAAAGCAGATTTATCTTGGGATGAGAGCCCCATTGTCATAGCGTAAACGAGGCTCTCTAATGAGGTGTGATGAGAGAGATGGGGCAGAGGATCATCAGGAGCCTATTCTAGGAAGGTGGCTATGACTGCAGAAACTTACACCATCCTTCAAAGCACTGCAGAAAGAGTGACACCATTATCTCCATGTTACACAGAGACATGAGTAAGATTGGATCCCAGACCATTTGTGTGAATAAGAACTTCTCACATCTGGTCCAATTTCTCATTTACTTACTAGTTTTGCATGCTGCTGAGGAGCACTGGCTAACTAAGGGCAGAACTCCCCGAGACTCCGCTCTGACACCCAGGTCGGCATCCCTCAACAGCACCCATTTCAACAAATCTGTGTGGCTATGACAATCTAAAATCAAAGTCACCTTATTTTTTATTATTTACTGTTGGTTTTATATTTTTTAATCTAAGGATGCTGCTGGTATTCAAACAGGGTGGGGTCTTCATTCACTGAACACAAGCTCCTGTTTGGTAGATGTCTTAGTCCTTTTATCCTTTTTTTTTTGCAGTACTGGGAATTGAACCCAGAGCCTCGCACATGCTGGGCAAGTGCTCTCCCGCTTGAACAATACCTCCAGACTTTTTCATTTATTTTGTTTTTGAGATAGGGTTTTTATAATTTTGCCAGCACTGCTCTTAAATTCTCTTCGTCCTCCTGTTTCCACCTTCTGTATAGCCAGGATTACAGGTATGCACCACTACACCTGGCTGTAGATATGAATTATTTTTAAGATTATCATCTTGAATACACAAACAAAAAAGATGTAACATAAAATTTAAAACTTTCAATAAATAAATAAATGTGTCTCGTTAACATGCAGTTATTATATTCTGAAAGACACAGGGATCAAGTCTGCATAGGAAGACAAACTTCAAAAGGAAATTTGGAGAGAGAGAGAGAGAGAATAGAAGAGAGATAGGAGGTGGGGGAAGGGAAATATAATACTGTTTTGGGCACAAAAGCTAAAATATGTTTGCTTTTTAAAAAAGAAACAAAAGCCAATCAAAACCCCTTCTATTTCCCATTACTCTCCCACTAGGAGGTTGTGTGCTCAACTTCCATTGCTATGTAGCAGATCACCACAAACAGCGGCTTTGAGCACTTCTCATTTCTCATTTCACAATTTTATAGTTCAGGGGTCCAGACAGAGCTCAGCCACCTTCTCTGCTCAGGTCTCACAGGGCTGCATCAAGATGGGCTAGGGAGTGCTTTCACCTGTTGCCCTGGAGCCTTCCTCCAGAGGGGAGAATTCTGGGGTCAGAATTCTTTTTATTGTGATGGTAGGACTCACAAGAGAATGTCTCCACTGGGTTTGAGAAGTGCCCAATACTGTCTGGCTTAAGGGCTCACCTAATTAGGGCAGGCTTAAGAGAATTTTCTTTTCTATTAATTTGTTAGTAACTTAATCATGAAATCAACTTATTAGTAACTTAATCGTGGCGTAACATTCCATCACATTTATTGTCTCCACCCACACTCAGGTAGAGGGGGCTATATAGGGTGTGTACATCAGGAGTTAAGATTTGTGGGACATAGTAAAATTCTGCCTTTAACCTCTGGCCCTACAATTTATGTTTCATTCAAACACAAAATACATTCACCTCCCCAAAGCTTCATATCAAAATCATTCCATTATAGCATCAAAGTCCAAAATCTAGTTTTGCTTTTTTCACTGCTATGGTCTGTATGCTTGTGTCCCTATCTAACTCATAGTATGGTGAAACCTAGTCACTAATGTGTCAGAAGTGGGACTTTAGACCAGCAGGAGATGGGGAGGAGGAGGTGAAGCAGGCATCTTGACACCCTAAGGCAGCAGGAGAAACCTGGGATCAGCCACCACCATTTGCAACCAGTGTTCAGTTTACAAACAGGCCTGGGAGAGGACAAGAAATTAGCAGAAAATATCTTCCTGCTGTGTAAATGTCACACTCATCACTGTCCTCATGTCTCTTGGACTTCACCAGCTCCTCTTTCTGAAATATTATGGTGCTGTAGAAACTGTGGAAGGAGCACTAGTATTGGAACATTAATGTGATTTTCACTTTATTTTGTTTTGCACTTCGTGGCTGCTATTGTGTATTATCTTCAGGTTGACTGTCAGATCTATGATTTAGAGTTACAAAAGAAGTACTGTGGGCTGGTTGAGTGGGTCAAGTGGTAGAGTGCGTGCTTTGCAAAAGCAAAGCCCTGAGTTCAAACCCCAGTACCACCAAAGAAAGAAAGAAAATACTGTGTGCCTCACATGGTGGTACATGCCTATAATCCCAGCACTCAGGAGGCAGAGGCAGGAGGATTGTGAGTTCCAGACCAGTCCTAGCTGAGCTACATAGTGAGACCCTGTTTCAAAAAACAAAACCAAAAAAAAAAAAAATACATAAACACATAAGAATACTTAGTTTATATTAGGATTACATGAGATTTATTACAATTTGATTGATTTATAGAGAACAAGCATCATTAAGCTATTATATTCCTCTTCAAATATGTCTCTCCATTAACTCAAATCTTGGTATTTACCCCCGAAAGCTTTATTTTCTCCATAAGGATCTCATTTGTTATTTAACACTATTCACAGATATTTTATTGTTACCATTTGGCAGTGGTTTGTGGGTGTGATGGGAGTATAATGTACTTTGGGTATAGTGTCTAAAATTAGAGCCATTCTGGCATCATGAAAAGGAGATAAGCAGGCAAAGAAAAGCACAGTAGAGAAAGAGACTTTTATTGTGAAAAGAAAGAAGCTTTTATTTCAAGTGACAGTAGGCCTCTGAAGAGATGGGAGGGAACAGTTGAGGAGAGAAAGCCTTATTCCCTGAAGTTATCCTTTTTTGGGTTCTGTGTTAAGCAATGGGGAGGGGAAATCTGTTGGTGCCAATTTTGGGTCTGCCCTTAAGTCCATCTATATGGGCCGGGTTATAAATCACCCCTGTGTAGGCCCCTGTTGGAGAGTGTTCCTTAATCCTAAACTCAGGGTGTTGTTTACATATGGGAAGTCTCCAGTGTGAGGCCATTGTCTTTCCCACTTATATCTGCCTGTGTGCTTACTCTAACGTCATCATTTAGTTGCTATGATAAAATGAGTCATGTTTTAAATTCTGTAAGTAGTTTTGTTGCTATGGAAACTATTGATTTATTTGTATTTAACTTTTAGCCAGTCTCATTATTGAGCTCCTTTGTAGCATATAATCCTTCTAGTTAGTTTACTTAGTATTGTCTGCTGTTAGTCATATCATCTGCAAATAATAATTTCAAAATTCTTTTGCAATATTTATACCTCTTGTGTTTCTTTCCTGAAATTATAATTGCTACTGCAAAGCCTCAATGCCAATTCACAAATAATGAGAGCAGGGTTTTGAGGAAAAGGAATAAGGCTTATTTGTCAAATAAAGAAGAAGACAGGGAGAGTCAACCTCTCCAAACTCTGTCATTCCATTTCTGAGAGAAAATGTTCACTTTTTAAAGGGAAGTTCAGAGGTGCAATTTGACCCTCTGCTTCCTGCCTTTAGTTAATTCCTGGGCCCAAGTAAGGAGTTAGTGCTCCTTTGCAAAAGCAGCTTTTAAGCAGCAGTTACATAATGATCAGTACTTCCAGAATTAGTGAAATGGTAGCTTAAAAAGTCATATAATAATTGGTCTTGTCTCATGAGCAGCTTGAGATGTGTATTATAACTGAGTTGAGAAAATATTTTCTTATTTCACTTTATTTTAAAATCATAAATGGGTGAAAAGCTTTATCCAATGACATTTTGCTATCTAGTGAATCTATTGTCTAAAACTGTCTGTTATCTACTGAACTATTAATCCAGGGAAGTATATTGATTTATTTCTAAATATTGGAGCACACTTTCATTTCCAGAATGAACTCTATGAGGCGGTCACGAGTTATTATTCTTTTAGTGTACTGTAAGGTTCTACTGGCTACCATTTTGTTTAGCTTTCACACTTATATTCAAAAGTGTGATTCATCTGTAGATTTCCTTTCAACACTATCATTGTTTTTTGTATTACATTTTTATGCTGCATATATATAGTAAGATTTCCTATTCCCTATAGATTTTGGAAATATTTGAATCACACTGCAATTTTCTTTTCAAAAATTTGATTGAATTTAATTTTGGAAACCTAATTCTTTTTGGAATGGTAGAGCTTGAAAACTTTCAAAACATCTTTCAGGATAATTGTCTTATTTTGTATGCAGTAAAGGATTAATTTAACAGGACTAGGTTGTTCAAATCTTAACCAGCTCCTAGCAGATAACCTCTAAGCCCTTGCCTGGAAACAGTTTCTATGTATCTGGGTATGGTGGTACACACTTGTAATCCCAGCACTTGGGAGGCTGAGGCAGGAAGATTGTGAGTTTGAGGCCAGTCAAGTTCCATATCAAGACCCTCTCTCAAAAATAAATAAATTAAGTGAAACTACAATAATCAACACATTCATTACATATTGACTTCTTCCATCACTCGTCAGCATGCAGATTTTTATTGTTTTGCTATTGATTTCTTGTCATAAACTACTATTTTGCTGCTATGTGATTTTTGGGTAAAGAATAGCAATAATAACACAATGGCATGCACACAATGTTTTCAGCAATAATAAAAGTTTCTTTAAAACTTTAAAAAGCATGTAAATATGGAGTATAGGATAAGACACAAAATTTTCAGATTATATATGATAATTTCCCTCTGGAATTGTGCTTTGTTGCCTCACCATTTGAGTTAAAATGACAAAAAGAAACAATGATTATAGCAGTATAGCTTCCTCACACATGCCATGATGAAAACACACTATGAAACCTTGCACATTTTGTATATTGTGCTATAGTCAGAAATGTTTTAAAATTTCAGAAGAAAGTAGGAAACAGGAGGTTTAGATGAGTGATTTAGCAGATTGTAAAAGCCTGCAATTGTTGGCAAACTTGCACCTAAAGAAAGTCATTTAATGCTAACTAGCTATTTAAACATGCAAAAGATAAGTGAAGACAGAGAAAGGAATAGACAAGAAAGTCAGATTTGTCTAAATAGTAACCACACACAAGAATACAGAATGCTTCAGAGCCAGGGAATTAAAATATCCCTGTCTCCTTATAAAACAAAAAAGGAGAAAATATTCTGAAGTCTTTGTTCCAGTAGTGTAGAAAATCCATGTTTGAAAGAGCTTATTTACCAAAGAAATTGCAGTTTTTAATTAGTTCATGTTTTACCAATCAACTTCACATTAGCATAAGAGTGTTCCTACATGGATGGAATCTAATTCCACAAAAGTAAAAGCTCTTGACATTTTAGTTATCCAATAGCCTGTCATGGTAAATGTGTACCTTCAGGATGTTTTCAGATTTGAAAAACAGCCCTGGACCCCAGAGTCCAAGGTCAAAACAGAGTTGAAGGTGGACTTTGTAAAACAAACCTCCATCAGCGATAGCAAATGTTACACAGACCTTGAGACCACCGGAAGTGTTGAGTGCAAATGGCTGACTTTATTTTTATCTCAACTCTCTCTCTAAATATCAGAGGCTCCCTGGGGTTGCCAAAATAAGTTAAATGCTCTTTATAGGAAAAGCTGAGGTCACTTTTGTCAATGGAAAACTCTCGTTCTGCTGGGTGTCACCCACCTTGAAACTTAGGGTCATGTTCTTTGTCTTCCTAGGCTATCTCTGTTCCAGAAAGAGACAGAAGAGAGCAGTGAGGAAAGGTCTCACTGTTCCCTTCCTCCCACAGTGCAGAAATAATTCGTAGGCCACCTCTTGTTTTGACTCAACACTTCTTCCAGGGCCTTCATTGTGAAACACTACTTTGATATCCATCATGCCTCAGTGTGTTCCTTAGTTCCAGCTCACTGTCTCTTTCACTCCAGGGTCTCTCTTGGGGCACAGCATGGCTGCTGAAACATACACATTCTGCAGCACTCACTTCACAATGGCTTGCTGATCACTTATTACACACAAGGCACTGTGCTAGCACAGACAAAGGATTTTAGGAGTGTATAACATACAAAAATAAGTCATCTCAGCATAAAATAGACAATGAAGAGAAGATTAAAGAACACTCTTTGAGGCTTAGAGAGGCAGGAAGAGATAACTTTGTTGGAAAACAGCACAAGTTCCATGGAGGAAGCTGTGTTTGGAACGGGCTTGATACAGAAAAATAAAGTGCCATTGGATACTTTCCAAGGAAAGGCAACCTACAGATTTAAAAGCATAAAAGAATGAGAATGCTCAGAAAGTAAGGAAGAATGAGGAGGCCAAAATACTAAAGCATAGAGACTTTGATAGTAAAAAAAAAAAAAAAAACAGGGGAGGCCCTAGCATAACCTTTCTGCATCCTCCAATGGATCCATTTAGCCAACTGATCCCAAGGAAATAGGAAATTATTTCCCACCTTTATCTAGACAACGTCACTTTTCTGGGCTTAAATTTTGTTTCTCCTTTCCAAAGGGAGCAACACTGTGGAAATAACTGGTCACTTTGTGAGGATGCTGCATGACTTTCACTCTCAATGGACTTGATCTGATTTGATTTAGCAGTATTTTTTCTGGTCATTCTCCAGCTCTGATGGATTAAATTGACCCCTTTACAGGAGGTGATGCAATGTGTAAGACTATTTACATTAATGGCTGCCATTGCAACCCAAATCAAGAGATAGCCCAGTCAAAAGGATGAACAGTGGTGCAAATAGTCTGTGAAAACATTCAACAAACAATGAGAATAGAATATCATCTAATTTGATAGCAAATAGTGTGCTATAAAAGTCACTGGTCCTGCAGTAACAGAGATGTTTCCTTAGCAAAGGGGAAAATGCTACTGCTTTAAAGTATATTTGATACTAAGGACTGGGAGCTGATATAAAAATGGAAAGCAATACAAGTGGAAGAATGGCTTTGAATAAGATATAAAAATGGGCTCTAACACTAATTAAATGAGAGAAAAATATGGTTTATGCTCATTGTTTACAGAAATGGAAGAAATAAATTTTTACATCATCAAAAATGTTTTAAAAGAAGCCATTTGTATTACACTAATTTTTATCTCTTTCACTTTAAAGATATTATAGACACTAATCAAATTCTTTTTATATATTCATCTATTTCGTATGGATATAATAATAGTGTGATTTTTTATCTCTCTAAAGAAGATGAGATAAATGTTGAAAAATTTTTAAATGCTTTTCTATTATAAGAATTGTACTGAGTTATTCATTTATTCATCACATAAGGATTTATTCAGCATATACTTTGCAGTGCATTATAAACATAAAATTAAAAGGTGTCCCTTCCCTACTATATAGAGAGAAAACTTACATAAACAAAAGATTATATAATACAAAGTGCTGTGTACAATGTATATAAAAGTAATGTACAAGGTGCTCTTAGAGCATGAAAAACATTTAATCTGAGATGGCAAGAGAATGGTTTGAGACTTCTGAATGAGATGTGTCTTAGGCCATTGTTCAGTAGAGAGTAAAAATTATCCAGGTGAAGATGAAAAGAAAGTACTTTGCCCAGAAATAATGACAAAAGATACTCAAATCACTTTCATGACATCTCCAGTAGTCCATCAAAGCTGAGGGAACTGGGAAAGGAGAGATGTGAGACAGATGAGGCTGGAGGCCATCTGAGAAAGACCTTGTAGGTCCAGAGCTTGGACTTTGCTAAAGAACAGTGGGAACCAATTAATGTCATTCCCATAATTGTATAAAGGTGAACATGTTAGTAATTATTTTAGATCAGTTATGGAATGTTAAGAATGTCCTATTTCCTACTGGATAAAAAATGGAAGAAAGAAATATTGTAATTCTAACACAAATTATGAAGAAAGCAGAGGCAATGTGAGAAGACAGAGAAGAGGATTCATTTAGTATAAAGCAGGCAAACTTAGGGAGTGATGTTTGGTATGAACACTGAGTAGAGGGAAGAGTTTTGGCATGGTGATGATGGAAATAGTTGATGGTGGTGACAAGATTCAGACTAAGCTACCCCAAAATATGATATCTTGGCATTTAAGCAAACAGTAAAAGCAGGAAGGAACTACAGTTAATAATAATGTTATTACTATAACATTAACTACAGTTAATATATTAACTACAGTTAATTCTAACTGCATATTTCTGAATTGCTGAAAGAACAGATTTTTAAAATTTTCACAACAAATGCTAAGTCGAGGAGGTGATGGATCGGGTACTTAGCTGAATTTAATAATTTTACAATGAATACATAGATGAAAACATCACATTAGATAACATATGTATACATTACTATTTGACAATTAAAAAACAGATAAATTTATTTTTTTTAAGATGAGCGATAAATTTTATAGCAGAAATCTTTCACATGTGAAGACAGTAGAATGACATGTTTAAGGGACTGAAAGAAAAACTGTCAAATAAAAATCTTTTAACTGTACAATTGTTTTAAAAAATGAGGTAGAAATAGAGACATTTTTGGTCAAACAAAAGCTGAGAGAGCCTATTACCATTAAGCCTTCAGAGTAAAATGAATGGATGTCAGACAGCAACTCAAAGCAATACGAAGACAAAAAAATCTCCAGTAAAAATAAATTTAGGAGCAGATGTAGAAGCTTGATAATTTCAATTTATAATTTTGTTTTATAACTTCATTTTTTATTTTTACAGGATTTAGAAGGGAAATACATAAAAATTACTTTAAGAATTCCAAGATGGCGGCTAGAGGTAGGAAGCAGAAAGCGACCCTCCTATAGTGAAATCTTGGAGAGACGCTGGAGACACACTTTGCAGGCATAATCACCGAGAAAAGGCATAACTTTGACTCCTCCACATCTCCAGCCGGCGCAGAGAATCTCCACTTCACGTTAAACGGAGAACCGAGGAGGCCCCCGGGCCGCCAGTGGCCGGCGCCCATACGGCTTGGGAAGACGCGGACCAGGTGAGCTTCGCGGTACCGCGGTTCCCCCACAGACAAGCCTGGGCCAGAGCAGCATAGCCGCCTGGACAGACTGACCTCCACCCGGGAAAAAAAGAGAAACTGAGTACTAAGCAATAAGAACAGTTAAGACACGCTGGAAAGAGGGTGGGGCGCCCTGAGCGCTGAATATTGGGGGAAGGGACTCCTTCCCGGGACTGTAAATAAACGAGCCGGGCGGGCCGGAGAGGCTCTGGCGGGAGCGGGGCGCGCCAGCAACCAGGAGCAGGGACGCTTGTGAGAGGAGGGAAGACCCACTTCCCACGTGAACTGTAAATAAACACGTAGGCCTGACAACGCGGGGCAGTGTCGCCTTTCCCAGTGCTTGGAAAGGGAAAAGCCTGTAGCAGAGGCTCCCACACAGGAGAACTCTGAGCAAACAAAGCCTGTGGGACCAGGTGAGTGCTAAGTTCACCCCAGAGACCTGCATAAATAACGCCGCCAGATACAGGCTGAGAGCAGCAGGCAGGCAAGCCACAGTTGCAGATACCACTCTCAGAACTGCCTCCAGACGCTTTTTTTTTTCTTTTTCTCCCTACCTTTGATGAGAGAACAACCGAATTACACCTGCAAGCCGAAAAACTTACTGAAACTGTATTGCATTTGAACTGGGGACACTTGGTGGGGCTTTTTTTTTTTTCTTCTGTGTGTGTGTGAGTGTAGTTTTGTTCTACTTTATGCATCCCCTTTGATGAGACAACTACAGAACAACATCTGAGGCACCAACTCCAGGACTGGAGATTGAGATGGACATCCAAATTATTAAGACTGAAATTGCATTGCATATAAACTTGGAAGTTTTTTGGTTTTTTGGTTTTTTTTGTTTTTTTTAATTTTCTATATTCCATTTTATTTTAATTCATTTTTATAAATAGATATTACTTTCATATACTTATTTTTTTTTTATCTTTGATTTTCAATCCTCTCTCTGTCACTCTATTGTCTGTTCAGCTTACTGTCGATTAGTACACTAACACTCCCTGTTTATACCTTTGAAACTCTCTTGTCTGATACCTTGTTCTGCTTTCTCCCTCTTGTCTGTATATTTGTTTCCCCCTTTTCTTTAACTTCTTGCTTTCCATCTCAGCTCACTCTTCCATTCTCAATATTACCATTGTTATTATTACAAGCTAGAAAATACTTAATTACACACAGTACAGGGACAGTAACAACACCAAGGACAATGACAGGAAGACAGAAAAAACAAGGAAACCAGTTTCCCCACAGCAAAAAATTAGTACAGGAACCAGAGGGGAATGAAGAGAACAGACACTCAGAGCCAGACTCCAACAAAATGAAGATAAACTATGCCAAAGGACCCAATGAAGCCTACAAGAATAATTTAAAAGAAGACATACTACAAGTACTCAATGAGAATTTTATAGAGATGATACTGGATAGGGTCAACCAAAATGTACAGGAGACACTCAAGAAATTCCAAGACAATAAAAATAGAGAATTTGAAAAAGCAAAAGAAGAAATAAAGGAAACCATAGAAGCACTGTATAAACACCAAAATGAAAGAGAGAACACAATGAATAAATGGATAAATGAACTCAGGACAAAAATAGACAACAATAAAGAAGAAAACAGCCAGGATATGGAAAACCTCAGAAAAAGAACGAAACAGAACTGCAAAACAAAACGGAAGGCCAATCCAGCAGAATAGAACAAACAGAAGACAGAATCTCAGAACTTGAAGATGAAATGGTAATTAAAGGAAAAACTGAAGAACTACTAATTAAACAACTCAAGACCTGTGAAAAGAAAATGCAAGAACTCACTGACTCCATCAAAAGACCAAACTTGAGAATCATGGGCATCGAAGAAGGAGAAGAGGTGCAAGCGAAGGGAATGCGTAATATATTCAACAAAATAATAACGGAAAATTTCCCAAATCTAGAGAAAGATATTCCCATACAAATGCAAGAGGCCTCCAGGACACCAAACAGACCAGATCAAAATAGAACTACTCCACGACATATCATCATTAAAACAACAAGTTCAGAAACTAAGGAAAGAATATTGAAGGCTGCAAGAGAGAAAAAACAAGTAACATACAAAGGTAAACCCATCAAAATCACAGCAGACTTCTCAACAGAAACATTAAAAGCAAGAAGAGCGTGGGGTGAGATCTTCCGGGCACTGAATGAAAATAACTTCAACCCCAGGATACTCTACCCAGCAAAGCTATCATTCAAAATAGATGGAGCAATAAAAGTCTTCCATGATAAGCAGAAACTAAAACAATATGTGACCACAAAGCCACCATTACAAAAGATTCTGCAAGGGATCCTGCACACAGAAAGTGACACCCAACTTAACCATGAAAAGGCAGGCAGCACCAAACCACAGGATAAGAAAAAGCAAGACAGTAGAGAGTAACATCAAGTTAGGTACACACAATCAAACCTTCAAACAACTAAGATAACTAAATGGCAGGAATCACCACATACCTATCAGTACTAACACTTAATGTTAATGGACTTAATTCACCCATCAAAAGACACCGTTTGACAAAATGGATTTAAAAAGAAGATCCAACAATTTGTTGCTTACAGGAGACTCATCTCACCGACAGAAATAAGCATATGCTTAGGATGAAAGGCTGGAAGAAGATTTACCAAGCCAATGGCCCCCGAAAACAAGCAGGAGTAGCAATACTTATCTCTGACAAAGTAGACTTCAAACCTACATTGATCAAACGAGATAAAGAAGGACATTCCATACTAATAAAAGGGGAAATAGACCAAAAGGAAATAATAATCATAAATCTGTACGCACCCAATGTCAACGCACCCAATTTCATCAAACATACCCTGAAAGACCTAAAAGCATATATAAACGCCAACACAGTGGTTGTGGGAGACTTTAACACTCCATTATCATCAATAGATAGGACATCCAAACAAAAACTCAATAAAGAAATCCAAGATCTAAAATATGCAATAGATCAAGTGGACCTAGTAGATGTCTTCAGAACATTTCATCCAACCTCTACACAATATACATTCTTCTCAGCAGCCCATGGAACCTTCTCCAAAATAGATCATATCCTAGGGCACAAAGCAAGCCTCAGCAAATATAAGAAAATAGAAATAATACCATGCATACTATCTGACCACAATGCAGTAAAAGTAGAACTCAACAACAAAAGTAAAGACAAAAAACATGCAAACAGCTGGAAACTAAATAACTCATTACTTAATGAAAAATGGATCATCGATGCAATAAAAGAGGAAATTAAAAAGTTCCTAGAAGTCAATGAAAATGAAAACACAACCTACCAGAACCTATGGGACACAGCTAAGGCAGTCTTGAGAGGAAAGTTTATAGCCATGAGTGCATATATTAAAAAGATTGAAAGATCCCAAATCAATGACCTAATGATACATCTCAAACTCCTAGAAAAACAAGAACAAGCAAATCCCAAAACAAATAGAAGGAGAGAAATAATAAAAATAAGAGCTGAAATCAACGAAATAGAAACCAAAAAAACCATACAAAGAATTAATGAAACAAAAAGTTGGTTCTTTGAAAAAATAAACAAGATCGATAGACCCCTGGCAAACCTGACTAAAATGAGGAGAGAAAAAATCCAAATTAGTAGAATCAGGAATGCAAAAGGGGAGATAACAACAAACACCATGGAAGTCCAGGAAATCATCAGAGACTACTTTGAGAACCTATATTCAAATAAATTTGAAAATCTAAAAGAAATGGACAGATTTCTAGATACATATGATCATCCAAAACTGAACCAAGAGGAAATTAATCACCTGAATAGACCTATAACACAAAATGAAATTGAAGCAGCAATCAAGAGTCTCCCCAAAAAGAAAAGTCCAGGACCTGATGGATTCTCTGCTGAATTCTATCAGACCTTTAAAGAAGAACTGATACCAACCCTCCTTAAACTGTTGCATGAAATAGAAAGGGAAGGAAAACTGCCAAACACATTTTATGAAGCCACTATTACACTTATCCCAAAACCAGGCAAAGACACCTCCAAAAAGGAGAACTATAGGCCAATCTCCTTAATGAACATTGATGCAAAAATCCTCAACAAAATAATGGCAAATCGAATTCAGCAACACATCAAAAAGATTATTCACCACGACCAGGTAGGCTTCATCCCAGGGATGCAGGGGTGGTTCAACATACGAAAATCAATAAACGTAATAAACCACATTAACAGAAGCAAAGACAAAAACCACTTGATCATCTCAATAGATGCAGAAAAAGCCTTTGATAAGATCCAACATCATTTCATGATAAAAGCTCTAAGAAAACTAGGAATAGAAGGAAAGTTCCTCAACATTATAAAAGCTATATATGACAAACCTACAGCCAGCATTATACTTAACGGAGAAAAATTAAAACCATTCCCTCTAAAATCAGGAACCAGACAAGGATGCCCACTATCTCCACTCCTATTCAACATAGTACTGGAATTCCTAGCCAGAGCAATTAGGCAAGACGAAGGAATAAAAGGAATACAAATAGGTAAAGAAACTGTCAAAATATCCCTATTTGCAGACGACATGATCCTATACCTTAAAGACCCAAAAAACTCTACTCAGAAGCTTCTAGACATCATCAATAGCTATAGCAAGGTAGCAGGATATAAAATCAACATAGAAAAATCATTAGCATTTCTATACACTAACAATGAGCAAACGGAAAAAGAATGTATGAAAACAATTCCATTTACAGTAGCCTCAAAAAAAATCAAATACCTAGGTGTAAACCTAACAAAAGATGTGAAAGACCTCTACAAGGAAAACTATACACTTCTGAAGAAAGAGATTGAGGAAGACTATAGAAAGTGGAGAGATCTCCCATGCTCATGGATTGGTAGAATCAACATAGTAAAAATGTCGATACTCCCAAAAGTAATCTACATGTTTAATGCAATTCCCATCAAAATTCCAATGACATTCATCAAAGAGATTGAAAAATCTACTGTTAAATTTATATGGAAACACAAGAGGCCACGAATAGCCAAGGCAATACTCAGTCAAAAGAACAATGCAGGAGGTATCACAATACCTGACTTCAAACTATATTACAAAACAATAATAATAAAAACAGCATGGTACTGGCACAAAAACAGACATGAAGACCAGTGGAACAGAATAGAAGATCCAGATATGAAGCCACACAACTATAAGCAACTTATCTTTGACAAAGGAGCTAAAAATATATGATGGAGAAATAGCAGCCTCTTCAACAAAAACTGCTGGGAAAACTGGTTAGCAGTCTGCAAAAAACTGAAACTAGATCCATGTATATCACCCTATACCAAGATTAACTCAAAATGGATCAAGGATCTTAATATCAGACCCCAAACTCTTAAGTTGATACAAGAAAGAGTAGGAAATACTCTGGAGTTAGTTGGTATAGGTAAGAACGTTCTCAATGAAACCCCAGCAGCACAGCAACTAAGAGATAGCATAGATAAATGGGACCTCATAAAACTAAAAAGCTTCTGTTCATCAAAAGAAATGGTCTCTAAACTGAAGAGAACACCCACAGAGTGGGAGAAAATATTTGCCAACTATACATCAGACAAAGGACTGATAACCAGAATATACAGGGAACTTAAAAAACTAAATTCTCCCAAAACTAATGAACCAATAAAGAAATGGGCAGGTGAACTAAACAGAACTTTCTCAAAAGAAGAAATTCAAATGGCCAGAAAACACATGAAAAAATGCTCACCATCTCTAGCAATAAAGGAAATGCAAATTAAAACCACACTAAGATTCCACCTCACCCCTGTTAGAATAGCCATCATCAGCAACACCACCAACAACAGGTGTTGGCGAGGATGCGGGGAAAAAGGAACCCTCTTACACTGTTGGTGGGAATGTAGACTAGTACAACCACTCTGGAAAAAAATTTGGAGGCTACTTAAAAAGCTGGACATCGATCTACCATTTGATCCAGCAATACCACTCTTGGGGATATACCCAAAAGACTGTTACTCCAGAGGCACCTGCACATCCATGTTTATTGTGGCACTATTCACAATAGCCAAGTTATGGAAACAGCCAAGATGCCCCACCACTGACGAATGGATTAAGAAAATGTGGTATCTATACACAATGGAATTTTATGCAGCCATGAAGAAGAACGAAATGTTATCATTCGCTGGTAAATGGATGGAATTGGAGAACATCATTCTGAGTGAGGTTAGCCTGGCTCAAAAGACCAAAAATCATATGTTCTCCCTCATATGTGGACATTAGATCAAGGGCAAACACAACAAGGGGATTGGACTATGAGCACATGATAAAAGCGAGAGCACACAAGGGAGGGATGAGGATAGGTAAGACACCTAAAAAACTAGCTAGCATTTGTTGCCCTTAATGCAGAGAAACTAAAGCAGATACCTTAAAGCAACTGAGGCCAATAGGAAAAGGGGACCAGGAACTAGAGAAAAGGTTAGATTAAAAAGAATTAACCTAGAAGGTAACACCCACGCACAGGAAATCAATGTGAGTCAATGCCCTGTATAGCTATCCTTATCTCAACCAGCAAAACCCCTTGTTCCTTCCTATTATTGCTTATACTCTCTCTACAACAAAATTAGAGATAAGGGCAAAATAGTTTCTGCTGGGTATTGAGGGGGGGAGCGGGAGGGGGTGGAGTGGGTGGTAAGGGAGGGGGTGGGGGTAGGGGGGAGAAATAAACCAAGCCTTGTATGCACATATGAATAATAAAAGAAAAATGAAAAAAAAAAAATAAAAACTAGAGATTACACGGAAAAAAAAAAATTACTTTAAATTTGTATTATTGGGCATATAATATATAAAAATGTAATTTGTGACATAAAAAAGAGGGAAACAAAGTCAGATAGCAGTAGTTTTAGTAGGCAATCGAGACTAATGAGGTATAAATTTAAATTAGACTATTATAACATTAAGATATTACATGGTAACCATAATTTAAATATCTATAGAATATACATAACAGGAAATGTGGAGAAAAGCAAGATGAGTTACACAAAAATCAACTCAACACAAAAGAAAGCAATAATGAAGAAAATAAGAGGTGAAAAAGTTGTGTGGTACACAGAAAATAAATGATAAAATGGCAGAAATGAATCCCTCCTTAACAGCAATTGTTTTAAATGTCAATGGATTAAACTTTCTAGTTGAAAGGCAAAGACTGTTACAATGGATTAAAAAACAAACACAAGATGACCATCTGCTGTGAGTCTCTTAAGAGACTTGTTTGAGATCTAAAGACACAAGTAGACTGAAAGTTAAAGAAGAGGAAAAATATTCATGTAAATAGTGATATAGTGAACTAATATCAGACAAATAGAAATTAAATGACAAATGGTTCCCACAGTCAAAGAAGGAGTTATGTCTTGATAAAGGGAGCAATTAATTAAGATATAACATTTTAAATATATGTGCATCAAGCTACAGGTTCCCCAACACATGAAAGAAATATTTATAGGATTGAAGGGAGAAATAGACAGTTTTAAAATAGCAATTAGAGACTTTAATACCCTACTTTCAACAATAGATATAATGACCAGATAGAAGGTCAATAAAAATATCTAAAACTTGAACAACATTAAAAACCAATTAAACCTAACAAGCTTAGTGCAACAATAGATTACATATTTTTCTCAAATTCACATGGAACATTCTCCAGGATAGATCAAATATTAGGCAACAAAACAAGTTAATAAATTTTAAAAGATTGAAATCATACAAAGTATCTTTTCTAATAATAATGAAATAAAACTAGAAATTAAATAATAGGAAATAAACTGGAAAATTCACAAATACGTGATAATTAAGAAACACACTCCTAAACTTACAATGGTAAGTCACAGAAGAGCTCAAAAGGGAAATGAGAACATACATTGAAATAAAGGGAAATGAAAATGCAACATATCAAAACTTAAGGAATGTAAAGAAAGCAGTATTAAGCGGAAGATTGTGGACATAAATGCATGCATTAAAGTAGAAGAAAGATCTCAAGTCAATAACATATTTTCATACCTAAGGAACTAAAAACGGAACAGCAAAATTCACCCAATGCTAGAAGAAGGAAGGAAATAATAAGAACAGAGTAAGATATATAAAATAGAAAAACAAGAAGAGATGATATCAAGAAAAGTACAAGAAGTTTCTTGAAAAAGAGTAACAGAATTATCAAGCCTTTCACTAGACTGACTAATAAAAAAGAATAATCCAGGGCTGTGTGTCTAGTTCAGTGTCAAATCAGATGCCTAGCATGCACACAGCCTTGGGTTTGATCCCTAGCACCACCACCACCTCCACCAACAGCAAAATATTCCAATTAGTAAAACTGGAAATGAAAATGGGACATTACTACCATCCTTACAGAAATAGAAAGGATTACAAGAGAATACTAGGAACAACTGTGTACCAACTAAGTAGCCTAGAAGAAACGTACAAATTCCTCAAAGTACACAGTCCACCCAAAGTGAATCAAGCAGAAATAGAAAACGTGAACAGATAGGAAAAAAGACTGAATCAGTAATCAGAAACTTCCCAACAAAGAAAATCCCTCGACTAGATGGCTTCACCTTTGTGAATACTGTCAAACATTTAAAGAGGAATTAAAACCAACTTTCTCAAGTCTTCCCAAAACTGAAAAGGAAGGTTAGATCCTAACTATTTATGAGACTAACATTATACAGATACCAAAATCAGAAAAAGACATGTCAAAGAAATAAAATTACAGAAGATATCCCTAATTAATAAATATTGATGCATAAAATCCTCAACAAAATTCTATCAAAAAGAATTGAGAAACATATTCAAAGCATTACACTCTATGACCAAGTGGGATTACATATGAAAATCAATCTGTGAGATAAACTAAATTAACAAAAAGAGAAAACAGTACACATGCTCATCTCAGTTGATATTGATATGGAAAAAGCATCTGACAAAATTCAACACCTTGGATGGTTTAAAAAAAACACTCAATAAACTGGTAATAGAAGAGAATTTCCCCCAATACAATAAAGGCCATATATTAAAACTCACAGCTAAAAATGAAATTTTCTCCCTTAAAAACAAGAAAAATCAAGGGATGCATGTTTTTGCCATCAATATTCCACATAATATGGGAAGTTTGAGGCAGAGCAATTCAGGGGAAAAAGAAGAAATAAAAGCATCAGTGCTGGAAAGGAAGAAGTAAAATTGTTTGCAGATGGCATGATCTTAAACATAGAAAGCACAAAGATTTCACCAAAAATAAAACAAAACAAAAAACAAATGCAGCAAGGTTGTGTGATACGAACTCAACATACCAAAAATCAGTTGCATTCATATGCTCACAATGAACAATGTGAAAGGACTTAAGAAAAACACTTCCGTTTATAATAACATCAAAAAGAATAAAATACATAGGAATAAATTTAAATAAATACAAGTAAAAAATCTTGAACACTGAAAATTAGAAAATACTGTTGAAAGAAATTTAAAGCCACTTTTTGTTCATGAATTGGAATGTTTAATGTTGTTAAGATGGCAGTACTATCCAAAACAATGCAGAATCAATACAATCCCTATCAAAATGTCAACTGTATGTTGCAGAAATAGAAAAATCCACCCCAAATCATCTAGTAGAGAAGACAGTGGACACGAGCATGTAAACACCTAACATGTCAGATGGCGATGAGAGCTATGAGGAGAGACTGAGATGCTGATGGAAAACGATGGCAATGATACACTGAGCAGAGGCCAGTAGAGGCAGAGAGCCACACAGGTGTGCTAAAGCAAAAGCTGAAACAATCGTTTGTCTAGCTGAAGCAAGTACATTTCTAAATTCTTTACCTGGATTAACTCTTTAAGTGGTCATAAAAATCATATGATATATGGGCTGAAGGTCTGAGGTTCCAGTGAGACCAACATTGCAAAGCCGCTCGTGCTCAGGGTGCATAGAGTTCAATGCTGCACTGCTTGATTCATTTTTCCCATAATGCCACCCAACTTCTGCTAAAGACATGCTGTATTCCAACAAATCTCAAATTCTCCATCACTTTAATTAAGCACATTCACTTTAACCTTGCTTTGGGGGCACTATTTGCTTTTGGGAGGCATACTGTATTTTCACAAAATGAAGGGCAGGGAAACAGCAGACCCCACAATGATTTAAACACAACTGAAAAACGTGATGCAGGACTGACTGAGAACTGTTCGCATCCACTAAGCTGGAGATGCATGTATGTGAAGGAATGGAAAAGTTTGTTTTTAAATTTCTTTTTTTGGGGGGTGGGTAGTACTAGAGTTTGAAATCAGGGCTTCATGCTTGTTAGGCAGGCACTCTGCAACTCGAGCCATATCCCTAGCCCTTAAAATTTGTTTTTATTTTTTTGACCATGCTTGGCCAAAACCACATGTAATAAATCCGCACATAAGGTGAGCTAACTCTATTCTCTTTTTGCCAGCAGTAGAAGTGAGGTGTGTCCAGGCAAGCTGGCCAAACTGCTCCTCTGAGGACGATGCTTTCAGGTGGAGCGGATCTGAGAAAGGGCAAAGGTCCTGCAGCGGAGAGAGCTTGGCATGTTTGAGAAGCAGTCAGAGAGCACCGAGGGAAGATTTATGGATCCACAATCAGAGAGGTGTGCAGAGTAAGATATTGCAGGGTCTTTCGAGGCCATAGACCATGGCTTATGTGAGACTGATACCACTGGAGGGTTTGATGCAGGAAAGTATCATGATTTTTCCAAGGTCTTAAAAACTCCCTACTGGTTGTAAGATGGAGAATAATACTCATAAAAAATTACCAAAAAACCTAGTGGCTTAAAACAAATCAAATTTGTTATCTTACAATTTTTTAAGTTGATATTTTTGTGCTATGGGGGACCAAATCCAAGCCCTCATGGATGCTAAGCATGTGCTCTACTCCTGAGCTACCTCAAGCTTGTAAATGAAAATTTTGATCTGATTGTCACGGGGCTAAAATTAAGGTGTAAGCAGGTCTGCATTCCTTTCTGAAGGCTCTAGGGGGAACCCATTCTTTCAGCTTTCTTCCTCTGGAAGCCAAGGCATTCCTTCTCCCCACCGGCAGAAACAGCATGGGTAGGGTGAGTAAGGTCCTCATAGCTCATCCTGCTGACACTTTATTCTGGCTCCCTCTTCCACTCTTGAGGGCCCATGTGGTTACACTGGAACCACCTCAATACTCTAGGATAATTTGTCCATTTCAAGTTCCCAGTCACACCTGCAAAGTTCCTTTTTCTGTGTAAGGAAATAAATTCACAAATTCTTGGGACTGTAAGCTATGGCAATAGTACAACTGACTGTTGCCTGAGTAATTATCTTAGACATTTATTCTTGAATGACGCACATTATGTACAGTACATATTACTTCATTTAAATCTTATAGAAACAGTTCCAGTTCCATATTACCATCACCCCTGCTTTATAGCTGAAGAATCTGAGTTAGAGCTCAAAGCAAGACAGCTGAATTGCTTGATTGCACATCCCATGCTTCTGCTTTGCTATACCACTGCAGTAAGAGAAGGAAAAGGAAAAGGTAATCGTGTTTTTTAAACCTTTAGTAGGTGTGGGAGGTACCTATGGTAGGTGGCAGGAAAGCCTAAGGTTTTTTGTTTTTTTTTTTTTTCTCAGATAAGCAGTTTTCAGCAGGGATTTGAAAGACAAAGCAAAGATCCCTGCAAAGAAGTCAGCCTGATTTCCCAGCATGGGACACTTCCAGACAATTCTGTCATGTTGAAAGCCATTATCTGCAAACGTCACTGTTACTCATGTTAAAGCTCTAGTGGTATTAGACCACAGAATTAAAGCTTTCTGGACAGCAAGCTGGACACAAAAGATAGATGTAGAATGAATATATAAATATATACTTCCCCTTGACCTATTTCTAACAAGCGATTTATTGGCTACTTCACTAGAAAAGTCATTAAGGATTTTTCTTCCTCAACAGACATTTTCTATTGCTTTCTTTCTGCCTAGCCTACCCATTTCCCTTTTGCCCTAAGTCACTTTTGTTTAATGTGTTCAGGGTTTAGTTTGTAATGTTACCTGAACCAGTTAAATAATGCCTCAATCACTCATTTTTGGGCTTTCCTAATGAGGACACTTATCTTCTCTCCACAGAAGTGGATCACTAGTGCTTGCTTCTTTCCCATCATGGAAGCACACCAGTGAGCTCATGGGCGATCTGGCTAGCACTCCTGCAGAGGTGGCCCCCAGGTGTGCACAAAAGTAGCCATGTTATCCTTTGGGGGAGAGAGGGTTTGCTTTATTGCTCGATGTTGCTTATGCTGTGGGCATTGAGAAAATTTTATATGAAGATCTACCTAAGATTTCTACCTTAAAGAGAATTTGGGGTAAGCTGAGAATGTGGTAGATATCCAGGGCACAGGGACAGCATTCCTGTAATTTGAAAAATCACCATGGATGATTTTGAGAGCCTTCCACTCCTACTACAACATAATCATCATTACTGAAAAATGAGGCCAATGAGGCTACATTCATGGGAAGATATTCTTTGTGCATTTCTTTGGGGAAGAACAAGTCATAATTCAGCAACCTCCCAATGTCTCCATGGGAGGATGACTTGTAGCTTCCCAGTCATAGTCAGAGAGACAGACAAGGTGATCCTGGAGTTAGCATAGAATGGCCGAGCAGAAGGCTGGTGCTCTGTCTCTTGGGATTGCTTTCTTTCTTGGTCACAGAAGATGCCTCTGAGGCTCCAGGTGGGTGGGAATCTTGAATTTCACTACCTTCTCTACAGCAAACTCAGTGTTGGAAGAGAGATTAGTCTTCCCAGTTTGACTCAGATGAAATAATAAACAAACCCCTCCATAAGAGCACTGCTTTCAGCTCTAAGAAAATTAAAAACTACAAACTATACCCTAACAGAAATCTAGGAATTCTGTGTGTCTTAAAAGAACCCTTAAGCTCACAACCATTGGAACAGAGTGGATTGGTTCTGGTTTTCTCTTATCATGATCCCTGAATAGAGACAGTGAAAGAAAAAGGAACTGTATCATGGGGACTGCATCTATTAACATATTTTAGTTAATATGTCTAGGAGATTCCTTCCTAGAAGGAGAGGCAGCAGAAAGGTATTTTAACTTTCCGTTTTAAATATATTACCAGTTTCCATGGAAACCAAGGTAAAGCAGCTGCACAGATTTTTGTTAAAGAAGCTGAAGTGACATCATTATGCCTGAGGAGTGGTGGTGCCTCTGTCTTCCTGCCTTTCTTCTTAGGCCACTGCCTGTACCTGTACCCTCTGGGGGTGACAGGGGCTGTGCTAGAAGTTTGGGAACCCCATCAGAGTCAGAGTCACGGCCACTGACATAGTTTGTGAAACCCAGTGCAAAATGAAAATGTAGGCCCCTTGTTCAAAACGTAGGACAAGCATCAGCTAAAGGTGCTAAAATATAAAGTTTTACCCTTCTTTCCACAGACTCCCTTCTCTCTCTCTCTCTCTCTCTCTCTCTCTCTCTCTCTCTCTCTCTCAACTTGTCATGGTGCTTTTTACTTTCAATTTAATGTTGTTCTGAGCAAAGCAAAATAGAAAATTTAAATTAACAGGATGAATTTTACTGTTCACTTTTATAAGTAAGCAAAGCAAAACAAAGTTGTTTCTGTCCCATCCTCCAAACAGCACAACCACACATCTTTGGAATGCCATTTTAAATGCAAATGCAAGGGCATTTCACTAAGGCAGAATCAGAACTACAACTGCTTTCAGAGGTTTGCCTGTATAGGTATTTTGTCCTACAGAACAGTGAAATGCTACACAAAACTAACTCATATCTGGTTTCACCTCTTACTCATGTGCACTTTCTACCAAAGCTCTATCTTGAACTGACTGGTGGATAAGACAAAACTGAAAGGAAAAGCACTACTGGTTGTCTCATCTTTCCTTCTCTTTCTATGTCTAAATGGTTAGCAATACAGGGAAGCAATACAATCAAGGAGGTCACGAGACATTTCCTAAAACACTAATTCCTTTTAAATCAAATGCAAATTCTGGTTCAGATGAAATCCTGCCCCTTTGGGCTCCCAATCATAAACTTTCATTCATACTTACCTTACACTTACTTTGAATCTCCCATGCTTTTGAGCTTGTCGGGTGTCACAAATATGATATGCTCATGGAGTGGCAGAAGATGGTGGTCATGCATGCTATACATCTCTCCTCTGCTCAGGCACGTGCTGCATTGTCCCATTAGACTTCACTTACAAAACATAAGTTCAAAGACAAAATTATTAGGCATTTCAAGATGGCAGCAGCTGAGTGTTAAAACCCCATCACAGAGTAATAATAGAGGGTGGTAAAATACCAAGGCATAATCCCACTAAACAATGAACAGACACTAAAAGAATGAAGTACAGAAATGCAGAACTTATCATGGTAAGGGGAGGGTAACAGTGCGAGGGAGAGGGTAAATGAAGAGGGTAAAGGAGGGAAACTATGGTTGAGGTATATTCTACACATATGTTAATATGGAACACTGAAACCTGTCAAAGTCATTTTAACAAGGGGTAGGAAGAAGAGGAAGAATAATGGAGAGGATGAGCTAAACCAGTTATAAGAATATATGGAAATACCACAGTGAAATCCCCTGTACTACTATTATATTCTAATAAAAACATTAAGAAGAAAAGAAAAAAAAAAAAAAACTCCATGCACAGAACTCTTAGGAACACAGGGACTTGTATGGATCTTGGGTTGGGCAAGTTGGGTGATCTGGGTTGTAATTTTCTTCCCTGGTACTTTATAAATTACCTGTTATGACTCAATGACTCGGTTTCCTCTTCTGTAATATGAGGGCAAAATGCTGGCACCCAGGTGACATTCAATATAAAAATGTTATGCTTCTGGGCTTATAAATAACTCCGGCCCTGAGAACAGGTTTAGACTGCCCAGCATAGAAGACTTAAATGAGTCACTGCCCACAAATGACCTTCAGCAGCATTATCAGCTGGACAGCTAGCACTTGACTCCCATCTGTGCATTTTCTTCCCAGACTAATTCCCAGAACAGCTGTTTGACAAGTTTGCCTGAAAGATCCCTCTGGGATATTTCTTTAAAATAGGGCCTTGAACTACTTTCCTCACTTTCCCATATTCAAGAGTTGTTCTTACCTTCAGGCAAGTTTTAGAAGCCTAGTTTTATAAATAAAGAAGGAAAAAAACCACAGTGAACAACAGCACACTCTAAAAAGATATGCATTTTAACAAAATTCTAACATCTCATCTAACCAAGAGAGTCATAATCCAGTTTGCCATTCACCAGGTCCCTGTGATCTGTGTGATGCAAACATAACACAATGGAGGTTGGCTTAGAATGGGCCATGGTATCACAGCTGAGATGAACACAACTAATTAACAGCAGTAAGGGGATGCCTGCCTGAAGAGGTGTGTGTTCATCAGATTTTTGATACTGTACTAAAATACCTGAGAGATAATCCACTTGCAATGAGGAAAGGTTTACTACTGCTCAGAGATTCAGAGGTTTCAGTCCATGGTCAGATGGCCCATTGTTTTGGGGCCTGTGGTGAGGCAGTACTTCCTGGTGGAAACACATCATGGAACAAGCTGCTCATCTCATGGTGACCAGGGAATAGAAACAGAGGAAGAGCCGGGTCTTGGGGCAGAACAGCCCCCTTCAAGGACACAATCACAATACTGTAGGACCTCCCACTAGGCCCCATCTCAAAGTTTCTACTATGTTCCAACAGTGCCAAGCTGGGGACTCAGGCTTTAACACATGGGCCTGTGAGGGCATTTGGAATTCAAACCATCCTGAGGAGGTTCAAGGGAAGGGATATCTCCAAGCTGTGGTCACAAAGAGCACATCAAATCTTGCTGCCAACCCAACTGGCCTCTTCATTAGCAACATAAGAGCCAGGATGGATTTTGACTTTTAATCAAAACAAAAGTCAAGTGAAATTTCATATAGGTAAACTTGCTACCAATCTCATTGCTAGCTTTCTTTCCCCCACTCCTTGATTTGCAATGTAGGCAAAAGCTACTCTCTCTTAAGCTGACTGGTTGATTCAGACAAATATAAGTTTCCTCAGTGAGGCAGAGTCAGTGAATTGGGTTGTCTGGTTCCCTCATCCAAAGATAGAGGTTGATTGACTGCATGCTTCATGTGGAAACCAATTGCAGAGACCTCATGTAGACATAGCTTAAGATTGTTCCCTGCTAATGTCTGTTCTTAACTGGTAATGCCTCCAGAATACTGAAACCAGTTTCCAAGATATCAATATCAAAAAATGAAAAGAACAGTGTTGAAGCAGATGCATCCCCTCACCCAGTGCCTGATCGAAGCACAGATAGACTTGCAATTTGATCGCACCCTCCTCGACTTACCCAGATAATGATTCTATCTAAAATTATGTCCCAGAAACAGCCATAACAATACTTCATGCTTATCTGGCAATAGAGATGGTGTTCATTCCTTACATGAAAAGGAGCTATACTTTCTGCTTAAGTGTGTGTTATGTGAATTAAGGAATGGTAGGTGGGTGAGTCAGAAAAAATTTCAAATAGGAGAAAAATAGATTCTCTTGGCAAACTTCTGTGTGTGTGTGAGTGAGTGTGTGTGAGAGAGTGGCATTGAGAGGGTAAAATTCACCTGTGAAATTCTAATTATCTTACTGTTAGCAGAGCTTTGTCTTTGACAAGTTGTGTTTTGTTTGTACCTTTATGCTTTTTCTCAGAGAAGAGTTAATCAGTAGTTTGCTGTCCAGGTTACTGCTGTAGTAGTTTGAGCAATTTATGCTACTTTATTCAGCTAACTACTGACCAAGAGCTGGAATATATGGGAAGCAGAAACTCACAAGAAAAAAAAGAGAAGCTCATTTTTGTAGCTTGGTTTTGCTATATTCCCCAAATGATGAAAGTTATTATGTCAGGAAGTGTCTACAGTTTGGTATTGGTATTAAATATTGAATAAATATTATGAACTTACAAATACTGATTTTGGCAGTAACTTCACAGCCTCAAACTTAGCTATATTCAAATCTGCTGATTTTGCAATGACTTTGTTTTTTGGGAGAACAATGTTACATTATTACATCTACTTTATTTCTGGGTCTGTAGTAGCAGTTGAAATCACTAAAATAATTAAAGTTTAAGGTCTTGGGCTTACAGCTGCAGGATTATCTCGCCTGCTCAATGCTTAAGTCTTACCCCAATTTCCTTCCCCTGCTCTGCTTTCTTAACAGGAGAGGCCTCATTGTTTTAACAAATAAACACTGCCTGCTTTCTGTGCAGTAGGTATGGTTTTAAACAATGCAGAGGTACAAGGATGAGAAATATAAAATTGGCTACATATAGTGAAGGGACGCAAAATACACAAGCCAACAAATTGTTAAATTTTAAATAGTCACAAATGCCACAGAAAGAGTGATTACAGAGTGATTCCAAAAGGTGTTCACATGATGATATGCATGAACATAAGTTCATGATGTCTGCAGAACACGAAGAAAGACACAAGGCTGTGCATAGCTGAAGGACTCTGGTTGCCCCAGGCCACCCCTGAGCCTGAGAGCTCATTATGGCAACCCTTTTCATATCCATCCACAAGGGGTACTGAGGCACATAGTCTGGGAAGCTCTCCTACAGTGATTGACTGTAAGGGGGTGGGGCACTCTATTAGGAATATCAAGGAAGACTTTTCTGGGAGGTGGTATTTGAGCTGAGACAAAAATGAGAAGGAACTTGTCATATGTGAATCTTGGGGAAGAGCATCCCAGGCAAAGGAAATAGTACATGCAAAAGCCCTGAGGCAGGAAGGTACTTGGTAGGCCTGGGAAACCAAAGATCGATGAGCCTGGAGGATAATGAACAAGAGGGAGAATGGGAGGTGAAGAATGGAGAGGTTGTCAGAGGCCAGTGTATCTGGGACCCGTAAGCCTTAGCCATTGCAAGGACTTGGAACTGTTTGGAACTGCTGGAGGGAAATGAAAGATGTGGGTGACATAAGAGGGTCAGTTCTGGTGCTATGTGGATACCACAGTGGAGAGGAAAAGAAATGGAGCTGGGAGACCAGTTAGTGAAAAAAAATACTCAAATCAGATTTCCTGGGTTTTAGCCTTGTCTTCTCTACAAAACCACACACATTATGTAGCTTCTGAGTATATGTTTTATAATCTCTAGAATGGATATAATAATAATTAATATGTCTGCAAGAAATACTGTTAGAATCAAATGAAATCATCCAAGTGACAAGTTTTGAAAAATAGAAAATATTTCATGCACCTAAAGATGAAGTCACTCATCTTTCATCATTCCTGATATCAGCTTTTATTCCATCCCTACCCATTAACTCTTCTGCACCTTCCCTGATGTGCTATAAGAGAAAATATCATTTATAATATATAGTATCATGCTGGCAACACATAGTCACAGAACACAGTCCCAATTTGCATTGTTTGAAAATGTCACTATGAAGAAGGTTAGTATTTGATGACCTGCTCTCCATGTAGAAACTGTTCAGATGACACCCAAACACCATTTGGAATACATAAGACACACACACACTCATACACACCACACACACACACACACACACACACACACCTCATATGAATAATATGAAAAGTAAAGGTTTTAATTACAAATTCAGAATAATTCAAAATTCAGTGGAGAGGGAGGAATGGGGAAAGGCTGACTGATGTGTGCTAAGTTGAAAGTAGATAGGAGTAAGGAGTTCTGGTGTGCTGCTGGAGGCATGGCTCAAGTGGTGGAGCATCTGCCTAGCAGGTACTGGGCCCCATACCACCAAATAAAGAGGACGTTCATGCACAGTAGGGTGCTTACAGATAGTGACCATGTCATATATATCTTAAAAAGCAAGAAGCCGAGCACCAATGGCTGACACCTGTAACACCTATAATCATAGCTAGTCAGGAGGCAGACATCAGAGGATAGATAGTGGTTTGAGGCTAGCTTGGGCAAACAGTTTTCAAGACCCTATATCAAAATACCCAATACAAAACAGGGCTGGTGGTAGAGCACCTGCCTAGCAAGTGTGAGGCCCTGAGTTCAAATCCTAGTACTGCCAAAAAAAATGAAAGAAAGAAAAAGCAGGAAGGATTTTGTGAACCTTTTGCAATAAAGAAGTGATAAATATTGAGGAAAAAGATGAGTGTAACCTGGCTACATAATGTACACATGCATCGAAACATCCCATGGTAACCCACTCCTAGGTCAATTTTTATGGTTTTATGTATCAGATTAAGATTACTTTAAAAAGGATTCAGATAATTGATCCCTTAATTACCCAAACTCACCTGTGTGAAGAAATAACACAGCCATCAGAAAGAAGTTCACGACTGGCCATGGTTCTACTAAACTGAGATGAAGGGTCACACATCTGCAGTTCATTCATTCTACCAACATGCCAGTCTGCATTCACTGTGTGCAGTGCTTTCTCACTTAACTTTCAAACAATGCTGTGAAGTAAGTGCCATTCCCCATCCCCCATTTCACAAGGGGAAAAACTAATGATTTGAGGAGACACATAAGTTACAAGAAAGCACTAGTTAATGTTCATACCAGCACAAAGAATATCCAAAGCCGACTTCAGCACACAGCCTCTTCATGGTCTGGACAAGTGTCTGCTGCTGGAGGAAGGAGGAGGCAGACAGTAGGAAGAAATGAAAAAATGATTTCCATATGTTGGGTTTTTTTTTTTTTTGATGGCACTGGGGTTTGAGCTCATGGCCTCATGCTTGCTAGGCAGGCACTCTACCACTTGAGCTGCTCCTTCTGCCCCAAAAATGATTTCCAAAGCAAAGGAAAGAATTCAAACAAGAGGAAAACCAAAAGAGTTGTCTTTGATAAACTGTTGTATATTTCTTCTCTGATAATGCAGGGTAATTGAAAGAATTTGAAAAAGAATAAACACACTCACTCAGCATAAAGAAAATGTAACTTACCCTATATTTCCTGTATGGTCATTTCTGAGTGAGTAGGCTTGGGGAGCAGTTTGGCAATGCAGTCCAGCACAGTGCAGTTTCAAGAGGTGGACAGGTATTAATACAACCCTCTAGGATGGAGAGGGCACTGCCAGACAAACCATATCCCCCATGAGCATCCTCACCCTCCCAGCACATCATGAGTGAGAACACCACAGGCTCAGAGGCAGAAGAAAAAAAAGAATTCACATAATTGATGTCTTAACCACCCAAATCCGCCTGTGTAAAGAAATGATCTGGCCTCAAGAATGAAGTTTGTTATGCCTTGTTCTGGTTCTGCCACTACACCAAGCTGAGAAAAAGTAAGAAAAGTTCAACCTGCACAGCCGACTGCCCCTGCCCAGCCCCATCCTCATCACTCTCCTGGGCCCGGGGTCCTGCATATTCAGCTCAAATGGAGGACCAATGGCTCATTAAAGGTTAAGGAACCAGGTCTCAGCAGAACACCTCTCCCAATAGTCTTTCAGTCTCCAGAGTAAGGATGAGGCCTAGCCTTCCACTGATCCACAAACCAGTAACCCATAAGCCAGGTCTGCTGGAAATCCCCAGTCAGGATTTCCAACTCTCACAGTCCTTCTCAACAGCTGCCTAAATCTGCCAATACAGTTTCTGCCTCTCTCCCTCTCTCCCTCTCTCTCTCTTTCTCTCTCTCTCTCTCTCTCTCTCTCTCACACACACACACACACACACATACACACACACACACACACACACATGCACACACACACATGTTGCATTGCAACGTTACCAGTTGGCTGGCTGGAGTCCTTTTGTCCTATTCAGAAGTCTGAGGTAGGTGAGCATACCTCTTCTAGCATTGGCACACCTGAGCCCTTGAATGCCACAGGCTTATGGGCTGGGCTGACAGACCCAGAGACTTATAGCTTCTCATCCTGAGAACTAGGGGTTTATGGCCCAGACTCTACAGCCAGAGACTTATGGCTCTGAGAGCTCAGGTTCGAAGTACATTGCTCTGGACTCTGATTGCCAGGGACCTGGCACTTGACAGCTCCTAGCAGCAGCTAGCTGTAGCATCAGTCAGTACCAGCTAGTGTTACAGCTCCCAGGCATTGGGTGTCAGGACCCTTAGCTTCTAACAGTGTCCAGTGGTACAGCTCTTGGTCCCTGGGTATCAGGGGCCCTCACTTTCAGCAGCAGCAGCTAATGTTGCAGTTCTTGGGCCTTTGGTATCAGGACCCTTAGCTCTTAGGGCTTGGCAGCTTTCTGGAACTTCTTCAGCAGCTGAGGCAGGCAGTCTGGTCTTTGGCTCTTTTCAGCTTTCTGCCTTCTCTATTCTACCATCCTTCATGTTTCTGATGACTGTGCTGTCTACCATCTCCTCTTTCTTGCTGCTACTGCTGCTTCCACTGCTCAGCTTGTTGCTGCAGTGTCTGTGTCATGTTATCATCTCAGCCCACTCTAACCATGGTAAGGATGACAAGTAGCCAAGAAAATACCGTTGGGGAGAAGTCTAATGCTTTAACACCAGGTGCAGAACAGGAGGATGTCTCCTGGCTGACTTGACCTGGATATAAAGCCAGGAAGGAGGATGTGTGATGTGAGTGTGGCATGCGAATGAAGGATTGTGCTTGCAACAATCAGATGGTCTCTGATACACCAATCTGATTGGTTCCTGCAAAGGAACCAGTCAGAAGCCTTGTATAAGGATTCTTCACAAGTCCCTTATTGCAACAATCATTGGTTTCTTGCTGAGTGGTTCCTCTTCCCATCTTGAGGAAGATCTGCAGGGTCATCTAAAGTTCATAGAGGCTTTTCTTGCCTGGAGTGCTGTTTTCCAAGGCCTGTGCACATCATCTTTGAAGCTGCTGTGAATGGAGCAAGGCCTTCTGAAGCAGGAGTCATGTCCCCAGCACTAGCTGTGGCTGGAGTGTTCTCAGAGTAATTGTAAAGTATCCAAAGCAGCCAGGCTACCGTGAGACCAGAGAAGGGACTGCTTGGCTGACAGTTTCCTGCTCGAGGAAGCCAGGCAGAAGGAAAGGTCTATCCACTACCATTCAAAGGCCTTTCATGTCCTGCTCCAGCAGTTTCATCATTTATAGAAAAACAATTAGAGGGCGCTTATACTAAAGACGTAAAGAAAGCTCAACATAAAACTAGCATTCTTAACAGATTTAGCAGGGCTTAGTAGCATTTAACAATGCTAACCAGTGCTTAAACCTGCCCAAGTGCCCTAGGGATGGTTGGATCTATCTGTCTTAGAAAGACGTGAGACCTCAATCTGCCCTTCACCAAATCCAAGATATCTAATTAAATTTCTCCAAGGAAAAGAGAAAAAAATAGTAAGCCATTTCCATTTTCTGTCTTCTTTCTCTACTTCTAGATTCTGCACAGAAATTTTTTTAAACCCATGTGCCCTGGAAGACAACATTTATCCCCTGGGCCAAAAGCAGAATTATGTCAGCCTTTTAGGGTGTGAGGTCAAAGCTGTATTATCAAAGTCACTATACCAAGTTCTTATTCTTCATCACTAGGATTCAAAGAGGTAATGTAGAATAAAATTAAAGACTTAAAAGACTCGCAGTAAGGCTAACTGGAGCTGTGTTTTGGCCTGGGGACTGACTTTACCCTCATTACTCTATTTCTTACCCAGTTCACTTTAGGTGAGCGATCTCTCCATGACAAAATATGCAATTAGGTATGTCACCTGAGACAACCACGTGAGGGTAGTGAGTCTTGACTGTTTGTGTCACTCACCTGACAAACATTTCCAGGTAATGGATGCAATTACTTAATATTCTTTCTCCTCTCTCATTCTACTCCAGCATTGTAGGCATCCACTAAAAGCCCTAAGATTTAATGTATTCTTGAGTTTTACTTAGTCACTTTCATTGGCACATAAGGGTCAATTTGGCAAGCACTTTACCCATGCCCCCTGCTCTTTTTTTTTTTGCTGTAGTTGTTTTTCAAATAGGGTCTCACATTTTTGCCTTTGGCTGGTCTCAGAACAAAATCCTCCTACTTATACCTCATGTGTAATTGGGATGGCATTCCCATGCCACCATGCTGGACTTTGGTTAAAATAGGATTTAATTTTGCCTGAGCTGGCCTCAGACTTTGATCCTCCCAATCTCTGCCTCAGAACATAGGGAGAATACAGATTGAGAAAGATTAGGACTAAAACTATACATTGGGCAAATATCTGTGTGGAATTTGGAAAAGACTGCCGCTACCTGCAACCCACAAGTCTGTATCCTAAAATGTCTTCTAAGCTTTCCATCCTTACCTTTAGTGATTAAATAAATGGCTGAAATTTCTATCTCACATATGATAGGAAACCTAGTCCTCTCTCTAGGTCTCACTAAGATTTCTGAGGATTTCCAAGGGATGACATAATGAATACACAACTTAAATCCTTTCCTATAGTTCTTCTACTTGGTTTGTTTTGACTCTCCAAAGCACAATATTCCCAATTTTTGTAGGTATGGCAGTAAGGGAGGAAAATAAAGCCAAGACCAGAAACAACTGCACCTTAAAGATTGAACATCCTGTCCCACCCCCACTGCTGTAAATTTCTTCCTGAATGGATTGCTCATCGGTCCTTGCCTGCTTCCCTGTTTGTAGGCTCTCTCCCCTGTCCACTGGCAGACTCCACTCAGAACTCTCCAATTCTCTGCACATTTTATTTTCAAAATGTGTCTTTCCTGGAGTGCCCATTGAATATCAAAATTTGTATCTCTTTACTGTGTGGATGAATTTATTTCTGTTTTATACTCATGAGTCCAAACAGTGAAGTCTAGGAGGGTTCACTTTTCTGCTCCATCAAGGTATATTTTTAAACAGAAATACCTCCCCACAAAATAAAGCAGCAGCAGCAGCAGCAATCTTTGAAAAGGCATGTTTCTTCCTGCTATGCAAAGAAAGGAGAGAAGGCTGGGGTTATTAATCATAATAGCCATAAATTTTAAGCACATTCCATATGATGAGGAAAGAATTGTTATAAGTGTCTGGTATGAATTTTATTGTGTGATCTTGCCAATGAAAAAAAAATCAAAATGGAGTACCATTGGTTGAAGCTACTTAAAATGAGCTCTGGAGACCACAGTTAATCAGATCTCAGACAAGTGGGCAACTGAGCCTTTGAAGGAGGCAGCAGACGTGCCCATCTTCAGATAAAAGTTGACCTTTGAAACACTGCTCATCTTTGCTGAGCTTCTGTACAAGGGAACCCTTCCCCAAACTACCCAGTCTTTTTCTTATAAAACAGCTTAACTTCTGCCAGCACAGATTATAATTCCTGACTCACAAAGGATGGGATTGCCAATCCCCTTATGATTTAAATCTATGCGTACAACCACCATTTTGTAAATCCTCAGAACACATTTTTAAGATTGTTTGAATCTGTGTTTGCCCAGATTGCAAATCTAATTAGTCCCCCAAATGCAATTATCCTTGCTCTCCAATAGGGTGATTTTATTTGAAGTAAATCCATGCTCTTTACAACAAATCCACTTTATAGCAGAAGCTAAAATTCATAGAGATTAGGCATTCCACCAAAGATAACGTGGTTATTGAATAGAAACTCAGAGCCTGCCCTTGTTGAATCTAACATGACTGCCAGAGTGACCACAAACAACCTCTAATGTAATTGCAATTCGATTTGCATGTCAATTGACACAGCCCGGAGCATGACAATTGATAACTGCCATGAAGACAACCATAAAAGGAGCTAAGGAACTAAAAGAGGTAGTGCCAGCATTCCTAGAAAATTTCTGTTACATCCCCCACACCCAGCATGCAAAAAGAAAACCATGAATATTCCTCTTTATTACCCTGTCCCTCTCTTTTCTTTTTCCTTATATCTATATCCTCTTAACCCCAACGGATGGAGAAGTTAATTTGTGGTCTATGTCTCATTTCTGTTCTTGGCCAAGAATAAAGTCTCCTTTGCTGCTCAATTCTAGCTTGGTCTTATTGGTTCCACAGTTACAAGAGGGAAAAAGGATCTTGTTGGGGTCAAAAACTGGTTAACGTCCTGTAGTTCTCCAATGACTGCCCCCTTATCTCTGTACTCAGTGTGGTACTAATTAATGTTTAATATATAGCTCTACAAAGGAAACCCCCTGCTTTGTACAGTATGTCAATTTCCATGGTGCAAATACACGCAACATGCCAATGTCAACATCACTGAAGACAGAGTAGGGAAAAGAAGATGGGTGGCATATTGTTATTTAGTAATTCCCCGACATAGATACAATAGAAAAATAACAATAAGAACACAGATAATAACAAACTATGCTAAATTAATAGGAAGTAATGAGTTTTACATATTCATTACCTGTTTTAAAATGTCATTTAGTTCTAAGCTTAAACAAATTTAATTTTTATAATGATTTTGTTCAATGAAAAACCAGCTTGCAAAATTCCTGAAAATTTAACAGTTGGCTCTATGAAGCCAGTATAAGCCACTCTATCAAACACACAACTGGTTCTTCAATGCTCATAAATATGTTTCAGATTAAGAAGGAAAGAATATTAGGATGGAAAGAAAGCCAGAAATGTGTTCTGTTAAGAAGGCAAAAAAATTTCAATAAGTTGGGGTGAAGATTGGTGAGGCAAACATTTTATATTAAGTAATATGGTAATGTTTGGAGTTTGGATATGTTTGTCATCTGATTCAGAATTTGGGTGAGCCATGTGGGTTGCTTGCTTATTGATCATTGTGAAGTTATAAGCAAAATATGAGCCTACTGATTGCTTATAAAAGAAAAACATGAAATAATAATGAACACCATTCATCTGGTTTAAGAAATGGTTGGTTTGGGGAGATAGAAAGGTATTTAATCAATGCCAAATATTTTAAAATTCATTATCAACTATGGTCTTTTTCATTCTGGAACATCCATATGAAGATTTTAGTGACTAAAGAAAAAAATTTCCAAACTTTCTGCATTAATCTTTCCTGGCTTGAAGAGCTAGAACAAAATACCACATATGCAAACCTACTGCCATAGGAAGGGAAAGAGACCAAAGGAGTTAGAGCTGTCTCTTGGAGACATGACAGAGATATGCACACTGGATTTTGGTCACTGTTCTTTCACTTACTGGTGTTTTAATTTGGGGATAAGTGAATTAAGTTTTCTCAGTCTCAATTTATATACCACCCAGTACTGATAATCACACCTGGCCATCTGGCTATGTTTTAGTGTGCTAGTGATTACAATGATAATGGAAGCCAATGTACCCAAAATCCAATTTAGCTTGGAAATTGACTGAACATAGCACCTTTTGTCAGGCATTAGGGCTACAGTAATGACTGAGACAGACTAGGTCCTTCCTTTTAAGGAATGTTCAACCTACCATAAAGCAAAGTTTAGAAAAAGAGAAAATCTATATGCAATGTATTAATCTCTGTTGTCATTTCTTTATCAGGAACATTCATTGGGCAAATGCAAGAACTGAAAAAGAATGCATGAGCATTCAAAATGTGTGAGGTTTTCTACAGGAGCTCCTGAAATTTATTCAACTTTACAAGATCAGACTGGACAAGTTGCATTGATGTAATTAAAAGGGAAAAGCTACATCAAGATAAAGATTTGCATAAGTAAAAAGACCCATCATTCCAAAAATAAAGACAACTTTTACTTCCCAACATTTTTTTTTTCATTTTAATAATCTAAATAGATAGCTTCATTACAAATAGCATAAAGAAAGTAATTACATGGCAGAAAAACAACTTAGATAAGTGTCTGAAAGCCTTTTTCATCTTCTCTTACATGGTCAATGTTGGTGACAAAGTTAGTTTTAAGTTGGATGCAGAGTATTTAACCTTGAATGTCTGCTTTTCATTTGCATAACAATAAGTTCTGGCTATTGGATACTCTGTCCAAAAACTCCAAAAAGCTATTATTACTTGGCTTAATGGCCTGTGTAACCTAATTTAAAATGGGAAGGTGAACTTCAGGTTTTCTTTCCTTAGTTTACTGTGAAGTAAGCATTAGCATATTATTTCTTCCAGCTATCACTCATCATTTAGGGCTTCTTCCAGTGAGAGCAATCTGCCACATCATGGGTTTGGTTGAAAATATGTTTCGGTTGCCCAGAAGGATACCACGGAGCACATTAGACAGAAAATGGAGAGACTGGGCTTTTCACAACACAGAAATGTGTCAATCTAGGTTCTACATTTGTGTGATGACTCAATGTGACCTTGATCATAGCATATAAACGACATAACTGGCCCTTATTTGCCTCATCTGGAAAATGGGACAAGAGACAACTCTTAGGAGCTGCCTTCTCTGCAAACAAAGGTATGGCCCCTATAGATCATGGCTGAGAAACCTTTCTGCCCTCTGTACAACTGACATACTCCAGTGTGACACTGGCTCAACACAAGGTAGCCCCATTCTCTGTCTGTCCTGGAACTGGGTGTTTGTGCAGAGACATAAAGAATTGGATCTCTGGTGCTAATAACAGTAATAATGCCAATCAGACGTACAGCGCACCAAATACTATTCTTTTCTTTTGAGGCAAGGTCTCACTATGTAGCCTAGGCAGGACTCGAACTCAACATCCTCCTGCTTCAGCCTCCCAGGCACAAAGTCCTGTTGCTCAGGCCTCTTTGGCAGCCCAGCTCTTCAGGGTTCCACTGCTTGGATTTGATGGTAGCCCTCAATGCTCCTTGAAACAATTCCTTCAGCCAACATTGGCCAGAGTCAGGTCACTTACAAACACAGAAGATAAAATGGAAACAATCAAACAAAAAATAAGATTTAGTGAATGCAATTCTTATATAAGGATTAGACATAGCTTATGTTAGACAGCTAAAAAAGGAGCTAGAACTATTACAAAAGAGAATAGTAAAGAACTTTGTCACTGAAATGCCTCAACTATCCATGGTCCTCTAGCTCCCATTTATGAGACTCTCGAGATACAGCCAGAGCAGCACTAATACTGGTCACTGAAAGGTTGTTCTGAGCCTGGCACTGTGCTATGAGCTGTGTTTTCTTTATCTCATTTGACTCTCACAGGCCTCAGTGAGTTAAGTACATCCACTACGTCCATTGCACATGTAGAGGAATTCCTTCTCTCTGTCTCTCTCTCTCTCTCTCTCTCTCTCTCTCTCTCACACACACACACACACACACATACACACACCCTTTTCTCTCCTTCCTCACCCCTGAGGGGAAGGAGGATCTGACAGTATAAATAGCTAGAAATTGAGCTAATGTTAGTGTCTCAGGATCTGACCAAGGACAGCAGGCAGAGTTGGCATGTCGCCAGTTGCTACAGTGTACAGAATACGAAAGTCCAGAATGTGAAAGTTAGAAACAGTGGCCATAGAAACTGGAGTCACCCACAGAAGGAGTGGTCCCTAAAGTGGACAGAGTAGACTGACCGAGATGATCAGAGAAGGACAGGAGAGAAGGAGGCCTGCGAGAGAAGGAGGACAAGAGAGAGGCTACAGAGATTGCCCAAGTTAGAGACCTGAAGAGGGAAGAAGAATCAGCTGGATGCAGAGGTACCCACCATAAGCTGAACAGTTTCCTATTTGGTGGCAAATGGCAAGATGTAAATGACATTGTGAGTAGTGCTGAGGACTTCCATATGAACAAGAGTACATCAGCTGAGACAAGTTAAGTCATTTGTGCATAGTCACACAACTGGAGTGGAATTGGAATCTGGGCTGTCATGTTCTAGAGCCCATGCCTCTAGCCACATTATCTGTTTCTGGCTATGTTGCTCTGGAGTTCACACCTTGGTGCTTTTCTTACTAGTATTTGCTCAAGTCAATCCCAAAACTCTTTAAAATCTGGCTCAGCCCTTAGGGCCAGGTTCAAACGCCACTTCTAGTGCTAAGCCCTTCCCAGTAACTCAAGTCTCAACACCCCTTGATCCTTGCAATGTGTTGAAAGCTTATATCCCGCACCCAAATTCTATTCTCAAGGTGATGGTATTGGGAAGTAGGGCCTTCTTGGGTGATTAGGTTGAGACAGCAGAAAACTCATGATAGGGGTTAAGTGCCCTTATACAGGAAGCCCTAGGGAGACTCCTGCCACTTCTATGTGCATGTAGCATGGGACTACACAGGGGAAAACAGTCTTCTGTGAACTAGAGAGGGGGCCCTCACTACACACCAAATCTGCTGACATCCTGATCTTGGCCTTCCCAGGCTCCAAGACAATGAGGATTAAATTCCTATTGCTTATAATGACCAGTTCATGGTACTTTTGTTGCAGCTGCCCCAATGGATTAAGTCACCCCATAGCACTTTACCTCTCTAGCCATACAAAATAGATTCTGCTTGACATGAGAGCTAGATAACTGTATTCTCTCTACCAAGTGGGGTCAAGTGCAGAGACCCTGCAGACATCCTTGGCTTTCCCCCACCCACCCTGAAACACACCCCAGCACCACCAAGACGATGCACTGCACTTAGCACTCAAGAAATACTCTGAAGTGGAAAGGCATGCAGAGACTTCAAACAACCAGACACTCCACAGCCTACTAGAAAACGCCATCTGAAGACAGCATCTGACCCAGCTCCATCCCTCAGGCCAGAAGGCAGGCAGGAAGCTTCTTCTAAAGACAGGGCCGTGGCATCATTCAACAAGTCACCCATTGTCTCTTTATACACAAGTAGTTAGTTAACTTGTTACCTAATTTTAATGCACAAAAGAGAGGCAGGAAGTTCCCCTGATAGAATCACGGACTTCACCATATTTACTTGAATAATTTCCCCTGGTGCTGATTTGACCAAGAAATGCTTTCCTAGTCACACGCCTCCGGGCTCTGTGTCCCAGGAATCAGCAGGGCCCAGCATCCTCTCATGCTAACCGGGCTAGTGGTTGTCCCTGATGAGCCACCTCCAGTGTGGTTGTAAGACGTCACTAGAGCTCCTCCAGTTGCCACATCCTGAGCATGAGGACCTCAGGGGCCGTCTACCTACTCTGGCAGGTAATTCTGCAGTCTTACAGAGGAATGTAGGAAGAGAGACGTAAACTAGAACCTGTTAACTTGAACCACCAGTGATCAGTGTCTGTGGTGGGGCCTTTGAGAGAAACTGTCATGGAGCCTGACACAAACAAGCTGGAGAAGCAGCCTCTGCTCCCACAGCACTTTCAGTTGTGTCCTCTTAAATTTATATATCCATTTGTGGGAGTAATTATAACATAAGAAAGCAACTAAGAAGTGATGTTGGTCTTCTCTCAAATCTCTTTTTTAATTAAATCAAAACTATACCTGCACATGCTTTTTTTAAAAATCAAATAATTCTATGTCTTCTCACAAAAAATGACCCTCTCCAATCATCCCTTTACCACTCCATTCCTCCCCACCTTTGAAAACCACTTACTTCATTATTTTAACAGATTTACTGTAGTTACCTCCATGTCTCTGAATAGATCATGACTTGTCAGTTGTATGCATCACCCATTTGAATCATGAGGATGTGGCTCTCATTGGTTAGCTGTCCATCTCTGCCTACAAACCCCTCATCTTCCTACCTTCACAATCCACTAACCTACCAACGATTGGATTAATAGTCAGGTTTTATGTTATCATGACTGTAACTCAGTGGCTTTCAACCTAGCCCAGTAATGCCTCTTGAAAAGGAATATGGAATGTGGAGCTGTATTTCGTCTGTCAGAGTATTGGGAAGACAGGAGTTCCGGTCAATGGCACCTAGTGTGTGAGTCAAGGATGCTGACAGTCCTGTAATATGCTGGACATGACTGCACAGCAAGTGCCCAAAATTCCAATACATACTTCTAAGAAGCTGTAATACTATTTACTGCTACTATAACTACTTTTTCCATCCATGGGTCACTTTCTGTTTTCCCTGGAGTTAACATCTTAATTTTTTTTATGTGTGTGGTACTGGGGCTTGAACTCAGGGCCTTCACCTTAAACCACTCCACCAGCCCTATATTTGTGAAAGGTTTTTGGAGATAGGGTCTTGCAGAACTATTTACCCAAGCTGGCTTTGAACCATGATCCTTTTGATCCCTGCCTCCTGAGTAGCTAGGATTACAGGCGTGAGCCACCATCACCTAGCTGTATTAAAGTTTGTATGTTTCTCCTCTGGAACCTCTGTATTCTGATATTTCACAACAATGTGTCATGGTCTATTTTCATCCTCCGTGTTGGGCACCTGTCTAGAGACCCCTTTCACTTGAAAGATTTCTGTGCCTTGGCTCTCAGTTGTTTTCTGGGATTGTGCTGTGAATGGCTTTCTTCTTTCTGCCTCCTCAGCCTTCTTTTATTCATTCATGTTACTTCACCTTTGGAATTCCCACTTCTCAAATTTCATTAATGTTTTCTTGCATTTAGTTTTTTTGTTTGCTCTATTTTTAGGAATATTTTGTCAGATTTTACTTCCAGTCTTTCCAATGAGACAATTTTTGTCATGGTAATGTTGTACCATACCTATTGATATTTTTAAGCCTTAAGATATTTTTCCTAATGTTTCTATTTTTTAACATTCTATTTTTGATTAATTCATGGACATAATATCTTCTTTTATAGAAAATTATTAACAAAGGTTTTTTTCCTTCTGTTTTATTTTACATTTTCTTTTTCTTACATAGACGTCTCCAGGCTATTTTGTTTTGTTTTTGTCTGGCATTTAAAGTTCATATTATACTTAAAAATGGAGCACAAATGTGTGTGTGGTGATCCTGGGCATTCTGAGAATATTCAAGTGGAGTGCAAGAAATTGCTCTACAAAGAAAAGATAGGACTTCAATGTACCCATCACTAATCGACACCCCAAGAACATGATCTGTCTGTGCTATTTCCTTAGGAATCTTCCTGTCAGTGTCTTACTTCTTTTGTTGCACTAGTAAAATTTCTACAGGAAGAGCTTTTCCAACATCCTGTCTAAGGAGGGTAAGTTTGGTAGTTAACTTTCAAAGGGCACACATGATAACTTCCTTTGAATTCCCATTTCATGCTGGCCTCTCTTCCTTCACTTGCATATAGGAAACCCCAGTCCAATTTTTATACTTTCAAAGGAGTGACTTCTTATTCCTCTATTGGGGATTGGTGGGGAAGTAACCAACTGCACGGAATGGGGGAGTTAAGATGGAGATCTATTTGCTTCTTAAATTGACCTTCAATCAAGGCCTTTGTATTACCTTCCTTGACTTGACTTCCAGAGGTACCTGAACATAGTAACTCTTGAGCCTCTGCAGGGACATTATGTAACAGGTACTTAAAAGCTGTTTTTGTTAAAAACAATACTAAATCCTCACTTGGGCCTGCAAGTGTCCAAAGGGTATCTGAAAGCTTGGTGTCTCTGCCTGCATCTGTGTCTCCTGCTCTGAGAATCCTCTCCTGCAGTCATTTTGCAGCCATCTCAGAATCCAGGAAGCAAAAGACTAAAGGATAAACATCCTGTGACAGGATGCAAAGCTGCCAACTGCCAGGCAGCAATGACTCTTACTTAAAGGCTGGCTCTGCTTGACCAATCCTGAAACAATGAGCAAGGGAACAACTATACCATGACTGGGAATGTTTAATAATGCATACTTCACTTCTTCTGTTCCAAATTCTTCCTCTGGTTAAGCCCAATGCAAACATCTGGAAGGGGAAGATGGTTTGAAATCATCCCCTTCTTCCTCCCCCAAATATGCTTGTGCTACATTTATTAAATCTTCCTTCTCAGACCTCTACCATTACTGCAACTTTATTTGTTGTATTGGGGCAAAATAAATGGAATCCAAGAGTTTGTGCCTGAGGCCTAAAACTAGTGTAACAACAGTAATGCAATAGTAATCTGATGTTTCTCTGCTTCCCTCACTGTCACCTTTGCCTGGCAAAGGAAGTGTTTCTTATAGCTGACAAACCAGTTATCACTCACCCATCCCTTGCTCAGCTTCCAAACAGTGTTGCTGTTGGGTTCTCTTATAGCATCATTACACTTGAGGACTTAACCTGTTTATGTAAATTTCTTTATAGTTGTTTTAATGGGGGTTTGGGAAGAAGTAGCAATTAATGGGTAAATGGAACCCATCATCATTTTGGGAGTCCTATGATTTATTCCTTACACCACAGCCAAAGTGATCTTTTAAAAATTAAAGTCAGATTATATTACTATCTGGGATTCAAATCTTTAATGACCAATCTTTGACTTTCTTTTCTACTCCTTTGCTTCTCATGTGCCAGTTCCTTTTCATTTAGTCTTCTTGTTACATCAAATACTCGTTCCCTCCTCAGGGCCTTTGCACTTACAATTCTCTCAGTTGGGAAGATTTTCTCCCCCAGGTCTTCAGTCACTCTGGTTTTATTTGTCACTCCATCTTCAGCTTAAATACCATTTCCAGAAACACCTTCCCTGACTTCTAGAAGAGCCACTGGGTCACTTACTATTGTATCATTTGGCTTCAGTTCTCTGCCTTGCTTGGATCATTATTTGATAACATTCTTGTTCACCTGTTAGATTTTTAAACTATTTCACCCAATTAGAAGGAAAGAGACCTTACTTTCTTGATTGCTGTTGTATCTTGTATTTGTCATGATTCTTTGGAGAAACAGAATGAATAGTAGGGATACACACACACAACACCACACACACACACACACACACACACACACACACACATACAAGTTGGACATCCTTAGTTTGAAAATCTAAACTCTGAAATGTGAGATTTTAGATTTTCAGATAAGAGAGGTGCTGAACCTGTAAAGCCTAAGCAAATATTAAAAAATTAGAAAAACTCTAAAACCTGAAACACTTCTGATCCCAAGCATTTCAGATTATACACACTCAACTTGTGTGTTTGTGTGTGTGTGTATGTGTAGAAAGAGAGAGACAGAGACAGAGAGACAGACAAATTTATTTTAAGAAATTTACTCACATGGTTATGGAGGCTGAGAAGTCCAGACACAGGGGAAACAATGGTGTGTGTTCCAGTCCAAGTCTGGGGCATTTGATCAATGATCAGTGTGCCTGCTGGTGGCTTTGACTGGAAGACAATGAAACAGAACAAATTCTTTCTTCCTCTGGTATTTGTTCCAGTTAGACTTTCTTTGGATTATAAAAGCCTCACCCACAAGGTGGGGTGCGGGTGGAGGATGATGGGATAACCTGCTTCACTCTGTCTTCGGAGTCAAACTTGTGTGTCTTCACATTCACATCCAGCATAATGTTTAATCAAATATCTGAGGACTACCTGGCTAGTAAAGTTGACATATAACATTAACCAGCACAAAGACTGACCTTGTATAAGAAATATTTGTTGAAAGAGCAAGTGAACAAACAAATTCTCTGATCTTAACAGAGGTTGTCCTGTGATTTTAACAGAGGAAGAACTGCTTGGGTGTGTACTTGGCAGTGACTGGAGAATGTCTCATTGTGTTTCCCCAACCCTAACCACAGACATGACACTTCTATCAAGTTTTCCCAACTGCTTGCCAACTTAGCACTGCTTGTCATCCAGGTCAAGGCCATTCCTCTCCTGCACAGCCTCCAACATGGCACTGTCATGGATAGTCAGAGGCTACAGTTTCAACACTGTAATCCCCTACCCACAGAACTTGGGGAGAGCTTGTACAGGAAGGCTTTAGCACCTCTCAGTGCCAGAGGGAGGCCTTTCTCAGGGACAAAAGAAATCTTCTGAGCATAGGATGTTTCAATGATTAAGAATCCTGCTTCCTTGTGAACCAGAAGGTGGCCTTGGACAGTTCACTACCACAGACCTTCCCAAAACTACCACTGTCATAATTGCTCCTCCATGATAAATGGTAAGGATACTATTAGGAAAGACTCTTATTGACAGGCCACCTCTCTTCCAGGATGCCTTCCAACTGATGTGTTGCATATAACTTCCTTTCTTGAAGCATCTATTTATATACTCCACCTTCTCTGGCTTCGTGAGTATTTACCAAAGTAATACATTTAGGTACACAGTAGTGATACTGTGGAAGAAATAAACGATCATCTCCAACTACAGGAGCACAACTCCCTGGTTTGGCAGGAAATAATCTGTGGTAGATCATGCACCAAGTATTTAACTTGCTAGTTCACAGTGGCTTGGAGTGGGGAAGATCAAAAGTTCCAGAATAGGAAACTTCTTGCATGTGGCTAATGTATCTAAGAACCACCTAACTAACTAGTGACTCATGACTCAATCATCCTCCAGGGCCCTGAGTCTAAGTCATTGAGGTAGCCCTTTGTAGGGAAGCTAGAATTCCATCTTTGTTTTCTCTGATATGGGAATTCTTTTTTGATGACTCAGGTACTCCCAAGTGGCTGTTTTCTAACTGGGATGCTGGTCCTTAAACTCTAGGAAAAGCGGTCTTCAGGGAGCCTCTCTTCCATGCCATCTCTCTCTTCTGGCACTTTATGCATATCCAGCACATCATTTGTGCTAGTGCTTTGGCTGTTTCTTTGCCTCCTGTGATACTACTAGCTCCGAAGGACACAGGCTATGCCTTACTTGCCATCATATCCCAAACAAATGCCTAAGAATTATTTAATACTCAATGGCCATGGTGAATCCAGGCAATGGCTATTATAGAAATGAGATTAATACAATTTGGGGTAGTCTGGAAAGAAGGAATATGTAGAGTCACCTGTTTATTCGATGTGGTCAATAGTAAAAAGCTATTAAGCAGCATTAGCAGTCATGTGCTAGCCAGAGAATGGAAAATTGAAACCATTTGTCAGAAACAGCACATTTCCTTTAAAATTGCTTTAGAATATTCAGCAACAATCAGCAGTTGTGGGATGGGAAGTACTCTGGGCAGTTCCTGGTGACAGTAAGAGTTTGCTCCTCTGTTCCCAGTGGAGGCCCCTGACACACTTGAACAGAGTGAACAGCCCCACATTGCAAAGGCCTACAATCATTTCCTTAACTCTTCCTATTATTCCCCCTTTACCTCCCAGCACATAAATGAATTAGAATGGATATTCTTCATGTTGGCAACACCAAGAATCATGCACTGATTGCTCTGTCCTTTGTAGGTCTTGCTGCCCATGTCCTACAAGTTGAAGGGTGAATTTGGATGTAACTGTTTCTAGATTACTCCTAACTCAGAACACTTAGTTCATTTGCCAGAAGTCATAATCTCCATGGTGCACAAAGCCATGGTCATGATATTCAGAGCCACTCAAAGAAATTTCCCTGTTTTTCCAGCTATGACTTCCTTACAGCACCTATTTTTTCAGACATAAGCACTCAGTGCTATTTGGCTTTTGGATGCATAGCCAATCAATCTCAAAATTTATGATTATGGTAGAAAAGAGAAATTTGGAACACATCCTAGCTCCTACCTTGGGCTTAGAGTTTACAAATATACATAATCTTATCTTGTTAAGGCAGCTGAGAGGTTACAAAGGAATGATTGAACTTGATAGTGACTTTGTGTTTGTCAATCCTGTTTAACAAGACAGATGAAATTTTGCCTTCTGTTTTGACAAGGAAAACAAAACTGGCAGACTCAAACCAAAGAGCAATGGGCAAGACTTTCAGCTCAGAAATCAACTTCGGTGGTGTGTGCCCTCTCAGAGTCAAGGCCAAGCAAGGTGTGGTATGACTCACAAAGAATGGATGTAGAGCCTTAGTGTGTAAGAGGCTCCTGGGGAAGAATAAGATAGGCAGTAAGTATATGGTGGCCCCATCCCATGGGGAACCAGACTTCTCAAACTTGCTGCTTATTCCTGCTTTTTTGTTGCCCATCTTTGGAAAGTACAGAAGTCACTATATTGTTTGTAACTCTGTCATATGTTTTAAATCACACTCCCCAGAATATTTCACCTGTGTATGACTAAGCAAGATTTGCTGTTCTTTCTCTCTTGTAACCTTTACTCATTGGGATGAGCAAATTCAAAAATAGCCCAAAAGTAGACGAAGAGTAAAAACAACCAGAGTTACAGGAGTTCAAATGAGAACATTGATTCTTGCTCCCAAAGACTTATTCTTTCAATAAGTGCAGATGCCAGATGACTTTAGACTCATTAACCAGTTGCAAGTTGCCTAGCATTTTTCCTCAGAGGATTCAACTGGCATTAAGACAATAATGCTCACATACTTGCACAAGGTTCTTGTTGTTAACCTTTCTCAGAAAACGATACCAAGGTGGAAAGTTGTCTCCTATGCAGCATACCAGAAAGATGGTGGATGGAAAATATTCCTCAATCAAGGGAAGCTTCTAAAGTCAGTTAGACTGTCCCAGGGTACATTTCAAATTTGACTGAAAATTTCTAACCAACTTAGAATAAGCAGGGGAACCAAGATCGGTCTGCCTCTTCTATTTATGTGAAATTAGAGCACAAAGCTCTTTAACTCATGTGCAAAGGCATCCAAAATACCTCGGAGCTCCCAAAAGGAGTTCATTTGCAGAGAAAGATATGCTTGCCTTGGCTAAGGGGTAAGAGAGAGTTTTCTGCAGAACATGCAATTTAAAGGCTAATTTTGTGCCTGATACACAGAGGACATTCACTCAATAAATGCTATTGACTGGCAAATAACTTGAAAAGCAGTCAAAAGGCTTTTGGAATTGATGATTTCTTAACTCCTTGCAGCCTGTTTTCTGTTGGCTTTTGAAGCATTGTCTTCAAGGCTTCCATTTTAAAGAACAGCATCATTTGGAATTCTTTTAGAACTTTGAGATGCCTTGTAATTCCATTGACCTTGAAGGCTTGGAGTCAATACAGCTGAATGACTAATGTGAGTGGAGTTGTGCCTCCTGAGATTTGAAACAATTCTTTTCAAATGGGGTGTCAGTCAATGAGCACACAGAGAGCTAAGCCATTGTCTCCTACTTCTGAATGACACTCTGGCTGTCTTGAAATGTAGAAGTTTCCAGAAATCCCAGAATAATGTCCACTTTCTCTTCCCTGAGGTGTCACTAATCCTCTAGTCTTAATCTGTCACCTGCAATTGTTAGATGTGTTGGGCATTGTGACCACAACCAATAATAAACAGCTTCTTCTCATCTTTTGTCTGTTAAAGTGAGTGATGTTTTTGTGACTTTTCTTGGATGTACAGAAATGGGGTAAAAAGTGAGTTGGATTGATTTTCCTTGGAAATGACAGGGAATTTTTGGCCGATGGGGAGAGACTAGACACAAAGGACAAGATAGGTTGGGAACAAATCAGGGGAGCGCTGGAAAAAGTTTGGGGAGGAAAAACGAAGGCTGAGTTCAGACAAGGGAGAAGAGAGAGCTCTAAGGGTTCACAAGTTGCTGAGAAATAGAGGCAAGTGGGAAAAAGATTTTAATAAGCTTAGTCTGTATTGAGAATGAACTAGGGAATCATTCATGGTACTGAAATTACCTTTCAAGTATCATTGTTGAATGACATATTGTTTGCCTGTAATGCCATACCGTACTAAGGAGGATCCACAAGGGAGCTCAACATTCTGTGAATTGGGGAGGTTGTCACAGTTCCGCCCAAGTTTCTGCTACCAGCTGGAAATGCATTTAAATGCACCTTGTTGATCTTTCTTAACACTGGCTGGTCAAAAGCTTCTCCTCAAAACTTAGTTCCACAGAATCTGAAGGTTCGCAGGACTTCAGAGTAAATCTAAAGCCTAATGAAATGGATGAATTTGTTTTTTTGAGACAAGTTCTGGCTATGTAGCCCAAGTTGGACTTGAACTTAAGATCCTCCTCCCTCATTCTCCCAAGTGCTGGAATTTTAGGCCTGTGCCACCAAACCTGGCTTGGAATTTTTCTTTTAAATGAAGGTGAAACCTTCTATGGTTTCTAAAGGTTGTATTAATTTTAGAACTTGGAAGATGTACTATTATTTCCATATATAATAGACTCTATTCAAGTCCTAAGATGAAGTTATTAACATTTTTTTATTGGGTAATAGCTTTGTTGTGTGGTATTCATATACCATACAATTCACCTATTTAAATTAAAATGTACTGTTGGCCTGGCAGCCTGGCTCAAGTAGTAGAGAACCTGCATAGCAAGTGCAAGTCCCTGACCTCAACCCCCAGTACTGCCAAAAAAATAAAATGTACTGTGAAATGGTTTTTAATATATTCACAGTTATACATTCACTATTATAATCTATTTTAGAATATTTTCATAATTTCAAAAAGAAACCCTATACTCTAGCCTCTCCATCACCTCACCCCTGGTACTAGTATGTACTCTGTCTCTGCAGATTTACCTATTTTAGAAATTTCAGAAAAGCAGAGTGATAATATGTGGTTCTTCATAACTGACTTCTTTTATTTAACATAGTATTTTCATGTTACAGCATGTGTTAGCAGTTTTCATGTAACTTTTTTGCACAAATAACATTCCTTTGTATGAATATACCATACTATATTAATTCAACTGATAGACATCTGCATTGTTTCCACACTTTGGCTATTTTGGCTATTGTAAATAATACCGCAGATATATGTTTTCATTTCTCTTAGGTTTGCAGAATGATTTGGTAAGTCTACATTGAACCTGGTGAGGAACAGTCAGCCTGTTCTCCATTGTGGCTGCACCATTTCCCATTTCCACTAAGGACTGCAATTTCTCCATATCCTCATTGCCAGTTTTGTTCTGAATTTTTTTGTTACTGCATCCTGTTTGTATGAAGTGGTATTTCATGGTGATTTAGATTTGTATTCTAGACATGACTAATGGTGACAAGCACCTTCTCACATACTGTTGGGCATTATATTCTTTAGAAAGACATGTTATTCAAGTCTTCTGCTCATTTTCCAATTGGGTTATTTATTTTATTATTCTGGACTTCTAAGAGTTCTTTATGTATTCTAGATACAATTTCCATATCAGATATTGGATTTTCAAAAATTTTCTCCCATGGTGTGTATAGTATTTTCAGTTTGTTAATTGTAACCTTTGGAATACAAATGTTTTTAATTTTGATGAAGTTCAACTTGCAACAGGTGCTTAAGACCTGCTTTTGCTAGGGAGTACTGAATTAACTGGGTCTATGAATTAAGTGAAAGTAGAATAAAAAAACTAGCATCCCAGCCTCCACTTTGCGTCTGTGCTATGAGGCATCCTCTCCTTACAGCTACCTTGGAATCCAGAAAAGATAGGACTTAACATCTTACAACACTTACAACAAGAGATGAAGGAAAATGCTCTTCTGCAAAACAGACCACCTGCCCCTCATGTGACTACTGGAACACACCCGGGACTGGGACTGCTTAATAATTATGCATACCTCTCTCCATGCTGGGAAGCCCAAGTTTACACTTTTTAAAAAAACTAAATCAGACAATATTCTTGAACCATCTCTCTGTGACAACCTGGAAGAGTAAACTTCTGTCAAACAAAACATACATCTTCACAGGTGGTGCCAGGACCAAGGTCACATGGCCTAAGGTATACACCTTACACGTATCCCAGAATTGAACTCCTGTGTTTCCCCTTTAAAACTGGACATTCTCTCTCAGAAGTAGGAAAACAGAGCTTTGAGATTTATCTATTTTCCTCTTTGTCTTGTGAATAATAAATCTTATCTCCTTTTCCTCAGAACACTGCTCTCATTATTTGTACATTGATATTCCAAGAACAGCAGATGGACTTTTTGTAACATTCTTTCTTTCTTTTTTTTTAATGTGTAGATGGCTTTATTAAGGGCTTGGGAAGGTGAAGGGAATTCACTGTAGCATGAGAAAATGACTCAAAACATATTGTCATATAATCCTGTTTCTAAAAGTGCTGTGGCCACCTCCATCTTGCTGGGTCCTCGCCTTTACCAAATCCAATGTCTCAAAGATCAACCTCTATGTTCCCTTCTAGGAATTTTACAGTTTTACCTCTTACATTTAGGTCTATAATCCATTTTTGAATTAATATTTGTATATAATGTGAGGCAGAGGTCGAACTTCATTATTTTGCATATGGATATCAGCTTTCCCCAGCATCACTTGTTGACAATACTATTCTTTCCTCATTGAATGATCTCAACACTCTTGTTGAAAGGAATTGACCATAAGATGCATGAGTTTATTTTGGACTTTCAATTTTATTCCGTTTATTTATATACTATGATTATGTTAGTACTATCTTGATTTAAATCACTGTTTTATAGTAAGTTTTAAAAACAGGAAGCGTGAGTTGTCCTACATTGTTGTCCTACATTGTTTTAGTTATTCTGGGTCTCTTGCAATCCTATGTGGAGTGTAGAATCAGCTTGTTAATATCTACAAAGAAACCATCTCAGATTGGATAATGATTATGTTAAAGTGTAAGTCAATTTGGGAAGGACTGCCATCTTGGAAGTAGTCTAATCCTTGGAGATGGAATGTCATTTTATTGAAATTTTCTTTATTTTAACAATGCTTGGTAGAGTTTAAACTTCGCACTTCTTTTGTTAAATTTATCCTTGTATATTATTTATTCTTTTTGATGCTATTATGAATGTAATTGTTTTCTGAAATTCATTCTCAGATTGTTCACTGAAAATGTATTGAAATACAATTAATCTTTACCCTTTGACCTTGTATTCTGAAATCTTGTTTAATACACTTATTATTTCTGATGGTTTTTAGTGAATTTCTTAACAGTTTCTACATGCATGATCAAGTCATCTGTGAAGAGAAATAATTTTACTTCTCCTACCGTATCAAGATGCCTCTTACTTTATTTCTAATGTGATTATCCTTGGTAGAATATATAGTACAAAGCTGAATAAAAATGTTTAGAGCCGACCTCCTTCAATATTAGAGAGAAAACATCAACCTTTCACTGATCTTAATGTTAGCTGTGAGTTTTTGTAGATGTACTTCAGTAGTTTGAGAATGTTCCCTTCTATTCCTCAACTATTGAGTGCTTTCTAATCAGGAAAGGTTTTGTCATACTTGTTGATATGTTGTCATCCATTAAATTGGTTTCAAATTTTAAACCAACTATGCCTCCCTGAGGTAAATCCTACTTCATTGTGTGTGTCGTGGTACTCAGTTTTCTAGTGTTGTGTTGAAGATTTTTGCATCTATATTCATAAGGGATTTTATTCTGTAGCTTTCTTTTGATGTCTTTGGTTGGTGTCAGGGAGATAATAACCTCATTCAATAAGCTGGGAAGTATTTTTTTCTCATTCTATTTTTGGAATAGTTTGTGAATATTAGATATTAATTCTCCTTTAAATGCATGGTAGTGAGCCGTTCGTTATTATTTAAAACTGTTTCTCCTGGGCCACCTAGGTATAAGGCAGCATTTTAGGCAGTACAGATATAACAATAAAAACATTACCACCCTCGAAATGCTAATGTTTTTTGCCAGTTTTTTGTTTTATTTGGAAAACTGACACTTAAATATTTATTGTATTTGTGCACTTCCTCATGTTAACCTAAGATTTAACAACAAAAAATTATGAGGTAAATCTAGAATTCTGATTCTCATGGGATTTATTTAGCATTTAGCATAAAATTGAGGCAGGCTAGGTTAGGGACAGTCTGTGACTGCTCCCCGCTTGGCTTAAGGGCTCCTGTCCTTAGCTCACAGGTGAGACAAGCCAGGTGATGATGTATTGTCTCCCCACCTCCAAGTTCAAGATGGTATAAAAACAACCTGCCAAGAGACCCTGGCCTTTCTTCTTCCTTTCCCTTACCTGGAAGAAACGGTGACTCCCCTTCCCTCAATAAAGCTATTCTAACTCTCCCCATCCATGTGTTCTGCTTGGCTTCTTCCACTTGGAATGCAAGGACCAAGATTGCAGATAACATTTGTGGTGAGCCAGTCAGGAGCAACCAAGGGGTGAGATCCCCATATGCTATCTCAGCTAATCCTTTTTTATTTCCATCCATCTTTCTCTGTCTTCTGGTCCCATGCCTCACTACCGGATGTTTCAGAACCAAACACCACTCACTCCCAGTGGTATGGGATCCTCACACTGGGACATTCACTCCATGCTCAGGTCCGCACCCTGATTGGCAGGATACAACATTCACCTGCAGGACTCATGAGCACCCCAAGGCACAGGGTTCATGTCCAAGTTCCCTGGACCCTGCCCCAGGGGATAGACCACATTAAAGGTAGCTGCCTGTTCCTTAACCTTATCCTCCCTAACCTTTAATCCTCTCTCCTGTCCTTTCCTTCATTGTGCTGTGGGAGATTAAACTACAAGGTCTTTAAATCCCACATGGCTGGTAACAATTAAAAACGCCCCCACCATTCCTGCTGGGTTTATCCCCCCAATCTTTCTGTTCATCTCTTCTTCTCTCTCTCCCCCTAACTGGAAGTTTTAAGACAACAAATGGGAGGCACACCTCATTCAGCCTATTTGGCCACAGGCTTTTTTTAAAAGAAGAAAGAAACTGGCTCCAGAGGGGCTAACATCTGCCTGGGAAAGCACCACTGCTCAGAGAAATAGGGGAGGGAGCCGCAGGAACAGGGAGCAAATATACTGTTCCCTGAGGGTTAGCAGACTTGTTCCCCTGTACTCGCCCTCTGGGGGGCATAAAACTACAGGCATTTAGACCTGTCAGGGAATGCACTAAAACAGTAAAGGAAACAGAGCTTACTGCCCCATCCTGAATGCTGCATCCCGGCCACCACCAACACCTGGGCATAAGTGCACACACAACCTCCTGGCGCATCCCTTAGTGCAGGCACAGGCAGCATGGAGCATGGGTGGCTTGGCAGATGCACCTGGTTTCCCAGTCCTGCTCCTTGTAGTGGACGCACATATTTTCCCAGCTCAAGCCTGGGGCGGATATAAGTTCCACCACCAGAGAGGGTGGAAGTTCCAGCCCAGAGGACTGCAGCAGGCTGCTGCTGGTGCAGGACCTCCAGAACTCCTGCCTGGTGGGTGACCTCTGGAAAGCCTGGCGATGCTATCTGGCAGGACCTCTGGTCCCATCTGGCAGATGGCCACTGGCACAGGACCTCTGGAACTCTCATCATCATTCTACGGGATTTCCAGGGTCCTGCCCCATGTACCACCACTCAGTACGATCCTCCAACCTCTCCCCTCAGGTCTGAGCTGACAAAAAGAGGGGGAGCACAAAGACATGGCAGCTCTACCACCAGCAGGAAGGCTAGGGAGGCTTGGGCACCAGGGATAAGGTGGGCAGTGGCTCGGGAGCTCACCAGGACCACGTGTGCTCTCACCAGCCATGCCTTGTGTGGTTCCCCAGTCCCATGGTAATGGTGGCGATAGGAAGGTCTGCATGCCCCCCAAGACTTGGGTCCATAGACCCTGCTCCCGGAACCAATTTTTTTTTTAAAAAAGGGCGCACCACCTCTAGTGACTAAAGCCCCAAGCCTAACAAAACTGCCTTTTTCCTATCTGAAACCTCCTCTGACCCACTCCCTTGCCTGCCTACTAGGCCTACCCTTTCCCCTTAAGACCCCATCCCAACTCTCCCTGTCCCTGTGGCCTATAGGGGATCTCAGACAGGCTCACCCTGATGTCACATTCTTTTGTCCCAGGGCTAACAAGGACTTGTCTGCCTATCTTAGCCAAAGATGATAAATTCCACTCAAAGGTAAAATCTAATTTAACATATAGGTTACATCTGTGTAGCTGTGATGTTGACTGTTGCTGTCCTTAAATGTTAAATGTATTTAAATTCTCTTAAGTATGTTTTGTGAAATTAAAAATAGTGCCATTCAATTAAGGATTTAATATTGGTCACCCATAATGTATATCTGTAATAAAAGACGTTGTAACTTATTTAAACATCATCTCCTCTAGAGGCAAAATTTAAAGGGGCAATTTATTCTATCAATAAAATGCCATCTGTTTATACTTAATAGTACTGATTCATACTGTCTATCATAATTATTATTCTAAAATGCAATATCCAATAAACATTTAAACAATACTTTGTTTTCTGCTGGTAAAATTAAGCTTACTTACAGCCCAGAGGTTAAAAAGAATTGATCCTTATGTATGAGTATTTTAAATAGTCAATTTAATTAGAGGTTTTATTCTCAACAATTAATTATTTTTGTTTATAAAATTAATAAAACTTTGTTTTCTATAGTTTTATATAGTATGCCAGATTCTAAACTTGTTTAAGGTCATTTCCAAGCTGTAGATCTGTAAATGGCTGGGTTCTACAGGGTTTGGATTTTTTGCTTTCTAGGTAATAACAAAGCCCCTTTATGAGGAAGTCCAGGATCTAACTATAAACACCTGGAGTAAACTGGGAACTAACGAAGCCCCTCAAACTTAGAGATTTACTGCCATTTCCTCTAGCCCTTATAATCCTAAATTTAAATAATCCTTTAAAACTAAAACCAGGACATTATATTCAAAGAAAAAGTTCTATAACCTATGACTAATTTTCCCAAACTATCAAGTGGTGTCACATCCAAGAAGGCAACAAAACCTTTAAAATCCCACCTTACCTTGCTGCAATTTGGTCTTTTCATTAGCATGCCTAACTCATATGGACACCTGTCTCTCAGGAAACTTTTATTTCTATAACTTTTAACTCCCATAATAAATGGCTTTTTTGAGCCTGTCTGATGCATATAACATGTCTTTTTGTTCCATTTGAGAGACCCTTTGGAGAAAGCATGGAGTCACAGGACATGCTGCCACCACGATGAAGCCACCATGTGTCCAGTGCCATCTTGCCACTCCCTAGGGATGGGTAACACTATCTTGCCATTCTCTAGAAAAAGTACAACTAACTTGTGGATAAAATTCTCTATATTAATATAGTTTCTATACATGTTGTTTTTACTGCATTGGTCTGTTAAGGATTGGGCAAAGGGTAAAGTGTGTTGGAGAGCTCTCATAAACTACTAATCTACTAAAGATAATGGCAAAAAATGGTTTGTTTAGTAAAAGTGCACTCTAAATGTGATTGCTTTGTGTGTGATTGTGGGAGTTTTCTGTGTGTATCTTTGTCTCCTACCAATTGAACTCATTCAATTTTTACTTTTTTGACCTCACTATTCATGCTTATATTCTTTGGAATGCATAGATCATAACATCTGTGTGTGTGTGTGTGTGTGTGTGTGTGTGTGTAGATATCCTTAGAATGGTTCTTCAGCTACTTTCATAAAATTAACGTGTACAACTGTCTCAAAAGTTACCTAAAGTTTTAATCCCAACCAGGCTTACCTATTCTCTTCCTTAAGACTAAAAAAAAAAATGTCCAATAATCTCAATCTGCTTCAATCTATCGTGAGTGTAATTTATATTTAACTATTTTATAATTAGGTTTATTGACCCATGTATTCTTGTAAATTGCTATTGTTAAAAAGATAATGTAATTTAATTTTCTTCCTAAGTGTTTTAAGCTATAAGGTTACTAAAAGTTTTATTTAAAACAGTGTTATCTAAATTTAGGTTTTTACAAAAGTTGTTTCAAAATACAAATTCAGGTCTTAAAGTGTAGATGTGTGATTGGGTTGGTTAGTTTAAAGTTTGCCTGAAAGTTTCCTAAGGTCAAAATTTAAGGTACTAATATATGTTTAAAAATGGGTTTCTGTTTTATCAAAAAGACTGTCAGGGATTTTTGGTGCTATAGGCTGATACAAAATTTTACCAAAATCAAACAAAAGTTCATCCTCTACATGGAATAATAAAATTTTAAGTTTATAAGAGTTTACAAAAAAGTAATTAATCCTAAAACACTAAATTATGCATGTCAGAACTCCCAATGACTGAGCCTGTTGTTTTTGGGCTCCAGAGCTACATGCAGGTCAACAACAACCCTACTGTTGTCCTGCTGTTAGTTAACATCAGCAGTCTAGGATTAATTTCTTAACATCTAAGTCATGGTTCTCAGTCATTGTGTCCCCTAACTTTATGCTTATTCTCTTATCTCTGCTTCTAATCATTTAAAACCTTAATCTTAATTGGTTTACTATAAAAAAGTACGTTACCATATTTTTCTCAGTTTACAAGCTAACCTCAACCCTATCACTTAATATAAAAACTGACCACGAGTGATGGGTTTGTATCAGCCAAGCTTACCTTGGTGCAATGTGGATTTAATAGTTAATTTTGTACTGGTTATAACAGTTCACATTAAGATGTTTTCCTTTTAACACTCAACAGATTGTCTTCCTACATATCTTTTCATATCTTGTCATCTTTTCATTTTACATGTTTTGGTATCAGCCTCTTTGCCCAGTACATAATTCTGATGTTTTAATAGTTGGGTCAACATTTAGAATCAACATCCCTTCTAAAAAACCCTTGTGCATGAGTGGAACAGACAGGCCCTTAGGTGAATGGTTGACTCTTAAGACAGGGTACCCTGCCACTTGCTTGCTCCAGAAACGTCTGACAGAAACAAGTCAGTGTGACCTGTATTGAGTCTTTCAATAGGTACAAGAAGGATGCTTGGTGGATCTTGAAAGCTATCATTCTCTCTCTCCAAAAGGGCAAATTTCTACCTTTCCTTTCCCTCTCTCTCTTTCCACCAGTCAGCATAAGGAAAGCCAACTTATTCACTTGACTGTATCCTTAAGTATTGGGAGATGTTTTGATCCTACTAGACAAAAATAAGATGATTAACTTTCTTCAAGACCCATTTAAAATTATTTAATCTCCTTCATATCCTGCCTAAATCCTAAGATATTTTTCTAATAATACACATTTATAACAAATGCTAATAGTTTTACCATTTAGGCCTGACATCTGTCTATTAGATAAATATTGGTTTACTTGACATCTGTTTGTCAGAGAAACTTTGGTTTTTCTGACATTGGCTAAATAATCTGTATGATATACAAGTGAGCATCAAAACAGGGGCTATTTAAAATTACTGACACTGCCTTCCCCTAACCATTGATTCTGACAAGTGCTGATCTATCAGCCAGGACAGAACTTCTTTAGTATTGGGGTCATTTTGTATTTTCTTTGCAAAAACTTTATAACTGTTTCCTAATAACACTTTACAACAATTTAAAGATGTCAGTATGTTCCCTATGGGACAAACAATTAGATTTAATTAGTCCCAATCTAAGAGTCATTTTTTAATAAATCTTTTTGTTGCTCAGTTTGGCCAAAAAGATCACATTGCCACTGACTTCTGATCTGTTCAATGTGTTACTTGCCCTACTCTGTGGGACAAAATCTGACTTGCTGGACTTTCTGGGGGAAGCCACTTCTGCATCAAGAGACAAAACTGCCAAATTGGCAAAATCTTCAGAGACAATTTTTCAGAGAAACAGTTTAAGAGGGCATGACCTGCAAGTGGTCAGCATCCCCCAACTTCTTAAAAAAACAAGTGGTGTTCAGCCACCCAAAGCATTTCAAAAGGACTGCACAAATGAGGGGACTTCTCTAGATCCAGATGGAGTCAATTATAGTGACCTCTAAAAGTAGTCAAAGCAGAGAAATTTTAAAAGGGGGGCTCTTATGCATATGTTGTAATATTTAAGCTTTAAGGCTCTGGCAAAAGGCAAACTCATGCCTTTGGCCAAGGCCTTCTGCTTAAACAAAGGCAATATAACTTTCAATGGCATCTAACTTCCGCCTAGGGACACTGTGAGTTTTCTTTCTGTACAAAACTGACCCACAAATGTTTACTCTCTAATTGGACTAACACCTGCTCCCTGGTAAACTTGGCTCTTAATGTAATTAGCCCTTAACTGCCCACTAAAATAACAGTCCAAAATAGAGGGTCATCTGAGAGTTAATGTAACTACAGATATAAACACATGTAGGCAAAGTAACTATAAGATTCTCTGTCAGTTTTCAAATTTACTTTATCCTTCCTGTCATACCTGGCAGGGCCCCTTCTGATGTTCCTATAATTATTGATATTCAAGTCATACCTTCTAAATCAGATTTATCTCTTTCAGGATAAAAGCCTTTAAAACCCAAATCATAACATGATAAGGCTGTCAACTTCCAGAGATGGATGGGATGCCCATTAGCAATCTTGATCAGGCTGAATAAAGATTCAGACAATGAACATCACTGTTCAAGTCCCTAGGACAGCAAGAGGAAATGGGCAATATTCTTGATAGGTAGGGTCTACAGCCCCTTGTCAGCTTTAATCAGCTACTGAAGATGAACCACCCCCCTTCAGCAAGCCCAAAAAAGAATTTTTAGAATATTGTCCCTCACGGGGAGTTTGAGGCAGGCAGACTAGATTAGGGATCATCTGGGACTGCTTCCCCTCTTGGTTCAAGGGCTCCTTCTCCTAGCCCACAGGTGAGAGGATTCAGGTGATGATTATTGCCTGCCCACCTCCAAGTTCAACGTGGTATTAAAATGGACCTCTGTTCCTCAACCAAGAGACCCTCAGCGCTTCTTCTTCCCTTCCCTCACCTGGCAAAAATGAGTGATTTCACTTACCTCAATAGAGCTATTTTACATCATCCCATCCATGTGTTCTGCTTGGACTCTTCCATTTGGAGCACAAAGACCATGATCTTCTGAGAACACTGATTGCCAATGACAAAATAACCTCCACCTATATACACATTCATTTTCTTTTTCCCTTTTTCTCATTTTCTCTCACCCTTTCCTCTATAATTACAAAACTCAGCACCCCATTCACTACCCTGTCACCCTACTAACACTCTCAATCTAATATAGGACTTTAGCACCCAGGATTTTAGTTACATTACCTAAAATAGTCCCTGCTAGTGTTTACCAGCTAATGCATAATCTTTCCTAGATTTCTTCCCTCAATCTTCTCTGTCTTTGAAAAATGATAGGAATCAAAGGCTCTGTGGTCTAGAGGAGGTAGTCCTGGCTGTGTGGGGAATGCCCAGAGCTTTCTGTATCATTCTAATCACAGCATCTTGACAGTTCCTTCTACAAACAAGATTTGTTCTGGCCTTGCCTTTGAAGTCATCCCCCAGGGGTTGTACAAACTATTTGTATTCAGAGTGAGATGGTGGATCTCCACAAAGATTCTGGGACTGGCCAGGATACCAGACATCACTGAGTCAGAAAGGAATCTTTCAAACTGTATCCCTAGCAATGGAACATCCACATAAGGGCAGTTTGATCCTAAGCAGCCACTTAAACCCCTTGATAGGTATACTTAATGATCTAAGTCAAGATTCTTCCTTACTGTTGGTGCCCAGCTATGGTACTGATCATAGAATCTTCAGAAGCTGAGTTTGAGGAAGAAGTAACTCTCTTTTAAGGTAACCACTTGTGGCTCTGCTGCTCATGCCATTGAACCAGTACAATCCTGTCTCTGTTATGCATTCATTCATGATCATCCACAAATATTTATTGCCCCCTTATTCTTATCAAGACTATGTCAAATAATTCTGGAGGAAAACAAAGAAGAAGAAACTCTGTTCTTCATGGCCAGACTAGTGAGGAACTTGGTCCAGGGGAGTGGGTAGGACTCAGGACTTCATCACAGTTTAAATTTCAAATGAACACTTTGTGCCTTCATCACATATATTATTATTATTGTGCAATATAAATATGACCATTTCCATGAAGTGCATAGACCCTAGCCCCTACACACTCCCTAATAAAGTGGATAATTATCTATGAACACTTCTACATAAGAGATGCTATGCAAATGTTGGTATAACACAGCGAATAAAACACAATCTTTTCCCTTAAAATGGTCTAAACATAGTTGGTAACTCAAGACCAACTCTCAAAAAGTGATATATTTCTGAAAGAATTGAAGAAAACTGTAAATCAAAGTAATTACTGTTGCAAAACACACTAAAGATCTCTGTAGGGCACAACTTCCTAATTAGCAATGTCCCATAAAGACTTAGTCTCTGGCAATCTCCAAACTAAGTGTTTCCTTTTTAATCCAAAGCAGGACTAGAAAGACACATCCTCAGGGTCCCTGTAGCACAACCACACAATATCTTCAGTAAGGCAGAAAATACTGTGCAGTGGAACCCATCTAGGTGCAAGTTACATTAACCTAGCTCTACGTGTTTATTTCTTACTTACATGATTATTCAGTTCCATATTTGCCTGGGCCCATTTGGTGGAGACACTACAACATATCTGAGGACTGGTGACAGCATAAAAAAAAACACCAGGTAAAAAGTGGTCCTGGGGTGGGGGCAGTGTGCTGGGTATGGGTCAGCCCTGGGTCCTGCCCTGGGAACTAATGGTCTAGAGTAGAAATGAGGATGTAGCCATAATGTGGTCAATGGAAAACGAAGTTCTGGCCTGGTATGGTGGCAATAGCATGTGGTTCCTGCTAGTTAAGAGATGGGGATAGGGGATAGGACAAGGCCAGACCAGGCAGAAAGTTAGTGAGATACAATCTCAAAATCAAGCCACGCCTGGTGGTTCATGCCTGTAATCCAGCTACAGGGAATACAAGGGCAGATGGATGGTAGTCTAAGGCAGGCTTGAACAAGAGGTACGAGACCCTATCTGAAAACCAACTTAAACAATAGAGACTAGGGCATGGCTCAGATGTTAGAGTGCTTGACTAATAAGGCCTTTAGTTCAATCCCCAGTACCACCAAAAAGAAAAGAAAGAAAATGAAGTCCTTATTAAGCTCTCTTAAATTAGGGAATTAGCAAATGAAGAAATAAGGCATGACCAAAACCATGGGATTGATTTTTGTATGGTTGCAAATGTGTTCTTAGGTGAGAATCCCACCTCCTATGTGAGAAGCCTGCATGAAGACAGGCAAGACTAGCTACTCAGGGTGACATAAACAAGTTCTTCAGGCTTCTGGGAGAGTTTTCTCACCTGAGTTCAAGCCAGGCACACACTTGGCAGGGCACAGCCCAGCAAGGACACCTCACTGAAATCACATCCTCGAGGAGAAACAGGTGAAACTAGAGGGGGGAATCTATAGTGTTAATTTTTCAAGTGCATAGGGGTCTTACCACCCTTGTCAATCCCATACATTCCCTTTTCCAGCCACACCGAGCCTGATAAGCTCTTACTTCATGATCTCTATATTCATTGCTCCCTCTAGAAGAATATTCATTTCCCTCCTCCCCCCTGGTCAATTGCTCCTCATCCAACAGGTCTCAGTTTAAATGTCAAGTTTTTAAACTCTTTTCCTTGATTCTTCATTCTAATTAGAATGCCTGTTAATGCATCTTATATGCATGGCCCCCCATTAACATTTACCTCAGTCTGGGTTATGCTTTGTAACTATATGTATTAATATGTCCCCACTATGAGCTTATCTAAGTGAGAACAAGAACCACATTTATTTGCTACTATTAGGCACTGCCTCACACATAGTAGGATGCCACAGGTGTGTAATAAGTAAATAAGTTTAAAGTGTTCAAGAAATGAAGTTATTTTCATAGGTCAGAATTAAGACTAATGGAAAGAAGAAATTTTTATTTCCTCATTATCTTAATCTATACTATATCTATAAAATAAATTCATTATAATGTCTATTTTCTGATTTTTTGTCCTGATCATTATGCTATGTAAGGAACTAGCCATGTCCTCCTCGGTCAACAGAAATGTATGAGAGGAAGCAAGGTGATCCTTTGATCCCAAAGACAGGATGTGGTGAGAACCACCTGTGTGCCAGGTACCTCCCTATAGGGAAGTGCTCTGTGAGGTTCCATGAGAATCTAGAGATAGCATCTCCTCCGCACCCCTTCATTTCTCACCTATCACTGCTCACCTGTGCCGCCACCACCAGCACCTGTTGTTACACGATCTTTAAATCAGATGAAAGCCATGCATTTGAAGCTCAGAGCCCTGGTAGTCAGTCCCAGATAAAATAGATCTGCAGGGAGGCCTGGGAAGTTCAAGAGAATAAGATGACCTGGCTGGAAAGGTGAGGAGGGAACAGAGGATTCCAGAAAGGAAAGCATACTAGTGTTGGGCTACAGTAACAGTTCTAGAAGCTTGTGGCTTAAGTAACACAAATGTATTTTTTATGATTCCGGAAGTGAGAAGTCTGAGATCAAGGTATTGGCAGGGTTGATCTCTTCTGAAGTCATTCTCCTCCTTCTGTGTCTTCACATGGTCTTCCCTCTGTGTGTATCTTAATTATTTCTGCTTAAAAGGACACCAATCATGTTGAATCAGAGGCAATGACTTCATTTCACTTAATTACCTCTTTCAAGACTGTGTCTCTGGGTAGAGTTACATTGTAAAATGTTAGAGGTTAGAATTATAACATCTGAGTTTGGAGAAGACACCGTTCTGCCCCTGACAGTGAGGAAACAGGATATTGAGGACAAAGCTCAACTATTCCACAATTTTAACCTTCAATCTACTTGGTCCCTTCTCTTTAGTTCTCTCTGGATTAAAACATCACTGTTCAGAGAAAAACAAAGAAACTCCAAGCAGCACTGTGCTCATACTTATATTCACTACGGAGGTGGAACACATTGGTCAGTGGTTCCCAACTCCTGGTTGAGCATCCTAGGGTAGAATTTATTAAAATCTAGATTCCAGGAGTCCATTAGGAGCCAATAAATTAGGAATATCTTGGAGTTGCAAAGAATCTGTATTCTTTCCAAATGTTTCTAGTAATTGGTTAGTTTTGAGAATCACTGCTTTTGACCATCTAACAAAACAAAAAAATTTTCACAGAAAAAACAGTGTCATGTCTTTTCTAGAGTACTCCTTGCTTTGTCTTTTTTATACTCTCAGGAAAACTCTATAGACAGATATAAGTAATATAATTATTTGAGTTTAGCTTTACTAGTAAGCTTGCAAATAAGCTTGAGACAAAATCTTAACGAGTTACATTCATGGATTCAATCTTCTATGCTAGTCACTCCGTCACCGGTTGTTAGTGAATACAACTACACGCCAGCCTCAAGGTTAGGTGTTGAGGATGGAGTGGGGGAACACAAGGTCCTCAGACCTTGGTTCTGCCATGTATGTTCTTTACCTAAAGTCTATGGCTTGAGTAGAGGCTCTAGAATTCTGTAGCTTCTCGGTTCTCTTAGGTTGAAACTGGTTGTAGAATCCTCAAACTGAGAAGATATATTTGTTGTCAAGGTGGGATAGATTTTCTTGAGGGTTGTGCTCCCATTGGAAAGACAACTATAGATTGTGCTCAGGTTGATAGTGGGAGTTCAGAAATAAATGAACTCCCAGCCTTATGTGTCTATGTGGTGGTATCAAGGAGAACATTAATCTTATGCTCACTTAATCTCATGACAGGACTACATATGTCACAACTGGGACAATAAGATACCCATGTAGCAGGATATCTCAAATTGTTTAAATGTCACTTCTGACTCAAGCGGCTTTTCCAGGATTCTTTTCCAATGCTTGCTGGCATGTGTGAATCCATTTCCAACTCAGGTCTAAGGTAACCAACAGGCCCAGCCTACTGGACTAACAGAAGTAGCATAGCAACTAACTAATCTTAGCACTAACTAATCTCTGTCCCGTTCTGGGTTTCTCTTCCACTGTACAGCTGTAGGTCTCTTTGCTCCTTTCCTAATGACTGGCAGATTATGTACAATTATGTCAGCAACCAAGGATACTAAGGTGTTACAGATCCCTACAGATACAAGCAGTTTAGAAGGAATGATGAAACACTAACTAGCCTCATCTGGGGTACTTCTTCTCAGAGACCCTTCTTATTAGTGAGTTGGTGGGTACAGACTGCCTCACCATTTGAGACTTGCTATCCAGTCCAGGTGGTTCCCACATGAGGACATTCTTTGCTACTAACACGTGCTTACTCTTGGCCTCATGTTTGTTCCTCAGCTTTTCTTTTGTTATATAAAGTAGATCTACTTTTTAGGCCTATATTCAAACTTGTCTAGTTTAGAACTTGCTGACTGTCTCTCTCCGTCCCCACCATCCTTGCAATATTGTTTTTCTTGACTCTCTAATATACAAACTCCCTTCAATTTTGTGACAGAACCAAAAAAAGTTGATTTAGCCTTAAGTCAGACCCTGGACAATCAAAAATAAATACCAAATTCTAAGCTTTTTCTTCTTGCATTGGCCAAGATTTCTTTATTTTTAGATATTCAGGGCACCAGAAGAAAAGAAATTTCTAGTAGAGCTTGTAAGAATGTGAGTATAAGTGTAGTTCATTGATGATCAACCCCACTGTGTTTTCTCTCTCAATCAGAGTTTTGGTCTTCTCTCCCTGACCCTAATTTGATTCAAATACTTTATGGTCTAGTTCAACTCTTTGAATGAATGTCAGTTACTCATTTCTGGGGAAAGAACTGAGTCCTTGAGATTGGCTGGTATTTGGCTCTCGACTTACCCCTTCGAGTTCTGACAATAATGCACCATCAGCATAAACCACTTTAAACTCCCACTTGTTCTCTTAGAACCTCAATCTGAGCAGTAAATTGTATGAATAAAGACCTTTCTTCTTAAGGTATGAGATGGAGGGTTAATAACAATTGGAGAACATACTTACTAGATATATTTATCTATTTTTAATATAAATGTTCTACCTAGGAGAATAAAGAGGTGCAAGAGGCAAAGCAAATAAACCTGTGACTGGGATTATATGTATTACTTTAACAAAATAATAAAACAGTATAATAAATGCCCTGGCATTTATTCAGAAGGAGAGTTAGCAACCTTAAGAACTAAGGAGCTTAGGAAATGCCCTTTAGAGATGGTAAGTCCACAAGGCTGTGGACTTGGGCACTCATTTTATTATGACATAGGATAGTTTGCTTACACACCAAAGAAATGAATCATATCTGTATGTGCCAGGGTAAACTGAGGGAAGTCAATTTATGTATATTTGCCATTTTAGTCAAATAAATGCCTTCTGATTAGGTTCTTTGGATTTTTTTTTTGCTTATTCACAAAGAGATGAGAAAGAGAAACATGTAAAGGAAAGAAAAGCCCATCACTCTGAAAGATAGACGACAAGGCCTCCAGACTGTCTTTTTCTTGGATTTGTCTATTTTTATACTAAGTACTTCTGAGTTTGAGACCTACCAGGAAATATATACACCAACTTGGTTGTGTTAGAGCAGACGTGAAGATTATCTCCAAAGTAGGAAGAAGAGAGCCTGACAGGTTTAATCAACATTTTGAAATTTCCTGCTGAGCTAAAATGCTTATTAAAAGATCTATTAGTCACATGATGATGCTCATTGATAATGATAATGACTAATGTTCACCATGGTAGATGTTAAGCTTTACATGTTTTGCACCTTTCAATTCTCAAATCAACTATTGCAGGAGATAAACTTTGCAGATAAGAAAACCAAAGTTTAGCAAAAGTGAAATAATCTTTGTGGTGCAAAGTAGTGTCTACACAGCCTTCAGGCCCCTCTCCCACTGCTGTTCATGGACAATGAAAATCGGGGCAGGATTACACTGACGAAATTTCCTGAGTATCTGAGGCAGACTTCCTTTTAAGTCCTAATAAATCATTGTGACAATCTCAGGGAAATGAAAAAAACATGAAGTTTTAAAATATATGTATGTCTCCAATTTAACTACCTAAAATCATCTGGCTGATTATTTGAATTCTTAAATAAATTATACAGGACAATTAATGATGCACAAAGTCTAAATGTCCCTTGGAATGACTATTTGAATACCTAAGCTCCTTCTTGCATAATCACTCTTTCTGAAGTTGTTATAAAAGTTAGTATAAACATTAGTATAATTCTGTATGTAAATATCACTCTACACCTGTGTATTCCAGGAGTGTCACAAACACTTAAGACAAGATTAACCTAATTTCAAAGTGATATTTAATACACCACTGACAAGGGCTTAACCATTCAGGATTTAACCCAATTTCTGTTTTAATAAGCTAGATTGAGGTGGTGTGATTTGACCTCACTTAAACATAGAAACAAAAGGAATTTTAAATAAAATTAATAATTTTGTTTCAATAATATAACAAAAATATTAATTTCATGCCTATTTTAAAGAAAATCAGCAGAAAAAAAGCAATCCAATCCCTGTCCAGGTAGTTTAATAAAGATACCAATATTCAGTGTATAAACATAAATCAGTAATTTTGTTTTGGGTTGTTATGAGAAATCCAGTTTTTCCAGTTTAGGACCAAGAGAATATTCTTCTGAATTTCATTCCAAATAGAAATTTCCATTGATGGTGACATTTAATATAGATCAATTGTCATACCTCAGTATGAGAGAGCACAAAGTCACACTTTCTAGATCCTAAAACTTAGACAATCTTTCCATGTTCCAAAGAGTTCACAATATAATTGAAAATTTCAGGTGTTTGATTTCCTAGGAAAAATGTATATTGTGATTGCTTAGCAGCTGTGTAGCTCCATTGAGTTCTATTCTTTGTTGGAAACCAGTCTTAGAGGACATGACTGGGAGTTACTCAGAATGTGAGTCATTGCTGTAACAACTAGACAGAAAAGTGATGTTGATGGTAATGATAATGATGATAAATAATTACTAAATAGTCACTAAGTGCTTTAAGTTACGTGAACTAATTTAATAGTTTCAACAGTTTCATTAGGAGGATATTACTGATAGTGTTGTTATTCCAATTTAATTGGTGAGAAAACAGAATAAAAAGAACTGAAGTGGCTTACTCAATACTACCCAGATGGAGAATGGTGACCTGGAGGCTAATCCAACCATCTGACCCCAGAGCCCAGTCTTTTGCTCCTTGCCTCTGAATCCCTGGCACTTGTAGGATCTCTGAAAATGTTTGTCCTAACTTGTTAAACAGGATCTTTAGACTAGATTAGGTTTTGTTATATAGCATGAGACATTCTGCCATCAAACTGGACAGGAACAAGGAGGAAATCTGCATGAAGTGAACTTTTGTTGAGGAGGATCAAGTCCCATGGTGGCTTTTTTCTTTCCTTGTTACTACCCTGCCTCAGAGATACTTTCTGAAGTAAGTCTGTACCATCAAAACAACACTTAGGCACTCACATCTCTAAAGTTGAAAAGATTTTTTGAAACATAACTATGTCCTTTAAAATAGACACTTGAACAGTTACTAATTGATATCCAATCTTGGGTCATGCAGCCATTAACTCCACTGTGGATTATTTTGAAGCATACTCCATGTATTAAATCATTTCATTTATAAATGTCTCAGCAGGTGATACTCAAGAAAATACCCACACACAATCAGCATCTCATTGTTATACTTTGAAAATTAATAGCAACTGTTAACAAATATTCAATTAGCATTCAAATTTTTCTGATTGCCTCCTAATTTTTTTATACTTCGTTTGAATACCATGCTCTTATTTGTAGTAATTATTAGGTCATCATTCTCCAGAGTGTCTTCTCGAGATTGTAATCAGTCTTATGTAATTTTTAAAGAGCATCAATAAGTGTAGAGAACACTGAGTTTAATAGAGTCAACCAGATTTCTTTACCACAGGTCTTATACTTACCGAGACCTGCATGCAATTGTTCCCAAATCTGAACATGATTATTTTTCCCCTGAAATATATCTTAGGAAATACTGCCACAAGCAAGTGACTTAATTTTCATCTCAGTTTCTTTTCCCCTGTGCAAAATTCAGTGGGGCTGGCTCTGTCCTCCTTGAAGTCTCAATGGGAACCAGTTTCATTCTTATGAAGCCCAAATGCTGTTAACCAAGTGGCACTTTGAGAACAATGCATGTGGGTAGAGTGATGGCCACCATATTTGTGTAAACAAAAATGTAGTATATGTTGAAAGTATACATGGGTTGAATACAGGACTTGGCAAAGTGCAGAATACTGAAACCACAGCTGTTTTTAGAATGTAGAGCCTGTGCTCAGATTTTTGGACAAAACTCATGCTGTTCTCTATCAGGGAAACAGCCCATCTTTACTGGGTAACAACGTTCATGGTGACTATGCTTTCCAAAAACTGATAGAACCTATTTACGCAAAGGGTTTTTGCATTAAAAGGAGCTGCAAATAAGGGATTTGAGAAATGTAGATTCGAGTTTACAGGACTAGGAGGCACATACATTTGGAATTAGAAGTTTCCAAGTGATTTGAGGTGTTCCATCTTAAAAAAAGGAAGAGTCCCATACACTGATCTAATGCTAACACTGTATTTTCAATGTCTTCTGAGGTAAATATTGTATTTCTAGCATTCACTCTATTGTCCTAAATTCAATACTACAGAGAAAAAGTGACTCAGTTTGTACTTCAAAATGAAGAAAGCTGTATTGGTAGAGACAATTCTTTCTATCTCTTGGAGAGAATGGAATGTTGAAAATAATCTGTTAAGGATTGCTTTTAATTCACCCACATGACCCTGGACTTTTTGCAAAATCTGCAGGAACACACCTTCCACCAGAGCTAGTCTTTGAATGCCCCTCTGTAATGGATGGAACATATCTGCGAAGACCTTTCCAGAACTTCCATCTTTTAAGACATTAAAAAGAACTCAGTACCCCAGGGGTTACATGTTGTTTCAGGATTTTTGTTAGCTGACTTGCTTCAGCTTGGGGAGAAACAGCAATCAACTTGAGTGATGCTAATTGGGAGGCTGGTTGATTTCTATTTTCTTTTTCATCAACTGCTCTGGAAGCAAAGTTAGAAAACTTTGTTTTTGCTGGCAGGCATTGGGAACATGACTGCAATTACCACCCTCTCATTTTCTAAGCTAGGGCTATAAAGAGTGAAGGATGTCAGGCCTCCATCCACTCCTGCAATCATTCTGGAATTACCAGTCTGTATGAGTTTCTCTGTAGCCTCTGGTTAATGACAAGGAACCTGTATTGAGGCATTAGCACTAGAAACCTGTGTGGCACTAGGCATTGACCTTGGTACTGAGGATCCAGATGTACAAATTGGGGCCCTTCACCTTCAGGAGTTTCAAGTACATTTGTGCAACATGACAAAAATTATAAATCATTAAGTTTATAATCTCTTTTCTTTCCAACTTTTTATTATGGAAAAATACCAATAGTCAGAAAAGCTAGAGGAACAATATACCCTGAGTAGCCTATTCCTCACCTCCATTAGAACACCACAGGTGCCATGATATGTTTTATCATTCTTGAGTGTGTGTGTGTGTGTGTGTGTGTGTGTGTGTGTGTGCAAGAGAGAGAGAGAGAGATGGAGAGAGCCAAAGAGATACTGAACAATTAGAAAGTTGCAAATAACATGGCAGTTAAAACACCTAAGTAATTCAACCATATCTCTTAAAAATAAGAATTTTCTCCTATCTAGCCACAATTCTGATATTATATCTAAAAATTATAATAATTCCCTGATATCTTCTGGCATATCATGTATATTCAAGTATCTCAACTTAAACCAAAAAATGTTTGTAGAATGCTTTTGTTCTTACTAGAATCCAATTAAGGTTTACATCCTTTAGTCTAAAATAGTCATGACCACCCTCTTTTCTTCTAGACATTGGCTCATTGATGTTTTGAAGGATTCAGCCAGTTGCAGACTTCTGTACTTTCCACATCCATCTGATTGTTTTCTCTGTCAATGTTCCTTATAAACTGAAAATTAGGCCTACAAGTTTCAGTAGGCTGAACATATTTGACAAGAAAACTTAACACCAGCAACTCCACCCTGAGGTATATACCCAAGAAAATAAAAAATACACATCCAAATAAAAATGTATGTGCAAGTGTTCATAGCAACATGAGTAGTAGTAACCCAAAGATGGAAGTAACTCGAGTGTCTATTAACTGAGGGATAAATAAAATGTGGTATATGCACTTAATAGAATATTATGAAAACAACTCAAGTATCTATTAACTGATGGATAAAGTTTGTCATCCATACAATGAAATATTATAAAAATTAATGAAGTTAATACAAGAATGAACCTTAAAAACATGCCCCGTGAAAGAAGTCAGTCACAAATAGACACATTGTATGATTCCACTTATATGAACTGTCCAGACAAATGTCTATAGAAAAAGTAGATTAATGGTTTCCTATGGCTGAGGTGGAGTGGGACATGAATGTCACTGCTAATGAACATGGAACTTCTTTTGGTGGTGGTGAAAATATCCAAAGCTTAGATTCTGATAATGGTTGCACAGCTCTGTGAATGTAAAACAACGTGAACTTGTATGTATTAAATGGGTGAATTGTAAGGTATGTGTGAATTATATCTCAATATAGCTGTTGAAAAAAGAAAAATACTTCAGAAATGGTGCTGTGCATTTTTTGTGGTATCACAAGAGACCCATGAGTTCAGGTTCTGTCTGGGTTAATGATGCTCAATTTGACTTCTTGATAAAGGGATAACCTTGGGGCTCTCTGGAGGAAAGGTTTGCTTTCTCTCTGTATGTTGTGAGCAATCTGTGCATGTGATAGATTGAAGAACACAAACAGCCTGCTCTCCAACACTGACCCCAGGCTTTAGCTTGCATTGATCAGCCTTGTCAGAATTGGTAGTTTCACTAGGGGCTACAGAAGGGCCAACACTTCTTTTTACATACTCAGAAACTCACATAGTTTGACAGACTTTCCAGTTTTTCCACTAGGGAGTGGCCTTTGTGACCACAAGTTGGCAGCAGGACAGGGAATAGAACCCAGAGCTCCATATTCTAACTCATTTCATGCAATTGCCTTAGGCTGTTATTCACTTGTGGGTAAAGAGAGTTTCTCCTTTGTTTGGGGTAAGAAAAGTTCTGAATTAAGAGTATCGCCAGAATCTGGAAGGAAAATTATTGCCTCCCATCCTGGAAGCAATCCAGGAAGGCTTTCTGAAAGAGCTTGGACCACTGTGGGTCCTTAAGACTATTTAGGAGCACACAGGAAGATTCAGGTGTAACACAAACAAATAATCTCGCCAGCTCAGAGGAAAAGCATTATTGGTGAGCAGGAGAATTGCAATTAGTTATAACTCACTGTTAAAGATCATGAGATCTAGGGCTAGGTTGCCAGGATTTGAACATGATGGCTAACACTTACTCCCTATGCAATCTTGAATGAGTTATATAGCCTCTCAATGCCTTGATTCCCTGGATATAAAAGGAGGATGGTAGTAATATCAACTGCATACGGGTTTTTTGAGAATTAAATGAGTTAGAGAAGAGTTCCTGGCAATAATAACTCTTCAAAAATATGGGCATTCCACAAATGTTCGGATATCATTTTGTAAAGACTACGAGTCCTACAGTGGCTAACAAGAGCCAACTGTCTTTCCCTCTGTTAACATGGCATTGCTCCTGTTTGGTATGCATCTGCTAGTGCAAGAGGAGAAAGAAGTCAGGATTGGAATGAGGAGATCTGGGCTGACATCTGACATCTGCTACCAGATGCTGGGTGGTGAAGAGTGAGTCCTTTCTCTTCTCTGATCCTCAGAGAGGTAGGAGTTCATAGTCAAGGGCCTTGCGCCTATCCACTTCTGAAGGTGTGATTCTAATCTTCCATGGATACTGCAACCTGTCCATCCTGCTCAGAGCTGCTAGTGTAATGTAGAATCAGCTCTTAGAACCATTGCTTCTCTGAAGTCAGACTTGGCACACATCAGAGAACCCAAGGTCACCCAAGGTTATTTTGTCCATTTATCATTTTCCCATTTATGAGAGAGAGAAGTTGAAAGGGAGCCTCTATAATCAATCAATTCCACAGTGAGCCTATAGTTTTGAACCACATCACCATTATTATGAATCATATGAAGCACATTGTATTAACTTTCTTTAATTTGTTTTCTACTTCTGAGTCCACTTGCAGTTTATCAAGCACGTTGCCCCAAAAACAAAATTTGTGAGGAAAAAGTATAAATCTCTAGCTGCACGAAGGTCTGTTCAATGCTTATAAACACAAAATATGAAGCCTATCTCCATGTGCATTTTATTATGATTGGGAGATACTAGCTAGAACACAGAAAGTCTGGTATGTCCTCAACTAGACATTTCATATATGATATTTTTTCTTTAAAGCATTGTTTGAGACATTGTGCTTACTCAGCCAGCAAATGTTACTGTCCAATTCATAGCCTATAGAAGGAAAGAGAACTGAAAACACCTCTCCAAGCTTCACCAATGCCTGAGTTGCTAAAGTTCCCGACAGCCATTCTGATGAAGCATTCATTGTTTTCTTTACTCTCTCTCTCTTATTCTGTGTAAAGAAAACTTACATATTGTGAGCAGCCCTGCAATAAAGCCCACATAATGAAAACCTGAGGCCTCCATCCAAGAGCCATGTGAGGGAGCCTTCTCGTAGTACATCCTCCAACTCAGCCCTTGCATGACTGCAACCCCAGTCAATGTCTGGATTCCAGCAGCAAATAAACCCTTCCCACATTCTTACCCTTTAGCAATATCATGAATGACTGGCACTGTCAGCCCTAAAATTTGGAGTAATTTATTACATAATGATAGATAATGAATACAGATGCATAACTGAATAATTAGAAAATGTATTGCTATGTGGTGCCCAAAGAATGCCAATATCCAAGCATCTTTCTTTTGAAATTCTCCAACATATTTCTTTGTTGAGTATGCTGGGAAACAAAAGTCCATGAGTTGTTTGTGGCATAATTGTTGATAATGGCAATGAAAATAAAAGGAAACACAATGAGATCTGATTAAGATTATGGTAAAGGCGTAAGAAGTCTAGCTAGATGGAGGAAAAGGATGAAAACATCATCCTGACAGACAGGTACACTTCTTCCTGGGTCTTTTCCATGGTCACAGTAAGCTCACAGAAATTTTGGCTTCTCTTTACAGCAAATAAAGTCGCTTTTCCTGCTGCTGCTTCCTTTCTGTTTAAGAAAAATGAGCAAACCATAGGTTTTCAGCAGTAGCAAAGGGCTGTAGAATAAGCCATGTTATCTAGGAAATACAGGCACATTTCAGTCAGAGCTAAAATAATATCTTTAAGGAAAAAGGACTATATCTCAGATTGAATTTTCTAGGAGAGGAACATATTTTTTTTTCATTTTTCTTTTATTATTCATATGTGCATACAAGGCTTGGTTCATTTCTCCCCCCTGCCCCCACCCCCTCCCTTACCACCCACTCCACCCCCTCCCGCTCCCCCCCCACTCAATACCCAGCAGAAACTATTTTGCCCTTATCTCTAATTTTGTTGTAGAGAGAGTATAAGCAATAATAGGAAGGAACAAGGGGTTTTGCTGGTTGAGATAAGGATAGCTATACAGGGCATTGACTCACATTGATTTCCTGTGCATGGGTGTTACCTTCTAGGTTAATTCTTTTTGATCTAACCTTTTCTCTAATACCTGTTCCCCTTTTCCTATTGGCCTCAGTTGCTTTAAGGTATCTGCTTTAGTTTCTCTGCATTAAGGGCAACAAATGCTAGCTAGTTTTTTAGGTGTCTTACCTATCCTCACCCCTCCCTTGTGTGCTCTCGCTTTTATCATGTGCTCATAGTCCAATCCCCTTGTTGTGTCTGCCCTTGATCTAATGTCCACATATGAGGGAGAACATACGATTTTTGGTCTTTTGGGCCAGGCTAACCTCACTCAGAATGATGTTCTCCAGTTCCATCCATTTACCAGTGAATGATAACATTTCGTTCTTCTTCATGGCTGCATAGAGGAGAGGAACATATTGTGAGTCTAGTTCCCAGTTAGTTAAATGGCTAGTCAACTAAAAAACCAGGATTGCTTATTGGGTCCTTTTTAAACCAGCTTGACGAGTTTGATTTGCTTCAATATAAGTGCATTCAAACTTCTGGGTTTAGTAATTGCAGTATTGGAAAAAAAATACTGACTGCCTCAATAACAACAACAACAACAACAACAAAAAATATAGAATGACTCAAAAGATCATAGAAGATTATTATTCATGCACATAAAGCTGAAACTCCATGTTTTGATCAGCCAGAGGGTCCCTTGTGATTCAGAGATCAACTACTTTCCACTACTAAAGTACTACAGTACTTTCCACTACTGTAACAAAATACCTGAGTTAATAAACTTAAAACTAGAAATGGTTTATTTTGGTTCACCTTTTGGAAGTTTTATTTTATTGTCAATTGGCTCTGTTGTTTTGGACCTCTAGTATATCATGGCAGAAGTACATGGTGGAATAAGCTGTTCACTCCACAGTGGCCAGAAAGCAGAATGAGTTAGAAATTGGCATCCTGAATAGCCTTTCAAGGACACTCCCCATGACTTAAAATCTCATACTAGGCCCCACCTCTTAAAGGTTTCTACCACCTCCTAATAGTGAAAAACCAAGGGTAAAGCCTATAATATATGGCCCTTGGGGGACATTCCAGTTCCGAACTATAGCAACCATCTTCCAAACATGCCTTCCAGATTGCTGTCTTATTTGCCTCATGCCAACATCAAGGAAAACAAACAAAAAATTACATGCTAAAAAATTCATGAGCCTTAAGTAGCATGCATCACTTCTGGCAGATTTTATTGGTTAAAACTCATCGCTTGGTCCTCTGACCAAAAAGAGACCTGGGATGCTCAGGAAGAAGTGGAGATAGACTCTTGAACAACTAGCCAGCCTCTGTCACAGTAATGGCACTACTTACCTGTATACTATCATAGATCATCTCCTCAGTTGCTTCTCTTTCTGGGCCAATTCACACCCCTTCCTGTACCCTAGTCCAAGACAGATAACCCTCTTCCTCTCTGCTGTCACAAAGCCTTGTATCCATCTGTTCTCCATGTATTAATTACCTCCCAGTTCTCATTGTTTATGGAACTCTACTTCCACTACTCTATAAGCATTTGGAGGGCAGAGAGCATATCTTTTTATCTGTCTACAGTATATGGCAAAGAAAGTTTGAGATTTTGAGAGACAAATAGATAAGTTGAAGAATGAATAAAATGTTACCCATAAGATCAGATAAACTAATATGAACGATTGTGTATTGAGGCCATCTTTAACAGAATGTAACAAGGAAATATAAGAAAGAGCTGTGCCATGCCATGCTCATAAACGAAGGGCAGCTGATTGTGGTGGTTCAGGGCTGTAATCCCAACACGTGGGAGGGTGAGGTAGCAGGATGCTTTGTTTGAGGCCAGCTTAGGCTACACAGTGAGGCCATGTGTCAAAAAACAAAACCAAAATTAAAAACTCAGTTTTTCTGGTTCTGTAATCTATCTGTGGGGTATTAAGAAAAAATAAGAATCCTGCTTTTGATGATAGTCTTATAATGGACATTGTGAACACTTGGGTTTTTAAAGCACCCAGTGTACACTGCCAGGAACAATGAAAGGGAAAAAGCTGGAGTCATAGAGAAAAATGTCGATGAGGCACTTGGGCAACATTTAAGAAAGGAAAAGATTGAAGTAGGTATCAAGTGCTCTGAAATTCTTCTAGTGTTCATCCTGCTCTTGACTAGGTAAATTCTAGTGACCATGATTAATCATTTTATCTATCTGTGCCTAAGATTTACTTCCTGTAAACTAATGACATTGGACTGATTGCTCACTTACTTTAAGAATTCTGGATTCTTTCAAGTAGAGCTTTTCATTCATAACTTTATGAGGTAGTTAGCCTTTGAGCAAATTGAGATGACCTTATAATCACATGACTTCATTTATTGAGTGCTAGCTGTGCTCCTGGCAGTGTGAAAAGTTCTTCTTTGCACGTTGAGTTCTAATATCTTCCCTATTTTATGGGAAGAAATATTTATGCTTATAGAAGTTAAGTCATGAAAGTCACCCTGCTGCTGAGTAGTGGGGACAAGTTTGGGGCCTGGGAAATTGTCTTGCTCTGTGTGCTATGTATCCATGTTTGGGTGAGCAATCTGACTAGCTGACCTAGTAGGGTCTCTTCCTACTGACAGACTTTACACATTAAGAAATAATTGAGTGAATGGACTGGGAAGGAAGAAGGAGAAACCCCTGAACAATGTAACATTATAAAGTTTAGAATTTGAGTTTAGGCAGTAGTCCTCCCATATCTAAGGGAAAACTTACCAAGACCCCAATACATGACTGAAACCATGGATAGTATTCAACCCCATAAATGCTATGTGTTTTTGCCTACACATATGTACCTATGATAAAGTTTAATTACAAATTGGGCACAGTATAATATTAACAAAAGTAACCATAAGATAAGATAAGAAAAACAATGTACTGTAATAAAATTACCAACATCACTGCTCTTACACTTTAACTTCATGATTTAGTAAAATAAGGGCTACATGAACATAATCACTGCAAGTGCGACAGTTGAACTGATAACTGATATGAAAGGGTAGTGCATACTGTCTGCATGCATTGGACAAAAGGCTCATTCACATCTCTGGTGGGACAGGAATGCATACTGTTACTCAGAAAGGTGTATGATTCAAAACTCATGTGTTGTTTATTTCTGGAATTTTTCAAATGTCGAAGTATTTTTGGCTCATGGTTCACTGTAGATAATAGAAACAGTAGAAAGTGAAACTGCAGATAGAAGAGGCTCCTGAAATTCCACTTCAGTTATCAGGTAGAGCTCTTTGAGTGTAGGAAAACTTCCTGAACTGGGAGGAATCCCAAATTCTTCAGAAAGTTTTCTGCCCAGCACAAGGGTGTGGAGCCACCATGCTTTAAATGAATTGATGTGAAACACAGAGAAAGCTTGAGGCAACTCCATTTCAGTGGGGCTTGGTTTTGGTTTGGGTTGTTTTAATGAATAAAATTGCCTTTTGAGGCAACTACAGAAAGGAATTTTCATTGTAAGTTATTGGTCCTGCATTTCAATAGGTTCTAAGCAAGTCATATATTTAAAAAAAAAGCACTCTTAACATAGAGGAGTGTGTGAAGAGCCAAGTTCTGGAGCTAAACCTCCCTAACAGCATGCTTTGGGGCAAGTTATCTATCCTCTTGCCATCTCACCTTTTTTTCCTGCAAAGTAGAAATAATGACAGGCTCTGCTTTGTTGAGGTTGTAAAGAGGATAGCACAGACTAGAATATCTAAAACACCAACAAGAATGGCTGGCACATAATGAATGCTTAATATAGACAATCCTTTCAGGTTCAATTTGTTGATGGATATTTTATTCTATTTTTACAACCTGGGACTAAGGACTCAGGAAAAAATATTCAGCCCTAAGTCATAAAGTGAAAGAGTGACAGACAAGAAGGTGAGCAGGCATGAAGTAATTCAGTAGCACAGAACTGGTCCTGCAAACCAGGATTCTTCCAGACTCATTTGAACTTGCTTTCACAGGCATCTCAAACTATAAGTTTGGCCCTGGCCAAGCCCTGATACTGGGAGGTTCTTGTGAGACAGCATCTGCCTTGTGAAACCATTTACAAGTCAGCAGAGAGCTTTGTTTTCTAAAGATACATTCAACTGGATATACAGCATTGTGGTAGGAACTGTTTTATCACCTTATAGAACTACAAGAAAGCTTAAGGGATGTATTAATAAACATATGGTTGACAGGAACATAATATGAAATAGTATCAGGCATTATCCATAGATATTAAAAGAGGCAGAATTCCAGACAGGCACAAAATCTTACTTGAGGGAGCTGGCCTACCTTTTTATTTTTATGTAGGTTCAGATGTTTAGTTATTTCTCAGGTATATTGTGAAATGATTCTTCACTCCAACCATTATAAGCCTAGCAAATGAAGCCATTGGATTACCCAAAAGAATACAAATGAACCATTAAGCATCAGATAGAAATGCAGACTCTTTTCTCTCTCTGCCCTTTTCTGAGGGACTGAGACAGCCCTGCTTTTTTTTTTTTTGAACTACATACTGATTCCTAAGAGAAACATGGTAAGATCAACACAGATTTAACAGTTGTAGTGTTCTCTGCTTTGCATAATTACCTCCTAAAGGCCCATGTGCTAAATAGTTGGTCTCTGGCCTGTGCCACTGGTGAGAAGTGGTGGAACCTTTTAAGAAGTGGGGCCAATGGGTTTCTTAGGTCATTGAAGGTATGACCTTGAACAGGATAGTGGGACTGTAATCTCATTCTCTTCCTTTCTCTTCTATTCCCAGACATGAGGTGAGTGACTTTGCTCTACCAAGTACTCCTGTGCTGCCATAGGTCCACACAATGGGCTCAAATGGTCATGGAGTAAGACCTCCAAAACTATGAACCAAAATAAACCTTTTCTTTTCTATGATTATTTCAGGTATTATGAGATAACACAGGAGCGCTTTCATTCACTAAGATTTAATAAGAGAGCTCAATAAAGGCTGTGTTGAAATGACATCAAACTGCTGAGTTCTCTGAATACTTGGTGGAGATGATTATTTTGCATGATGTAACTAAACATCTTGATGGTCAGCAATAACTTAAATGTTGATCTGTTTGCTTTTGGTGTTGCAGGTGTATGGCCTAATACAGTTATATTTAATCCAAAATATGAACTCATTTCTGAGTAGTACTTTTCAAGTAGGGAAGAGCCTCTGAGGGTAACCCAAACTTTTAGAAACATTATTTGAGGTGACAGAAAGGCAATGATGTAACATTTATGAAAACATCCATATGGTATAGCTTATTGGAATTTTTTCAGTTAGTTTTATAAAAATCCATTTGACTCCATTGATTAGAAATAGAAGAAGTCCTGTGATGTGTTCAGGAGAACTCAAATAATATCCCTCATGGTCAGTGCCTATCAGGACTAGAAGCAAACATGGAGCTTCATCCCTTTCCCATCTCATCACATAAGCAAAACCCAAAACAGCAAAAGTAATATTGATGGTCTATGTTGTGGACTGTGCTCATATGAGAAGGCAATGAAATTTAACTCACTTCACTGCCTGGATGCTTCCCACTGGATCAGGCACTCAGATGTCTTGGTGTGATAGGCATCCTCTGCTAATGCACTTTAAATTACTGAATTGGTAATTTGATGAATCACTTTATGTAAGATACAAAGATACTTCATGAAACACTATTTAAAAATTCGTATTTCTACACACCAGATGTGTCTTTATTATTCACAACCCATATTGATTCTCTGGCAAGAGGACCAAAGGCTGCTCCACAAAAGATTATTTATTTATAGTCCTACAAGTTTAGCAGAGAGAGAAATGAGTAGGAAGCAAAGCTGGAGTCCTGGACCCAGAATGTTGGTGCCACTAAATCACCTGTGTTGGTGAGTTCCTGAACACCTCTGATACCCTTGAACAGGATATTGCAAATATAATTTCATTCTCTTCCTTTCTCTTCTATTCCCAGACATGAGGTAAGTAACTTTTCTCTTCCAAGTACTCCTGTGCTGCCACACGCCCACACAATGGGCTCTGTTGGTCATGGAGACTAACCCCACTGCAGGTTGGAAGTAGGTTAGCCGGAAGAATTTGGGTCCTCCAACTCCTCCCCTGCTGCCTGAATAATCTTGCATCCTTGTGAACTGGACTTTCAATGGGACTGGAGCTCCTGCCCAGAGAAGACTGGGGTAACTTCCAGAATGCAGAGCCAAAAGGCCAATTGTTTCAATGTTCCTCCTACTCCCATTCCACAAGAAACTGGGCAAAATCTCCTCATCCTAAGAGATTTCACTCTAGCCTTAATTCATCCCTCCCACAGGGGGATAGAAAATCTGCTGCTTGTGACAAGTCCTGTAGGTCCTAATCTTGGGGAAGCATCTGTATTTTCCCCTTTTATCTGTTGTTCTGCCTCACTGATTCCTTGAAACAATCCACATTTCAAGCACTGTCAGACCTTTTTTCCTAGATACACTGAAAACCTAAGAAGATCCCAGAGTTTAGGTTCCATAGCTGTGGAGGGAAGGAGGTAAAAACAACTGCAGATCAGGATGTAGCTGTCACTCCCAGGCCTGGTACAGAAGGTATGCAGGACAGGCTTACCTGTGTCTGTGCCCTGGACATTCAGATGGGCAAAGCTAAGAGCATACCTGGAGTGGGTACCTTATTAAGGCTTCAAAGCTGTTTTTCTCTCCTCCAATAACATTTACCCTGGGAGAAGCAGTCCCTTCCCAGCAGGCATGCTGCCTGTGGGAACTTGTCTGAGCTCAAATACAGGTGGGAGAAGCCAGAAGCCAGTCTTCCCCACACAACAAGGCTCAGACACATAAAGATCCCCTGGGTGCCCATGTCTGTTTGGTAGTACAGAGAACGAAGGCTCAGCTTGGCTTCCTCTTGGCTTCTATTCTTTCATTGCCTCTGACTGAAGAACTCTGCTATCAGCTTGCTCTGTCACCTCCAGCAGGGTGGGGAGAAAAAGGTGTATCCTTTCTCTGACCCTCTCCTGTGCTGTGTCCTTCAAGCCTAGTAGGAGAAACCTGAGCCTATAAGAGTTTGAGTGAAATCATCTCTGACAGGAGCAGAGGGCCTCAGAAATAGAGGTTTTTATAGCATTGGTTATATCTCAATCCACCTGATCATATCTCACTCACTTTGAGAACTTTCTGTTTTGCTTTGGGGTTTAGAGCATGGATTAGAGGTACATAGGAACCTAGGCCTGTTGAAGCAGGGTAGCATATGACTGATTAGGATGGAGATGGGATTGAGAAGACTGTGGGGCCTCCACAAGTCCAGAGCACCCTGTCTCAGACACAGGAACTGATCACAATGTCAAATAGAAGACAAAGTGCTGCCCACCTGAGTCGCCATTGTCTCTATACAGTCTGCAGTTTACAAAAGGTATAAATGGGCATTTGCTGTCTGTGTTCCCTCAGCATCCATCTCCCCACTTCTGGGGAAAAAGCCTATTTTCACTTGGGAGTGCACCTCCACCCCCAAAAATTCATTTATGTGTTTTCTATGAAGCTAACCAGCACTACAGAGAGCCACTCAATCTCTTGAGCTCTGTTAGTGGCTCAGGAGTGTACAATGGCCCCTTCCAAGCCATGAGTGTTCTTAAGACTTTGCAATAATTCTGGACTTGAATTTTCTCCCAGACTTGAATCTGAAAGGCTATTTGATCTAAAACCCCTGCAGTCATTTGGTTACTATAGGGTTAATTCTATCTAAAATGGAACAAACAGGAAGCAGAGTACACAAAGGAAGGCAGCAGAGAGAAATTATCTCCTGGTAACAAAGTATGTGCCCTTGGAGCAAATGAAGCTTGCATATAGGAACTTTTACAATAACCACTTTTGCTTGAATCAGTTTGGATTTGTTTTTTTCCAGTTGTAAGTAAAACCACACTAATTATCAAAGAGAGTACAAGACAAGTATCAGAGACCAGAAGTGAGGAATACCCAACATTGGAAGCCCAGCTAACAGGAAGGCAGAGAGACAGAAGGGATCTAAGAGACCCTAGTGTCTAGGCCTAGATTAGTGGTCTTCAAGCTTTAAGGGAGAGCTATAGAGAGAACTTGGTAATAGTGCAAACTCTACTCATTCACCCAGCCAGTTCTGGTTCATGAGTCTGAAATGGGAATCAGGGATCTGATTTTTAGCCAGTATTCAGGAATTCACTTTGAGAAACACTACCATACACTCTGAACTGAGAGTTAATGAACAGCAGGACAGTAGAATATTAGGGTAGATCTTAGACCAGGACTGCAGACCAAGCATGGCAGAGGCAGCATTGCAGTATCCTGTGGCACCTGGGACACTGTAGATCACAAGCAATGATTTTAGAGCCAGACTATCACCAGCAGCAGGTCTGGAAGTCAGGCTGATCCTCAGTGCATGGTGCAACAGGCCTCTTCTGCCTGTCTACTCAGTTTAGGACACAAGTGTTTCTGTTTGTTTGTTTTTTGTTTTTTGTGGTACTGGGGTTGAATTCAGGGCCTATACCTTGAGCCATTCCACCAACCTTTTTTTGTGATGCATTTTTTCAAGATAGGGTGTCATGAACTATTTGCCTAGGTGGCTTGTAACTGTGATCTTCCTGATCTCTACCTCCTGAGTAGCTAAGATTACAGGTGTGAACCACCAGCGTCCAGTTTAGGACACAAGTTTTATGGAGCACATATCCTGCACCATTCACCGTGCCAAGGGATACTAAGATGAAATAGAGAGATCCTGCCTCTGAAGGTCATTTGGGTGCTCGGGGTGATTGAAAAGTAATGTATTCACAAGGTTAAAAGTGTAGGGGAGCACACAGCCCAGTCAGGAGGTTCCAGAATGTTCCTGGAGGTAAAGTCCCCAAACTGAGTGTTTAAGAGAACATTACTTTCATCCAGGTAATGGAGTAAGCCTAGAATTAGAAAGAATCCATGTGGTCAGAATCCCTTTGGAGTTCTAAGAGGAAATGGCTACTGATTAGAGCATCTCATTCCTTCCATGAGATGCTTAGAACCGGATGACCTCACTTCCTTGCTAAGACCACAGTTCCAGCAAATGTCTAGCAACACGTTGACCCCAGGTCTTACCTACCATCTTAAATCAGGTTACTTCTTGTTTCTTATTGATGGGACATTGATAATAAGTGACAAGGAAATAGGATTGAATATACTTATAGCACACTTACCCAAATATTTTCTCTTAAAATGGAAATTTAATATAGAATCAATATTAAAATACGTTTCCTAAGATTTCATCAGCTAAGGTTAGCCATGGTCAGGGTGATACCCAAAATCCTTCTGTGTATCTTTAAATAGAAATATGAGCATACTATACACATTGCTTGTATAAGATGGCATTTATACTTTAGCTATTTAATAAAAATCTTTCAATATCAAATATTTAAGTATGATATTAATATTTGATTCATACTCCCTGTATCATTAACCAATCCTTGTTTTAAAATATTTACATTGATCCCAATTTTGTACTACTTTAATCTTATATGTGTCCTTAATTAAATCCTTAAAAAAATTTTTAGAAATGAAATCTCAGGGTCAGAGACACTTAAATATATATATATATACATATATATATATATATGTATGTGTGCACACATATATGTGGGTATATGTATATATAGACATATGTATACATATATATGTGTGTATGTATACATATACATATGTATATCACATTTTTTTTATCCACTCACTAGTTGTTGGGTACCTCAGCTCATTCCACAGCTTGGCTATAGTTAACAGAGCTGCAATAAACACAGATATGCAGGTGTCTCTCTTGTATGTTGATTTACACTCTTTCAGATATATGCCAAAGAATGGTATGGAAGGATTATATGGTACTTATATTTTTAGCTTTGTGATCAACCTCTGGTTTCCACATTGTTTGAGGGTTTCTTTTCTCTTGCATCCTCACCAGCATTTGTTGACATTTGTTTTCTTGGTGATAGCCATTCTGACTGAAGTGACATGGAATCTTAGGGTCATTTTGAACTGTGTTTCCCTTATGGCTAAGTTTGTCAAACATCTCTTTATGTGTTTATAGCCATTGTGTTTCTTATTCTGAGAACTGTCTCAGTTATTAACTGGATTGTTTATTTTTTGCTGTTTAATTTTTTGAGCTCATTGTATGTACTAGATATTAATCTTTTATCTGTTGAATGGCTGGAAAAGATTTTCTCCCTGTCTGTAGGTTGGTCTCTTGATTCCAGTTAATTGTTTCTTTTTATGTGCAGAAACTTTTTAATTTGTTGTAGTCCCATATGTCAATTATTGCTCTTATTTCCCAGGCAATTGGAGTCCTATTCAGAAAATAACTACCTATCCTATATCTTCCAGTTTTCCCTTCTGTTTTCCTGTAGTAGTTTCAAAATTTCAGATCAAGATCTTTTATCTATTTGGAATTGATTTGGATACAGGGTGAGAGATAGGGGTCTACTTTCAGTCTTCTGCATGTAGATAACCAACTTTTCCAGCACCATTTTTTGTCTTATCTCTAATGTATAGTTTTGGCTTCTTTTTTCAAAAATCAGATGGCTATAGCTGTGTGTATTTATTTCTGGGTCTTCTATTCTGTTCCACTGGGCTTCATGTCTGTTTTTGTGATAACACCATGTTATTTTTGTTACTGTATCTTTGTAGTATAATTTGAAGTTCAGTATTGTGATACCTTCAGCAGTGTTCTTTTTCACAGGACCACTTGAAGTTCAGTATTGTGATACCTTCAGCATTGTTCTTTTTCACAGAACCACTTTTGTTAGATGGGCTTTTTTATGCTTTCACATGAATTTTAGTACTGATTTTTCTATATCTGCAAAGAATGACAGTGTGACTCTGATGTGCATTGCATTGAATCTGTAGTTTGTGTTCAGTAGCACAACTATTTTCCTAATAATAATTCTTCCAATCCATGAACATGGGAGGTATTCCATCTACTGATAATTTCTTCAGTTTCTTTCTTAAAGGTTTTATAGGTTCATTGTAGAGGTGTTTCTCCTCCTTTTTAAAGTTTATACCTATGTGATTTTTGAGGCTAAGGTAAATGAAATTATTTTCTTGATTTCTTTTTCAGCCTGTTCATTATTGGTGTATAAAACAGCTACTGATTTTTGTGTGTTGTTTTTACATACTACTATCTTGCCAAAACTTCTTATCAGATCTAGGAGTTTTTTTAGTGGAATATTTAGGGTCTTTTAACTATAGGCTCCTACCATCTTCCTTCCCTAGTTGAATTCCTTTTTCTTTCTCTTGACTTATTGCTCTGGCTCTGAATTCCAATATTATATTGTAGAAGAGTGAAAAGAGAGTGAACACGTTTGTGTCCTTCCTCACTTTAGATTAAATGATTTCATTTTTTCTCCATTTAGTATGATATTGGCTTTAGGTTTTTTATATGTAGCCTTTATTATGTTGAGGTATGTTCTTTCACCTCCTACTTTCTTCATAGCTTTTATCATGGGAGGATGTTGAATTTTGCCAAAGACTTTTTCTGCATCAATTGAAGTGACCATTTTGTATTTGATTCTGTTTATATGCGCTATTATGTTTATTAATCTACAAATGTTTTGCCATCCTACATCCCTGGAATGAAATAAACTTGATCATGGTTTATGATCTTTCTAGTGTGTTCTTGAGTTCAATTTCCAAGCATTTTAATTGAGAATTTGTGTGTATGCTCATCAAAGAGATCAGTTTATAATTCTTTTTGTTGTTGTTTGTGTCCTTGTCTGGCTTTGGTATTGAGTGTAATACTGGCTTCCTAGAATGACTTTGGTAACCTTCCTTCCCTTTCTATTTCTTGAAATAGTTTGAGGAGCATTAATGTTATTTCTTCTTTAAGATCTGGTAGAATTCAGCAGTGAGTCCCTCAGGTCCTGGGTTTTTCTTTCTTGGGAGACTCATTACTATTGACTCAATCTTATAACATCTTACAAATCTGCTTAAGTGATTAATATCCAATGAGTTCAATTTTGGTCAAACACATCTGAAATTTATATATGTCTTCTATATTTTCCAGAATATAAGTTTCCAAAGTATTCTTTCATGATCCTTGGATTTCATTGGTATTTGTTGTGATAACTTCTTTTTCATCTCTAATTTTATTAACTTGTATATTTTCTCTCCTTGTTTTGGTCAGTTTGGCTAAGGGTTTATCAATCTCCTATACCTGTTCAAAGAACAAACTTCTGTTCCATTGATTGTATTGATTTTTATTCCTCCTTTCATTGATTTCTTCCCTAATCTATGTTATATCTTTACGCCTATTAATTTTATGTTTGGCTTATTCTTGCTTTTCTAGGAGGTTGGGTGATTCATTAGGCTATTTATTTGAGATCTCTGTGTTTTTTGTTAAATTTAGGCACTTATAGATACCTCTTAGCACCATCTTGTTTTGTTCCATTATGGTCTGATTAAATACAAGGGGTTATTTCAGTTTTCTTATATTTGCTAGGACTTGTGTTATATTCTAAAATCTATTTTGGATGGTGTTTGTGGGCTGTTGAGAAGAATTTGTATTTTTCCATCCTTCACCCTAAGCCAGTGTTTGGCTTTGTCAGTGAAATCTATTTCTTATATACAACAAATGGTCAGATCTTGCTTTTTAAACCAACCTTTCATTCTATGTCTTTTGATTGGGGAATTGAGACCATTAACATTTAGTGTTACTATTGAAAGGTATGTGGTATTTCCTATCATTTTGTTGTTTTGTGGTTTTTTGCTTCTTTTCTGATCCTCATATGCTACTGTACTTGTCTGGTGGGATTAATTTTTTCCCTGTGTTTTCTTATTTGTGTTTCTCTTCCTCATATTTGGTAATAATCCTTTAAGTATATTCTTCAGTGGTGGTTTAGTGGTGCTGAATTCTTTAGTTTTGTTTATTGCAGAAAGCTTTTATTTATCCTTCAATTATGAAGGATTGCCTTGCTAGATACACTAATCTAGACTGATGGTTATTTCCTTTGAGGTTGTGGAAGATGCCTTCATTATTTTACAGTTGCTGTTGAAAAATGATATTAATATTCTGATTTTGCCTTTATATGTGACTTGTTGCTTCTCTTTGTCAACTTTTAATATTCTTTATTGTGTATATTTAGTGTTTTAATTATATTTTTTCTAAGGATGTTTCTTTTCTGACTATTTGGTGTTCTGAAAGCCTCCTGTACCTAGATAACTTTCTCTTTCTTGAGACTGAGGAAGTTTTCTGACATTATTTTGTTCAATATGCTTTCTATGTCTTCACCTTGTATCTCTTCTCATTCTTCTATATCATGATTCTTAGATTAGGTCTTTTGATGGTGTCCAGAGGTCTTACACATTCCATTTGTATTGTCTTAGAGTTTTTCTTTGTCCTTGTCTGAGTGACCTACTTCCTTTATGGTATCTTGATCCCTGACACTCTGTTTTTGACTTGCTCCATTCTAACAATTAAGGCTTTCAGTTGGCTATTGAGCTTCTCATTTCCAATATTTCCATTTGAAAAATTTTAAGGATTTCTGTATCTTTATTGAATTTCTCCTTCATTTCCTAGATTGTCTTACTTATTTCATTCAGTTGTTTGTTTGAATTCTTTTTTATTTCACCTGGCTATTGGTTTTTATCCTCTTTAATTTCATTAAGGGGCTTATTCATATCCTCTTTAATTTTGTTGATCACTCTTATCATTGTTCTTTCAGTTCATTGTTTGAAATTTCATCTGCTTCACTATTATTCAACTCCTCAAGTTCTTTATTGTGGAATCATTTGTTCTTGGAGGACATACATTGCTTTGTTTTGCAATTTCTTGTGTTTCTACATTGTGATTTATGCATCTGAAGCTAAGTCATTGGTTGGAAGTTTTAATCACCAGTATTCTTTCAACCAAAATTATCTTAATATTCAGACAGGAATCAGTTGAGGAGGTATTTCTTACCACTTGGCAGGGAGCTATAATTCAGTAACCAAGCCTTCACTCAGTGGTCAGGGCACAGAGTCTGATCCTCAGCACTGGTAATATCCTCAGCACCAGCTGGAGTCTCTTGCAGAAGTGGTTTGTCCACTTCTGTGTTGCTTTTACTATAGGGGCTGCCTTATTTGAGTACTGGGACCCACTATTGGCTGCAGGGAGCTTTACAAATTGTGGGCCAGACAGGTTCACACTTGCTTTAGATACCCTCCAGTCTGTGTTCCCAGAAACAGTAAACCTCCAAGACTCATGGTCACTCCTGAATGTTACAGAGAGTAGGGGAGCAAACAGATCACTGCACTGTGTGGGAGAGGACTGAGGAACCTACTTATTCTGCTGGTCCCAGTGTTTATAAGACTTGTCTAGCACATTGCCTCTGTTTGTGGAAAAGGCTGTGGACATTTTATGATTCACAAAGTTTGGTTTTGGGTCCTCAGTCCTGTTACACATCCACTAGGATACAGTTCCCCAGGGCAAGTCTCTATATTTTGGGGCCCTGCCTACCCATTCACCTCTCTGTGGGGTGTAAGCAGCAGTGGCTATCATGTGATTTGGAGGATCTGGGGAACTGGGCTTTGACTCACCCAGCAGTCTACAAATGCAGCTACAGAGCAGGCCCAGGAGACTGAACACTTTCCCAGTCATAGACTCAAAACTTTGTTGACATCCCTAGCCTCCGGAGAGGGGAGTCACCCCAGGCAAAGAGGACAGAGCCTTTGAGAACAAAAGCTTTTGGCACCAAAGCTGCTGCTGGTGGCTTCAAAACTGCTGTTGGGCTGCTCCCCAACTGCCCCCAACTCCTCAGCTTTCAGCACCCCAGTTTCAAGTGCCAAAGACATCTCCAGTGGGGCCCTGTGCTATCAGTGACCAAGTTACCAGCAGAGATCTCTGTAGTCTAAACTTCTCTGCTGGATCCATTGGACGACATTCTCCCCCTCTATTCCCTGAGCCATGAGTGTTCTTTATTTTCAGGCCCAAAGAGTGTCCCAGTCTCAAACAATAGGCCATTTCTCAAGATGGCTTCTTGCTATCAGATAAGGGGTACAACTGAGTATCTTTCTTCATTAAGACTAGTGATAGCCAGAGCCACCACTGCCCCACAAATGTCTACACTGAGATTAAAGCTTGAAGGTTGTGTGGACCTTTCCTGCCATTACAACTGGTGTTTTGTCACCCAGGCTGTCTATTTTCTTGTAATGATGTCTTTAGTTCCCCTCCCCATCCTGGAAAGCCAAAACAGGCTTAGAATTCCTCACTGCTTTTTTGTACTCTTGGCTCAATTTCTTTGTGGTTTTCTGCCTTTCTGCTGCTTAGTTTATGGTTCGCAATGCTCTTCTTCTTGTTCTGTCTTCAGAAACTAATTTCTCCTATGTTTCTCATTCACAGAGTCAGAATGGTGGAGCCTTATATTCTGCCATTTTGCTCCACCTAAAATTCTGGATGGTGTCTGGTCTCATCTCAGTCCTGAGACTATGATTTCACTCATCAGGGTGCAGCTGGTCACTGGTATGTGTTAAACTCTCCCTGGGAGATTCTAAGTGCAAGCAAGTTTGGAACTCACAGACCCAGGTTAGCAATTTAGTCAGAGCTGGAAAATGGCTAGGCCAGTGGTAACTTGTCTCACCAAACCTATGACCTTGACCTCATTATCACCTGTTGAGCTCCTCATGCTGACAAGTCATGAAGAAATGAAAAAACAGGACTCTGCCCTGAGGCATTAGTGTTCCAGATGCCCAGAAAAAGGGACACACACAGGCACACAAGAGATTAGAAAGCCAATTTCAGCAGAAAGAGAATCAAAACAGTTTACAATCAGAAGTGGACCCCTTACTGACGGAAGATTGGTAAGTAAGTGGCAAGGAGATAGGACTGAGTACTTAGGCTTTCCTGAATATCATTTTATTTTTAAATGAAAATTAATATAGAATCAATATAAAATTACCTAAAGTTAACTATTGCCAGTATTTTGATATATGTCATTCTTGGTATCTTTAAAGAGAAATGTGAACATATATGGATATAGACTATGGACTTATCAATCTAGACTTTTCTCTCAAAGAAGTAAGAGGACAGGGCTATCCTGGTAGGGACTGTGTGAGGCCTCCTCAGGCCAACTCTCCACCTGGACCTTCTCTGTTTCCCTTCTTTTATAAAGAACCACCATTCATCAGAATATTCTATGCCTTCATTTAGCAGTTACTGGTCCTTTACCCTCATTCAAACTTAGAATGAGATTGGGGGGCACTGGAAGTGTTTAAAACACAATGTTGTTATTTAGAGGTCTCATTACTAAGATAACCATCCCAGAAGAAGTCTACAACACTACTACTTTTAAAAAAGAAAAAGTAAATGTTTTCAATGCAGAACCTCCTAATTGTGAGTGCCCAAAAACTTGTGGACTCTTTATGCATGTGTACACCTGTGTGTGCATGTATGAATATGTATGCACCTTTATTTTGTTTCTTGGTTTGAGATGCTATGGTCTCTGAAACTTCATTTCTTTTTGATGATGACTACAACCCCAAGTCCTTCAGTAAAGGGAAGCACAGCAACCATGTTTCTATTCCTGCCCTGCCCTAACCCTGACTTCAATGTGTATGTGTGTGTGTGTGTGTATATACTGAATTTTTATAATGAATTTTAATTCACTTGCTGCTGACCATACAACAATTATTCCTGATTCCCAAAAGAGTGAAAAACTCTTCCCAATCTCTGCAGTCACTTCTCTGAAGCTGCTGGGTGAACCCTGGGAGCAAAAGGACTAACTCAGACTCCCCAGGAGCTGACCTCTGCATTTTTCCTTCTTGGCCAGCGGGTGACATCACCCCCACTGCCTTCAGAAGGAGAGATTAAGCTTTTGGCTGCCAGCAGTGAAATTGCCTCCAACAGCTTTGTCTACCTCTGGGTAGACAAAAATTTTCTTCTCTGAGCCAAAGGCCCTGGAACAAAGGAAATGCAGATGCTTCTATGAGTCCCCAGTTCTCCAGGCCAGAGTAAAATGCTGCGTGAGGGGTGGTGTAATGGATAAAACTCTGTGGCTGACAAGAATGAAGTAATAAACAGGAGACTGCATTTCTCACAGCATTTATTCTGGAAAAATATGGAGTTCTTAAAAAAATATTTTCTTTGTCCTTCTCACTGGACTGTAGTCTTCCCAAAAACAAGAATTTTGTTTATTGCTGTAGCCCAAGAGCCTAAAGCAGTGTCTGACACATGATAGGTAGATCAAAGCTATTTTAGATATGAAAAAGGAAGAAAGGAAGAAGAGAAGGAAGGAAGTAAGGGAGTGAAGAAAAAGAAGGAAGAAGGAAGGAGGGAAAGAGGGGGAGAGGAAGGGTAACATAGACTGTTGAGTTAAAAAATTTTGGTTTAAATCCTTTCTGAAGCAGTTCTAACTGTGCAAAAACATGGATGAGTTATTTATTTTCTTTGAGTTTCTTTCTTCATCATATAACTGATAACAAGGCTAGAGTAAAGAGCAAGATGTATACAAGGGTGCTAGCATTGCAGTGCTTACATCAATGGGCAATCAAAGCACAGGAGCTACTTACTTATTCACATTATTTCTGATATTACAATGGTAAGAAGAGTTCTGAACACTACTAAAGGTCTGAGCATTGGCCTCTAGCCTGAGCATGTTTGATAAGGGAGTTTAACCAGCTGTGTGCTCTTTGTGCTGATACCAGGCCTCTCCTGATCCAGCAGTACTCTTTGCTCAATTTAGTGAAGGGGTTAATCTTTTTTTTCTCTGAGAACTATTCTCAAGCCAGCCATGTTAGATTATAGACTGGTTCTTCCCTCTTTACTTCTGACCAGGACCCAACAATTCTCAGATTTTTTCTAAGTGTATTTGCTAAGTCATCGAAGTATAATTTTCATAAAGTGAAAACATGATCCTCATATAACCATATGAGGAGATTTATTTATATCATAAAAGAGCGAACCAGAGAACAGGAAAGATTTTTTCAAGGATAATTTGAAGGACAAAGATTTAGACAATTAGGAATAACATGTTGAAATGAGTTTGCTAATTTAGAGACCACATCAATTAATGTGCTATAGGATAATAAAATCTTTTTACAGGAACAAATAATTAGCATCTCTATCAAACAAATATTAACATGTAACTTCACAAAGTCTAGACTTTAATCAATAGCAAAAAGTAAGTCAAATTAAAGTATATTACCATAAGGAATTAAAAATCTTTAGGGATCCACTAGGCAATGTTTCATTAGCATTGGAAAAGCATGAAACCTATTTTCCTTTACAAGTTTTGGATAACTTTTCTTAATAGAGTTGATCCCTGACAGCCTAGTGGATGTTGCTGCAGTACATAAAATTACTATTGTGTTCTTGGTGCCTGACATTGTCCCTTAATTCTAAATGCCCAGATCAGTTCAGGTGTCTATCTCTGGTTCAATCAGTGGTACCCAGGACTGGTTTGCCAGGCACACAGGGCTGCTTCCTCTTTGCCATCGTTAGAAAAGCTTTTCTGTGCTAGTCAGCTTTTCATCACTATAACAAAATACCTGTGATGATTAACTTATAAAAAGAAAGGTTTATTCTGACTCATAGTTTTGATGGTTTCAGTTTATATTCAGTTGGCCTTGTTGCTTTTTGGTTTGTTGTGAAGCAGCATATCATGGTACAAATGCCTGATGCAGCAAAACCACTCACCTCATAGCTGGGAGACAAGAGAGAAAAAGAGGAAGAGACTGGGATCTCACTACCTTTTTCAATAGGGTGTTTCTAATGATCTAGAGACTAGGCCCCACCTCTGAAAGGTTCTAGCACCTCCCAGCAGTGCGATTCCTGGTAACCAAATCTTTGTATATGAGCCTTTGGAGACATTCACTTCTACAAGAAGGTGAATAAACTGTAATGGAAGGAAGGAGTCCAAAGACATGGAAAAAGAAGGAACCACAGCAGAAACAGATCTTTTTTCCTCTCAGGTGTGGAATGTGGTCTTGGAAGAACCCCATTTAATGCTTACCCTTCTCCAGATTTGCTCAGCCAGAGAAAGTGTTTGAGCTGAGTGACAGGAAACCCAGAGTGGTCTCCTTGGTGTTTCTTGTCAGTCACAAGAACAGGTTGGCACAGCACCCTGGAATAAACATGTGAACCCATCTAGGTGAGACTCACCTCTATAATCTCTTGCATAGTTTTGTATAGAACTGATACTGAACCACCATTTACAGGGTTATAACAAGTGGCATTTTCTGGGAAAGAGACCAATGAATGGGGCCTTCTATGTCCATTTCATGCTCTCTCCTATGGGCTTCAGTGGCCAACACTTTATCAGTAGTCTTTTTATCTTAGCATAGCTAATGGATCTATTCACATTAAGGACATGTACAAATCCTCTTGCAATTTCAGGAGGAGATGAGAAGTACAAGGTATAATTATCATTGTCACCATTATCTCCAATTGGCCCATCAATTACAATGACAGTTTCTAAGAGCTTTATATGGGAAAAGGATAATCTCTAGTGCAAATAGAGGGTCACCAATATTACTCTTAGGTCATCATCTAGACTCTGTGGTCCCCTGGAGAGGACGGGGAACACCATTTCCATGTGCTGAGTAGAAAAAAATGCAAATGCCATAAGATGAGCCTGGGGCAATGACTCCCTTTTTTTTCTTGAGAAGACAGTGAATTCAGTGTCAAAGAAAACCTCAATCAGCTTGGAGCCTTTTCTGTCAGCATGCAAGATACCTGGAGCAAAATGAGGCTCTAGTTTAGTTCCTGTGAAAGTCCCTTTGTATTTAGCCAGGCATTGTTTAATTCAAACAACTGGTTTTTCAAAGGATTTTTCCATTGCTGATTTTGAAGCATATGAAGTAGATGGCTGTTTCACCTATCCCTTAACTCTAAGCTCCACCTGGGATCAGAAGTTTGCACATCAGGAATGGTATGGGGGAGGCTGTGGTAAGATGGAAAAGACCTGAGGATTTAGGGGTCAGACACACCTGAGCTAATATCTGCCATATACTGCCATCTACTAGCTGTATGAAAAAAATCCTTCCACTAACTGAAGTCTCATCTCTTCTTCTTTTATATGTATATATTTGGTTGAGTGTTACCATGAAGATTCAATGAGTTTCAATGACATAGTGTACAAAACACAGCAAGAGTCTGATGGAGAGTAAGCAAGCAATCAATAAATGACAGCTAACACTGTGGTCTGCCCCAGAGGAAAGCAAATATTTATTCGCAGGAAGAATCTGCAGACTGTACCACTCCAACTCTACCATCTCCCCAGACTCCTGATAATGATTTGAGGGAAGGTTGATGTAGGAGGGAGTGAAAAAAGGGAAAGTGGGCATGAAAGTTCCTGTGAACAATGAAGCCTGCATCTGTGTATGCTCATATCAGTTATTCAGACTTGCAGTGTTTGTAAAATGTGTTGTGTGTCAAGGCAGATAGATCTTCGAGGGCAGAGATGGTATTTCAGTAATCTTCTCTCCCTGATAGAACAATAATGTTCTCACTTGAGAAACTCCCAAGGACAGCCCCACCCTTAACAGAAATTCCCACACTCTAAGACAGCCACACACCTACCAGAGACTACCATGCATGTGCCAACTTCTTTAACCTCCCCCTTCTATAAAACCCACACCTGGCCCAGAATCTGTGCTGCATGATCTTTCCCCCAGCCAGCCTGGCAGTTTGGGCCTGCCATTAAACTTCACTCTTTGGACAAGAGACTTTTCTTTTTGAGTGGCATTTTTCCTAACATTTTGGTGCCATGACTCGGATTGGGTGTGCTCCCGGCACTGCCCTTGCTCTCCCGGTCTCCCACACCCCATCCCGCCTTCTGTCTCTCTCTCAACTCCCATTCCCTTCCTCTGGGACCGTGCTGCTTTGCTGGAACCCCGATCCTAGAAAGTGCCACTCCCTAACTTGCTGTTAGGGAATTTCGTCTGCCCCAGTGTGCTTCCAATCACCATCCACCTCCAGCCAGTCTTCCCTCAAGGTCCTCTCTCGGTGAGTCCTCCTTGCATGTAGAGCTGTAATCTCTCTCTTTCTCATTTCCTCAAAATCCTAGTGCTAGGTCTAGGCTTGTTCCCGTCCCTGGGAACCTGGTTCCCCTGTAGGGACTGTGGACCCCCGTGGTGAAGGCATTCCCTCTGTGTACTCCATATCTCTCTCTCTCTCCTGAGGAACTGATATTTTGGGGACACCTTCCATATCTCTCCTCAGGTCAGGCCTCACCATGGGAGATGGACCATCCAAAATTCCTTCAGACTCCCCATTGGGATGTCTCCTGGCCAACCTTGGGCCCCTTGGCCTAACCCCTGATCTTAAGCCACAAAAGCTCGTTTTTGTCTGTAATCAGGGCTGGCCCCAATACCTATTAGACAATGCATCCAAATGGCCACTTAATGGCACTTTCAATCCCAATATTTTAAGGGATTTATACAATTTCTGTAAGAGTGCTGGTAAATTTAAGGAACCTCCCTACGTCCAATTCTTTCCTTATCTCTGCACCAGACCCTCCCTCCATACTTCCTGTTCCCCTGAGCATGTTCTATTAGCCTCAAAACCAGCTTCTAAACCAACCAAATCCTCTCCCAAACCATCTCCTTCCCCATGTAAGCAGACTTCTTGTGCTGCTACCAAGCCTGTCTCTTCCTATCTTCCTGAGGGACTTTCCCATCATGGTGCTACACCAGGCACTCCTTGCCAACTCTGGCCTCATGCAATTCCAGCTCTGGGGAGCTCATGGTCCCTCCCTGTGGGCTGAGACAAAGCCTGGGATTTATTCAGATATGCCTCATGCTATGTTGGGTGAGTCCTGTTTGATTATGGCATCTGATGACTGCTTCTCGTTTCCCCCCATCTAATGCCCCTTTTTCCTGAGACAGTGACAGCAGAATGGAGGTTTTGTGTTGCTGAAAATGTTCCAGTACCAGTCAATGGGAGCAACCAAGAGGCACAGGTGATGGCTAATCCCTTAAGCGTGTGTCATGCCTCCAGGCTCTGCCATCCCCTCCCTTACCTAAGATGTCAGGACACCTTTTCTACTCCTTCCATGGAATCACCACATGTCTTTGTCTCTGTTTGCCTTCTCCTCCCTGGGCTTACTGGGACCTGGCCTCCCATGAAAAACTTGTAGCATGGTACCTTATGACTTAAGTTATTTTAACGAGTTTGCCAGGTCTCTCAGTCTGAAGTAACTTTAAATCAGCTGCTAGACAAAAGCGCTTACAAAAAACTACAGCTGCCACGCTAATGCCGTAACTCCATCTCCACAAAAAATCATTAGCATTTCCATACACCAACAATGAGCAAACTGAAAAAGAATGTATGAAAACAATTCCATTTACAATAGCCTCAAAAAAATCAAATACCTAGGTATAAACTGAACAAAAGATGTGAATGACCTCTACAAGGAAAACTATAAACTTCTGAAGAAAGAGATTGAGGAAGACAATAGAAAGTGGAGAGATCACCCATGCTCATGGATTAGTAGAATCAACATAGTAAAAATGTCTGTACGCCCAAAAGTAATCTACATGTTTAATGCAATTCCCATCAAAATTCCAATGACATTCATAAAAGAGATTGAAAAACCTACTATGAAATTTATATGGAAACACAAGAGGCCACGAATAGTGAAGGCAATACTCAGTCAAAAGAACAATGCTAGAGGTATCATGATACCTGACTTCAAACTACATTACAAAGCAATAATGATAAAAACAGCATGGTACTGGCACAAAAACAGCATGGTACCGGCACAAAAACAGACATGAAGACAAGTGGAACAGAATAGAGGACCCAGATATGAAGCCACAAAACTATAACCAACTTGTCTTTGACAAAGGAGCTAAAAATATATGATGGAGAAATAGCAGCTTCTTCAACAAAAACTGCTGGAAAACTGGTTAGCAGTCTGCAAAAAATTGAAACTAGATTCATGTATATCACCCTATACCAATATTAACTCAAAATGGATCAAGGATCTTAATATCAGACCACAAACTCTAAAGTTGATACAGGAAAGAGTAGGAACTACTCTGGAGTTAGTAGGTATAGGTAAGAACTTTCTCAATGAAACCCCAGCAACACAGCAACTAAGAGATGGCATAGATAAATGGGACCTCATAAAACTAAAAAGCTTCTGTTCATCAAAAGAAATGGTTTCTAAACTGAAGAGAACACCCACAGAGTGGGAGAAAATATTTACCAGCTACACATCAGACAAGGGACTGATAACCAGAATATATAGGGATCTTAAAAAACTAAATTCTCCCAAAACTAATGAACCAATAAAATGGGCAAGTGAACTAAACAGAACTTTCTCAAAAGAAGAAATTCAAATGGCCGAAAAACACATGAAAAAATGCTCACCATCTCTAGCAATAAAGGAAATGCAAATTAAAACCACACTAAGATTCCACCTCACCCCTGTTAGAATAGCCATCATTAGCAACACCACCAACAACAGGTGTTGGCAAGGATGCGGGGAAAAAGGAACCCCCTTACACTGTTGGTGGGAATGTAAACTAGTACAACCACTCTGGAAAAAAATTTGGAGGCTACTTAAAAAGCTAAACATTGATCTACCATTTGATCCAGCAATACCACTCTTGGGGATATACCCAAAAGACTGTGACACAGGTTACTCCAGAGGCACCTGCACACCCATATTTATTGTGGCACTATTCACAATAGCCAAGTTATGGAAACAGCCAAGATGCCCCACCACTGATGAATGGATTAAGAAAATGTGGTATCTATACACAATGGAATTCTATGCAGCCATGAAGAAGAATGAAATGTTATCATTCGCCGGTAAATGGATGGAATTGGAGAACATCATTCTGAGTGAGGTTAGCCTGGCCCAAAAGACCAAAAATCGTATGTTCTCTCTCATATGCGGACATTAGATCAAGGGCAAACACAACAATGGGATTGGACTTTGAGCACATGATAAAAGCGAGAGCACACAAGGGAGGGGTGAGGATAGGTAAGACACCTAAAAAACTAGCTAGCATTTGTTGCCCTTAATGCAGAGAAACTAAAGCAGATACCTTAAAGCAACTGAGGCCAATAGGAAAAGGGGACCAGGAACTAGAGAAAAGGTTAGATCAAAAAGAATTAACCTAGATGGCAACACCCACACACAGGAAATCAATGTGAGTCAATGCCCTGTATAGCTATCCTTATTTCAACCAGCAAAAACCCTTGTTCCTTCCTATTATTGCTTATACTCTCTCTACAACAAAATTAGAAATAAGGGCAAAATAGTTTCTGCTGGGTATTGAGGGGGGGGAGAGGGAGGGGGCGGAGTGGGTGGTAAGGGAGGGGGTGGGGGCAGGGGGGAGAAATGAACCAAGCCTTGTATGCACATATGAATAATAAAAGGAAAAAAAAAAAAAGAGCAACTGAGGCAAATAGGAAAAGGGAACCAGGAACTAGAGAAAAGGTTAGATCAAAAAGAATTAACCTAGAAGGTAACACACACACAGAGGAAATTAATGTGAGTCAAATCCCTGTTTGGCTATCCTTATCTCAACCAGCAAAAACACTTGTTCCTTCCTATTGTTGCTTATATTCTCTCTTCAACAAAATTAGAGATAAGGGCAAAATAGTTTCTGCTGGGTATTGAGGGGGTGGGGGGAAGAAAGAGGGGGTGGAGTGGGTGGTAAGGGAGGGGGGTGGCAGGGGGGAGAAATGACCCAAGCCTTGTATGCACATATGAATAATAAAACAATAAAAAAAAGGGGAGGAGGGAAAGCAAATAGGTGCACTTGTGTATAGCAGGAATGCCTGCCATAGCTAAGAGAATCCATAGGCCAACCCAACACACATTCTAACCTGCCTGCGGCCCACTGCCACTTCCCCTAGAATAAATGCCCACAGAGTACACAGGAAAGGGGGAGGAGCAACAGGCCACAGGATCAGGCCTAGGTAGTCAGGCTCACTTGTCTCAGATGTGTGTGGAGGGGGTCACTGGCTTGTACAAGCCCTGCTCCTGGCTTCACCTTACACCTCGGGGTACTGGACCCAGCCCTTGTGGGCCAATTGTTAGCTCAAGGTTATAGTCCCAGAAATAGGAAAATGAACATTACTGTAATAAACTTCTCATTTAAAACTTTCTATACTTTCGACCTCAGCATAAATTTTTCCCTCCAAATATTAACACTAGTTGTCCCATATTATACTGTTATTGGCCTAGGATACCCTCTGAATGCCTTCTCTAACTTTACAGATGATTTATTCCTTGATTAAAAAGGTAGCCCTTATTAAAGAGGCTGCCTGCTGTTAGCTAAAAGGTGGGATCCTAGTGTTTTCTTCTTTCTAAATGGGACCTGTACCTTCCAGTCTTCTGGCTGGTAGATGTTGGAAGCTTTGTACTGAGGCCTGGCCTCAGTATGTCTTGGGTGACCAAGAGAAGTGGCTTTCACAGGGTTCCTTAAATTACAACACCATACTCCAATTAGACTTTTTCTATAAAAGGGAAAAAGGTGAACTGAGGTCCCCTATACAAATTTCTACCTTCTAAGCCACCCTAATATTCAGAACCTCCTAATGGGTGCTTCCCCCTTCAACAGGTAATGGTAGGAAGAGGGTGAGTGTATGTCCCCTTCCAGATATCAGATCTAAGGGAAATTTAAAAACATCTGGACAGTTATACTGATGCCCAGAGAAATACATTCAAGCCTTTATCTCTACAATCCAAACCTTTCAATTGACATGGAAGGATATTATGCTTCTAGTAGACTAGACTCTTGTCTCATTAGAAAAGCAGTAAGTTCTGTCCCAGGCCACTCAGGTTAAAAATGATTACCATTTGCAATGAGCCCCCAATACTAGTGGCACCTAGAAATGTGGGGATAAATGTGTCTACCTACAGGGGCACAGGCAGTCCCCTTGACAAATCCACACTAAAAGGGGCTGAGGATATGGCTCAAGCAGTAGTTGTGCTGCTTTGCAAGCATAAAGTCCTGAGTTCAAGCTCCAGTACAGCCAAAAGAAAGAAAAAAAATTGGGGGATAAAGATGGAGCTCACTGAAAGAGTGTCTGCCCAACATGTACAAGGCCCTGGGTTCAATTCCCCAGCATTGCTAAATAAAAAAAAATGGTAAGGAAGATAAGTGGCATTAATGTCACTTCAGCCATCTCATAGTGGAAGAAAGTAGTTTAACCTAGACCAGATCCCTCAATCTTCAAGCGAGGAAACTGAGGCCCAGAATGGTTCAGAGACCTGCTCTCCAGAGTGTCACATGATGATGTAAAGTAACAACTTTGCTTTACAGCAATGTCCTGAAGAAAACCCCCTTACCTTTCTGTAGCACCTTGAGGACGCTATCAGAAAACATACCATGGTGGACCCAGAGTCACAGGTGAGAGAGGTTCTCCTCAAAGATAAATTTCTACAAGTCAGCCCCAGGTATTTGTAGAAAATTCAGTCTGTGGCTGAAGGAGAAAAGTCATTGGATCAACTAATACAACTAGCCATGTCTGTATACTATAACTGGGACATTACTAGCAGAGAGAAAGATAAGAGACATGACCTCATTGCTGCCCCCACCTGACTGGGGCCTACATCTTGAGTTTGCTACCATTGTGGAAAGGAGGGGCACTTCCACAGGGAATGCAAAAGGCATTCCCCCAACCGGCACCCTGCCCTCTCTGCAAAGGTAACCACTGGAGTCTAAGTGCCCCCATCTCCAGATGGAAGATGAGGTGCCACCTCCTATGGATTGATGGGTCCCAGCCTCCTGTCCATGCTCCACTTCTTGGCATCAATTTTGAGGAGCCTCAGGGTAGCCATAATGGTAGAGAAGCAAAGGTCATTTTCCTCCTAGACAGTGGAGCCCGTTTCTCTGTCTTACCTTCCTCTCTGGGTCCCTGGTCTAATGACAAAAGTTATGGTTTGGGGCAAATCTGGCCAGCCCTTAGAGTGCTACTTTACCCAGCCTCTGGCTTGCTCTTTGGGAGACCTCCTCTTCTGTCATTCTTTCCTCATAGTTCCTGAAACTCCAGTGCCCCTGTGGGGATGGGATTTACTATCTCAACTAAAAGCTCAAATTCTCCTCCCCTCAGGCAGCTATTTCTGCTGCCCCATCCTTCAGGAACAAATAGATTCCACAGTGAAGACTGATGGGATGACTGTAGGGTGAGCCTGGATGGACCTCCCTATTCAAATAAAACTCAAAGATCCCTCACAGTTTCCACATCCAAAAACAATATCCCCTCAAGTCTGAGGGAACATGAGGCCTTATGCCTATCATAAATTCCTTTAAAAAAAGGGGCTACTAATTAGTTGCTCCAGCCCTTATAATAAATTTAAAATTCTTATAAAAGTTAATTTTAAAATACGAGTTACAAAGTAAACAACTAGAAAGTATATAGATAGGTAGTGAATGTATTTTTTGAGTAGTTAAAGGAAAAAGGAATGTTTTTGGGTAAGAAAAGATTTTTGTAAAGAAGGGTTTGTTCTAAAGATTGTTTCAAATAAGGATAAAGACAACCCATTAAAGAGTTTAGTATGTTGCATAAAGGTCTGAATAAGCTTTAAAAGTATATAATAAAAGGCTTCGGTGTGTAATAAAGTTAAAGTTGACTATAATCTAAGAGTTGTCTAAAAGACTTTTAGGGTCATGTCAAACTAAAATCATATTCTCTATGTCTATAAAAGTTATCTTAATATTGATCTGCTCTGAGTAGCATCCACAAAAAACCATTCCAGAGAAAGATTTTAACAAAAAAATTGTGTTTTCTGCTGATCTTGTCAAGCTTTAAGAACTACTAAATCAGAGGTCATTTATGTATTTGCTCATGTGTCTTAAATGACCACCTTATAACTGTGTGGTGTCTATACTTTATCTAAATATGGTACAAACATTTACAAAGTTAAAAGTGTCAATTTATATAAAATAATGAGCTAGAGCTCTCTTTTATCCAAGAGTGTTACATTTAAATCCTGACAGCCCCTGCCTCCCACAGGTCACCTACCTAGGTGTGGCCTTAAAAGGACAGACTCACTCCCTGAGTCATGAGTGAATCAACCCAATCTTCCATTTCCCACTCCCCCATACCATAAAGCAGCTTACATCTTTCTTGGGAGTTATAGGATTTTGCAGAATTTAGATCCCTAGGTATGCAGTCCCTTAGCAGACACCTTTTTATGCTCCTCCTAATATTCTTATTTGGGTCTTAAATAATGTATGGTCACCCATTTCTCTTAGAAAACTTGCCTCCAACAGACTCTGCTGCTCTGACTGACTACCTACCTTATCTTAACCTTCTTAGGGAACTTCTCAGAGAGCATGCAGACCAGATCTTGCCCTCACTCTATAACAATTTTTGTTAAATCAGGGTATCTTGTTCTCCTAAAGGATCTTCTACCTTCTTCATTGGGACTTCGATGGACCAGCCCTCATCTGGTCATTCTCACAACACCCACTGCTGTCAAGCTCAATGGGATCCTCCAGTGGCAGCATCTCTCAAGAAACAGAAAAACAGAGAAGGGAGTTGGAAGACTTCTGGAATTCTCTAGGGAATAACATTTCACAGTGGTTCTGCTGGCTAATGCCCATCGTAATGCCTATGTGTCTTGCTCGCCTATTGTTAAGCTTCCTCCCTTGTGTCATAAAAACAGTACAAAGATTTATTTTAGACCACATGTCTGCTATTGTTAATCAAAAGTTTAACCAGTTGTACCTCCAGGAATATCAACCTCTCCAAAACAATCCAGAGGACTGCTATGAGGGTCCCTACCAGGATGCAGGAGCCTGAGGGTCTCACCCCATATAGCAACCCCTGCCAGCAGGAAGCAGATAAGAGACCGACGCTTCACCCCAATTCCCGATCCTCAGCCCCTACCCTCATCATTATTAAAGAAAAAATGGGAGAATGATAGAACAATAATGTCACCATTTGTAAATCGGTGGCCATTTTATCCTCAGACCTCACTTGAGAAACTACCAAGGACAGTCCCGTCCTTAACAGAAATTCCTGTGCTCTAAGACAGCCCCACCTGTACCAGAGACTTCCGCACATGTGCTAACTTCCTTAACCTCCCCCTTCTAAAAAGCCATGCCTGGCCCAGAATCTGTGCTGTGCCATCTCTCCCCTGGCCAGCCTGGCAGTTTGGCCCTGCCACTAAACTTTGCTCTAAGGACGTGAGACTTTTCTTGTGATCTTTTTTTGTGAGTGGCATTTTTCCTAACACTCCCACGCTTCTGTCTCAGGATCTGGACATTCAATGATGAATGAAGGGACTCAACCAGGTAAGAAAGCTCCCACCCATTCAAAATCTCAATCATTCTGTCTTGACTGCATAGCAGATCTTTGTGGTGAGGCTTGTCAGTGTAAACTCACACGTCTAAGAAGTATCAAGTTTCTCTGAGGCTTTGCATTCTCTGTATATATACACTGGACAGTTCCTCTGGAATATCCAGGAAACCAGCCAAGACCCAAGTGAGCAGGCCCAGGAGCTGCCTCTCTCCATTCTTTACTTCCAAGATTAGCCCTGAAATACAGTTTGATGTTCAGACTGAGTTGATAGAGCAATAACTTTCATATATGTTCTATAGAGGATAATGGGTCTCTGAGAAGCAGGGTAGGTTGGGATCAAATGCCCCTACCGCTCCACTCCACTCCATTCTATACCATTCCACTCTGCTCAACTCCACATCACTCCACTCCTCACCTCCTCCCCAGGAGCCTCCCTGCCCAATCTCCTCTTCCCTAGTGACTTCAGCTCTTATGAGTTATAAGTTCTGGTCCTCTAGCTTTTACCAAGGAGTAGTGTTATTTTTCACTTTCTTCCTTAACCACTGGACTAAAATAGTGTCACTTCATATCTCCAAATCCTGTAGTTTCTAATCATTGTTCTCTTATTGCACTTTGTGTCCCTTTAGCCCTCACAACAGACCTCTAAGGTGGGCATGAATGTACCCATTTTCAGGGAAGAAACCAAGGCTAAACAGATTACTTCACACTCACATGTGTTTCAGACAGCCAGGTCTGGAATAAATAGGAATGATAAAAGGAACAGAAATTATTTTCTACAAAATAACAATTGTGTATATAGCCAGCAATAGTTAAAATCCAGTTTGTGCCAATGGACACCTTCTTTGAATTTGCTTTCTTTCTTAATGGCTTGAAAACCAGTTGAATAGAGAAAGATCTTAAATCACCAGGAGGTGAGTTGTCTCCAAGGGTGTGTGTACTTTCTGAACCAAATAAAGTTATGATTAAGAACATTAGAGAACTGGAGAGTTGCTCAGTGGTACAGCATGAGTTTATCAAGCATGAGGCCCTGGGTTTAATCCCAGCATCAAAAACAAAAACAACAATGAGAAAAACTCGGTCAACTGGAGAAAAGCAGTAGGCATTCCAGCCTCACCAGTTGGCTCAGATGACCTCCAAGTGACCTGAACAATGGCTTCAAGTATTTCACTTTAACTCAGTGTGACTTAGGTATGAAATTGGTTCTCACTCAAGTTTTCCTGAGGTCTAAACAGAAGTTGTTATCATAATGATGACAGGGAGACTTTTGAATTTATAATGTACTGACTATTCATAAAATACTTTATAAATGCATCTCAGAGTTTCTTAGCAATGGAGATGCACTTGGTAGGCCTATTCTCTTTACTCCTGACCTACCAAACCAGACTCTGAGTTAGCTTAGTGTGGATCATTCAAAATGGTTACCTATCTTTTGGTCCCATTACTTAAAATCTAGGAATACTGAGTTCATTTTCTTGGGTGGGACTTGATATTTTAATATATCTTATATTTATGTCAGGTATTTCATCTAATACAGGACTTTTAAAATAAGAAATATTTAAAAGAAAATTCTGCAAGCTAATTAATTTGGAAAGTATTGACTATTAGTGCCCTTCTTTGATATTTTCAGTAGTACTCAATTTTTATAGATCATATGAACTCTGAAATATTTGTCTAGTTTTTGAGTGAATCCTATTAACTTCTATGAAATGAATATTCTATAGAATACACATTGGGAAAACTTATTGTTCAAGATAATTATAGGAGCATAAGAGCTATAGCACACGTATTTATGAAATCACATCAAGTATCTGAAAACACCCAAAAAGTTCCTGAAGTAAGAGGAATTGCCCATTTCAGAAATAAGTGATTAAACAAAATGGAGAAAAAAAGCAAATAAAAGAAAGAAAGAAAAATGACTGTAGTTCAGGGAACATTTATTGTTTCATTGAATCCTGAGGACTGCTTCACAAGGTAAGTATAATTATTTTTATAAAACACATAAAGAAAGAAATTCAGAGAGTTAGGCACCTTGCCCAAGGTCATACAACTGGGAAAAGACAGAATCAAATTTTTGAATCTAAGCTCAAATTTCAAGTTCTTCAAAACTTGCTGTCATTGGGCTTTTCCTATGGGAGCTGGCCTTCCCTTGTACCAGAGAACAAACTGTCTTCAGACAGCCTGGCCAGGCCTTAACCCCGGGGGAGCTTATAGAACACAAATCAAACTTTAGCTTTCTGTGTGCTTATGCAGAGCTGAACCTGGGTGATGCAAATTCTTTCCAAAATTGTCCCTCCTTTGGCCAATCCACAGAGTCAAAACCCAAGCTTAGCTTCTTTCCAGTGAGGAGACATTGATGAAGGTAAATTCAGGACTGGTGTCCAAGTGGGGGTGGAGCCTAGAGAGCTTGAGAGCACAGTGCACTTAGCTGTAGCTCTGCTAAAATTTATTTTCTTAAAGTTTCCTGACTCCAAGGGAAGCTGAGCCCCAGTACCCAAAACTGTATTTGCTAGAGTTTAGATGTGAAATGTCCTCCAAAAGCCCGTGTGTTAAAGGTATGCTCCCTAGGATGGTGACATTGGTAGGTGGTGGAAGCTCTGATAGATGGGGACTAGTAGGGGATCTTCAGGTCATTGGAAGTGTGTCCTTGAAGGGTATGATGGGACACTTTTCTCTCTGTTTGCTCTCTGGCCTTGAGGCAAGCAGTTTTGCTCTGCTGTTAGTTATTGATGCTTGGCTCCCCCACTAAACACCTAAAAGCAGTGAGTCCACATGACCATGGACTGGAGCCTCCAAAAGAATTAGCCAAAATAAGCCTATTCTATATATAAGCTGATTATCTCAGACATTTTGTTATAGTTATGGAAGGATGATTATCACAGCATTGCAACAATGAGCCCCTACTGTATGTCAAACACCCCTATAGACACTAGGCTGGGAAATGCATGTGACCAGAAAATTCCTGCTCTCTGATTGCCTTTTTTCAAGTTGGGGAACATGTAATACAAAAGTATAGAGTATAACACATTCCAGAAAATAAGAAACACTTTGAGAAAAACTAAACAGGTTAGAGGGTGGGAACTGCTGCAGGTGATCTAGGCACCCTTGAACTTCTGTATGAGAAGACTGATTGTTCGGGCAGAGGGACACCAACAAGGTGAAGAAGCAGCAAAAAAAAAAAAAAAGACATCTGAAGGAAGACCTGGGAACCACTGAGCCTCTGCATGCTCTGCCAGCCCAGTGCCTGCTCTGCAGTGTCATCTCAAGGCTGGCACAGGCTAGCAGTCTGAGGAAGGGGCTGTAGCTGGAGGCAAGGGGAGGATTCAGGGTAATTGCATTCAGATCATTGTCTATTTGCATGGGATGAGGCAGGGAAGATCAGACCCTAGGGGCCTTTCAGTGGAACTCAAATGCTGGAGTGGCACTCTGCTATCTTTAATCTCCTGTTCTGTTCCCTTGGCATCTGCACTTCTCTCCATTGGGTTACCTGGAGGCCTTGTTTAGCCACCTTGGGCAAGTTTCTTAACCTGTCTGTATCTTAGTCCCTAGCTGTAAAATAAAATGAGAGAGTAAGAATAACTACTTTACAGGATTATTTTGAGAGCTAAAGAGCTAATTAGACATTTAGAATTGTATCTGATACATAAAAGATCTTGAACAAATACTATCTTTTATATGCTCTGTGTTAGTCATCTTCCTGTCACTGTGACAATTCCTTAAGAAAATCAACTTAAAAAGTGGAATGGTTTATTATTTATTTACTTATTTTGGCAGTTCTAGATTTGAACTCAGGGATTTGTGTTTGCTGTCAGGTGCTCTACCACTTGATTCATACCTCCAGCCCTTTTTGACATGGTTATTATGGAGATAGGGTCTCACTTTTTGCCCTGTCTGGCCTGGACCACGGTCCTCCCATCTATACTTCTACTGTAGCTAGTATGACAGGGTTGCACCACCATGCTTAACTTTTTTCATTTGAAATGGAGTCTTTCAAACTTTTAGAGAAGCGATTGGAGTTCGTCTATCCCTTTCAAGAACCTACCCCAAGTTACCTAAAACATCTCACTTATGTACATGTAAGAGGCTTGCCTCTTAATTCACACCTCCCAGTAGCACCACAATGGAGATGAAGCCTTGAAAACATGGGCCTGGGAGAAACATTCCAGATCCAAACTATAGCAATGTGTGTGCATGCATACATGTGTGCACACGTGTGTGACAAAGAAAAGCAATCAATGAAGTGTCTTCTGGCACTAAAATAACTTTTTTCATTGCATGTTTGGGTTGACATTTTACCTGGATAGCTATTCTGGAAGCAATCAATACTTATTAGTAGATTTTATTTCCATTTTCTTATTTTATCTTATAACAGAGAAAAACAGGCAGAGGGTGGACTTCTCAGGAAATTAATGTTTTGTTGGCAATAACCGTGATTATTTAAATGGCTGCATCAGGACAAACTTGATGTCATTTGAAGTATAAAAGTGTGATTCCCCACAGTTAAAATGAATCTCTCTTTATTTGCTCTGTTAATTAAAAAATCAAAGCTAATGATACTTAAGTGCTGCAGTAAAATGGCATGGCTTGATATTGGCTTAATGAATTCTCTTATGAAATCAACTAAAATGTTACTCATGGTAAATGATGAAATGCAATGTTCCTCCTCTTTTTTGAGCTTTATAGTGATTTTAAAAATCATTGATACATTGTGTTCCATAGATTCTGCAATAACCTTTGCCCAGATGAAACAAATTCTGGCTTTCTGACAATAGGTATACCAAAATGAAAAAAAGTGTTTTACTTATAATTGACAATTATCCATCACCTCAATTTTATTATAACTGTACTTCTTCCCTCTTTAGATGTAGTCCTCTATATAAAACTACTCATCAGAATTCTCCATCTGAATGTCTTCTTCACAAATATTTAGAATAAAACTAATTCTTTTGGATTGGGTATATAGCTCAGTGGTAGAATGCTTTCCTAGTGTGCACAAGGACCTGGTTGTTTCCCGCCCACCCCCAAACAAACAAACAAAACAATAAAAAAAAACCAACCAAAAACCCCAACAAAAAAAAAACCCCACAACTTGGTTTAAAAAAAAAAACTCACCATCTCTCCTTCCTAATTTGCTCTTCCCAATATCCCCAGGATCCTCTTTCTCTGGGGCCATCACCATTCTCTACCCACTTTCCTCATCCAGCAACAAATCCTACCTGTTTTTCCTTTTTAAACTCTGCATTCTTCACATCCATTTTTCTTTTCTCTAAAATGTTCCCTATGCCCCTATCCACAAACAGCTATGAAGTAAATTAATGTGTTCATCTCCCACATGGTCTTCCTAGCTACAGCTTTGCCACCTGCAGATCTATACTTCACACAGTTGCCAGAGTCCGGTCCTAAAAATGAGTATTTGTCCATTTTACTTTCTTGCTTAACTCCCTCTATGGCCATTTTTAAGGCTAAGTCTATACTTGTGACCATAGACATAAGGTCTCTGCTTATCCACCTCTTCCTAAGTCAACTCCACACCCACATGCATATTCTGCAAACCATGTATCTACATGAACATGATTTGGATGTTTTGCTCCCCAAAATGTAGTGGACTTTTTCAATTATAACCATGTAATAGCCTCAAAACTAACCACGTGATTCATTTTTTGCCTGAGTTCCCTCATTTGGCTGTGTTCGGTGGAAAGGTTTATGGCACTGGCAGGTCCATGATAAGCCTCAATCACATGACTGGCTGGTAGTTGGGAGACTTCATTCTCTCCAATTGACTCATTCTCCATTTGACTAGTCCATCTTACATACAGTGCAGTTAGGCCACATTTGAAGACAGTAAATACAGAAGTTCCAAAGCTTCTTAACATCCAGTCTTGAAATTCACATAACATTTCTTCCTCCATTTTTCTGTCTTCTTCTTTTTCTTCTTTTTTTTGGAAAATCAGTTTTCCAGGCCTGTCCAGATTCCAGGGTGACAGGCTCATTCTCTTCATGAAAGAGTGGCAAAATCACATTTGCATGTCCTTACAAATTGGACATGCAGACCAAGTTATGAAGAATATATGCCTCAGTTTTGTACTCTGTGATATGGATCTAAACAATGTTTTCAAAGGGAAATGGGGAAAAAGGCCACTCCTTTGATGCAATCTAGGAGTATGATTAGCAGGGAGAGGAAAAGAAAGGGTCCTACAGTAGATAAGGACTTGGATGGTTCACATACAGAAAGATATCATGATTTATTTATAATCATCTTTTCCTAAGTGCAGTAATATTGGGCAGCTAGCAGAAGTACAAAGGAAGAGACTAGGGCACTCATCTTCTCTCTGAATCTGATATTTAATCACATGGAGCATTTTTGTGTTCAAAATTCCCAAGAATTCAAAATTAAATTGCTTATACACAGCATTTACATCGCATTCAGTGTCAGGTCTAGATTTCTAGCCTTCAGAAGCAGTATTACCAATAACAACAGCAACGTGAGATTTCTGAACAGTATCATGTATCTCATTGGTACATGCCCATTACAGGAGGTGCAGGAGAATCTAAAGAGAAAAATAATGTCTCTCACAATCGTATAGCGTGGAGATGAGTATATGGCTTTAACAGAAACACACACACATCACACATGCTCAGCCTTGGTGAGTCCTCACATAAAACATCACTATCTCTAGTCCCCCCCTGAGGCTGCAGAGGTCTTTGCTCCAGTGTCTGCTCTAAGTCAGGACCAGAGGCCATGGCACCAAGCCCTGGAATTAGTGTGTCTAAGTCACATAGGACAAGAAGAGAGCAAACCCATCCAAGGACATTCAAGGAGAAATAAAGCAAATGAATTCTGGAGAGAGGCACACCCTTGTCACCAGTTCTGTTATGCTGCTCCGGTGTGATTGGAGGAACAGAGCCAGATAGTGAAGACTGTCAGTGGACGTATGTGTCAGACTCTTGAGAGCTGCTGCTGCCCAAAGATCCAGGAAAGGATGATGGAATTTAGCTATGCCTCCCAGCCAGACTGGGCCCACTCCATCTTGGAGATGGTGAAAGGCAGTTTCTGAAAGAACCTAACTTCAAACAAGAAAGTTTCATTTACCCCAGGGATTTGTAGGCCCTAGGGAAATGTTAACTGCCAATAAGGAGGAAAAAGCCCTCACACTGATCATGAACATATGAACATTGAACATAACGAACATGTGAGTCCTTTGTTGCCTGAAAATTGTAATTTCCTTGGGAATGATGTGGTCATAGGATTGGGGATGCAGCAGCCACCAAAAGAGACCCTCATTCACATTGAAGCTCAGGGAGACAGGGCATAAGGCAGCTGTGTGTGTATGTATGCTGGATGGGAGTTGGGGATAGTGCTTGGAGATGTTCCTATCTTGTCTCATTAGATCATAATAAATGGAGGACTTCCCAGGTCACTGCAGTGTGAGGAAGTCAACAAAAGTAATTTCCCCAAACCTTTGCAGGACCAGTGGAGAAAAACATGAGGCACACTGTAGTGAAATATTAAAAATGACATTCAGCTGGGTGTGGCTGTGCATGTCTGTAATTTCACACTCGGGAAGATGGGTAAGAAGGATAGAGTTTGAGGCCAAGCCTGGATTATACAGCAGACCTTGTTTCAATAAAAAAAGTTTTTCAAGTTGAACAATAAATTAGTTCATGCAGCCATTACAAAGGTCAAATATGAGCTCCAGACTTCAGATGGCCAGGCCAGCTCCTCTGCCACTGGGTTGACAGTGACTTGCCAACTCCCCTGGAGGCCACCACAGTGGGCTCAAGCATATCTTTAAAGAGATGAATGCTAATCTATGGACTTGGAGGTTAAGCAAGCTCATTTGTTTTTGCTTTGTTTTGTTTCATTGTTTTTTTTTTTTTTGCATTACTGCAATAAGTATAGGTTCCAGGAGACTAAGTGGGTAGAAATGAATTTTATTTTATTTTGTCTTTCTAACAAGGAGTCAAGTTGGAAGACTATCTCTAATAAAAACAAAGCTGTTTACAATTTTGAAAATTCATGGGCGCGCGTGTGTGTGTGTGTGTGTGTGTGTGTGTGTGAGAGAGAGAGAGAGAGAGAGAGAGAGAGAATAGAAAAGAGAATATCAAGAACAAATGGCCTAGGGCATTCCATGTAACACATGGAGAACTGTAAAAACACTAGTGCCATCTTTAGACTGAGCTGCATTTCAGCCTGTCTTAGACCATTTTCTGCTACTATATCTGAATACCAGATACATTGTAAAAAAAATATTTGTTATACTTCTGGAGGCTGAGAAGGCCAAAGTTGAGGGGCTGGATCTGGTGAGGGTCTTCTTGCTGGTGGGAACTCTTTGTAGAATCCCAAAGTGAAATAAGCCATCATGTGGTGAAAAGTGCACATTCAAAAAAATGGAATCAAACTGGCTTTTAAAACAGACAACCTGTTAAGAAAACCCATAACCTATGGATGGATTAAACCTTTTGCCCGGAATTTTTTTTTTTGCAATACTGGGGTTTGCACTCAGGGCCCACAACTGGAGCCTTTTTTTATGATGGGTTTTTTTGAGACAGGGTCCCAAGAACTATTTGCTGGGGTGGTTTTGAACCGCAGTTCTCCTGATCTCTGCCTCCTGAGTAGCTAGGATTACAGTGTGAGCCACAGGCACCAAGTTCTCTTTCAATTTTAATTCCATTACATCCAGCTTTGGTAATTAAGCTGCAAATTCAGGAGATAACCATCAACCCACAGCTCAGTCCAAGGTAATATTTTCATATTGCTTTGTAAACGTACCTTCCACTTTTTATGTCTTTCCTAGATGGGCTCAGAATCTACAAAAACAACCCCATTTCCTCCCACACTCTGTTTTCTGAATAAATGTTTGTATGATACCTAAACAAGGGCTTTGCTTTGTCAATTTACAAGAAATCAGACAAAATAATGGTTTGGTACTGCAATGACTTGGATATCAACTTGTTTTCCCTTTTGTGAAAAATGGTTAATATATCATTAAGTTAAATTAGGTCAATGATGTGATTGTTCTTGTCTCAATTATCCTAAAAGTTTACTTGCATTTTTCTTCTGGACTACTTTATTCAAATTTTAGTTTAAGTTTTTGATATTTCTTTTGTGGAGGGGAACAAACTCATCAATAAAGACCCCACTGTATACTGCATACTAGAGTTGCGAAGTTGATCTCTTAAGGGAAACTTATAATTGTTTCTTTCCATTTAAAAGTCTCTTATCTAGTTGGGCAGGTAGGAAAATCATTCAATGAGAATATAGTAAGTTTATGAGAAAAAGCTATAAATGTGTATTGTGGTTGTCATTAGGGAAGGTTCTCCTTCCAGAAAAGGATATGATTGCAATTTGATACCATCCTTGAAGTTAGGCAGAGACATGTGACTTATTTGATCCATAAAATATGAACAGAAGTAGCATATGAATTTCAGAAGAATCCTTAAGAGATTAAGAGAGAGTCATACTTTTTCTGCATGCTATATCATTGTACCCAAAAACATGACCCCAAATGACCATGATGGGCATAACTCCTTGTGTGAAGCCATGGAGATCTGGAGGATATTTGTTAACATAGCTACCTGAGCACACCCTAAATAATCTAGAAGTGAAGTGAATAATAATAAAGTCTATCAATGCTGAGAGAAGGTGTTCTGTCCAGTTCCTAGAACTTCACTTTGGGATGCTAGACAACGAATTAGGTAAATTCTAATCCCTGGGGGTTCCTGATCTCCTACTATCATATCCCAGTGTGACAGAAGCAGAAGATTTGCTTCTGAAGCAGGGATTTCCCCCGTAACTCAGCCTGCAAGAGAACTTCTTAGAGAACTTGGCTCACTTTTCTCCTGCTATTGCTGCTGATTCATTCCAGATTTAAAAATTCATCTTTATCCAGGGGTCCAACTTCTAGAAGAATCTCAAGAAGACCTCAAGAGGCTACATGGACACCTGTATTCCCCCAGCCAATATCAGGAGGCCAGCACTGCAGAGAAGGGAAGCTGCTATAATTATTACGAAATGGCGAGTTAGGGAACCCAGGGAGGGTCTTTGTAAAATGTAATTTTCTGTTTGTGTTCATTTCTGCTCCACAGGCATTTAGTAAATAGTATTGAACAACTAATTGGCCATTTGACTTCATAAAGAAATGGTCTTCATAAAACTGGGGATGCCTTTTTCTGGCATTTAATGCATAAGAAATTGCCTTAGAAAGAAAGCAGAGCTGCCTTAATGACCATTGGCATACACAGAAGAAATGAACTGATGGGCCTTCCTAGTACCAGGTTATTTTAGATATCACATATAACTAAACGTGTGTGTGTGTGTTAGAAAGGTATGAGGGAGGCAGGGATGGAGGAAAGGAAGGAAGAAGGGGAGAAGGAAGGAGAACCACTTTACTATGCTATATGCTACATTCAGGGGAAAAATATTCCCAATGGCTTAAAAAGAAGAAATAAGTGCCACTGTCATCTACCTTGGTGGTTTCTAGTTTGCTTTCATAGCTATCCTCAGGTGCTCGCTGTAGCTCAATGTCATTTCACCTTTGGGATTATTCTGTGCTAAGTCTGGATAAAAATGGCAAACATTCAACACTGATGCTCTCAGTTGAGAAGAGCAGTTAGCAAATTCATAAATTAAGCATTTGCTTTCTCTTCTTTGGTTAAATATAAACATTTGTTGAAAGATACTTTAACTAAAATTTTTCTCTCAGGAAATAAACAGATGTTTGAATACCTGCCTTGCTGGTTGAACCTTGCAGTATTTCATCATGCCAGGCATCCAGATCCAATTATGGAGGATCATAGACTGTATGTGTTAGCTCATAAGTCAATGTGAACTGAGAGGGGTGTTTTGGTGGAGTGCCACAGGACATTTTCTTTCCTCACACATGATCTGTGCTTTTATGGGAAGATGTACAATGACATCACCAGCAATGTCTTAGCAAATTCAGAAAGTTTTTAGTTTTGACTCAACTTTGCAGACACAAACACCGATTTATCAACACCTGAGGAAGGACAATTATTGCTAGAGGTGAAGCATCACACTAACTAAGCGATAGAGAATAGTATATAGAAGCAGGGTAACCAGTTATCAATTATACTGGGACTGTTGCAGTCACATGAGGTGAAATGTCACTGCAGATGGAATTACATGGGATGATGAATTAAAATTCTAATCAGAATAATGTTTGATGAACAAGAACCAGAGCAAGGAAAGTTAATTGAATACATTTATTTAAAAAGTATGTCAGCCAAGGCAGTCTCTCTCATCAGAAGGCAGTCTTGCCCAAATGGGACTGTGATGTTGAAGACAGTAGGGGTAAGCCCTGTACGTTAGACAGTTCCTGGAGGGGCATGGTTGATTAACCTTTGAATAAGTCTTACATATATATATATATATATATATATATATATTTAAAAAAACAGAAGCCAGTTCACCATTTTTACAGGGATTCTCTATACTTCTGTAACCAAAATGCTGGGAAGCTGACTATACCACTATTAGCAACCTTGAAATCCTGGTAGATCCTAATCTCTATAATTTTAAACCATGCTGGTAACACCTGGCCAGTTCAGATTTAGAGGGGAAGCAAAAGCTCTTTTTAAAGGGTAAAACTCAAAATAGTATGCCCCCAAAAATATAGGCACACATTTTTATACATAATTTCATGACTATAAAACATCAGAAGATACAAAAAAGATATACAAAGAAAAATGATGGTAAAATAAGATTACCCTTGTTTCATGATACAGCAATAAGGCAACAAACAGTCTACATAAGGACCTAATGCACATATATTAGACCTTTCCCTCAACAATCTTAATAAAGAGCATTAAAATGCTACCAATGACTGGATGTGGTGGTGTACATCTGTAATCCCAACACCCAGGAAGCCAAAGGATTCAGCTTTGGCTACATAGTATGACTCTGTCTCAAAAAAAATGCTACCAATGATATAATCTGATCATAATGTAATAATACTAGAAATTACAGCATGGGAATTTTAAAGCTCTCTCTAAGTAATTCTTGCGTCAAAAGAAATCAAAACAAAATTTACAGAATATCTAGAAAATAGTGTCATAAAGAGACTACACATGAAAAATAGCTATAACAGAATAAAAATAAATTTGTTAAGTATTGAATAAAAAACTAGTAAAAGAACTACTCATAGAAAAGTGGAAATAGTATAACAATAAATAAAAAAGAAGGAACTAATAAGGTAGAAAACAAACACATAGAACTAATTCATAAGTCAGAACACCATCTCTTGGCAAAAGGGAGGAGAATTCTGAATTAAGGCCTTTGTGTGTTGGGAGAGAGTTAAAGAGGAGAATGTGGAGAGAGCTCCCATAGGCAAAGGCAGTAAGAGAAGCAAAGCCGTTGAAAGATTGCAGGGGTCAAAAAGAAATGTTCCATTTGCCATCTTTCAAATGTTTATGGCTCCTGGTGAAATTATTTCCTTCTCTTTGGAAGTTTGAGAGGAATTCTCTTATTTGCTCTTTGTGATCTACTCCTTATTGATAGGCAGTCCGTCCCTCTTTCATTCTCAAGTGGCATTCTTATTTCCATTATTTCTTCTTGAAATTGCTTGCATTTGCATCCTGTGTATGAAGCCACCATTTAGGGACTGTTTATTAGGCATTTTGTTTGTCATGTAGATAAAGAAGTTGAAGCTCAAAGAGTTTCTGTAACTTTTCCAGTGTCACATGGAATAATTTAATCCTAATTCTCTCTTCTCCAAAGTCAGGTTTTCCTGCTGATGCTACACTGCCACTCTATGGACAGAGATAAGATCACATATTAATAAAATCTGCACATAGCTGGCAAATTATTGAGCAAGAAGGATAAAATGATTACTAAAATCAAGAACCAAATAACCTTGACCACTGGAAATAATTGGCTGACCCCAACTTGAATAACTCCCTGAGGTCCAAGTTCAAAGTAGATTCTTTGGGAGCTTAAAAAATATTTTCACATTCTGAATCAAGTAGATCTGTTCTTGTGCAGTTTATGTGAAAACTTCCCCAGTATTTCCATGGTCTGTATTTTTCCTGTACTTGCAGGGTCCTAGCAGGAAATGGCTTCACTCTCCAAGTATTAACTGAGTAGAATTTTAATAAATAGTCTATTTACAGGCTGAAGAAAGCTATTTAGACATGGTCAGGCACCAGTAGGAGCGGAGGCCATGGTAGAAGGTGTAAGCCAGTGACATGTTTTTATATAGTTCAGTACCTCTTTACTCTTACTTTCACAGTTTCTTCAGGGTTTTCCCTTTGGCCAATCTTAGGATCTAGATAGCAGGGAATCCTGAATAGTGCAATCAGTTGATATCAGCCTCCTTAGGAATCTTCAGGAATGACAAAGGTAGAGGATAGATAGGTGAGGAAGCAAATGAAAAACTATCACATTCATTCTCTTCCAACAAAGTATCTCAGATGCTAAAATAACTGCAATAATCTAGTAATATATATCCTATTTTTATTTTTGCAGTGCTTGGGATGGATCCCAAATCCTTGTGCAAGCTAGGCAAGTGCTTTACCACTGAGCTATATCCTCAGTCCTATTTTCTATAACTTGATCATTTGATATCATAGCCCTATTAGCCACTGCACAAAGCCAGAACACACTTGGATGTCATGCTCAATCTGACTCCTGACAGAGAAGCAAATTTACACCCAAGAAATGCATTATGAGGATGCTAGATGGCATGCCCACTACTGTACAGACTAGTGTTTATTCGGGTAGAAAAGAGTAAGGAGCAACAAGTTTAAAGGCTAAGTTGGGGTGTCCAGAAAGCAGGCATTAGATGTGCAAAGAGCTACTGAGAAGCAGTGTTTATCTCAATATAAGCAAGAAGTTTCTGATTTCTAGAAATATCTATCAATGACGTGACTCTCAGTTGGAAAAAAAAATCTGCTGTTGCCTATAGGATTTGGTCACTGGTGAGGATGTAACCTGCTGTCAGGGAGGCTATAGAAGAAATTCCTGCATTTGGAAGAACACTGGGAGGAAGATCATATCCTTTCCCTTCAGCAATAAGATTCAGACTCAGTACCAAACAGGCCAAGACCCACTTAATCAAATGTCCATCTTCCACAGTTGGCCTCTGAAGATGAGATCTCAAATTCTGGATTTGTTCACTTGACTTCTTTGCTACTGGCACATAGGCATTAAACTATTAATACCTCCATGCTGTGGTTTGATTTTGAATGTCCCCAAACACCCATGTGTTAAAGGTTTGGTTGGAGCCTGTGGTGCTATTGGGAGATGGTGGAACCTTTAAAATGTGGGGCTTAGTGGAAGGAAGGCAGCCCATTGGGGATGTGTCCTCCAAGAGGATATTGGGACCCTGGCCCCTTCCTCTGTCTTTGCTTCTTGGGCCACCATGAGGTGAGTAGGTCTCCCCTACCATATGCTCCTGCCATGATGCACAACCACAGGCCCAAGGCAACCAAGCCTAGAAGTCACATTTATCTTTGACTAGCGGAAGTATTGCTGCCTTCTATTTTCTTGTTTTTATATGCTATGTTCTCTGTAATAAACATGTCTTTTTAACAAAGTCTTTGGATTGTGCTTTTTAATTTTCTTTGTTTAAGAGAGAGGGGGATGACATTTGAATCATGGCCAGGAAGACTTTTAGAAAACTTGATTGCTTTAGAAAGGTGAAAAGAAATATACTTTTTCTTCCATAGTTTGGATCCTGACCTAAAAGCAATCATGAAAATGTTGATTTGAACCCTGGCTTAGGGATGCCATTCTCACTCCCAGGGTTGTTTCATGGATCATGAACTAAGAAATGACTTCAGTAACATGGGCATTAATGACAGGCAGCAAAGTGATCCAAGACAGATAATGGAGAACAAAGAGCATGTCAGGAAAAGCAGTGACTTTTAAAAAACACATGATTTATTGCTGTTGGAAATGCGGCTGCCTTCCACTCTGTTCCCCAAACTCCCTTATGCAATTAACAATGAAAAGGGCTTGTTTGATAAAACTCAGACAAACCAAGTGGTGTGCTGAGGCCAGCCTGGAGGGAGAGGCCAGTCCTGTGGAAGCAAGAAGGTATGATCTGCAGTGATTTTAAAACAATGACAAGGGCTGAGGGTGCAGCTCAGTGGTAGAGCTCCTCTTTAGCATGTGCAATCCCCAATACTGGGTGCCATTCCCACTACTGCAAAAATAAAAATGGCAAAACTAAGAAAAAATGTGTCTGTTTTTAAAACATCATTGTACATTGGCAATGCCACCCTGCCCTTGGTACACACCAAGGACACCATAACCACCAGTGGAAGATTTGGCATTGGAACAAAGGACTTGCTTCTGCAGTCTTAAAGAAAATGAGTGTTCTTGATCTTTGGGATTTACTCCATTCCTTCTTATTTTGCATTCCTTCCCTATCTTAACACTGCTTTTTCTTTCTTTTTATGTGTGTTTGTTTGTTGGGGACAAATATGTACAGCAAATCTGCCCTATTTGTGGATTTATTACATGCAGTTTTGACCAAGTGTGATGATAATTATAATGATAATTAATAAATAAAAGAAATTTCAAAACCAAAAATTCAAATTCCTGGGCACATTGCACAACTCAGTAGATTGGAGCAGCTCTGTGAGTCCAGTGTTGTTATTAGTTGTGTTTAAATTGTGATCTGCTGAGTGTTTCCTTGCCCTTCATTTTGTAAAAATACAGTGTACCTCCCAAAAGACAAATGATGCCCTAAAAGCAAGGTTGAAGTGAATGTGCTTAACTGAAGTCATCACATGACAATCTGAGGTTTGTTGAAAGGAGGCATGTCTTTAGTAGAAGCTGGGTGGAGTTATGGGAAAAATGAATCAAACATCTGCAATATTTGAGGTAAAAACTGAGAAAAAATGAAATAAAGAGCATAAAATAAGATCTAGTTTTTGGTGAGCAGTATTAACACATACAACAATAATTTTTGTAACAGTAATGTACCCTACACAGATCTACTGTACATGAAGTATAGGAAAATATGAGTGATTTTAGGGTACTATACTCTTTGCATCCAGAGCATGTGAGGTGTTGTCTCAATGGCATTCTCCTTGGAACCAGATATCCCCTCACACCAAGGATCTCCTGTATGCCTTTAACTAAAAATAAAACCAGTGGTTCATGTGTGTCCCAAGACCCTGACAAAGAACAGATTTGGAGAGTGGACAATTTCTCTTTATACTTTCATTATTACAACAATTCATTTTAATTGGATTGTAGAGTCATATGGCTTTCTCTTCATTTAAAACATTCCTCAGTTCCTTGAGAAGCTAGGTATTTGGTTCACTGACTTCTTCATTTACATGTAGATTTTCTCCAAATGTTAGGGATTGATCACCCAAGAACAAGCATCCTTCCAATAAATTTTATTTTGTATATACCGTATGTTGTTCTCCAGGTGTCAAATATTTTTAGGCCATTGTGCCATTAGAATTGTATCACCTTAACTTTTCAAGACTAAGCACTTTCTCTGTGACATCTCTGATGGAGTAATGTTAATTTGCCTACAAATTGCAAGGGCTTGAAGTATCATCAAAAATATTCTCCATTTTCATTCATGCCATATTTTTAGTTTTGAAACTATTTTCAAGTAAAGTTGAATCCCAGGTGCACAGCAAATAAATATCCAGAGTAACAAGTCTATTATTACATTCCTATTGCTCTAGTTTAGTGTGATATGTCTCATTTTAACCACAATGAAATGGAGATAGAAAAGAGTATTTTGATTTATAGACTGATATTGACTCCAGCATTCCAAGACTACCCAAATAGCAGTGGGAAAAACCAACATATTACAAATGTTAGCACAGGAGGAGTTCTTCTAGAATCCAGTTGTAACTCATTTTAAAGACAAAAATTTGTATCATTTTCCATCTAGTATTCTTTATATATAATGAGCTAGAATCCCCCCAGCATCAAATGTATTACCAGGTAGTAAAAGATGTTTCTAAAGGGAGGCTCAGTCACACAGCAGGCTCTAAGGATCTGACCACGCCTCATTGTGTTCAGCTAATTTATAAAAACAACTATGCAGGGGAAAACATAGTTTTTCAACAAAATAGTCCAGCTTCATTTTATGAATTTTTTTCATAGAAGTGAACATAAATGGCTGGCAGAATGGCTCAAGTGGTAGAGACCTGCCTAGCAAGTGTGAGGACCTGAGTTCAAACCCCAGTACAGACAAAAATGAATGAATAAATGTACAAAACCTTGAAATAATCACAGATGCAGAAAGTTTTAATGATAATCCCCCTGTTGACACCACTATATTCCTTTATATAGACATACCATATGCTAGTACCCTCAATAAACATTATTACCACAGAAGCAGAGGGCAAGATGGTGGCTACTTGGTTCTGGAAGGTGGCAGGATTGGGGAGATGTTGGTCAATGGACACAAAATCTCAGTGAGACAGCAGGAGTAAGTCCAAGAGATCTACTGTATATCGCAGTGACTAGAGTTAGTAGTAATGTATTGAATGCAGTAAAATCACCATGGAAGTTAGTTTTCAGCATTCTCACAAATGACAAGTATGTTAGGTGGTGCAACTCTTGACACTTGTGAAGATCTTAGCATCACATACTCTTCTTACTGCAAATGTTCTCACCCCCCTACTGCAATGGGCCCTTCTCCTTTCCCCCTTGCCAGAATCCTTTTCAAATAATCTCTCTCCTAACTATGCCTGGATTTGTTTTATTTAGCAAAGAACAAAAATGTCGACAACCATATTGGGGGAGGGCATGGGGCATGGCTAATTTTGGATTTTACCTTTCAAGTAAGTTCCCTCTTTCTCCATCTCCACTGCCACTGCCCATTCTAATGTGCTGCCATTTCTTTGCTCCTGCCTGGATTACTGCGGTGACATGCTCACTGACCTTCCCGTGCTTGTTTTTGCTCTAGCCTAGTTTCCATGCTGCCATTACAGTAAAGGTCCTAAAAAGCAAATCTGAGCAGGTCACAGCAGTATGTCCACTATTTTGCAAAACCAGCTTAGACTTTTTAATCTAGGTATTTTTCCATTTCTTTTTCTCCATTTGAACAGGGAGCTGGCTCTGACCTTCCTTGCTTCGGGGAAGGTTTGCGGCATGGCTCCCTGTATTTTTATTTTTATTTTTCCAAAAGTCTCAGAGAAGGGATTCTGTGAGGTATTCTGGCAGCTCTGAGGACAAAGGGAGTACTAATGAGGGAAGTTGACAAATTTTTCCCCTGGATAAAATAAACTACAATAAAATAAATGAAATGAACCTGCCTGGGAGAGGTGACAGGTTTCTGAGGATTCCAACATCCCCAAGGCACTTGAGCTGGACTCTACACAGTGAGTTGGTTTCAAAGGGCTCGGGAACTAACAAGCACCTGAGCAAAGTCAAGGCAAGTGTTGGTGTCGAGAAAAATGGTGCCCTGCAAAGAGTATGTAGGTCTAGAGTAAGAAAGCCAGGCCAACTTTTCCATTTATCAGCACTAAAATTGTTACTTCACTTCTTTGAGCTTCAATTCCTTGTAAGTACAAACAGTGATTTTAAAAAAGAAAAGGAACTTGTTATAAGAAAGTTATAAGAAAAATATATAACTTGGAACTTGGCCTTGGCCTTGACCAGACACTCAATAAATAAAAGCTTTACCTCTTCAGTCAGGAATAAAAGCTGGAAGGTTGGCAGAGTGACTCAAGAAGTAGAGCACCTGCCTAGCAAGTGTGAGGCTCTGAGTTCAAACTCTACTACCACCAATAAAATGAAAAAGAAAAGAAAAGAATACAAGCTGTGGTTTAAATAAATGAGAACATGTTTGTGTTCTCCTGACCATGTTAAAAAAGTCCTGTTGGTACAATCTTTCTCAGCAGAGATAAGCAATAAGGCTCTACTTAGATCTGTATTATTTGTGTGTGATTTTATATTGAGCTTCCCAAGGGGTAACTAAGGCACCTGCCAGCTAAATGAATCCATAAGAACACATATGGTATACATGCATTAGCACTTCCTGATGCAGAATCTTCCATAATATCATTTTTCTGGACTTTTCCTTCAGAACACATCTTTGGGTTTGGGTGCCTATTTGGTTCAGCTTTTATTATTGTCTGAGTCTCCAAATTTTAATGCCTTTTAGATATTTAGGCATGAATTTTCATCAATGCTTTAACATTTTTTCATACAATATTTTTTCTTATTATAATGATTTTGACTGGAAGGCTGCTCTGTTTGTTCATCATTCAAGCATGTCTTTTCTGAGCAGGAACTTGCATTGGCCAAACTATAGCAATGCTTTCTATCTTTTTTTTATGGTTAGCATTCTGGTGCTTAGTAACCCATCCATATGAACCTTCTTATATTACACAATGATTTATTTTTCACCAGTAGTGATATCAATGTGGAACATAACCATTGGTTTATTTAGTGTCATACATTATGCATGAATTACTATGCTTGTCTTCTACAAACAACATATTCAATTCTTTCATCAGAATCCAGAGCAATCATAATTAGATTATAGGGTTGAATATTCAACCTGTCAGCTCAGAGTATACACAAGGCAACTATGCCACCAACCTAATTAAGTCATGATAATTCATAAACACATGGCAAGTTTCAACAGATATGATGAGATTTAGCAGTTCTTCCTTGTCTACCCAGGCCTCCTACTCACTGAAGTATAGGTTGCTAAAATGTGTAAAGTTTAGCAACCTATGTCACATTTGCAAATGGTTCACAGTCTATTCTTTAATCTGTCTTGTTATATTGAAGGGTAAACTGAGGAGATTCACATGTTCCCCAAAGATGGCTATTAGCCAGGGAAAAACATCCTGTCTCCTTCACAAGAAACACCTGTTTGCACCAAAATCTTTGGGTGAAAACACACTCCTCCCCTTGCAATAAAAAAACTGTAAAACCTGCCATCCAACCCAACTCAGGGGACTATCAGTTTCTGGGTCCTGCTGCATGCCCCCCATGCAGGCTTTCCTTTCACATCTTTGCAAATAAAACTTCTCTGATTCTTGCTGTTCAAGTTTCTTCCCTGATTATCTATGTGCAGAGAAAAGGATGCTCATCACCCAAGAATCCCAGCATATCAATATGTTCTGAAAGCTGACTTTATAAATGGAATATAATAGAAAGAATTCGGTAAGCTCAGATTTTTAATTATGTATTCTGAGACCAGAAGACTGTAGCTAGCATTTAATTTTGTGTTAAAACTCCATTAAAATTGTGCTTGGTTTAACATTCTTATATGAAGTCAGCTGCTTTTGCTCAATCAAATACAAGTTGCTATTTGATCCACCAACTCTGTGCAGAGAGTTTGGAAACAGTTGAATGTGAAAGAAAGTAATGAAATGCATTGTAATGGTGAGACACACATTCCAGAGCTGTTTGGATCCCCTAGAAATGAAACCCTGCTGAAGAGTATCTCCTTAAAGAACTTCTGATGCCTTCATGATCACTTGCTGTGGTTGGTACTGCAGTTGTGTGAAAGCAGGATGGGTGGGAAGCCCTGCACATTGTTGTCATGTAGAGTGTTGTGTGTAATTGGAGGATGGAGCTCAGAATCTGGCTTCATAAAGTTATGCTCTTACTGAAGCTTATGCTGGCAATGGTTGAAGTTTTTTTAAAGCTTAGGCCGCCAGTACTTGTCTGTAGTTCTAGATAAAATGGCACTTGCTTCTTGGTTATGATGGTGCAGAAAGAATTCAGGTGAATATTGAGATTATTGAAGAATTTTAAGTTTTCTCAGAATGTATAAGGCATTTATGTACATTTTCCATTTCATTTTTCCCCTATCAGACATCCTCATTAAATTAAGAAAAGGGCGGGGGGAGGAGGAGGTGGGTGTTCATACTGCTAGGAGGAGGAGGAGGAGGAAGTTGTTCATACTGCTATTTTGTATGACTGAATGGACTGTTTTTATAGTAACTGTCTGGTTATTAGATTAGAGTTGATATGTTAATTTAACTGAGTAAGTCAAAGTTGACTTTGTCTTGGGTTTAGAGGAAGAAATTACTCATCTTGCAAAATAATTCTGTGTATATATTATACTTTTCATGTGACCATTGATTTAAGCTGGAGTTACATTTACCAGAATTTCTTTCACTGCATAGTTCCAGGTAAGCATGGGTGACAGAGACATTTTGCATATGATTTGCAAGATGGAAAATAAGCAGTAGTCACATTGTTTTTATATTTAGAACCTTGGGAAGGTCATACACATGGTCCTGGATCTGCTAGGTCATTTTGAAATGGACTCAGCTGGACATCTTTAGTTCCCACTGGACCCTTCCTTGGCTTCTACTCCTGGGCCAAATGCATGTTCAGCTCAATGATGAAGAGCACCTGCCTCTCCTGTGGGTTACTGGCATCCATGAAGATAGAGGATAAGGGCTGTAAGAGACAGACATGGGCTCTAGCTTGCTGTTGACCTCTTTTACTCCATGACCATCTTTCTTCCTGAATTTCATGCTCCCATAATTATGCGAGGTCAAATCTCTACAATAATCTTCCATCAAAAACATAATTTTACCCTGGATTTACTTTTCTGATGAAACCATGACTCATACAATTAGCGTTAATTTTGGTGCTCATGAGTGTAGCCAGAATTTTTCTCTAGAAAAGTTTATCTCAGAAGGAATTACAATCTACAGCTGGCAGTGTGGTGCAAGTGGTAAAGCGCCCATCTAGCAAGCATGAGGCTCTAAATTCAAACTCCAGTGCCACCAAAAACACATTTAAAAAGAAGCTACAATCTAAGGATCTGTACTGATGCAACAAGTCTGATGAGCTGGCAGGAAAGTTAAGAAGAGAAGTAAATGCTTTACCAATTTTGATGTCTTTCTTTCCCTATGTATTTATAATCTTACTATGTTTGATACTAGTTATGTACAAGAATAATTCTGTTAGGAATAGAAGCCCTCTACTAAATTTTTAAAAATAATTTTTAAAACACAAAATAAGATGCAGCCTACAAAACCTAGAAAAATAATATGTGTTTCCATTTATCTATGAGCTAAACTGTTGGATTGCATTGGGTGGTGCTGGAAGCCTGGACTTTGTAATAAGTCAAATTGTATTCAGATATTTATTGCTTTGGGAACCCAGACAGGCCTTTTAACCACTCTAACCTTGGTTTTCCTGTCTGTTAAATTTTGCTGAAAATATACAAACTTCAATATTCCAAAATTGTTAAGAGACTTAAGTGAAATACCAAGTTTAAACAAGTGCACAGATGAATGCAGGATTTGCCATGCACCATTTCCAATTGCTGCCTGTTCATATCTCACTCTCTTTTATTTGAAAATGTCCTGGATGGTAGAACTGTGCACTTGTCATCATTGTGTCTAGTACAATGGTAGGAGATGGTCAGTGAGTGGCAGAAAGTTCATACTCAATATTACTTGTGATACAAATGAATGTCCAGATGAGGCAGGCTAGGTTAGGGACAGTCTGGGACTTCTCCCTCTCCTGACTCAAGAGCTCCTCTCCCTAGACCAGGGGTGAGAGGATGATGCATTGTCTCCCCACCTCCAAGTTCAACGAGGTATAAAAATGATGGACCAAAAGACCCCAGCCCTTCTTGTCTTCCCTCACCTGGTGGAACAAGTGACTCCCCTTCCCTCAATAAAGCTATTCTATCTCACCCCATCCACATGTTCTGCTTGGATTTTTCTACCCAGAACAGAAGAACCAAGGTCTTCTGGAAACACCATTTGCCTATAACACAGGGGCAAATCTTTATTGTGGATGCAGCTCACCCACACTTGGTGTTCATTATATCATCTCTTCTGAAATTCAATGTGGATAAATTGGGCTGCTGTGTTTAGAAATTTAGGATTACTGCATGGATGAATGAGTGAGAATGCTGTGTTTGATACAATGTTCACATTAAGGATTTCTCCTCTGCAGATCTTGGGAGGCCTGGTGCATGCAGTTGTGACTACAAGCCAGTGGATGTCACCCTTGGAACACACAAATGTGCTCTCCTGGGCTCTGAAGAGGTACAACAGATACTCCACATATGTTTGCTTCTCTCCCCAGGGAAGTGACATTCGTCATCATAGAGCCCTCCTCACTGCATTTTCATCCAAGGGTAGAAAGAGGAATTGTGGGAAGCTTTTCTGAACATGCTTTTTATCTATAGAAATGGTGTTCATTGATTGATGAACTTGGAGAATGCCTCTTCGTAAATTAAAATCATTAAAAAATGTTGTTTGGCTATAATAGTTCCCTGTAAGGAAGAAAAGGAGAGGATTTTGGCATAGGAGTGGGAAGGAGGTTGACTTCTCACTTTTGTATCTGATGTTTGTAGTTTTGTTTGAACTTTGTTAATAAATCACTCATTCAAGTGTTATCTTCCTTGAATTGTTTCTCCTGTCACCAACTAATGAAATTTCTATTTTGAGAAAAACACTGGTAATGTTCTCTGCAGTTAATTGCTTTCCACTCTTCAAACTGAACCTCTCATTCAGACATCAATTCGTACATATTAATTTACGTTTTTCTTCTTTTTTTTTTTTTGGCTTTTTAAACTCAGGGCCACACACTTGCTAGGCAGATACTCTACCACTTGAGCCACTCCACTAGCCCTTATTAATTAATTTAAATATTTTTTACATGAATGATGTTTTAGATGTTATAGTGGTGCTGTGATACTGTGTGAATAAAATATGCACAGTTTTCAAAGGGTCACTGATAAGAATTAGAATTTAATAGAGAGCATATTCCTTGTTAGAATTTAACAAGGAGCATATGGGTTTCAAAATTATTCCCTGTCTGGTTTCTAGTTCATAAAGACATTTGCAAATAGATAAGTTTATGATAAAATGCAGAAGATATAATTTTATAAGAGTAAACATTTATTATGAAGTTGACATCAGGTGTTTTTGACCTGGAATTTTAAACTGGTCCAAGTTCTCAGGACGATGTGTTAATATGTCTCAGACATCTCAGCAATCACCATTATTTTTGATTCAGGACTTCCATATCTAGAAATCATCCTTAGGTGACAAAGACATATATTAAAGACAAGGACAAGAAAGTTTTAGTAAGAGCTATTTAGGTTGGAGAGAGAATCAAAAGGAAAAAAGAGGAAATATAACTACCATCCCATTAGTGATGTGACAGTGTGGCAGGGTTGCAGCAGTTGCCAGAGCACAAAGACAGGGTCGTCCCAACCATCCTCTTGCCTTTACGTTGCTGTGTGGTTTGTGTACTACGCAAGATCCCATGAAGGAATACAGCACAAAGTTTGTTCTCTTTACTTCAACTTTTGGGTTGAGGAAGTGGATAAGGCACCATGGAGCAGCGATACTGTAAACAATGCAATATACCCCACAATATAGGTGGGGAGCTGTGTATTAAGCCAAAAACTGACAAAAAGTCCACCATGGTTGACACAGGGGAAGGAACTCCAAATCTAATTTATTTCAGTTCTGACTATTGGCAAAAATGAACTTCAGCTGAAAGAAGACAGATAATTGTCAAGAGTTGAAACTACAGTGCCAAGATGAGTGACTATTTACCTGGCTGTCCTAAATCAACTCAAATCCCTAGGACTGTGCAAAGCAAATCCTACACTACTGACAAGCATTAACAAATGAAATCATCACATCGGTTTCAGAAATCTCTGTAAAAGAATTGGAGAGGTGTTGTATAACTGGGTACAAGGTGCAAAAAAAGATATTGTTTTGATTTTTAGAATAAAAGAAGATACTAAAAATATCAGCCTTTAAACAGACAATTGAAGCTTAATTCTACCCATCAGAGTAAAGATGGCTGAGCTCAGGTTCATGCTCCTCCGTTTCCCAGGGTCAACATGACAAACTGGGTGGCTTAAAACACTAGAAATGTATTCTCTTACAATTTTGAAGTCTTGAAGTCCAAAGTCAAGGTATCAACAAGGTCACACTTTCCCTGATAACCTGCATCTTATCCCTTTCTTTCTTCTTGTGGTGGCTGCTGATGCTGAATGGCTTTCAGATGCATCACTCCAATCTCTACCTCTGTTGTCATTTGGTATTTTCCCTGAGTGTCATCCTCTTCACATGACATTTTCCTCTTCTTATAGGATATTAGTCATGCTAGATTAGGGTCCTGCTTTTTAACTTATGTCCTCAAAGGCATAAGTTATGACCTCATTTTAACTTATGTCCACAAACATAATATTTTCAAAAATTATAGTTACCAAGGGCTAGGATTTCAACACATCTTTTGGGGATTCAATCCATAAGAGTACCTTCTTCTTTCTTTTTATCTCATTCTTTTCTATGTGCTGCAGTCTTTCACTTATTCTGCCCTATACATGTATCTCACCTATAATTCTCACTACTTCTAAACTTTTTCCTATATTTATTTTCTTTTGTAGTATATTTCTTTCCTCCCTCCTTAGGGAACCAAAGCAAAATTTGAGATTGATGAGTGCAACCTAAAATGAAAAGACTGACAAATTTCTTAAGTTACATATTGTAAAGTGGGATCTAAATGCTTGGTTCAACTTTATGCCTCAGCTTCCTTGTGTAAAATGAGCTCAATGCTTCCCAACTTGAAAACCAATAATACGTGTGCACAGACTAGGGAAGCCAGCAATTCTAAAACAGAGGCGTTTGCTTAGGAGCAGAGATCAGGACATCCTGAAACAAGCTCTACTGTTTGGCAAACAAGACACCTGAAGATAACCCATGGTATATCCTCAATTCACTATTGGAGTAGACATCAACAACTTCCCTCTTGTGTTTCTGGCTTGCACTTCCAAATTTGTTCCAACCCAGTGTCTGAGGCAACCTCCAAAGAATGGAGGAACTGTAGAAGCCACAGTTTAATAGTCTCTCAGGCAAACAGTTAAATTTAATCTGCAGGCTGGGTCATTGTTTCCACAGTTTATCACAGGATGTCTATTATTCATCTCTGGGCCTTGTTACCAGAGGTAATAATAATGAAGTGTTACTCTGTAAAAAAACAGCAATGTATCAATGCATGACTTTTTTTGATACAATCAAACCAGATGTTAGTTATTTTGATGTCAAGAGAGCAATGAAAAAAGGCCAGCCAATGCCACAGAGTGTTAGCTGGGTGTGTGTCAATTGAGGACAGATGCATGTGCTTATTGGAACTGGAGGATAAAAAGTGTCCCTTTCAATTGCTTAGAAACCAGATGTAGCAACTGGTTTATAGATTGAAGCTCCTGAAATGTAAGAAATATTTACTTGCCTCTATTTTTTACCTCAGTCTGTGGAGTAGCAGCCTGACAGCAGGAAACTTTAGTTCTATTTATAGAAGCCTAGAAACATTGTTTCTGATTCATTCTCATTCTCCTCTGCTTTTAATGAAAGCTAGTTTCTGGGTTACCCAGTAGTAAAGCTACCTATAATTTTAAGAAACACTTTCCTAGAGTGTAGTCATGTAATTTAAGCTGCAATTTATTTCAAAATAAAATTTAAAAAACTAAGCAAAAATGGAACACTGTTGAATTAATAATGCCAATTTAAGTTTTATCTTTGCATTTAACTTTCTTTCTTTCTTTTGTGATACTGAGGTTTTAACTCAGGGCCTTGCACTTACTTGCTCGGCAGATGTTCAAACACTTGAGCCATGCCTCCAACCCTTTCTCTGTTATTATTTTTGAGATAGGGTCTCATGCTTTTTGCCTTGGTGAGACATGAACTGTGATCCTCCTACCTTCACCTTCCAAAGTAGTTTGGATTACAGACATGGAACACTATGCTCAGTCCTGCTTTTAATCTTTCTTAAATTAAAAGTGTTTTGGAATTTTGCCTGCCTTTTGCAATGGCTGTCAAGTGCTGTTTCCATATACAATTCTTCTATAATTGTTGGTACTTTGACCTTAGAATAGGAATGAGAATTTTCACAAAGATAAACATCCCAGTTATCAACTTCCATATGAACCACATTGGCCTTTGATAGCCAGGTACAGGTTTTGCCAGAGGAGCAAAGGTTGGGCAACCTCAGTCTGCTAAGGAAATCACATTCCTGAGCTAGATAATAAAGGTTTTCTGTGCTGTTAAGTCTACCTCTGGGTGTCCGCATCCCTTGGTAAGTGATGGGAACTGTCTCTTCTGCAGCCCAAGCTGCAGCTGGTTTCACTCCTTACAAACAAAACCCACCATTCCTTATCTCCCACCCCACTTCCTTTACCCACCCCTAGACCTTGCTTCACCAGCTGTTCTCATTCTCTGCTGATCAAAGCTCACTGTCCTTATTTCCCACCACCTCCCTTTGCCTGCCCCGAGACCTTGCTCCTGCAGCTGGTCTCATCCCTTACAGATCAAAGCCCATTGTTCTTTACCCCCACCCCCTCTCTTTGTCCATCCCTTGTCCTTGCTTTCTCCTAAATGCTACTTAAGGCCAGACCCACCGAGAAAAGCTTCTGCGCCATTTTTCTTTTTCTTTTCTTGGCCAGCCAACCTGCTTATTAAGCTTTTGGACATGAGATAACTCTTGTGAGCCTCCTTTGTGTGCAATGTGTGGCATTTCCCTAACATTTGGTGCATTGGCTGGGAACAGGTGAGCTTCCAGCATCGATCTTGCTCTCCCAGTCAGTGACTCCAGGCCCTCATGATACATACTGCACTCCCAAGCCTACTTTGGCCACAAGGCAGACATCCCCTATATAGGGGGACCAAACTGAGGGTTTATATCAGCCTGCCCATGCTATGTAGGTGGGAGCTGCCTTCCTTAAGCCTGGATAAACTTACTGGGATCTGAGCTTCTTTGCCAGACCCCTGTTCCTGGACTAGTGTCATCATCACCACTCTTACTCACAGGGAACCTCCTCAAGGTCAGTGCACTTCCTGTAACTCACCCACCACCATTACTCAGTCCTCCTTTGGTGAGTTCCCTCACTCTGCTGTGCGCTGTGAGTTGTGGTTCTCTCTCTCTCAATTGGTGGAAAATCCTAGTACTAAGTCCCGACTCACTCAGCTTGGGAACCAGGTTCCTGAGGCGTGGGCGATCTTCTAGGTGAAGACGTTCCCTTGAGGTCCCTCCACTTCTCTGTTTCGTCGAGGAAAGGAGTATCATGGGGACATCTGCCATATTCTTCCTTGGACCGGGTCTCACCATGGGCACTGGACCTTCCAAAATTCCCTTAGACACCTCTCTGGGCTGTCTGCTCGCCAACCTCGAGCCCCTATGGCTCTCGCCTGATCTAAAGGCAAAAAACCCCTCATTTTTCTTTGCAATCAGGCTTGGCCACAATACCAACTAGACAATAACTCTAAATGGCCACTAGATGGCACACTCGACCCTAACACTCTTAGTGATTGCTACACCTTCTGTGAAAGCACTGAAAAGTAAAAGGAAATTCCCTTTGTCCCAGACTTCTCTTATCTCCCCTCTAAGCCTTCTCTCTGCACCTCTTACTCCCCTGCCCAAGTCCTTCTGGCCATAAAAACCCCAATTAACGTCCCTGACTCTGAAACCTTCCCTTTCTTCAACCCTGCCAACAAACCAAATCCTCTCCCTAACTTCCTCCTTCCCCATGTAAACAGACTTCTTGTGGTGCTCACACTGCTTGTCTCTTCCTATCTTCCTGAAAAACTTTTCTGTCATGAGTTAAACAAGCCACTCCTTGCCAACTCTGGCCTCATGGCAATTCTGACTCTGGGGAGCTCATGCCCCTCCCTGAGGGCTGAGACCAAGCCCCAAGTTTATTCAGTATGCCTCATACTACACTGGCAGAATCCTATTTAATTATGTCATCTGATGACTGCTTCTCTTCCCCCCTCCTGTCTAATGTCCCTTTTTCCTGAGACAGTGACTGGAGAATGGAGGTTTTGTCTTGCTGAAAATGTTGCAATACCAGTCAATGGAAGCGACCTAGAGACACAGGTGGTGGCTAATCCCTCAAGCATGTGTCATGCCTCCAGGCTCTGTCTTCCCCTCCCTTACCTAAGATGTCAGGACACCTTTTCTGCTTCCTCCACGGTCTCACCACGTGCCCATTGTCTCTGTTTGCCTTCCCCTCCTTGGGCTTACTGGGACCTTTTCTCCCATGAAAAACTTGTAGCATGGTACCTTATGACTTAAGATATTCCAACTAGTTTGCCAGGCCTCTCAGTCTAAAGTAACTTTAAATCAGCTGCTTTACAAAAGTGCTTACAAAACTGTGGCTGCCACATTCATGCTCTAACTCAGCCCCCACAAGGGGAGGAGGCAAAACAAACAGGCGCCCTCATGCCCAGGATGCTGGCTCCTGGACACAGCAAAAACACCTGCCAAAGCTAAAAAAATCCATAGAGAGAACCCAACACATCCTGGGCCACCAGCCACATGTGGCAATGGCTGCGGCCCACTGCCACTTCCCCTAGAATAAACACACAGAGTACACAGGAAGGGGGGAGGGGCAACAGGCTACTGGATCAGGCCTAGGCAGCCCTTGTAAGCCAATTGTTAACTCAAGGTTATAGTCCAAAAATAACACATTACTGTGGTCTCTAAACTTCTCATTTAAAATTTTCTATACTTTTGGCCTTAACATAAATTTTTTCCTCCAAATATTAACACTAGTTGTCCCTTATGGTACTATTATTGGCCCAAAATGCCCTCTGAATGCCTTCTCTAACTTTACACATGATTTATTTCTCTATCAAAAGTAGCCTTTATTAAAGAGGCTGCCTGCTATTAGCTAAAAGGCAGGATCCTAACATTTTGTTCTTTCTAGATGGGATCTGCACCTTCCAGTCTTCTGGCTTATAGATGTTAAAAGCTTTGTACTGAGGCCTGGCCTCAACATGCCTTGAGTGACCAAGAAAAGTGGCCTTCACAGGGTTCCTTAAATTACACTACCATACTCCAATTAGACTTTTTCTATAAAAGTAAAAAGGTAAACTAAGGTCCCCATACAAATTTTCTTTCATTTCAGAGTGGCGCCACAATTACTATTTAGATACTCAAACACTGGCCATTCTTTGTAAGCCACAGGATAAACATGAAAAGGAGGACCAAAAAGCCCCTAATCAACGACAAGGTCCACCTGTACTGCTTCACTCTCTGCCCTACCTTCTAAGCCACCCTAATATTCAAAACGTCCTAATGGTGCTTCCCCCCCTTCAACAGGTAATGGTAGGAAGAGGACCAAACCTTTCAATTAACATAAAAAGATATTATGCTTCTACTAAACCAGACTCTTGTCTCATTAAAAATAAAATGGGTTCTAGCCCAGGCCACTCAGGTTAAAAATGATTATCATTTACAATAAGCCCCAATACTAGTGACACCTAGAGATTAAAAAATAAATACACTTACCTACAGGGGCACAGACAGTCCCCTTAACTGATCCACACTAAGAGGGACTAATGATATAACTCAAGCAGTAGAATGCCACTTTGCCAGCATAAAGCCCTGAGTTCAAATCCAACACAGCCAAAGACAAAAGATATTTGGGGCTGAGGAAATAGTTTAATGGGAAAATGCCTGCCCAGCATGTACAAAGTCCTGGGTTCAATTTCCCAACATTACTAAATCAAATACTACTACTACTAATAATAAAAAGATAACTGTCATTAATGCCACTTCAGCCATCTCATAATGAAAAAAGTAGTTTAACCTAGACCAGTTTCCTCATTCTTCAAATGAGGAAGCTGAGGCCCAGAACAGTTCAAAGATCTGCTCTAAAAGAAAATCCCCTTACCTTTCTACAACATCTTAAGGAGGCTATCAGAAAACATACCACAGTGGACACAGAGTCACAGATGAGAGAGGTTCTCCTCAAAGAAAAATTTCTAACAGTCAGCCCCTGATATTTGTAAAAACTCAGTCTATGGCTGAAGGAAAAAAGTCATTGGATCAACTAATACAACTAGTCATATCTGTATATTATGGGACATTACTAACAGGGAGAAAGATAAGTTACCTCATTACTGCCCCCACCTGACTGGGGCCTACATCTTGAGTTTGCTACCATGGTGGAAAGGAGGGGCACTTCTGCAAAGAATGCTTAAGGGGGAACAGCCAGGGAGATAGCCCCACCCCCAACCAGGACCCTGCCCTCTCTGGAAAGGTAACCACTGGAGGCCTAAGTGCCCCCATCTTCAGATGGAAGGCGAAGTGCTACCTCCTATGGATTGATGGGCCCCAGCCTCCTATCCATGCTCTACTTCTTGGAGCCTTGGGGTAATCATAATGGTAAAAAAGCTAAAGGTCATTTTCCTCCTAGACAGTGGAGTCCATTTCTCTGTCTTATCTTTCTCTCCTGGTCCCCAGTCCAATGACAAGGTTATCATTCAGGACAAATCTGGCCAGCCCCTAGAGGGCTAGGTTACCTGGCCTCTGGCCTGCTCTTGGGGAGACCTCCTCTTCTGTCACTCTTTCCTCATAGTACCTAAAACTCTAGTGTCCCTGTTGGAACAAGATTTACTATCACAACTAAAACTCAAATTCTCCTCCTCCAGGCAGTTATCTCTGCTGCCCCCTCCTTCAGAAACAAGTAGATTCCACAATGTAAACAATAAAATGAGTGTAGGGCAAGCCTTGATGGCTCTCCCTATTCAAATAAAACTCAAAAAACCCTCACAGTTTCCACACCCAAAACAATATCCCCTCAAGCCTGAGGGACATGAGGCCTTATGCCTATCATAAATTCCTTAAAAACAAGGGCTACTAATTAGTTACTTCAGCTCCTATAATAAATTTAAAATTCTTATAAAAATTTATTTTAAAATACAAGGTACAAAGTAAACAACTAAAAAAGATATAGATAAGTAGTAAATATATTTAAAAAAAAAAGTTAAAAAAATGTTTTGGATAAAAAAGGATTTTATAAAGAAGGGTTTGTCCTAAATATTGTTTCAAATAGGAGGGATAAAGGCAAGCCATCAAAGGGTTTAATATGTTATATAAAGGTCTAAGTAAGTCTTAAAAATGTATAATAATAAACTTCAATGTGTAATAAAATTAAAGTTAAATATAATCAGAATTGCCTACAAGATTTTTAGGGTCATGTCAAATAAAATCAAATTCTCTATGTCTATAAAATAACAAAGTTATCTTAATATTGTTCTACTCTGAGTAACATCTACAAAAAAGTTACAGAAAAAGAGCTTATCAAAGAAATTATTTATGTTTTCTGTTGATCTTGTCAAACTTTAAGTACTACTAAATCAGAGTTCATTTGTATATTTGCTCATGCAATGGTCTTTTAAATGACCACCTTATAACTTTGTTCAATATCTAGACTTTATCTAAATATGATACAAACATTCACAGAGTTAAAATTGTCAGTCTATGTAAAATGATGAGTTAACTCTCTTTTATCCAAAAGGGTTACATTTAACCTGCATTCTACACAGGTTAAATGGTTGTGCATTTAACCACAACCATTTTATCATACTCAAGTATGATAAAGTAGTATAAGCAAGACTATGGTGATTTATATGCAGGACTTTCCTCCTCTAACTACATATATCATTTCATTTCAGGCCTTGTCTATTTGAATTTTATAATGCTAATTTTTTTAAAAAGGCAACTAGATCAAGGAAAACAAAAAGTCAATAACTTCACCTATATGTAATTGAGGGGTTTTTGTTTTGCTAAGATTGTATTGTGAAGATAATTAGTACAAGACTAGTGCAATTCATCCTCAGTTAAGGGATTTAATGAGGTGTCTATTATGAAAGCATAGAGAAGAACTTTATTACTTATGGAAATCACTTTATGCTTGTTATTTAATTCAGGAACACTTGATAATTTAAAAAAAATCTCTGAAATTCAAGACTAGTCAGATATTTTTAGAAAACCACACTTCAATTCCAAAAGACATATACTTGGGTTTGCATCAGAGTGCTTAGAATTTGCAATGGACAACCTAAAATAAAAGAAAAGGGAAAGCACACAAAAGAACATCAAAAGAGCCAGCCAGAGCAATGATTCATATGTATTTAATGGTTCATGTTTTTCATTGTTTGCCAGTGATACATTTTTTATTAAGTGAAGTAAGAAAAGAAAGCAAAATTCATAGAATTGGTTGACAGGGTAGAAAATATGCTTAAAATCATTACAACTAGACTCATATTTTCTAGAAAATTCTTCTCAGCTTAGATTTCTTGGACTAGCTACCTCATTGCTACTGGAGCTGGTGCTCTTGTAGACATATTTCCAGATATTAAAAACCAAACAAATGTGTGTTACCTCCTGCCCTTGAGATGCTTGCTACAAAAGAAGTGCAATTGAGTACCTTTCTGATAAGGCTGAGCAAACATGTCTTTTGAAATAGGCTACAGGAAAAGCCCAGATTGGAGCTGTGTGAGATGCATTAAAATCTAGCTGGATTGAGGTAAAAGGTGAGTCTTGCTTTAGTGAAGTGTGGATTCCAGAACATTTGTTTAAGAAAAGCCATTTTATTGCCTTCAAATTCATATGGGTTTGAAGTACAATATTGTTAGTCTAAACCAAGGTGACAGGTCCACAGTAGACTCCTGCTTTTAGAAATAGGACAGAATGATTTTATAATGAACATATTGGTCAAGCGTAATTTGGCCCTTCTGATTTGATTTAAATAATTTATTTGAGATAATTTAAATGAAATTTACTTCCTTAAATAATACCATTTTTCTCAATGTTACTTTTATTTTGGGGGGGGGTTTGGAGGGACTGAAGTTTAACCTTGGGCCCTTGAGCTTCCAAAGTGGCCACTCTTGAGCCACACCTCCAGTTCTTTAACACTTGGGTTATTTCTCAGGTATGGTCTCATTTTCTGAGGCTGGCCCTGGGCACAAACTATGGCTACCTATGTGCTCTGAAGTAACTGGGATCACAGGTAAACACCACCATGCCTGGCTTATTGAGTTGGGGGTCTCACTAAGCTTTTCTGGGGCTGGACTGGAATCTTGATTCTTCTGATCTCCACCTCCCAAGTAGCTGGGATTACAGGCAAAAACACCACACTTGGCTTTATTTTTATTCTTAATTTTTTTGCCTACACCATTCCTCAAGGCAATCTTGGATCAAAGCCCCTCTAAAGCATTACCAATTTCAGACAGCTAAGCTGTTTATAGTACATTTGGAAGAAGGAGAAGGAAATGGGGAAGGAGACCAGGAAAAGGTAGGGAGAGGAGGAGAAGGTGGAGAAGGAAAAAACTCCACTGAATGTAGATGGGTGAACATACAGATGTAATTTCTGTACTAGTTCCTATTCTGTGGGTGGAGGAACCAAGCAGAAGTTCTATTTTCTCTCAAAAGGAAAATATCGGTGATATAGAAATAGGTAGAAAACCCAAAACATGAAAGTGTTTGATGTCACCTTTCCAGAAGAGCTAATACAGAAACCTTAAAGCAACAGAGGTTGTCATGAGAAGGTGATCAGAAACCAGGGTAAAGATCAGTTACAGATGAATCAACATGGGTCATAACGTGTACACAAAAGCAATGCCAAGAATATTTCTGTATAGCTATCCTCAACTGAACTAGCAAAAACACTTTGTCTTCCTTGTTATGCTTGTCTCTTTTCTTCAACAAAACTAATGATAAAGGCAGAACAGGACCTGCCTGGAACTGAGGGGGAGAAGGGGAAGAGAAGGGGGAGGGGGGCAGGGGAGAAAAATGACCCAATGTATGCACATGTGAATAAATGAATAATAATAAAAAGAAAAAAACATAATAAAATAAAATAAATAAAAAACCCATGCATCAAAAAAAGGAAAATATCAAATCACTGGAACATCATGGGATGTGATCAACCCCAAGTAAGAAGAGATAGAACACCTTGGCAGGTCCCCTAAGATATTAGAGGAACAAATAAATATTTTTTTCTGTGGAGTAAAATGTGCTCCCCTGTTGGGTAGTCAATAATTTCATGGAAATAATTGATTTGCCTATTATTTGTTAAGTATTCCATTCACATTCTCCGACTTAGTCTTCATCCTTCCCTTTTTTCTTTCTGACAATCTCTCCCTATTAGAACATAAGCCCCAAGAAGGAGTGAACATTTGCTCTGGTTTGTTTTGGTTTTGCTGTGTGCATTCAGAATAGGTTAGTACATTGGAGAGAGCCAAAAAACACTTGCTGGTGAAAGTCCATGGTGAAGTAGAAAGAGCACTGCAGCAAGCAGCCAAGGCTATGAGCCCTGTCTTCTTCACAGTGGACTTTCATGACCATTTCTTGGTTGGACGGCTGGGTGATAGATGAGTGACAATGGATGAATATGATTGTGGTAATGCTCTTCATCTGTAAAATGGGGATAGTAATTCACTATGAAAATAGTTGTGGTGGCATAGTTGTTCAGTAATTCTTTTTTATCATAGTCAATGTAGAAAAAAAACAGGAATATAGTGGTGAGAATCTTAGCAGGATAAAACAGGAAAAAAATCATTTCATGTCTAATGGCAATGAGAAGAGACAGTATATATTTTTATTCTGTCTAGCAGTGCTGCCAGAACCAGTGTGTGGACAGAGGCATGTTAGGGCTAGGAGGTGGAGAAGTACAAGGTCACTGGGCAGCAACAATTGCTGCTTGTTCCTAAGATGTCTCTTTCTGCTACAAGATATGAAGTGTACCCTGCACAGGCTGCCCTTTCCGAGGCCTCATGCATGCTCAGAGTGTTAAGGCCTGCAGCGTGAGTGATCTGATCAACCAAAGACAGGGCTTTCAGAACACAGCACCATCTTGTTTATGCAGGAGTTTGGGGTGAGCCAGAACATCTCTGAGCAGATCCACTTCTTCTGATCCAGATAGGTTGAGTATCTGCTCTTGGAAATATTTCTAGACCCAGAAAGCAGAAACCAGGGTCAGTACAGGGAACCCTGGATATCAACTTTCTAGGGTGGCCTCTCCCCTCCCTGGTGGCTGTGTACTGGGAGTACAGACTAGCATGGAGGAGCACAAGAAAATGAAAGACTACAGTTAGTTGGGGCTTGGGCCTCTTCAGTGATAGTGGGTAGGTTTTGGAAGATATTTCAGGACCTCAGGACAGATCTCTTCCCAATGTCTTCGAAAATACCCATGAATAGCTAACTGGGGTCATGCGGCTGAGAATTTTTCTTCCTGCTGTTGCTAACTTCATTGGGGATCCCAAAGTACCCCCAAAGCTGTACCTAAGGCTGTGATATACTTCAGAAAGTCACCTTTTCTGGGGATCTAACTATCTCGATTTCATTAAATGGTTCAATAGGCAAATCGGGCTCAATGGACACCAGCCATGATGTTGTGAGTGTGGACTTCTCTACGGGACTTGGGGAAGGCCAGATTGTGGGAAACCTTGGAATCCAAGTGTTGGCATCAGGAGCTAATGGGAAGTTCCAAACATGCCTTTGTTCCTGGGCACTGTTAACACAAGCTCTCCTATGTTAGAAGATGCTGTTCCTGCCTCTCTCAGTAGGAATGACAGTGCTGCGCAGATGTCCTAAGATACAGAAAGTGGCCAAGAATAACATGGTGCTTGGCTGTTTTCCCATCTGAAGTTGACATGGAAGCTACCTCTGTTAATATACAACATGCAAAATAACTCCTGCTGTGATGTGGCAGATCTGTGGTTCGAAATACAACTGTCTTCTCCACTTCTTTTTGTGGTCACTGTTCCAAGGAACAGTTAATGGAAATGAACGTGTCACCTTAATGGTCACAGGATCACCTCTGTCATTGAGTCTCTTGGGTGTTAGAATCTTAACCCCTGAAAGCAGGGGCTCACAGTGTTAGTAAACCAGATGAGACAAGTCGAGGGAAACTGCAAGTTAAGGGGCAGAGTTCTGGAAACTGCTTTCAAGTGAAGTATAAGTAAGACTCCATGCATAAGTAAACCACTTGCTCTGGCAGTCATACTGAAACCTAGAACAAGGAGAGGAGGAGGCCCAGAGTAGGTTCTGGGAAGGATGCAGCTGGGACTCATGTCAATTGGAACAGCAGTGGGAGATGCACAACCACATCCCTGGATGTCCTCACCCCACTCCATGAACAAAGTGGACACCAAGACACTAGACTCAACTGAGGGAGTTTTGCATCAAGATTTCCAGGTACCATTGGTGAAGGGACTCAGGATCCCTCCCAGGATGTGGCAGTAATGTGGGGCTCCTCCTATGCCCCTCTCCCACTCCTCACTCTGGAGCTTCAGAATCGGTGCATTGTGGTTATCATGGCACATGCCAGCCAAACCTCTCTTCAACCACACACTCTGCCTATTTCACCAGGATCTCAGACTGGTTGGCTCCATAATGAGAGCTACCATTCACTGATGTGGCCCAAGTGCTGGACCACACCTGGCACATGCTAGAAGCTTAATGAAGAGCTATTGAATAAATTACTCACTGAACTCGTGTGCAGTCACTGTGCTAAAAGCTTTACAATTACTGTTTCATTTCAGATGAAGAAATGGAGGCTGAGAGAGGTAGAGTAAATTGTTTAAGGTCCCACCACTTCCTGGTGTAACAGGGAGTTAAGTCTGTCACCACTCCCAGCCTCAAAGACTGAACCCTTAAACACATACTGCTTTCTCATCCCATCATTCATTGGAGCAGGAACAGGAACCAGAACACATGAAGGAAGGAGGTGCAGAAAGTGAGCTGGATTTTTCACACCCTCATCTCTGGCAATGGCCTTTGGGGGCAGGTCCTGAGGCCTAGAGGCCCAGAGGAGGCAGGGGGAAACCTGTTTCCTTGAGATTCTGCCAGTCAAATGGCTTTCTTTCTCTGTCTCTTGGCCTCATCTTTCAGGGGAATAGGGTTGGAAGGTGTAGCCCATGAAAGTAAAATTTCAAATTTTATTTCTTAGGTAGAAGATGTCATAGATAACACCAGATCATTTCATTTACAAGTGTTATTGTTAAAATCCAAGGTGATTCCATACAACTGCCTGTGTGGCCCAGGTTGGCCTGGAATTCATGATCTTCCTGCCTCAGCCTGCTGAGTGCTGGGATTACAGATGGGAGTGACCACACTGGGCTCCTTCAGTGATTGTAAGGAAGCCTTCCTCCCCCACTCTTCCTTACTGTGTTTCTAGAGCCTTGGATTGCCATGAAAACACAGCCAAGATGTAGACCTTTTCTTATCTGTATTGTTCTTTTATTTTATGAGAAAAATTCAGTTAAGAATTACTATATTTTTTAATTAATTTTTTTTTTGGTGGGACAAGTGTTTGAACTCAGGGTTTTGTGCTTGTAAAGCAGGCAGTCTGCTCCTTGAGCTACACATTCAGTCCATTTTGCTCTGGTTATTTTGGAGATGGGGGTCTGAAACTATTTACCTGGGCTTTTGAACTTCAGTCTTCCCAATCTCAGTCTTCCAAGTAGCTAGAGTTACAGGCATGACCCACTGGTGCCTGGTTCATTTACATATTATGAGCCCTTGATAAAAAGTTAAATATTACCATTTCCTTAGATGTTTTTGATTGCTTTTTTACATGCTTAATTTATCTTTCTGAATCTGATTTCCTGAGTTCTAATTCCACATAGAATGACTCCACACTAAGTACACAGTTCAATCAATTTTGACAGCTGTGTACACCCACCATGTAGTTATCACTTCAACCAGGATACAAGCTACTTCCACTACCAAAACATTTCCTGCCTTTTTGCTGTCAGTCTTCCTACCCCAACCTCAGCAAACCACTGCTGTGTCTTCTACATGTGTTCTGACTTTTCTGAATTAAAATGAATGAAATCATACACGATGTCTTCTTTGGTGTCTGGCTCATTTCACTCAGCATGATGTGTTTGACATTCACACATCAGTAGTTCGTTCTTTTTCATTGCTGAGTAGTATTCCATGGCCTACAATTTGTTTATCCACTCACCTGGGGAGTATATTCAGAATGTTTTAAAAATCAAAACAACCTTGAGAGAAATGACCCAATTCTTTGTGTGCCCTCACCAGTCCCAACTCCTTAGAGAACTAAACCTACACTTTGTCTCCCATTGGCCTTCCAACAAATCTTCCAACGATCAACTCACTTTCTAACTGCAAGACTTTGCTTGTCCAGGAAGGAAGAGACAGGCAGCAGCAACTGGCTGAAAGAACCTACTCTTGAAGGTGGCTGCAGAGAGGGTCTGTATTCCTGTACTGCTGGCCCATCTGGACCTGGCTGCTCTGCTTCAGAGCCATGCAAGGGACAGGAGTTGATGGGGTCTCCGGATCAAGGGACGTGGGTTGCACCTGTACCTGGGCAAGCAGGTTTGGGGCTAGCGTATCCCTCCAGTGTGGCCTTTCAGGAGAGGGGGTCTCCCTTCCATGTCTCCCTGCTGCTCCCTCACTCTTACCCTGTCTCCTGTGCTCTTGTCAGGGTGGATCCCAGATGTGACTGACGCTGGTGGAGAGTAAAAAGAGAAAGTAAGTAGGTGTTGGGAACAGAGCCTGTGATCAATTCGTGTTATTATCATGGGGTGGAGAATTGGAAGGAGGCCTTCTGGTGGTCTGCCACAGGGCTGCGGGAACCAGAACCAGTGACAGGGCAATTTGAATTAATTTCCTATCTGTCATTTGGTGGAATGCAGGGCCAGATGTTCAACTGAAATCAGGATGCATCTGCCCATTTAGTGAATCCTGTCAGAAATACAATAAAGGCCATTAAGTGTGTCTGGCAACATTGGTCCTTTCTGTATGAGCCCTGTGGTCACGGTCCCCCGTTTGCCCCTGGACACTGCTGGGTTTTTTCTCTTCTGTCACTGCGCCCTGCGTGCGGCCAGCTCCAGGCATGTTGCCACGTCTCAGATCCCTGCTGGGGACTTATTTTATTTAAAGAGCACCCATGACATCCTCTGAGGGTTTCTGAGCCTTGAGTGGGCAGGGGGGGCTGGGGTCGGGGAAGATCACTAAGCTGGGGGAGCAGTGATAGCCGAGTCGCGGTGCCCGCGGTGACGGTCACGCGTTGGGTCCGAGGGCAGCGCCCATGCCCGGAGTTGCCAGTAGCTCCGCGTCAGTTTTGGAACCCTGGCCTTTGTTGGGGACGCGTCGGTCGCGGTTCGGTGACACTTGGCGGGGTCGTCCGATGGCGCTGGATGCTTTTCGCGGACCAGGTCGTTTCTCAACCCGCAGCGATGTCATCGTGGATTTGGGGCCTGGGCTCCGGCTTGGGCCAGTCTCTGGGTCAAGTCTCGGGCGCCCTGGTTTCAGTTACTGGACACTTTTCCAACGTGGTCAGGGAGATGATGAGGGGGAAGGAGGCAATGGGAGATTTTCCCGACAGTGGGAGAAGGGAATCGCAGTCCCGCTCATGACCTCCTAAAATTTGAGCATGAGAGGCTGAAAATCTTTTGCGCCAATCTACAAGAAAGGCATGAAGCAGCAGAGCTTCAGATGAAGCAGCAATCTGCAAGTCACCGAAGTCAACTAGAGCAGAGGGAGGCAGAAATCAGCCATCTGACAGCAAGCCACACTGCGCTCCAGAGTCAGATGCTTAAACTGAAGTCGGTATGTTGCAAGAACGTACAGAAAGTACGACTATTTTTCAAGGGCAAACACAACAAGGGGATTGGACTATGAGCACATGATAAAAGCGAGAGCACACAAGGAAGGGGTGAGGATAGGTAAGACACCTAAAAAACTAGCTAGCATTTGTTGCCCTTAATGCAGAGAAACTAAAGCAGATACCTTAAAAGCAACTGAGGCCAATAGGAAAAGGGGACCAGGAACTAGAGAAAAGGTTAGATCAAAAAGAATTAACCTAGAAGGTAACACCCACGCACAGGAAATCAATGTGAGTCAATGCCCTGTATAGCTATCCTTATCTCAACCAGCAAAACCCCTTGTTCCTTCCTATTATTGCTTATACTCTCTCTACAACAAAATTAGAGATAAGGGCAAAATAGTTTCTGCTTGGTATTGAGGGGGGGAGCGGGAGGGGGTGGAGTGGGTGATAAGGGAGGGGGTGGGGGCAGGGGGGAGAAATGAACCAAGCCTTGTATGCACATATGAATAATAAAAGAAAAATGAAAAAAAAAAAAAGAAAGTACGACTAACCGGGACAATAAGACTCCAACCCAGGTGGTTGGAGGAAAGGCAGGTTTATTGACCGGCCAGCACCTGGATTTCTCCAAAATGGCACAGCTCCTGAGCTCAGGTGGTGGAGGTTTTATACTGAGAAAAGCAGCAGCAAGCAAGCAGGGAGTGCAGAAGCAGACTTGGCAGTTAGCTGTTCAAGGTTACAATAGATCAGGTCAGCTCAGCTGTGGACGAAGGCCATGCAGAGTTCCTAAGGAGATAGCTGGATGCAGGGACCCTGGCTAAGGGGAAGGGCTTTACTTGTCTCTGGTTCTTTTCCCAGCTTTGATCTTTCTCTGGGTTTCCTTATCACTCCCTCCTCTTCTCCATCATACTCTCTTATGACTGTTTTGGGGACGTTATCTAGGGGCAGTCTTTGGCACTGTCTTACTAACTGTAATTTAACAGCATTTATCTGGTTTTGAATGAACCTGGTGAGTAGGTTTCTCATGCAAGGCCCTAGAAGCAGTGGTAAGAGTAACACAGTGAGTGTGGTAAGAGTAACACAGTGAGTGGGCCTGCCAAAGGGGCTACCCATAGGCCCAGTATTATCCTGTAAAAGACTGTCTAGAATCTCCTCACAGGAATGGAGGGGTTCCCCCTCCTCTTCTGGCAAATATGTATCACCCATGTTACTTTGGGAAAGTTGGCATGAAGCATTACCATTTGAAATGGGAACTCAGGATAGAAACAACCAAACACAGTATCACATCCTGGATTGTCAGAAAGAGCCTCTTGATTTAGGCTGTGTCCTGTGTCTCTGATATCAGGAAGGCTGTGCCTGCGAGAGCTCACAAAGGCCATCCCTTTGCCATTGAATCTGTTTGGAGAGATAAGCCATCAGCTGATGTCATGAGCCTAGGAATTGGGTCAGGACTTCAATTGTTATGTTGTTTTTCTCATGTACATAGAGGAAGAAAGGCTTTTTTTACTGTTACTGTTAATGACCAAAATAAGGTCATAATTCCAAAAGAGAGATAGGCAAGGGATGGCAGAACTCAAACATCACCACAGACACTGCCCATGAGAAACGACAGTGCATTAACTGTCCAGTTGACTCCTCAAGCTTCTGCTGTGTGTAGACTAGTCAGCTTCCGGTTTGTGACTAGGGCCAGGCTGAAGGTGGCTCCTCAGGATTAGTTGGAGTGCATGTTAGAGTTCTGGTTTGGGGAGGAGCCCCTGTTTGGGGTTATTTTTGCACATGCTTTACATTGTTTATAAATATTATTGGCTAGGCTGGTGAGGCACCTGGTTACTGAGATCAGGGGAGCTTAAGAAGGCCTTATTAATCACCTCAACACAGTTATTATGGTCTGGAGGCCCCACAGCTGACAGGAGAAGGGTCCCTGGGTTTCAAGTCTAGACAACTTTTAGTTTTACTTGTGGATTTTTATAGAGCATATTTTGGTATCTGACCATCTTGGCATTTGTTAGCCAATATTGTCTCTTGTATTTTATTAGAGTCATTACAGAATGTGGGACCCTAACAGTTATTTTTTTTTTGCAGTGTTAATTTTTTTCTCTGATACCAGGAAGGCTGTGCTTGCGAGAGCTCACAAAGGCCATCCCTTTGCCATTGAATCTGTTTGAAGAGATAAGCCATCAGCTGATGTCATGAGCCTAGGAACTGGGTCAGGACTTCAATTGTTACGTCATTTTTCTTGTGTACATAGAGGAAGAAAGGCTTTTTACATCTGGGAGTCTCAGAGCAGGGGCACTAACTAATGTTTTCTTGATGGCATGAAAAGCCTGTTGCTTAGATTTCCAGATTAGGGGCTTTTTTTTGTCCCCCCACTTTGTGGCTTTATCTATCATGGTGACCAGGGTCAAGAACTTTCAGGGACTCTTTCATTTATTTGGGTTCTCCTGGATGGCCCACTTATTAACAAACTCCTTGGTGGCAGCCTGGAGCATGGCAGAAGACCGCTGGTCTTTGTCCACAGTCATGTCCTGTGCATGGATCTCCTTTATCATGATACCCAAGCCAGTATCGAAGAGTCCCCAGACTCGCTCATTACAGGCTGCCCTCCATGGCCCCATTTTTTGTATTTTTGGGTCACCCTATGGCCTCTGGCTCTGTGTCTATCTCCCTGATGGCTCCAGGGAGATTTACCAGGGATGTCAGCCTTCCCGGCCTCCTGTCCTGGCTCCTGGGCCTGGCTTTTTGTATATTTAGGGGCCTGGCTGGGCCTTTTATCTAGAAGCAGCTTTCTTGGCTCTTTTAGGACCTGTGTGTCCTGTGTTCCGGTCTTACATAGAACTCCCATCTTTATCTGGGATCTCCCAGGGGATGGCAGCCAGATCCATGTCCTACACAAAGTCTACCAGGGCAGCCTTGGCCTTTTCTTCACTGGCTTTAGGTCCTCCAGGATTCCAGTGACCAGCAGGGCCCTGTGTTCATCCACATTTAGCCCTCTGTACCAATTTTGTAAAAAGCTAACAGCCATTTTGTTGTTCATGGGATGCCGATCTGGGGCCAAGGTGGACTGTGGATAGCCTCTGGTTAGAGATCAAGTTTAAGTGACTGAAATAAGGCTCGGGGATCTGGCTGCCCACTGGCCAGATGGACACAGTGACCTTCCCCCTCTAGGTGCCCTCTCAACAATCTGTCTGCGGTCTGAGTATCTGTAAAGGCCTTATGTGTCTGTTCTCCCGCCAGGCCAGGCTGTTCTGTTCTTTTGTTTTGGAGTCTTGGTCTATTTTATAATTATCAATTTGGTATTGTCAGATGCTTTCTTTAAGACAAGTGTGTTTTTCATTTTATGAAAACCAGTGAGATCAGGGTAGTGTTGTAATGACAACACAGCATCACCTAACAACAACAACCTAGAAAGACAGAACAAAGAGCCCAGACATCTTAAAAATATTCAGCTGAAAGGTGTTGGATAACTTAGTGTCATCATCCATGAGCCCTGTAAAACCATCAATGGCACGTGTGACACAGCCTTTTGGCACTGCGTGTGAGCCGGGCTTGTCAGTGAACCACAGTCACATGGGGAGGAGCAGAAGCCAGAATACCTTGGATGGATCTGTCACCTTTAGGTTTTTCTTTAGGCCTATCATATGAATCTGCTCCACCATCACAGCGTAGTCTATTTATTAGTGGCACAGTGAGCAGCAGCTTGGCCACATCTGTCATCTCCTCCTCGCCCTGGCCATTTTCCCACCTTTGCTTCTGTTCCCTCCTCCTTTTCGGCTGTGTGTTGGCACAGGCCAGCTCACTAAGCAGAGGCAATGCACTGGTCTGGAAGAGCTTGGAGGGGAAGGCATCCAGGCAGTTGCAGGTGAAGTTGAGGCTTTGCAGCTGTGGGAAGCTTGGCGGCTCGGCGGGGCCCAGGCCCTCACCCTGAGTCAGTGCCTCCAGTGTATTGTCCGATAGTTCGAGGACACGCAGCACAGGCAGTGGCCCCAACTTGGGCGTAGACCCGGTCTTAATGCGTTGTGCTGCAGCATGAGGCTCTGGAGCTCCGCAGGCCCTGTGCCAAGCCTGGTTACCTCCAGGGGCAAGCTGTAGGAGAAAGTCTCACGTGGCTGCCCTAGAGCCTGAGGAGGGGGGATAGCACTGCTGCCGGGGGCCCTACTTTTTACTTTCATCCTCTCAGAATTTGGTGACCATTTTAATGGTTTATCTCTTTCTTTGGGGTTGTTGGAGGCAAAGGGGGTATAATGAGGGAACTGCTGGACAACGTGGGTAGGGGTCCAGGCCCAATGTTTTCATTTTTTATTGGAGTCCCCTGTATTGGACTCAGATCTCTGGGTGGCCAGAGTGGCCTGGTGCGTGCGATAATAGCCAAGTCTAGAGTGCCCTCTGCTGGCCATCGTGTGTGAAAGGTGGGCCATTTCAATTTACAGAATCTCCAAAGCTTGGCTGGTTTTGTTTTAAACCCACAGTCACCGGAAAAGCCTTTCCTAAAGCTAGTAAGCATAGTCTGGAGCACCGTAGGGCACTTTGACCCAGAGGAGCCCATTTGTTAATAGACTGCTGTATTATGAGAGAATTTAATTCCAGATTGTATTTATGGCTGAATGAAATATGCGAAGACTTTTTTTAATTACACAAATTTTAACATTCCCTGCTGCAGGCTGTGCCCACCTTTTTTTTCTTTTTTTCCCCTCTGGTCTGAGCTGGAGTGTAACCCCTGAATGCCTGGATCTTAGTGAGACCTGATTGAAATATGTTTGAAAACCTGTTTTCTTAAAAAGTGGCAGCAGAACAGAGCAATAATTTTTACATTGACTCTATAATAAGAACTGTTCTCAAGATGTTCAAACATTTATGTGTAAAAAGCCCAAGCAGTTTATACCAGAGATCCTTAAAATGAACACCCTTTTTTTCTACCTTGAGTATCATATTAACCTTAGAGCAGCATTTTTAAGAACGATTTTGAAGATGTTTACATACACACACATTGTGATTACACCCTTAGATGGACACACAATCCGACCAGACATTCACAAGAGAAACATAAGCATCTCATGACTGTCTCAATAACAGACCAAGCTTACTGCATCAACCTTTTGGAACAGTTTTTTATTGGCAACAGTCAGGTTTTTTTTTTTCCTTTTTACCTCTTTTTTATATTTATAACCCTTTTGTAATAGTCCTTTTTTTAAGTCAGACCAGATCTTATGTATCAATGTAAGCCCATCCTTTATTTGTTAATTTTTATAAGAGCTCAGTTGGTGTTGAGCTTTAGTCTTCCTTTAGGATGTTCATTTTATATGTATGATAACTGCTGATTTTGTAAGACAGACAAAGGAGGGGGGTGCCTCTCAGTGAGGCCACACAGATGCTCGCCTGATCATAACCCCAGACCATGAGGTCAGGTGTGACAGCAAGAGTGGGATCAGCCCAACAGGGTGACTTACGATTGGATGCTAGTCCAATCCCACCATAGACCATATGTCAATCACCGTGACTCAGATCAAGCCCACTTGGACACCATAGCCTTCAGGGGACCTGAAGGGTGCCCAGTTGTGGAGCCACAAATTCAAGCTTGAAATGCCAGAGTCAAGCTGCTCACTCATACATCATTTACTCAGAGTTTAAAACAATCAGTCCCTATTTATTTCCCCTAAAATCCTGGCTAGTCTTAAACCCAGTTGGCCAGAAGCTGGAATCACATCAGCCTCTAAACCAGTTGGCCAGAATCATATTGGCCCCAGATGACCGGAAGCACATCGTTCCAAGAGGAAGGGGGCACATCACCCTGAAATCACATCAGGGCTCACTGGTCCCCTGCAGGGATCAATCCATGCCAGCTCCTATACTGACTACCCTGGGGCTCCTACCTGGTCCAGGTGTCTGGTGCAGGTCTCCGTTTCACTCCACCAGTTTGAGGACCTGGTCCTTGGCTCTGCAGCCTCCTTCAGACATCTTGAAGGAGACCCCAGAACCTCTGCAGGCTACAGGGTCCCCGCTCCCCTACAGAGCATGGCAGCCTAATCTCGCTGGGGCCTCCGAAATGTTGCAGGAACAGGACAGAAAGTATGACTGACCAGTGTGAATAAGACTCAAACCCAGGTGGTTGGAGGAAAGGAAGATTTATTACGATAGCAGACCAGCACCTGGATATCTCCAAAATGGCGCAGCCTTCAAGCTCAAGGTGATTGAGGTTTTTATACTGAGAAAAGCAGCAGCAAGCAAGCAGGGAGTGCAGAAGCAGACTTGGCAGTTAGCTGTTCAAGGTTACAATAGATCATGTCAGCCCAGGACAAAGGCCATCCACAGTTTCTAACGAGACAGCTGGATGCAGGGGCCCTGGCTAAGGGGAAAGGCTTTACTCATCTTTGATTCTTTTCCCAACTTTGATCTTTTTCTGGGTTTCCTTATCAGGGACATTCAGGAGCTGGCAGTGTGACAACAGCCACTGTGTTATCTTCATCAGGTTATGAACGCTGTCATCAGGCTTTATCCTTCCATGAAGATAACATGGACTTTGGTGACAAAATTTCACCACAACAAAAACTAAAGAGATTGTCAAATGAAGTTTTAAGACTAGAATTTGAAGTTGGTCATTAGAGGCATATTGTTCAGGAAGAAAGAGCACACAGCTCTGAGCAAAAGGAAATCTGCAGACTGCAAGCTGTTATTAAACACCTTAAACTAAAACAAAGTCAGGAAATTGATGACCATCAGCGTGAAATGTCAGTATTGCAGAATGCTTATTGATATAAATTGATAGAGATAAGTCGTAAACATGAAGACTTACGAGACTATGAAGAAAGAACTGAAGATCTTGAAAATCTTTTGCAGCAAGGTGACTCAGGACTTACCATAACTGATCACTCGAAAATCAATGAAATGCAAGAAACTATTCAGGTTCTACAAACTGAAAAAGTAGAATCTACAAAAAGATTTGAAGAGCTGGAGAATACAATAAAAAGCATACATAAAAAATTAAGTTCTGCAGAAAATGAGCTAGATACCTTGAAGAGAGAACAGGAACAGTTAAAGGAGGAAAAGAGACAAACAATTGAACAGTGTGAAAGCTTGAAACAGGAATGTAGTAAACGACAGTCTTTTGCTGTGGAGCAGAGCAATGCTGTAGCAGAGGAGAGAATTCTACAGATTTCTTCAGAGGAAGAAGTATTCAGACTACAACAAGCTCTGTCTGATGCTGAAAATGAAATCATGAGGCTACATTGTTTAAACCAGGATAACAGTCTTGCTGAAGAAAACCTGAAACTTAAAACACTTGTTCAGCTTTTAGAAAAAGAGAAGTCAATATTGAGTCAAGAAAAGGAAGAACTTCAGATATCATTCTTAAAACTGAGAAATGAATATGAAGTAAGTCAAAGCACAGCTACAAGAAACCTGAATTTAGGTTTTGAATTGCGTGACTTAAGATTTAACTTGCAGGCAAAGGAACAAGAACTGAATTAGAGTATTAATGATAAGGAAATACTGAGAGCTGAGTTGGAAGACATGCACATGCAAAACCAAGAAGCTACAAAGCATGTGATTTCATTAAAAGATCAGCTATCAAAATAGCAAAATGAAGAGAATAGTGTTATCAGGAAACTGAAACAAGATCTACATGATGAAAAAAAGAGAGTTTATCAACTTGAGGATGATAAAATGAAAATCGCAAAAGAGTTAGATGTACAAAAAAAAAAGTTAACACACAGTGAACTAGCCCTAAATGATTTGCATTTAGCCAAGCAAAAGCTTGAGGGTAAAGTAGAAGATTTAGAAGATCAGGTGAGTAAATCACAGAAAAATAACTTAAACATCCAGAAGTCTGATATTTTTCAAATAACAAAAGTTCAAAGCCTTAATATAGAAAATGGAAGTGAAAGACTTGATGTACCTGAAGCTGAAATTGAAAGGCTAGTGAAAGGACTAAGAGAACAAGAGCTAGACATTAAACTTCTAAATGAAAAGAATATATCTCTAAGTAAACAAATTGATAAACTGGCCAACGATGAGGTCGGTAAACTAACTCAGATTATCCAGCAGAAGACATGGAGATACAAACTCTTCATGCAAGAATTTCTTCTGCTTCCTGCACCCAAGATGTCAGTTGCCTCCAACAACAACTGCAGACCTATGCTAGAGAAAGAGCGCGAGTACTCACTGTTTTGGAGGAGAAGACAAGGGAAAATAGCCATTTGAAAACAGAGTATTACAAAATAATGGATATAGTGGCTGCCAAAGAAGCAACACTCATTAAGCTGCAAGATGACAACAAAACATTGTCCACTAGATTTGAAAGTGATGGTCAAGTTATGTTTAGAGAAACTCTTCAGAATTTATCACTTATCATTCGAGAAAAAGACATCAAGATAGATGCACTAAGTCAGAAAAGTCAAACTTTGTTGGCAGTGTTACAAGCTTCTAGCCCCAGTAATGAAGTTGGAGGTGTTACTAATAATCAGTTTGAGGAGCTGCTACAGGAACAGGTTAAGTTAAAACAGCAAGTAAAGGAAATGGAAGAATGGAAAGAAAAATTGATAACTACTGTCCAAAACATGCAAAATGAGTCAGCCCAGCTTATGGAGGATCTTTATCAACTTCAGGCCCAAGTTTTGGTGGACAGTGATAATAATTCTAAATTACAAGGAGACTACACTGGCCTGAACCCAAGTTATGAGCAGAATGAAAATAAACTTAAAAAAGTGGGACAAGAATTAGCACGAGTTCAGCACAGCATAGGACAGCTTTACAATGCTAACAATCTTCTTTTAGGAAAACTTGATATCATATCACCCCAGCTCTCTTCTGGCTCACCATTTACTCCCAGGCAGCAAAATCCTTTACAGCAAGTAAAGGATTTCTACCTCTTCAAGAAGAGGTAGAAAAATTAAGAAAATTGCTACAAGAAAAGGATGCAACAATCAGAACTCTCCAGGAAAATAATAACATTTTGTCTGATTCAATTGCTGCCTCCTCAGAGCTAAAAAGAAAAGTATACGAACAAACTGATTCGGACATTATCAGCTGAAAAAACCCTTGTTCCTTCCTATTATTGCTTATACTCTCTCTACAACAAAATTAGAAATAAGGGCAAAATAGTTTCTGCTGGGTATTGAGGGGGGAGAGGGAGGGGGCGGAGTGGGTGGTAAGGGAGGGGGTGGGGGCAGGGGGGAGAAATGAACCAAGCCTATATGCACATATGAATAATAAAAGAAAAATGAAAAAAATTATCAGCTGAAAGAGAAACGAGATGTATTACAAAACTTACTTAAGGAAAAAGACCTCTTAATCAAAGCCAAAAGTGATCAGTTACTTTCCTCAGATGAAAATTTCACTAACAAAGTAAATGAAAATGAGCTTTTGAAGCAGGCAGTAACAAACCTGAAGGAAAGAATGTTAATTTTAGAAATGGACATTTCTAAACTAAAAGTGGAAAATGAAAAACTAGTAGAAACATCCAGAGAAAAGGAATTACAAGAAAATAACACAAAGTTATCTCTAATGCTTCGAGAAAAAGAGTTGGAGTACCATTCAATGAAAGAGAAGGCCCTTGCTTTTGAGCAGCTATTGAAAGAAAAAGAACAGGGCAAGGCTGGGGAGTTAAACCAGCTTTTAAATACAGTTAAGTCAGTGCAGGAGAAGACAATTACATTTCAACAGGAGAGAGACCAAGTCATGTTGGCCCTGAAACAGAAACAAATGGAAAACAGTGCCCTACAGAATGAAGTACAGCACTTACAAAGAAACATGGTTAAAACAGGAGCTCAATAGATTGCGCAATCATCTTTCAGAAAGAGAAGAGTCTCATACTCGGGAATTGTTGGCTGTGGAAGACAGAGAGACTAAACTGAGAAACAAAGTCACGTCATTGGAGGAAAAGCTAGTCTTGTCCTCTAATGCAATGGAAAATGCAAACCATCGAGCCAGTGTGCATGCAGAGTCATTGCAAGAGCAATTACACATTGTCTCTAAGCAAAGGGATCAAACTGCAGCACAGCTCACTGTCACTCAGGACCAAATAAAGCAGTATGCTCTGTCATTAACTAACCTCCAGATGGAGCTAGAGCGCTACCAACAAGAGACAAAAGCGATGTATTCTGCTGAATTAGAAAAACAGGTTATAGCCGAATGGAAGAAAAAGGTGGAAAATCTGGAAGTAAAGGTGTCACTATTACAAGAACATTTGGATGAAGCAAACGCAGCACTGGAGTCAGCATCCAGACTTATAGAACAGTTAGAGCTAAAGGAAGAACAGATTGAAGAACTGAAAAAACAAAGCGAGCTGCGGCAAGAAATGTCGGATGATACACAAAAGAAATTGATGAATTTAGTAAACAATGCAGAACGAAAAGTAGACAAAATCCTTATGAGAAACCTTTTTATTGGTCATTTCCACACACCAGTAAACAAGCGACACGAAGTATTATGGTTAATGGGAAGCATTCTTGGTATGAAGAAGGAGGAGATGGAACAACTGTTTAATGAAGATGAAGGAGGTGTTGCTGGGTGGATGACCGGCTGGCTTGGAAGAGAACCAAAAAGTGTCCCTAACACACCTCTGACACCAAATCAGCCATCTGTGCTTAATAGTTCTTTTTCAGGGCTTTTTGTTAAATTTCTAAAAGCAGAATCTCACCCATCTATCCCCGCAGCAAAGCTTTCCATTAATGACATAAAATCTCTAGATTCGGGAGGGAGAAAATTGGACAGAAATGCAACCGCAAGTTTTAAATGTCCATCAGAACCCAGGGCTGGTAGAAGAGCAGATGTGAATCCATTCTTGGCTCCCTGCTCTGCAGCGGTGCCTCTTACTAACCCAGCTGGACTTGGACATGGTGAGCCTGGGCATCTTCTTTTGAAGCCCATCTCAGATGTTCTGCCCATGTTTACACCTTTGCCGGTGCCACCTGACAACTGTGCTTGTAGTGTGCTAAAAGTATAGGCAATTTTGAAGCCAGAGACTATCTAGCACTTTGAAGGAACCACGAACACTATGTTTATGTATTTTATCACAAAGTGGCCTTTCTGAAGAAGTCATGTATTTGTGGTGATAGTTTCTCTAAATTTAATAAAAGCACTCACTGCTTTTAGAAATTGCAGGTGTCAAAGGAGAAAGTTTTTTCTATACAGTCTGCTGTTTTCCTTCTCTGATTTGACCTAATTTAAGCTAGAAACATTTAATTTATCTTAATTTATATAAATAAAAAGGGAAGACACAAATACTGGTAGCTACCTATCTCAGCTTTTTATTTCCTTCTCTAATTTTTAAGCTCATTTAAGCTAGAGACACAGGGTTTAACTTTTAAAGATTATCAAGGGATTTATTAAAAAAACAAAATAAAACTAGCAGCAGCTTCTCTGCATAGGGTAGAAATCATCTGAAGCATATGTTAATCATCTTTAGAGGACTTGGCCTAGACAGGCCTAGAGCAAGGCTCTCCTTGGGAGCTCTTAGGTGCCCTGAGATGGAGTGTGTATTTGTTGCTGTGCAGTTGTGTCATGTGCGGGTGTATGTGACACCACCATAGCCAACATGCAACTCTTCCAGCACAATGATCCCTTCAGCTACACTTTCCTAGCCAGAACCACCCCTTGCTGCCACCTGCCTTCATCCCTGACAACCAGTGTCACCATATCAAGAATGTTGTATAGATGGGGTCACACATTATGTAACCTCTTGAGATGAGTGATATTACTCAGCACAGTTTCCTTGAGATCTATCCAGGGTTGTGGCATGGATCAATAGTTTGTTCTTTTGATTGTTGAATACCTGGTGTGGATATACCATTTAGTTTCAAGAGCTGAGGTGGCTGTTAAAAGTTTATCACCTAAAACTATGTTTCCTCACACAAACATGGTTTGATGTAAGTTACACTGTGCAGCTGCAGCCACATGGCTATAGTCAGTCATATCACAAACCTGCCACCCACTGCCTCTGTCTGAGGTGTTGCCGCTCAAAGCACAGTGGTCCAGGGCTGTGTGTCCCCATCACAGTGGTCACAGAGGGCAGTGAGATCAATTCAACAGCACCAGCACCATCATCTAGACCTTAAGAGTAAGACAGCATTTCTTTAATTTTTTTATATACTCATCATAATTCTGACTTGAAGCTTACTTCTATCAGGACATTCATATTTGTATTCTTGTTGAAGTTGTACATTTAAAAGACATGTCTTTCAGATTTTGTAAATTTAGATATGGATAGAAATATTTGCATAGCAAAAAGTCAGATAGACTAACCCATTCAACTAGGACAAAATCAATGTGCCTACTGTAGTCAGAAAGGGCACTGGAAGAATAAATGTCCCCAGTGGCCCAGGGACTGCCAAAAGGCCCCACAGACCAGAAGCAGAGGCCAAATTGTTAAGTGAAAGTGTCAGCTGGTCCATGGGGAGGCTGGCCCCTGGGAGGAAAACTTCATCAGGTTGGCAACCCTGGAGAACTATGAGGAAGACTAGGACAGACCAAGTTCCACTCTACTGGCCCCCCCAGGGGCTTATGGTCCAAATGAAGATGGGGGGGTCATCCTGTTGATCTCATGGTTGATATGGGGGTGAAATTCAGTTGTGCCTCAGCCAGTGGGTCCCCTTTCACAGAAGAATGCAACTATTATTGGGGCTACAGGGAACCTGGCCTGCTGCCCTTTCTTAGCACCTACACAATGCAATCTTGGGAGTCATGAAGTAAGGCATGAAATCCTTTATCTCCCCAATTGTCCTGTGGGTCTGAGAGGCAGAGACTTACTATGCAAACTGAAGGTACAAATAAATTTGATTCAAATGGTATGGCAGCCTTACAACTAAGAGGACCTAAGACAAGAGTTTTAACTCTCACAGTCACAGAAGAAGAGGAATGGCCACTCTGTGCCCCTAAGGGAAGGCCTCCTGAGACTCCTGAACTTTCCTTTAAGATTCCAGGTGTATGGGCTGAAGATAACCCCCAGGTGTGGCCCAAAACATTCCCCTAGTAATGGTGGAACTAAAGCCACCCACCACCAGCAAAAACAGTACTTCATTCCCCACAAGGCCCAGGTCAGAATTCAAAAAATCTTTGACAGACTCCTGAAATATGGGATCCTCCAACCTTGTCAGTCATCCTGGAACACCCCCTTACTACCTGTCCAGGAACTGGAGACCGAGGATCTCAAGCCAGTTCAGGACCTCTGGGCAGTAAATTCAGCAACTGTCACTTTACTCCCTGTAGTACTTAATCCTTACATGATTTTAGGGGTTGCCCCAACTGAGGCAAAGTTTTTTACCTGCCTCTATCTTAATGATACATTTTTCTGCAACTACCTGGCCCCACAGAGCCAGCCTATTTTTGCCTTCCAATGGGAAAAATCCCAACACTGGAGAAAAAAGGCCACTAACCTGGACTTCAGAAATTGGCCCACTGTTTTTGGAACTGCCTTGGCATCCATGCTTTTATTTAATTTTTTTGGCAGCACTGTGGTTTGAATTCAGGGCCTCACACTTGCTAGGCAGGTGCTCTGCCACTTGAGCCACTCTACCAGCCCCTGCTTTGGCATCCGACCTCAAAGCTTTCTCAGCCAACCAGCACAGCTGTACCCTTCTCCAGTATGCAGATGACCTCCTACTGGATGGACTAACCTGGGAGGAATGTATGGAAGGGACCCACTTCCTTCTTTCTCTTTTAGGAGAGGCAGGATACAAAGTCTCTTGGAAAAAGGCTCAGATTTTCCAAAACACTGTCAAATACCTTGGCTTTCATCTGTGGCAGGGACAGTGCAGGTTTGGCCCTGAGAGAAAACAAGGTGTTTGTTCTATTCCAGCCCCCAAGAACTGCTGGCAAGTCAGGGAGTTTCTGGGAGCTGCAGGTTTCTGCCAAATCTGGATTCCTAACTACTCCCTTTTGGCCAAACCCCTCCACAAAGCCACAAAGTGAGGGAGAATGGGAACTCTTAATAAAGGGAGAGGAACAGGAAAAAGTCTTTAGAGGAATCAAGAGGGTGCTCACAAATGCTCCTGCTCTAGGCTTGCCAGATGTGATGAAGCCCTTTTCCCTATATGTTCATGAGTGAAAGGGCACAGCTGTTGGGGTCTTGACTCAGCTACTAGGCTCCTGGCATCGTCTAGCGACTCACTTGTCCAAACAGCTCAATGCTGCTGCCCGAGGCTGGACCCCTCACTTGAGTACCTTAGCAGCCACTGCTGCCCTGGTGGCAGAGGTAGACAAGCTTGCCCTGGGAAAAGAACTCAATGTCTGAGCTCCCCACTTCATCCTAATTCTCATGGAGTATAAGGAAATTATTGGCTGACCAACTCTTCGATGGTCAAATACTGGATTATGCTAAGTGAAAACCCCCACATCTGGCTAGAGGTTATTAAGACTCTAAGCATGGCCACCCTATTGCTGGTTGACTTGGGCTCCCTGGAGCACGACTGCTTAGAGGTTATGGATGAGGTTTTCATGAGCCAGACACATCGAAGTGACCAGCTTACCAGCCATCTGGACATCTGAATATTTCACACGTGAATATTTCACATCTGAATACTTCACAGATGGCAGCATCTTTATCCGGGACTGCATGCACTTTGCTGGGTATGCAAGAGTAACTCTGGACTCAGTCACTGAGGCCTGCCCACTGCTGTTTGGAACTTCTGCACAAAAGGCTGAACTTGTCCCCCTCATGTAGGTACTCCAGCTTGCTGCAGTAGTATGGGTAAACATCTACACTGACTATAAATATGCCTTTACAACCATTCATGTCCATGGGGCATTATACAAAGAGAAGGGCAAGAATTCCTCAAACTACTAGATGCTGTGTGGGCCCCTAAATGAGTGGCAGTTATACACTGCTGAGGGCACCAAAAAGGAGATACAACAATTGCTTGGGGAAACCAGAAAGCTGATAGGGAAGCCAAACAAGCAGTCCTCATGAGAGGATCAGCCCCAACTGCTCTGGCCACTGCCTTGTTCCCATGTCCCTTAGCTGAATAAGAGCCAAAGTACACACCACAAGAACAGGCCTAGTTTAAGACTGAGGAAGGAAATTTTCTACTGGATGGATGGTAGAAGTTTATGGATGGCTGCATTGCCATTCCTGAGTCATTGGCTCCCTCATTTGTTAAGCAGTTCCATGAAGGATCACATTCAGAATGAGTAGCCCTCGAGACTGTCCTGGACCAGCACTTTTTCAAGCATCTCCAGCATCAGTAAGGTGATATGAGAAAGATGTAGCCTATGTGCCTAAAACAATCCCGGCAGGGACCAAGAGCACCACCCCATGTGCAAAGCATTGGCAGAACACCCCTTGAAAATCTGATGGTGGACTTCACAGAAATGCCATTTGTCTGAGGATGCAAATATCTATTAGCATTTGTCTGCACCTTCTCTCCATGCAGACTGAAAAAGCCTGGGAGGTGGCCAGGTGTCTACTAAAGGAAATCATCCCTTGGTTTGAAATACCTGTGTCTATTGGGTTGGATAATGGGCCAGACTTTGTGGCTGAAATGGTACAGATGATGGCTGAGGACTTAGGAATCACATGGAATCTGCATATGGCCTACTGCCTCCAAAGTTCAAGAAAAGTATAACGTATGACTAGGACCCTGAAATTACAGTTGGGAAACTAGGTCAGGAGACCCATTTGGAATGGGATCAATTACTAACCATAGCATTACTGAGGATTATGTCTAGTCCCACAAAATGGACAGGACTTTCACCCTTTGAAGTCCTTATGGACACCCTACCCCCTTAATCAATGGTATACGAGGAGACTTCAAAGAAATAGGTGACCTCACCTTGAGGCAACAGATGCAGGCTCTCAGGTCGATTCTCCTGAAAATCAATGACTGGATCTGTGAGAGACTTCCCATTAGCCTGACAATTCCCACACACTCTTACAGGCCAGGGGATGCCATCTGGGTAAAGAAATGAAGTGTCCAACTGCTAAAACCCCATTGGAGGGGCCCTTTTGTTATTTTATCTATCTCCACCACAGTTATGGTAGCAGAGATTACACCCTGGATCCACCATGGCCAAGTGAAGACAGCCTCTCTCAAGTGGAAGTGCATCCCTGACCCAGTCTCACCATGCAAGATCACCCTCTGGAATGCCTGTACCTTTCCTTGGGAGGACCCTTTTCCCAGGAAACAACAGGGAACCATGAACGATGGGACAAGAACCCTGCTCTAGTCACTCCAGAAGCTGACTCATCTAAAAATGGTGAAATGTTGGGGAGTCATCTTCTTCTCCCCCCAGGGATGGGCCTTTCCATGTTTTCCTTACATGAAATTTAATCAGTTCCTTGCTCAGGAGCCCCCAGATCTCAAACTGTGATCTTTGTATACATAATACCTGTGCAGGAAGTTTTGCCACCAGGACTCTGCTTTTCCATATTTACTATTCCCGTGCAGGCACTGTCATCAGGTCATGCACCCACAATCATACCATCTATTTGGTGTGCTCCCATGGTAATCAGCATATCTGCTTCAACCCCACTTACTGCCCTTGGGAGCAATAGTTAGAGCTTCAGAGCATCTGCAACCCTGGGAACATCAGCCACATCCAGGTGTTGAACCCTGATAAGCCAGTATCAATGTTTTGATGCATGTGCGGCCACAGATCAAAGTGGATGTGGAGGTATAGGCTGTGGCTGTGGAGGCCTAGCTTGGGAAAGAGCCCATATGTCAAATGGTAAGTATGTGTGCTGGGGAGACAACTCACATGTAATGATGTGGCTCCTATTATTGCCCTAACTGGAGTTGTGTTTCACGGGCTACTTGGCAAAAGACAGGATTTGCTGCCATCCTTTGCAAGGGGACAGATGCCCCTGACTATACCCCAGTCACCGGTAACCCCATAAGTTTTACTGTACTTAAGCCCTCCAATTGGAAACAGGGACATATAGTTAGTATAAAGACAGATGGAAAGGACCTTGAACCTGGGACTCTGTGCACCTCAAATTAGTAACTATTACTCATGAGAGTTCCTCATACCAAGGTTATCATTCCTTTTGTGAAGAAATGCGGAGTGAATTTTCTATCTCTATCAAGGCCAGAAACCTGTTCCTCTCACTAGCCAAGTCCATAGCCCAGACACTCAATGTCACTTTGTGTTACATTTATGGGGGAAACAACCTGGGAGACCACTGGCCATGGGAAGGTAAAGAGCTAAACCCATGGGAACCCTTTAATGAGACTGCCTTCCCCAGTCACAGGAAAAGTGTCCGGCTCCTAAAAACTTCCATCATCGGAAATTACTGTATTTCCTGCCCAAAAGGCCAGTTCTCCATCCTAGTTGGGGATCTAACTTGTTTAGGACAAAACTTTTACAATGACCCTGCCCAGAAGACCCAATGGTGGGAACACTAAACCACTTGGAACCCAACCCCCACCTGTTGGCCAACTTCTCTGGTCTCTGGGCAGTTTGGGTCAATCTCACCCTGAACATAGATTGGTGGGAGCCCAGGGGCTATATTGGATCTGTGGGAAACTAGCCTATAAAATTCTACCCAGAGATTGGTTTGGGTCTTGCATACTGCCCATGATTAATTGGTCCTTTTGCTTGCTCCCCCTTGCACAAGGTAAAAAATTGGGAGTTCCCATACAGGGAGAAAAAAACCACTAGAAAAAAATGAGATACTTTACAAATTGGCAATTGGAAGGATGATGAAAGGCCTCCTGAGCAAAATCATTCAGTATTATGGTCCTGCCACTTGGGCAGAAGATGGATCCTGGGGCTATCACACCCCAATCTGTATGCTCAAATGCATTATTTGTCTCCAGGCGGTAACTGAAATTGTAACTAATGAAACTCAAGGGCCCTGGACATACTGGTGCAACAGCACACAAAGGTGCACAATGAAATATACCAAAACTGCTTAGCCTTGGACTATTTACTTGCCTCTGAGGGAGGTGTATGTGAAAAGTTCAATCTATGTAACTGTTGCCTACAGATTGATGATAAAGAAAAGGTCATAGAGAAAATCATAGATGGGATGAGAAAGATCGCCCATGTCCCTGTCCAGACTTGGAGAGGATGGAATCCAATGACTTGTTTAGGGGTAGTGGGAATCTGCTGAGCCACTGCTAGCATGGTAATAAATATTGCTTCCTGAAAAGCCTTGGTGTCCTGTCTCCCTGCTTGAAAGTCCTGCAACAGCTGTAAGGAAACACGTTAGGTTCTTAAAAAAGTTAAGAAAAAAAATGCAACAATTTTATTTAGGCTGATTTTACTGTAACATTTTTTATAAAATAATTTTATAAAAGAGACCATCAAGATATTATATAGAAAATACACACTAAGGTAATGTATATACACTTCATAAAAATAGAATACATCTTGTCAATTGCTTACAGAGTCTGTTACCACTATGTACAGTGTATGCATGTTTAACATGTTAATTTGAAAATATGAGATTTAAAAAAAAAACAAGAAAGAAACCTGCCCTATTGATATTTCTAAAAATTGTTTTACTTGACAGAAAAATTAAAAATAAGCTATCTAAAAGTTATGGAGCTAAGTGGACAGATGGTCATATCAAAATGTTAGTGCAAAGAACTATGCCATGGACAATCATTTGAGGACAAAGTCATTTTTTTCTATTATCATAAGTGATTCAGATGATTTCACAAAATCACTGAAAATAATATCCTTGCTTTGGCTGTTCAATCAAGATGACCATCATTTGGGATCCAACAAACCTTCTAGTAGCTGTACTACATTTTAAAAATGAGTGGTATTTCTCGTTTTTCTCCTTAAAACCAAAGAAGACATATAAATCCTATTATAAAGAACCAATATCTAAGAAAACCTTATAGGTTTTTATCAAAATACATAGCAACTAGGTTTTTTTATTCTAAAAACAGTCAAATGCTGAAAACTCTATTGTACTGGGGATTAGTTGTTTTTTATTTTTTTCAGGAAAATAATCTTAGCTACTATGCTACTATAAAATATCACTGATACATCCTTGCTAGGTGTTCAGAATAATCTTTGGGAAATAACTGCTCCAATGTAATAAATAACAAAAATAATAAGGGACTCTTCTAGACCTTCCTAAGAGATAATGACCAGGCACACAAAACAGAGCACATAGCACCACTTTCAAATTGCCAATGCTGCAGCTGTTCACGATAGTAACCAGGATGGGACACTTTTTGCCTGACTGTGATTTAAATATGGGAGCAGGTCCTGGACAGAAGCTCAGTATGGATAAGTAGACACAGCTGTATAAACTATGAACGTGGTCTGATACTCCATGGTCTCGTTGGCACTGTAGGATATGGCTCGCACCCTCATGGGGTAGGTCTCTGGCTCTTGTAGTGGTCGAGTAGTGAACACCACTCCTTTCAGGTTTTCATCCCTTAAGGCAAAAGGGACAGTCTGTCCCTCATCTTCCACGAGGAAAGTTGTCCTGCAATACATCACTCCATCCTGCGTGTATGCAACCAGCTGGATTAAATCTTGATTGGCAGCTATTCCAAATGGAGGGAGACAAGCTTATATTCCAAGGCATACGGGCTCAAGGCACATTCCAAATCATTGGATGGACAACTCTTGAGGCAGAACCTAAGGAAAATAAACATATGAAAGACACATAGTTATCTGGCTGAGAAGCAGGAGAAGGCATGACGTGGGTGATCATGATCCAAGACAACATTTAGGCATCGATGCAGAAGGCAGTCCTCACTGTGAGTGCAATAAGGCTCACCCCCATTCTGTGTCACTAACTAAAACCACATGCCAGACGCTAAAGAGAATACTCTGGTTGAGAGTCAAATATCTATTTCTGCTCCATTCATTTAAGAAGTATCTGAGTTCTTGAAGTAAGAATGAGTACCCTAAGAGTATATTCTTCTTTTTCTGGCAAGGGGCTTCTGGCAGTTGAGCTGGTCAGAGCCTCATGCATGCTAAGCACATTCTTTACCACTAAGATGTACCTCACCTACACCAAGAATGCTTTCTTTAAAATGAAAAGTTAGTTTTGGAAATAAAGGCACTTGAATATGAAACAAATACTTCTTAAAGAGAAGAATGCAAGCTATATTTAAATTAAAACATCTACGTGTTTTCATGCTGAAAAAAGATATATTCATATTTGATTTATCTAAAAATAATAAAAGGTAAAACAGGATTTCTGGGTGGGTTGGACGACTTTTTGTAATTTTCTTTCATATTACTTTACATTAAATACTGTGTTTGCTTTTTCTAGAGCCTACATTGACTTTAGAATCATGGTAACTTTTAAATTGTTTGCCAGAATAAGAGAAAAGAGAACGCAGAAGATCATTTTATGAGGATGGATTCTTTAGTCACAGTTTTTTGGACATTTCATAAGCCTCTGTTTTTAATATTCTGTGTCCTTTTTGTATTCCTATGAGAATAAACAGGTGGTGGATTCTGAGCATGTTCCTAACTTGGTAGACATTACCAAAAATAAAATGAAGCATGAGCTCTCCAGTGAGTATTTGGTTTTAGAAACACCTTCTTGTTAGCAGGACTATCCAGGATAAACATTATCACTTGTTTTCAAGCATTCTATTTCCTTAGTACCTGGATAGGTACAACGTATTTTCAAGAGGAGGGGAAAACAGAAGAGCAGTTTATTTAGAATCTAGAAGAGCCTGCTTCAGGCAGTAGGAAATCTAAAGCAAGACACCATGAGTGGGCAGAATACTGACTCATCCTTGCTCCTCTCTGTTCCCTCAGTGTGGTAAGTCATCATAGCAGTAGAAAAGGTAACTCTTGGAGTGCTCTACAGGCCAAGAGCATAAATGAAAACTGGAAAATCTCAAAGAAAGGTAGATTTTATCATCCCATAAAATGCTCACTGCTGAGGTAGAGCCCTTTGTGTTACATGGTGATTCTGTGCTGGGGAGACTGCTCCAGGAAGCCTTGGCAATCACAAGTGATGACTTAGGTTGCAGTGGCTGTTGCTGGATGATCTCATTTCCTCCTCATTTACTGAAGAAGAAACACACTGTGAGCCTCCAGGTTACTGACTTCCTATGAGTTAAATATGCATGCAGACTGGATTTAGGTTGGTCAAGGAGTGAGATGAAGGATTTTCAGAAGCATGTCTGGGATGAAAAAGGAAGACATACCCTGCCACATGGTCCCACTGGTAGTTGGGTGGACAGGGCGTGTCGATGCACCGGTAGCTTCCTCTCATGTTGAAACACATGCGATTCAACCCACAGCGTATGTTCTGCTCCAGACACTCATCAATATCGGGACAGCATAAGACACAAAGCGTCATCAGAAAAGGTCATCCCAGCAGACACTGATATTTGACTGGAATATAGAGGCCTAACTTCTTCCCTGCCCCATGAATAAACTCACCTATCATCCCTAAGCTTCAACCACAAAGTGGATCAGGATCCCTGGTAAATCTATTTCCTAGATTGCTTTGAGTATATGTTTCTTTAACATATGTGGAAAAACATCAAAAATAAGAACTGTAAAAGCAGAAGGGAAATTATTAAGAGTTCTTTAGTGTCTCTTATTTTTGGAAAATAGAGTTACATGAGTTTTGTTGAAAAGCAAAGAGTATTTTAAAGTGCACTATGAACAAGCTAAATATTTTACTTGTAAATATTTTTTAACAAAAAGAATCTCTTTCAAATGCATGCGATAATTCCCTAGTATTTTTTGTTGAGTGTTCAAATTGTTGAGTGGAAAGTAGGGTAGTTGAAATTAAAGGTGTCATAAATTCAGGGGAGACTTCATAAGTCAGTTGGATCTTGAAAACAACACAATAAAGAATAAAACAGAATCAAATGAATGACCCAAGAACCACAATCTGAATTTAATCAAATGGAGGGGAGCCATCAACTGACTGTCCAGAGTCTACCTCTCCTTGTATAGCAATGGGATGTTCTGAGGTAATGGGGGAAATATGCAAAAAATAAATTATTAAGAATAATGAGCACAGAGCTAGAGGAAACTTTTTTGAGCTTTCTGAAAATAAATAATTTTGAGTCATAATTCTTAATTTGCTGTCCATATTGGAACACTGGGGATTTGTGAATGAAAATCTTTGTGTGTGTGTGTGTGTGTGTGTGTGTGTGTGTGTGTGTGTGTGTGTGAGAGAGAGAGAGAGAGAGAGAGAGAGAGAGAGAGAGAGAGAGAGAAAGACTATTGTTCAACAGATTTTCTGGAAAGAGGGTCCATGGAGTTCAACAAAGTTTGGGGGATTTTAGAGGAATGTTTTCTGAACAAGGTATCTGCATCCTGTTCGTAGTACATGGTACCTCTTTCAGCATTATGAGGGCAAGCAAATATTCCAGGGAATCAATTTCCAAATCCTCATTTTCCATAAAATATCCTTCCTAAAATCAATCTCTCTGAGGTCTCCTTTCCCTTCTCCTCTTTCACAGCCTTCTTCTGCCTTATAAAAGAAAGCTTGCCTCTAACTCCTGGGGCCCAAGTGAAAGGTGAGAATATTGGTAATAAATACTGTGGTGATGTGCCTTATCATGTCATTCATATGAAGCTAAGGGCTTGCTCTCTATTTTAGTCGGAAGTGACTTGGTTACTATAGGAACGCCACTAACACTTTTGTTTGAACAGAAAATGACCGTTAGACTTTTTCTGACAATTTGACTGGTTGACAATGAGTACAGACTTATAATACCATCCTCTATTAGCTGAGGAAGAAACCTGAACCTCCAAAGTTTTGATGAACATAAATTTAAAGCATGTGTACACTAAATAACAAGGACAGAATTCTTACCATTTGTGACTGTTTAATCTTAAGATAAGAAACTTTGGGGCTAATTAGAAAATGTGCAAGGGAAATACAAGGTTTTCACAGTCTAAGCCAATTGATTTCATATAGGCAATTATAACATTCCTCCCTCTTAATCAATTGAATCCTGATGTGTGGGAGTCCTGATGCGAGGGAACATCTACTATCTGGTACAATAAAATGAACCCAAATCAGTTCCTCAAGAGGTGCATCCTGAAAGTCAAGGGCATTTATACCGTGGAATTGGTGCTGACCAATGAGCATGTGAAACTGTTGTGGCTTTTGCAGTAGGAATTAGGTAGCATTTAAACTGGACTTGGCTTAAGGCCATGAAGGACTTTTGTGAACTCTTAAATAATTTGGATTATTGTTATACTGAAAGAGAAAGAAGAGAAGAAATTTCAAGAGAGAGTACATTAATCATGTACAATAAATGTCAATTTATTTCAGATTTACCATTTACATTTTTGTATTAAAATGTGTATCTCAGATTTGATTCCAAATATATTCTGTTTTCTAAGGAGACCAAAATGTTCTTATTTACTTTAAATTTAATAATGGTGAAAATATATAACAAAGTGAAAAAATTGTGCTTGAAAAGTGTGCAGTAAGTCACTTACTTGACTTTTTAAAGCTTCTAATGCCAACAGTGACCACGTTCTGTATTTTCTTTTCTAGTGTATATTAGGACTAGTTTTCCTACAGTAATGAAACACAGTGTGAAATGAGTTTTTATTTCAGTATTTTTCACTGTTATCTCTGTGAACCAATTTCTAATTATGATTTTATCAGAAGTTCTTCATCTCCTTAACAAAATGAGTTTGTCTCAGAAATGCAGTAAAAAGCCCTTCAGGAAAATGGAAAGAAACTCAATTAGGCTTATGTTTTTTTCTCTCATTAAAAAGATTCCTTTCACACTTATCCTCAAAGTTTCATTTTATCTCTAGCTTTTACAGTGAATTCATGCAGAAACCTGGGACCAGGATAATGGTGGCATGGAGACATATCCATGTGCACAGTAAGAGGAGATAACTTACAGAGTCTCACTGGCTGAACACGAATCTATAAAGAAGCATCAGAATCTAATATACAAAGTGTTTGCCTTAGTTCATAGTATCTTTTGCTTTCCATAAAAAAAGCTTTTATAAGCAGTGAGCTGCCAGGCAGACAGCCTCCTTTGTCTTTGGTCTATTCTTCTCAGAATTAAGCATCCTACAGGCAGACAGGCTTCTCTATCAGTTACTATACTCACTGTTATTTAAAGAAGAAGACAAAAAAACCAAAACCAAAACCAAAATCCGCCCCCCAAAAAAAGACAGAGAAGAAATGAGAAATCAAATTTTTTCTTCTGTTAATGGACAATGTGGTGATGTCTGCTTTTTACTAAACATTACAGAATGTTATAAGTATCTTTTAAATATTATTGCTACAAGAATCCTAAAATGAGCTGGAAAGGTTTTATATTAATAGCTTTAGACCATATGAATGCATTTAACCACATGCTTCTGGATATTTAGACATACTTGAAACATCTGTCTTACATAGAGCATAAGTGATTCAGACTTGGTAAGCCTTATGGGTTACTTTTTTAAAACCATGGATAGATGAGAATACTCATTTCAAATGTGGTGCCAATATAATGTTCCTAAATTTTTAGAATTAGGTTACTGGTGCATAAAATTAGCATAAGGATCTTTTAGTTTCTCCTCACTGCTTCTTAGATAAAAAAAAATCTTGATTGGTCTTGCCTTTTTGTATTTTTTCAATTTACAGTCAGGTGACTTTTGGTTTGCAGGAGTCTCTGTCATTGTTCCATGTTAAATTCAGTTTAATTTCCCTTTTCTTATGGACATTTCTAACATTAATATATAAAGCTTTAAAAAATTGTATGTGAATGAAAAACAGTCCTTTTTCCTCATGAATGCTTCAAACACTTTCTAAAGCTATAAAAAGATTCCAAGTTATTCTTTAAAGACTTCTTTAAAAGGCACAACTGTTTTCTTTCATGTCTTTTTAAAGCCACAAAAATATGTAATTTATTTAAATTGCAAGCATTTCAAGTGACACCTGTTTCTGATTTGTTCACAGTGTTGTCCACTCTGTAGCACAAATGAAAACTGAAAAACATTTGTGCTAAATGAGTGACAAGGGCAATGAAAAAATAAACTGGCAAAATCTGGAAAAGAAAAATGTCTCTGAGTGTATGACATAGCTCTTTAAGATTGGCTAAGGGGTTTTGTGGTTTTGTTGTTTATTTCAAAAGCTTTGGCACCTGCCCTGCTTACTTCATTGGTGCTTGGTGCAACTACAGGAAGTGTAGTTACAGGGTTGGGCATTGGTGCGCCTTCCAAAAGAGTTTTGGGTTGAAGACCTGAGGCAAGTTCAAAACACGGGCAGTCAGTGGCCCCACCCCTACTCCATGGTGCAATGCTCCTGGTGCTCACAATGCTGTGGGAGAGACAAAGGATGTTTCAGAGTATGTGATCTGAGGTCAAGTTCTAACTCTGCTCTTGACCGTTCTGGGATATTGAGGCTCAAATAATCACTCAGAATTCATTTTTACTATCTAAACAAATGATTGCCCTTAATATATCTATTCTGTTGACTCAAATGAGGTAACTGTTGCTTTGAAAAACATGGTGTGATAATATAAATATGTTATTCTAGTACTTCAAGTCTTAGTGACGTATTCTGTAGAGGATAGCTTCTTAACCATGTTTGGTGGCTGATGGGCAGGAGCAAAGATTACCATGAAGGAATCATGAGAATGCCTGGGGTGTGTGAATAGGCAGGGGAGCAATGGGGTGGCTCACTATAGCTAAGGTAAACCCACTGCCATCCTGGTCCTGGCTTCTGGAACACAATTTCCAGGAGCTGCATTCCTAGCAAGACTTCTGTGAATCCAAGAAAGGGAAAATTCAATCTCAATTTTATTGCTCCTGATAAAGCTCTTTTTTGAAAATTTTTATTTGATGTACTTTTCAAAAGGATATAGTTTGTACATGACAGAAATGAATAAAATTTAGAAGCATATAAAGACCTACATAACACCCAGAGATTTTATTCACCAAATTGAGAGGATTTCTTAGAACATTTAAAAAAGTTATTCTGTGTAACCTAAGTACATGTTGCGATGCAAAATATACCTCACCAAAGTACAGTTCTCCTTTCACATTTTTGTGTGAAAAGGAAACACTTGAGGTTGATTGTCTTTCTATTATCACTATACTTTATTCCCAGCTCTGCTACCAAACCTGTGCATTAGTATTTTGATTTATTTACATGTGTCTCCACTACACTGTTAAGCACTGAAAGGCAAGGTCCATGTCTTATTCATCTATTTGACCATTTTGCATTTTGTGATTGTTCTACAGCATCTGAGGGCTTAGGGAATGAATGGATTGTTTGTCTACTGATTGTTCTAATAAATAAGTCTGAAAGACAAAATATCAAATAATCCCTCATGCTGTAGTAAATTTACTGAGTACTCTTCTCATTTCCCCTACCATCTTACCAGAACTGGGGAAAAAATGTTTGACAAGGTCTCTTCTCACTAAGTTTTAGAAATATGTACAATGAACTGGTTTAGGCATTCTTGCTTCTTTAAGACCATACCAAAAATGTGTCTCAATTATTTTCCTTTACTGAATTGTTTTCCTATTGCTTCTCTTACTTTATTTACAAAAGTAATATTTATACATAAGACTGACCAATGGGAATGGGAAAGAAGAAGCAAGTAGGGAAATGAATAGTCACAAAAATAGCTCAAATTTTCCTATGTTGGTATTACGACAATACACATCCCAACATTCTCTCACCTTGGCATGTCTTTCCGTTGAGCATGACCTGATAACCAGGTGGGCAGATACACTGGTAGCTTCCAATGGTATTTTTACACTCATGCTGGCAGGTGTCTCTGTTTTGACATTCATCAATATCTGTTCAGAAAGAAAGCAGAGTGTGTGACCACATCTGGCAGAGGCTGTGACATAGCTCACTATAAACAAGCTGTTTATATACGATCGACAAACTTTTTGATTTTGTACCCATGCTTAAAAATACTCAGAGCTATTTTGTATCAAGATCTACTTTAATGATATGAAAATATTAAATATGGGACAAATTCACAATATTAAATTATAAACTATGAACATCTCTTTATCATCTTCCTAACCATACATAAGCTGAAGCTCCAAACTGCTCAACTTTTTATTAAATAAGTTATACTGAAATGACAGAGGTGACAGATTTGAATAAGATCCCTAGTCACCAAAGAAAACTCTTGCCAAAATGGCAGAATTTACCTAAAAGATAAGGCTTCTGTTGAGATTAAGTGGAAAAAGTATTTTTATTTCATTTAAACTTTAGTTCTCTTTCTCACTGTATTCCCTCTCCACAACATCTATGTGTTGCTTTCCCACACACAGATACCATCAAAATGGAAATGTTTTTCCTTTTGTGATAGAAATATTCATCAGGCTCTTCATATAATTACAAAGTACTAATGGCAACTACATATAAGATTATGTTATGTTTGGCAGCCCATTTAACTTCTCAGGATGCTCTCAGCTGATTTTTCGGCCAAAAGGGGACACTGAGATCATCTACTGTGTTTTACAGGCTTATTGGAAGGTTCATATACAGAAATATATAGGAAAACATTTTATAAACCACAGTGCATATCTCCTCTTATTGAACAAGGCCAAGAAAATAGCAATGAAAAGGGGAGTGAGAATAGATAATTCAAAATTAATTGATATTTTCTTTGACTAATATTTATATTTGCTCATGATTCCTGAGCCCAGATTATCCAGTGACAAGAAACATGAATGGTGGAGGGCAGAACTAAGGAGAAGTCAAAATGAAAACTGGGTCACTTAGCAAAACAATCTGTTCACCTTGTGTATTTTGTACATGCTGTAACCACTCCAAATCTATTCAAGATAAACACACATCAAATATTTGTTTGTCAATGTTTTTGCATCATTTTAGTCAACCAAAGCACTCTGTTACTTAACTTATGAGTTATTTTTATTTTTCTGCTTTAACCTAAAATAATAACAGAAATTTAAATTATGCTGAACTCCAAGTAGTTGATCTCTCAATGTATGAATTTTAAAGTTGCCCTAAGTATGACTTCTGCATTCAGAATCAAAGCAATGTTCATTCTTTCTGTTAAGTTTGGAATCAATTCGCTGAAAAGCTAAATTTTAGCCCAAGTCTAGCAAGATTCCAGTGTTAATTTGAACCCTTTGTAACTTGCCTATCCCAGATGGTTAATGACAAGCATTTGGTGTTCATTGTAAGTTGTTCTTGTTACAAAATTTCAGAGCTGTCTCCTATCTTAGTGTAAATTTCTTAATTAGTCCCAATGCTATAAAATATTCACCATAGTTTAAGAAACATCTAGTCCTCCTCATTGACCCCAAATAAATTTAAATATCCAGGAACTGATGAGCTATAAAAGTTTACTTTAGATTTTCTAAGATTGATCCTTACTCTGAAATAGCTATCTCAATAGTGGCTGATTATGGGTAATAAATTTTGATATGCCATAATATTGGTGCTAATCAAAACATCAAGAAAGAAAACATTTATAAGACTCTTCTATGATAGAACTTCAGCTGTAGATAGTGATGAAAAATAGAGTTGGGTTATTAATCAGGGAAAGTTTCTTAAATGACTTGCACTTTCAGACGTGTTAAAGGAAAGCAGCCTAAGGGTGCATAGTGTGGGGTGTTGTTTAGTTCATTTGTTATTGCACAAACAAAGAGAAGTAAATGTAGAACAGAAGAAAGAGCTTGTCTGAAATGAAGGCCAAGCGTGGGTGGGAACAGATTATGAAAACTCTACAGTGAGAATAACCATTTGGAAGAAACTTTGAAAAGCAAAATGAAACATGTTAATTCTGTCAATGAAAGAATAGTGAAATGTTTTAACTAGTGAAAACTCAGACTCAACAGGCATGAAAATTTGCCAATAATCAAAATTATGGTTAGAAATCCATAGATTTAGTGTGTAATAGTAGCTGAGCATATTGGACAAAATGTAGAATGTATACATGCATGAATGTTTGAAGCATATGCAACTGGCACTGTCCATAGATCTGGGAACCTCACCACAAGGGAAAAATTTCCACATCTATTATAGTAAACTTCAGGCTCATCAGGATATCTAGACAGAAAAGTCTGGGAAAATACAAACCTAATAACCAAAGATAAAGTTTGAGTACTCAGAGGGAGGGAGGAGGGACCCATTAAGGTTGGTGAAGGAAGCAGGTATGAAAAGATAAAAATGGAAGAACAGGGTTGGCAGAAAGGGAGAAAAAGAAATGAAAAAAAACCTGAAGTCAGAAGGAGAAGAAAACCATAAAATATTTAAGTGTTTAGCAGAAAGCATATTTTCTAGAGAATAAGCAAAATGTACAAAACTTAAGAGAATTGTAAGAAAATGAGGTTGGCATAACGGTCTTTAATTTGATCAGCATTTCTTTCTTTCCACCCTCCGTCTTCCCTCCTCCCTTTTCCTTCTCGCTTTATTTTCCCATCTAGCAAATGGTGGGGCTAATTTCGGTTTGCTAATTCCCTTTGGTTCCTAGCTCGATGACATGCAAGTTGTGCATATTCACAGAAAACTAAGTTAAATGAATGACAGTTGGTAATGTTTACAACTTAACTGAAAACAAGGCCTCCATTCTTAAGTTGGAAATTACACTTCACTTTTGCAAACAAATGAAATTACAGACTTGTGAGTTTAGATAAAGATATTGAATACACATATTTCAGGGCAAAGGGAGCAACTTAATTTTGTCCTGGCTCACATTATCTTGTCAGTAACATACATAATTACTGAACTGAGAAATTCTCTGGGCAGACTTTCAAGGGTTATCCAAAGAGAAACTGTTAATAGAACACAATAAATTTTTAGCACGTACACATGTAAATACATCACTTGTTTGAATACAGTTTGAAATTGTTTCAGATGCCAGAATGAATCTCTTGAACCTTTTTGAGTCATCCAGACTTGACGTAGTTCCCCCAAACACTCAGAGGTGCTTTGCTCATACTTCAGCTCTGGTCAGGAGTGAACCCACAGAAAGGAAATGCAATAGGCTGACATTTACCTACACATGTGTCATGGTGTGCCTCAGAGCCTTCAGGGCAAGTTTTCCTACAAGTCCTTCTAGTCCTGGAGAGAGGTGTTCTGCTCTTTCTAGACTGAGTACGAGCTGTAGAGATGTCAGTGCTGTCTGTAATGCTGGTGAGGTTGGTGGTTGTTTCTCATGGGGGAGAACTGGGCAGGGTTATAGCTATTGTACTGAGCACCATAATTTGGCAGCCTCTCCAATGCAGCGCAGGATTTACCATCTCCTAATAAATGTTGTCCTGGTGGACAGACACATTGGAAGCTGCTGGGGCGGGTGGAGCATTGATGTGCACAAGGTTTAGGCACTTGTTCACACAAGTGAACATACACACAGAACACAGGAAGAAACAATCAGTCTATGAAACAAACTGAAGACATATGTTACTCTCCACAGGCAGGAAATATAGTAAATTCTCCCCAACTGTTGTTAATTTTTGAGAAAGCTTTAATCACTCAGTTATGAATCCATGGAGGGACCCTCTGTAAGCATTGCTTCATATACGCAGTTCTATTTCAACACTCATTTCGCAACAGGTGGCTCAGAAAAGCAGGCACTAGTTCTGTGAACCCACCTGCTTTCACTTTCCCTGTGATGGCCTCAAGACCTAATGAACTCTATTTCAATCTTGCCTCCTTGACTGAAAAACAAACAAACCTGGATTTGTATCAGTTTGGACTAATTTGACAGCACATCTTCACATATAATGTGCAACAAATTTTTTTGGCAGTAGGGGGTTTGAACTCAGGCCTTGCACTTGCCAGGCAGGCGCTCTATCACTTGAGCCATGCCCACCGACTTTCTTGCTTTAGTTTATTTTTCAGATAAACTTGTGAGTTTTTAGGTTATTTTTCAAACAAACTTGTGAGCTTCTTCCTGGGCCAGCAACCTTCCTACCTCCCTAGTAGCTGGTATTACAAAAGGTGTATTTAAAATCTTATAAACACTACATTCAGCTTTCTGAGTTAAACTAGATAGGGTCAGGCTAAATTGTTGCAATTTGTGTATATTCCTCTAGGGAAAAAGATGCAAAATGCATGGAATCCCAAATTAATATAATTTTCATGAAACTGCAATTATTAAAAATTCTCAGCAGTAAATCTCTTAGTATAATGATATGTGTACATTCTCAACTTTTTTCCTTTTGCTCTTTCTCTCTTTTGACACATAGGTCTTTCAAATGGATTTCTGACTTTCCTAATTGATTGACAATACTGAAAAAATTTAAATATGTTTAAATATAATATTCCTAAATATGTAACTGCTTTCATGCTTAGATGTGTTTTTGTGTAAGTGAGCCTCATCTTTCTGCATCCATCTCTGTCCCCTTAAGGTTTATTCTCCACACAGTGATCTTTTTCAATTGCTCATCTGCTTAAGACTTTCTGTGTCTTCCCATCACACATTTAAAAGAAAATTTAGACTCTCTCTCTCTCTCTCTTTTTTTTTTTAAGGCACTGGAGGTCGAACTTGGAGCCTCTCACTTTATTCCCGGTCAGTCTGCATCATGATACTCTGATTTCAGCTTCTTTGCATAGCTGGTGATGACAGGTGCATATCATTGCACCCAGGTATTGGTTAAGATGGAGTCTCACAAACTTTTTGCTGGGTGGGCCTTAAACCACGTTCCTCCAGATCTCTGCCTCCCAAATAGATAGGATTATGGGCTTGAACCATAGCACCTGGCTGAAAATCTAGACTTTGTATCATGGCCTCTTTACCCTCTGCCTAATTTTGCTGGAACAGCACTGGCCCTTTGCTTGTCCTTGATTATGGTCTCCACATTCCTTTCTAAGGACTTTGTTTCGGCTGTCACCTCAGCCTGAAGTGCATGCACTCAGGCCTTCCCATGCTGGCTGCTCCTTCATCTCATTCAGTTTCTACAGAGGGTCTGAGACCATGGTGCTACCACCCTGGGCTGCCTCTCTCTTCTTCCTTGTCTTAGAGTGCTTATCACTGTCTGAAATTGTATTGTATATTGATTTTGTGATTCTTCTTTCCCTCCATGGAAGGTAAACTTTGTGAGGACAAAGACCTGGTCTACTCTGTTTAATACTGTGATTCCACAATTTAGAACATCATGCAGCACAAATTAGGTGCTCAATAAACATTTGTTGAAATAATGAAGCAATGGGCTTGACAATGTGTTAAATGGAGACATTGGCAGTGTTATTTAAGAAAACATGGGGAATAGAGACATGGCTCATGTGGTAGAGTGCCTGCCTACTAAGTGTGAAGGTCTGAGTTCAAACCCTGGTACCACCAAAAAAAGTTAGATTAAAAAATAAAGTAAGAAAGACAAAGAAAACCTGGTCTTGAATACAGAGAAACCTGAGTTTAAAAGCTAATGTAATCTTAATCCTGGTGATGGAGGGAAGAATGAAATCACATCTACAGTTTTCATTTAATTATAATATTGATCACTAGTGCTTCTAATCTTCCATACAAGTTTCAGATGTAAGAATATTGTAGAATTATAGAGTTGTAAATTTCTTTCATCTTTTTTGGTATCATAGTTTCGAATCAAGCCAAAACCACTTTTTCCAAAAGATTAAAAAGAAGGAAACAAAACCACAGAATCTCTTCTTATTAAGCTATAAACTTACCAAGCCCATAAAACTTTTTAAAGTGATTTTTTTTCTATTTATATGTCAACAAGTGGAGTATATACTTACAACTCTTTCTGTAAATTAGAAAAAGTAAATGAAAACCAGTGATCAAAACCAAATTCTTTAATCTGTTACCACACTGGTGAGAAAATAACATAAAAAGATAAAAGAGGGTGGTTAGCACAGTGGTGGAGTGCTTGCCTACCATGTGCAAGGACCTGGGTTTGATCCCTAGTATTGAAAAAAAGAAGGTAGAATAAAGTAGTAATTTTTGCTTTAAAACTACTTTAGAAAGGCAAAAAATAAAATGATCATTTTTTAATCTCTTTAAGACTTTGGCTCAACTTTCCTCATTGTTTATTCTCCAGTCCAATGTCAGACATTCTGCTGTTGGTCAAATCAGTAAACAGATAAACACATTTCACTCTGCTAAGCCACTGACATGACTGAACAATATATTCAATCAGTACTGGATGTGTGGCTGAAGCGGTAGAGTGCTTGCTTTGCAAGTGTGAAGCCCTGAGTTTAACCGCCAGTCCCACCAAAAAGAAAAGTTAAATTGTATGTCAATTAGAATACCTATGCAGAAGGCTGAAATGATGTGCTGTGTATTTCTGCTAGCAAAATCACGACTTTCAAAAGAATTTCTAGAAGTAGTATTAGTTTGAAATCTGTAGGCCCATGTTTCCAGCTGTTTCTGGACATTTCTATGTCTATGTTTCTTCAGTACATGAAACCCAGTGTGCCACCAATCTTATTCTTACTTCTCTATTTATGGCCACAGCTCTCCTGTTTTCTTGTCAATCAGGTGCAAATATGAGAGGTGTCTTTAACTGCTTCCTTCAGTTGTCAAGACTGGGCTGTTTCCTTCAATCACAACCATAAATTTCTGTATTTCCATTCCCATTGAGCTAGAGTTCTGCTGTAGCTTCTTAGTTTTATGATAACTAGCTTATCTCATTTCTAATTATCTTAGACATAATCACAGAGTTCACATCACTGAAAATATTTACAGTTGCATATAACTATATGTAATAGTCTGAGTTCTTTGCTGCTCTTGAGTTGAGGAAAATATATACTTATATCTACAGTGTTAAGCCTGAAACATCTTCAGAACATCACAGTTCAGCACCAACCACCCTTTTTTTAAAGTATACTAAACCTGAATGTACCTCAACAATTTTCAACAAGTGGTTAATATTTGTTTACCTATAACTGTACCTGCCACTCTTACCATATTTGCTAGAACCAAATCCAAGGCATCTTATAACTTTATTAAGGGACATTTCAGAATGAATATTTTTTAGAAAAGCACAGTTTTTGTAACATGAAACTTAGACTAAATTTTCTTCATGATTGTAAGACTTGTCCTAGGTCAGTTGGCTGTTGAGAAGGAAAGATTCATTTTCATAGTTTATCTTGTGTTTAGCTAGTTCCCATGTACAGGGCTTTCCTGTCTCCCTTGTTCTACCATCTCTACCATTAACATTAGATTTAAGTTTACATTTAAATGGGACCACTTCTGTGACACCTTTGATAGTAATTCCTATTACATACAATCATTCTTGGGTATGCTCGTACAACTTTATTTGAATCCTTTATGATGTTTCATTCTACCTTGTATTGCAGTTGTGTTTTGTTTCTTTTTGATGGAAGCAGTACAGCAGGCCAACTGACTGTAGGCTGTAAATACATGAAGGCAGGAAGAGCATCACTATGTTTTGTTTTTTTACTATGAATGGTGTTATGCCAACAACCTATTTTACATCATTGTGTTTTTATAAATCCTTTCATTTCTAGCTTTGGTAACTCAGATAGGCTGTTATAGGATAGGCAAATAAAAACAAATTTAAGAAGAAATATAATTTACTTTATTTTCTAAGTTTCAGATCAATGATATCTGCTAACTCAGTAGACTGATACCAAACAGACACCCAAATAATAAATTTTAGGCAAAATATAATTTGTTTTATTGTTTGGTCATTAATTTGATATTTAAAAGAACATTTAGTTCTAAAATAAGTATATTTTGAACTTTTAATAAATATCTACAAATATTTTTTTTCTTAACCTCACTATGAAGTTGTAAACATATATATTTACTTTTGTATTAGAAATGATATGTGAACATATGAATTAATGTGGATACTAGACTATGTAAACCAAATGTATAATTGATGGTTTAAAGTTTCCATGATAACCTTTCTACTTCCTGATGTAGCCATATCCTTGGGACCCCAGAGCTCAATCATATTAGAAGTTAGGAGAAAGATTTCCTTGTTAGCTTAAATTTGTCCTCATTATTTGTCTTTGAAATGGATGTTTTACCTGATTTGTTGATGGTAAATAGGTCTCAGTCACTGAAAGAGCCCAACACTCACCAGTGCAGGTTCCATTTTCTGTCTTGTTCATTCCATTTGGACAAAGATCAAGGCACTTGTAGCCACCTCGAGTATTCTTACAGTGCTGATCTCGTCTGCACACATTCTGTCTACACTCATTCACATCTTGATAAAGGACAAAGGTAATGCAGACTAAACAAATGATTGCTTACACTTTTGCAGATAAACCAGTCCTGTGTATTTTAAGGCTGTTACAGATACCTGGTCCATAATCACTGTATAAGGCTAAAATTGTGTAAGTGCTAAAATCCAATAAGGTATGTAATACATTTTTCTTTACAATAGAATGATGAAAATCAAAAACAAAAACTAAGTATTGCTTAGGGCTGGTAGCCATACAATGGCTTACTGTTCTCAGAAAAATAACTATATGTGTATATATGTGTGTGTGTATATGTATATATATATATATTAAACTTTAGTGAAAATCTCAGTAAATAAAGAAAATAGCAATAGAATGGCTATGTAATTATGTAATTAGAAAATGAAACTCATAAAACAAAGCATTTGATTACTTTTTGCATGAATTACGTACAGGATGCATGGTTGGTGTCTATAACAAATCTTTCATTATATGCTGCTAGAAAGCCTGAGCTAATTAATCCCAAATCACAAATGTTTAATTTTTTAGCAATGCTAGGTACTGAACCCAGGGCCTTGTACATGCTATGTAATCCCTCTACCACTGAGCTACATCCCTAGTCCTACAAATGTTTAATATTTGAATGATATTGCTGATGATCATGTTCAAGACCTCTAAAATTAATCCAATATATTTGCTCTCCTATGGTCTAAGTGATAGAATTAACTTCTGGAGAGAGTACCTTTCTTTAACACTTCTTAAGGGGAGACATGTGCAAATGATTCAGAACTACATTGATGGAGTACTCTTTTACTTGAAGTACTTTACCACATGGTTTGCACTCCTGTTTCTAAGAAGCATCAGCCCTGGAATGTTGCAGACAGTCAGGAATGAAGATAGAGGGGAAAGAAACACAAAGGTATTTTGCAATATCTTTTGCAGTTGATCTTGTTTCCCCATTCTTGCTGTTTTTATCCAAATGCAGGTCTCTGTCACCTTGTATCTGACTGACTGTAGTACTTTCAGTATTTCTTTTCCTCTGCAGTCATGCCCAATTCTTCTCAAACACCATCTAGCTCATGGTGTCATAAAGATTGCAGGTCTGGGCTGGCAGAGTGGCTCAAGTGGTAGAGTACCTGCCTGACAAGCCGGAGGTCCTGAGTTCAAACCCCAGTACCACCAAAAAAAAAAAAAAAAGAAAAGCATGCAGATATGAAATCTTTAAACTTTTGTGCACTTACCTGTGTTTTGTGCCTTCTCTTCTCCTCCAAGCCCCAAGGAAAAGACACCTCCCATTTAAGAAAAGTGCCTCTACTTGAGCTTTTGCCCTTGGCACCCCATCTTTTTCTTCCTCACCAACATGAGGATTGTGGCGCACCAATCATTCCCTCCTCTTGTGCATTTTAAGTCCTTTATTTTTACTGTCATTTCCCTCATAAACCTACAGACATGATCAAATCTCTTCCATCACAGCACAATCCCCTCTCTGGTCGCATACATCTCAACATCCTGCCTTTATTGTTCTATTCCACATCCTTCAACTTTGTTTTCCAGTTACATATTCCTTACTACAAAAGTCATACACATTTTCCTACACCTGGGTTGTCTCATGTCTGCACATAATTCAATGTGTACATTGACTATATTTTATTTATTCTTTTTATCACAGAGTTTTGGATCTACTGTTTTTTTGCTTTTGTGAAAAATCTTGATAGCAGTTTTGTTACTAATTGCCAAAACTTGGAAGCAACTGAAATGTCCATTAATAAGTAAAAGAATAAATAAACTGTGGTACAGTTACACAATGGCATATTATTCAGTGCTAAAAGAAATGTGCTATCAAGCCATGAAAAGACAATGAGGATGCTTAATTACTAAGTGAAAGAAGCCAGTCTGGGAAAAGGTTATATACCATAGAATTCCAGCATACCACATTCTGGAAAAGGCAAAACTGTGGAGACCATAAAAAGATCAGTAGTTTCCAGAAAATGGAGGGAGGCATGGGTACATACGTGGAGCACAGAGGAATTTCAGGGCAGTGAAATTACTCTATATGATACTATAATGGTGGATATATGTCACTATAAAATGGCACACACATGTAGAATATATTACACTGAGTATAATGCAAGTGATGGACTCTGGATGATAATATATCAATATATCTTCATCAATTACAACAAACTTTCCACTGTGGGCAGGATGTTTATAAATATGTGTGTAGGAAGAGTGGCCAGGGGACATCGAGGAACTGAAACTTTGCTTTGAATTGAAAACCGCTCTAAAAACAAAGTCTATTTTAAAAAATCCTGCAATAAGCTTTCTGGCCTATATTCAGTATTATGCAATGCATATAATGAAGTAAGTTCTAGTAGATCATGTTGTATGATCTATTCCACCAAATAGCAATGGACAAATATTGCCTCAAACCACTGTGCTACAAATATTTAAAATAGCTGTGGAACATTACTTCTAAATAAGAGTGCATGAAGAAACTCAACTTATGAAACGTGGAAACTGGGGTTCTGGTTTAAGTTCTCAGGAGAAACTGAAGTCCCACTGCTTCATAGTTCCCCATTCTCTCCCTTTTACCTGGCACCTTGCCTTTGGAGTTTCTTGGCAGAGTTTAAAGGATTCAAACAGGGGTCAAATTCTCAGCATCATAAATATGGAGAAAAAGCCTCCATTTTTGTACCTTGGCAACTCAGACCATCAGAAGTTCTTCGAAAGCCAATTCCACTACGGACCACAGAACGATAGGATCCAATGGTGTTGTCACAGTCCTGACCAGAATGGGAGATGTGTCCACCCAAAGCACATTCGTCAATATCTACAACGTAGGGAGTCATGCAACTGAGATGAGTTAAAGAAAACATAGCCTAAGAACCTGCTACAGAACAGGGAAGAAAAACCAGATAACATTTGAAAAATATAAACAGCAAGAAGGACTGAATTTTTTTGGTTGAGTCATTTCACATGGGTTAAACAGCAGACAAACTCACAGCAGCATGGTGTGATGTCTTCAATGAGTCAGAACACGTTAAAGTGGCTTTTAAAATGCTGCTTGCTCTGTCTGAATCTTGAGTGAGATGCTCTAGGCATCACTGCATTCAGAGTGACCATATGAAGGCAAATCAGACAAGTATTCCCTCTTTCTTACTTTTTTAGCTCAATGAGGACCTTCCTGTTTGTGGCCAAGCTGTGGGCAGAAGTAGTAGGAAAGCAAAGGACTGGTATGTCACACTTTTCCTAGGTCAAAGATTCCCTGTCCATGTGTAAATATGTCTATAGGATTTAGCTTTGTGAATACCTTGACAAATTCTTCCATCTGCAGCTATTGGTGAGGCCTTTGGGACAGGAGCAATAATAGGTTTCCATGGCATTGTGGCAGGTATGGGAGCAGGGATTCCCTGCTACACATTCATCTTCATCTGAAAGAAGAAACAAAAAAGGTCTAACCACTTTATAGGAATTATTAAAGTCAGTCAAAACAACTGTTTGTAGAAGCCAATGAGTTTCATCAAATATAACAGAGGACATGCTAAGTCCCACAAAATGGAATTTTGTGGGGCACTGGTTACTATGATCTCCTGCCACAGAAAAGAGAGTAAAGTTAGCTGACGTGTTAGGAAATTAGCACCTCATTTCCTTTCACTACCACCTTCTCTGGGAAGACACATCAAAAATGAAAACCATGATGCAAAAATGCAATAGGTGGAAACAAGCAAGAATAGAAAACTGCTTGTCTCTCAACCAAGAACTGATGAGTCCAATGATAGTTAGCAAGTTCATTCCAAAGAAAATCAAATAAAATTATTTTATGATAACTAAAAATTACCCAAGATAAATGTGTATGCCAGGCAGAGCCATAGACAAAGAGCTGGTGTTCCAGCCATTTACCACTCTGTTGTATTCGAGGAGGAGGAATTCTATTTGCAAGCAACTAAAATAATGTGTGCTAGTGAAAAACAGAAACTCCACAAAGAAGCCCCCTCCTTTTATGGATCTTCTCCATTGGCAAGGTTGAGCATTGAGTTAAAGTACTGTGTGTGACTGTTTTCCTGTGCTATGTACTCAAAACAAGGAGCAACAGACAAATTGTGAGAGATGAGATTTAAAGTAGATGCCAAAAAAACTATACTAACAAGAACAGTTTGGTAAGTAATCTCTTTTCCTGAGAGCATGTGCAAAGGAGTGGGACTAGGACAAACAGAAAAGAATCCTCAAGGGCACATGCTGAGTGGGTATTGAAGCTTATTGTTTGCTTTATTTCACTTAAACCTCACCACTGCCCAACTGTCACCTGGTTTTCAGATGAGGAATTTGAGACTGAGGTTAAGGAAGTTAAGTAAGCTAAGATGTACAGGAACAAGATTCAGATTAAAGTCTGTTTGACTATCAATAATTGAATCAGTTGGTGATTATAATTATGTTCTGCTTATTTATTTATTCCTGCATTCCTTAATCTAACCAGTATGCTGTGTGGGGTGCTGGGCTGGTGATGTAACTGGAGGAAAAACGTCACAGAACACAAGAGCTTAATATTTCATAGCAGCTATAACTTTTTGTTTCTAAGTGGGAGAGAGGTTTTTCCATGAGGCGGCATTTGGGTAGTTGTTTTGGGAGATGCTTTGGTTGTCATGGTGATAATAAAGGGGACTATTAACATTTAATGAGTGGGGAACCTGGTGCAGGTTTTACAATACTGCAATGTGTAGAACAGTCTTGGAAGATGTGCCCCTTTTCCTGCAAGACTTCATGGAAGTAAGGAAGCTGAAATTATCTAAGCTTTGGGTCTGAGTACTGTATGTTAAATTATTTTCATATGATTTAAATATACAATGAGTTTCCCAGGAGTGCAACTGTCATATAAACTGCTATTTGATTGTCTTTTGTTTTATTCAGAATATTACTAAGAGCTCTTTAATGTACCTAGGCTCTCCCCCAAAAAAATCACCAGTGGGAGTCTACGGATTCAGGTATATGACTGCTTCTCTTTGTCCAAAGCTTGTCATATTACAATATATAATAATTTGTTATTATTTTCCTTCTTTATAATATAAATTGTTATTTTGAGTTACAGTCTTTGATTTTCATTTCAAGACAGGTGAAATACGAAATATTCATTTACCCATTAATAATGAAAGAAAATAGTAGACAATTTGAGAAGCATAAAATAAAATTCCCTCTAATCTTGACAGTTGGAACAGAGTACATTTGTTTGTTTTTGTCATTTTTATGAATATATACTTAAAAATTAAGTGTGGAAATATTATTAATTGCCAAGCTTTACTAACTAAAAAAAATTGAGCGCTTATTATAACACAGATCCTGGTCTCACTCCTATCAGAATTGGTAAGGAAAGACATGGGAATGTATTTTTGACCAGTATAAAAATTTCTTTGTAATCATTAGATGTAGGCAATCATCTGTACACTGCTTTTCTATCACTAGGTCAAAACATTTTCCCCTTCACTTGTTGGTAGTTATATTACAAATACCTAGAACAGCACCTAGTGGTCTAGTAGGCACTCAACAAATATTTGTTAAATTATGAATTCAGTACTTCATAAAAACATTTCCATGATTATTTAAAGATTTTCATATAATTGTGCCACAATTTACATACTGACCTCCTACTTTTAGGACATTTATTAATTATTTTTCTATTTTAAATAGATGAACCTTCTGAACAATCTTCTTGGGCTAATTTTGTGATTTTTCTTAGAACAGGTTCTAGAATGAAAATTTGAGGATGAAGCTACCAAGAACATAAGCTTGCCCTCTGGTGGTCACTGAAAAAACAGCTTGCAGGTACGCTATGCTGAAATTCATAGAAATGTGAATTTGGTAGATGACAATTCATAGAATCATAGTGTGCAAGGATAGTGATGGTCTTCATAAATGTTTCTTAATTTTGTGGAACCCAGATCATCCAACAACACCCTTACGTATGCCACAGGACCTTGACAAAGTCCACACTTAGTTAATCTACATGACTGGGAAGAAAGTAGGTATGACTTTTCAAAAATCATAGTCCCAGATGGTATATTTTTATTTATTTATTTATTTATTTGCAGTTCTAGGGCCTGAACTCAGGGCCTTCATCAGCCTTATTTTTGTGAAGGTTTCTTTTGAGACAGGGGCTTGTGGAACTGTTTTTCCCCGGGCTGCCTCGGAACTGCGATCCTCCTGATCTCTGCCTCCTGAGTAGCTAGGACTACAGGTGTGAGCCACTGGTGCCCAGCAAGATGGTATATTTTATTTATAACCATTGTCTTCTGCCCAGTCAAAAAAAGATAACTATCTTTTTTGTAAGTAATTGGAGTACTTCAATACTAGAAGCAGGCTAGATTTAGAAAGTTAGGCACAGTTGGGGAAGAGAAAGTATAGATCCTCATTACAGGAGTTCTTTTCTGTTGTCGAGCCGGAATGTGCATGACTATTAAATGAGGAGGTGGTGGTGATGGAGGAGTTGAGGAGGTGTGGGGCTATGGGTTTCAGTGGCTATAAGACTTCACTAATTTATGGTTCTCTTAAAAGATGTGGACCCATGTGCCAGATTACTATGATCTCAAATTTGATGATGCGTTATGATAGATGTTGAAGAAGAAAATGTTCAGATGAATAACTGATGAAAGCAAGAATAAAGATAAAAAGCAAAGTTTTAGTTTGTTTTCTTTTTGGCTAAACATACTATTTAGAATACACTTGGAAGTATTTTAGAAGAGCCAGCCCACAGCAGAACACACACAAGGTTAATGTGAATCCTTTTAAGTGAAGTTTAAAGTTCAAAGCTACAGTTGCACATGCAGTGTCTACAACATGATAACACAAAAGTGGCTCCCAGCACGCAACCGCACGGAACATGGGACACCAGCTGCTGTGACGCATCCTATGACAGGAAAGGAAATCAGGAAATAGACATCAAGCAACCAACCACCAGAGGGGCACTGCTTAGCTGTAGAACCGCACTTGGAAAAATGAAAAACAGTTCAAAGATTATAATTTCCACAAACAACAAATGACAGGATTATAATTATTGCTGCAGTTTTTAAAAGCTGCTTTTGCCTAGGTTACCAGATGTTCTAATTTTGTGTCTGGGAAAGTTTTATTACAGTATTGTCCCTTTTCATGCTCAATTGCACCCTGGTTTGTGTGATAAATTTTATGGCCATTGACTTTTAATTCAATGTGAATTATTTTATTTTCTTATTTTCTGTGTGTGTATCTGGTTGATACAAGCTAGTTTGTCTGGCCTTCCTGAGTGACAATATCAATGTGCTCAATAAACAGCATGAAAAAACACTTTTAAAAAGTTGTTTTTAAAATATGCAAACTTTCCTTTTGACTGTTTTAGTTTAAGACACATCTTTACATTATGTTTTAGGAATCTAAAAAGCCTCTTGACAAATATAAGATTCAGAACAATAACAAATTGAGTTTATCACTCAAAGGAAAATTATTCCAGCATATTATGTATTTTTAACCCTGCCCAGGTATATAAAAAGGAATAGCAACTGCACAGCATGAAGAAGCACACCAGTAAACTAAATACACCACTTGGGCTGGCTTTACCACAGGGCTCTACCTTCAACACACACAGACAACTCAGCATGTGCACCACCCAATATCATGGTGCTATGTCTAGGCCTTTCATGACCTTATTTGGAAGAGCATCAGTAAAATTATTTTGACCCTTTTAGAAAGGACTACATGGTAGTACAAAGATATGGACTTTCCTTTAATCAAATTACCTTTGGAAATTGAAGCATGGATTTTGAAATCCAGTGTCTCTTCTAACTGGTTATAGTCAGATTCCACAGAGGATGCGTGAAGTGTTTCTACCAAGAAAGGCATTCTTCCCCTTGCCTGATCGTAGAAAACAATGTGATTCCTCATATATGGGACACTGATGCCATCAATGGTGAAGAGCCAGGTTGAGTAGGCATAGAGCTGCCCAGGACCTGTCTGAATGTAGTCCTCTGTGTAATCCTAAAGAGAAAGATTTGAAGATTAACAAGGCTCATACTATCTTTTTCTTAAGTGTAACGATGAGATACAGAATGATTAAAAAAGAATCTTAGAGGCTAAAAATCATTGTAAATAAAATTTTAATTGTACATACACAGTAGTCAGGGAATAACTGCAAGTTTGAACCTTCTAATTGTAACTAGTTTAGTTTTGTAATTTGCTGTCATAAATTATAATTGAAGAAGATACTCAAAGTTGTTGTAGGTCATGAAGAACCACTCAGCGAGGTTTAAAAGACTTAATCCCTGAAGATTTTTAAATGAAGACCAGGTAATTATTTATAACCTTAGTGGTTTAGACCTTTACTCTCCAAAGTGAACAGGGGAAAGTCTGTGAACACTCTATGCTCTTTCTATGGGCTGTTGACCTGAACCCTTGCCCTTACTCTAATGAACAGTGAAGAAAAGTTATTGTGGCATGTTACCTTCACACTGACGTCAGCAGGTGACTGAAGTGCAGAACATAGCCACTCACCGAGCAGTAAAGCACCATGGGAGTCCAAGCCCCAGGCAATGTGAGTCATATGCAAGATTTCTCCTGGGAATTACATTGCATTCATTTCCACAGATCAAAACACATGATTTGTGTAAGCACCAAGGAGATTTAGCTAGCATAACAGTTCAGCTGTGCTATTTTTATTCAAGCTTGAATAAATATAGATGAGAGAATTAAATTAGCATTTATCTCCACAATTAAAGCATCAGGCTGATTTAATTAAGTTTTTCCTAAAATTTCTTTTCTCTAAAACTTTTTCCCTCAAGTTTCTTTTAATTTGATTATGCAAAAGATTCCATACTTTCAACTCACAAGCAATAACAAAGCACTTCTACAAAAATGGACTGCCTCTGAGAAGGGACCCACAGTTTCACCAGACAGACTGGGAAAGACCACAAGTCTGGGCAGAGGCCTTTGTTCTTATTTGTGCTTCAAAAAGTAGCAAAAGGGCATCTTAAAAAGCAGATGGCCATGAAAAAACCCTCTTGTCTTCTGGGCCAATTAAATAGTAATTAAAGACAAGCTCTCCCTCACTCTTAAGTGACCTTAAAGGAAATTGTCACCAAGGCTGACCAACTTTGAAGAGGCTTGAAGTGGAACTCTATAAAGACCTCTACGATGGAGGAAAGGGCCTTGAAGATCTAATACACGTATAAAGCAAAAAGTCCTTATCTTTGCTCAGCTTTTTTTTTTTTTTTTGCTGAAGAGTCATTACAAAGTATCTTATTTGAATCTCTAGTTAAAGACAAACATCTTTCATTAACAGTAATGACTCATTTTCTCTCTTTGTTTAGCCTTTAGATCCTCTTTCAGGATATAAATAGAAAAGATATAAAGAAGTGGAGAAAAATTTTGTGGGGGGGAGGCATAAAAGTTACTACACTGCTTGAGAACACATGGCTTCTTATAGACCTCATGTCAGCATTCATTTCTAGAAAAATATAAAATTGCTGTTATATTATTGTTGATAAGATTGCATCAGAAACTTTGTGGATTCTCTATGGGAACATGTAACAGATTTTTTCTTAACCACCAACCTTTATGGCAATCATTTCTTTTTTTAGTAATGGAATATTCAGTTCAGCTGACACTAACCAGTTGCAAATTCCACTTTTGTCTCTCTTTTGAAGACTGCATTGGTGAGGGTAAAGCCATTGACTGCTTCTCTGGTTTCTTTTGCTATTGTCCAATAAATGGGATTTAAAATAGAAATGATCTTTCTCATTGCTGGACCTAAAGAAAAAACATAAATAAGGAGACACAACAGAATATTTATTATTGCTTTCATGCTACATCATTCACAATGATGAATATGAAATAATGTGGCTTAACACAAAATCAACACCAGCGCCTCATGTGTCTGTAGGAGTTTATGGCTGGGAGAGGGCTCAAGAATATTTGTCATACTGATGACTTAGTAGTAGGAGTACCCTTTAGAATCTTCAAGTGAAAGTAGTAAGATAAGAATATATGTTTTTAAAAAGAATTTTATAAGTTTTTATAACCAAAGAGACTTACCAAGACTGCGAGGCACACTGGTAATTCTGGCATGTATTGCTCTAGTGTCAGAGTTAGGGCTATCTGTTATTGTGGCATTAAGGAAAGCAATTCCAAATTAAACATCATTAATATTTCCAATAACACTTCCTTTGGCTCGCTGGGGCCCACCAATGGGGGAAGGAAAACATTTCTGGCGAAAGAAGCAATTCTATCAACATTACATGAGGGAAAAGAAGGTCAATAGTCAGAAAGGCTACAAATCTTTTCTCAAACATAAAAAAGTCGTATGACACCTGAATTTAGAAGTGAAATGAATAAACTCTTAAAACACTGTGCTTTCATGAAACACCCATCATCCCCCATAAATCTAGGATCTTTCCAATCTATGTACATCATAGCGTTATTTCATAAGCCAAAAAATATAATCAGTGCCTAGTACCATGACCAAATAAAGTATGTGTTTGGTGATGGTGATTAAATGATAGTGATGAGAGTTTACTGAGCAATCATATGCAACAGTAAACACTCAAGATGGGTTAACTCTTTTAATCCTATCCATAATCCTATAAAGTAGCTTTAAACAGCCACAGTTTGAAGAGTAGGAAAATAAAATTGAAGAGATCAAGTAACTTTTTCATGATTACAAAGTTAGAAAGTGACTATCTGAACACATTATCTGCTAGGCATCAAAAGTTGTGCTTCTGTTTTTCTCTTGGTGTGGGACATATTTGTTTATTTAAATAAAAGTTGTACATATTTTACACTCAAAAAAATGAAGGACAGGAGGGTAAAATAAGTCTCTTTTGGGAGTGGGTACCTGTGGGAGATGGTGGGCATAAGGAAAGGGTAAATGAGGGTGAATGTATTTTTTAAACACATATGAAAGTAGAATGAAACCTGTTGAAATTGTTCTAAGTGGGGGGGAGAAGAGAGAAAAACATGGAGGGGGTAAATCTAACTAAGATACATTGTAAACACATATGTGAATATCACAATTATCCCCTTGTAAAACAATTATATTTTTTATTAAAATTAAAAAATAATGAAATAAAAGGAAGGACAAAAACCACATAATCCTCTCAATATATGTAGAAAAAGCCTTTGAAAAAATTCAACACTGCTTCATGATAAAAGCTCTGAAGAAACTAGGAATAGAAGGAATATTCCTCAACATAATAAAGGCTATATTTGATAAACCTTTAGCCAACATTATACTAAATGGAGAACAAATGAAACCATTCCTGCCAAAGTCAGGAACAAGACATGGATGCCGGCTTTCCCCACTCCAATTCAATATAGTTTTGAGATTCCTAGCCAAAGCAATAAGATAAGAGCAAGAAACAAAAGGGATTCCAGTAGAGAAGGAGGAAGTAAAACTATCCCTATCTGCAGATGACATGATCGTATACCTAAAAGACCCTAAAAACGCTACCAAAAATTTATTAGAAATCAAACCCTTTCAGTAAAGTAGCAGGATACAAAATTAACATACAGAAATCGGTAGCCTTCCTATATACCAACAATGAACAGACTGAGAAAGAAATCATTTACTAAAGCCTCAAAAACAATGTTACCTTGGAATAAATTTAGTGAAGGAAACCAAAGACTTTTTCAATGAAAACTATAAACCAATGAAGGAGAAAAACTGAAGAAGACATCAGAAAATGGAAAGATCTCCCATGCTCATGGATTGTTAGAATCAATATTGTGAAAATGGCCATACTACCAAAAGCAGTCTAGATGTTCAACACAATCCCTACCAAAATTCCAATACTTTTCACAGAAATAGAAAAATCAACCTTGATGTACATATGACCTCAAATAGCCAAAGCAATTTTGAGCAATTAGTCCAATTCTGGAGGTATCACAACACCTGACTTCAAACTATACTACAGAGACATAACAATAAAACAGAATGGTATTGGCACAAAATGAACAGGAAGGCCAATGGATTAGAATAGAAGACCCAGACATAAATCCACACATCTATAGCCAACTGATCTTTGATAAAGGAGCCCAAAACACACAATGGATAAAAGACAGCCTCTTCAATGAATGCTGCAGGGAAAACTGGATATTCATATGTAGGAGCCTGAAACTAGATCCCTGTCCTTCACTCTGTACCAAAATCAACTCAAAGTGGATCAAAGACCTTAATATAAGTCCTGAAACTTTGAAACAATTCCAGGAAGTTGTAGGAAATACACTGGAACACATAGGTATAGGGGACAACTTCTTAAGTAGAACTCAAAAGGCTCAGCATCTAAGAGAAAGAATGAAAAATAGGTCTGCATCAAACTAAAGCACTTTTGCACAGCAAAGGAAACAGTCACTAGACTCAAGAGATAGCCCACAGAATGGAGGATATCTTTGCCAGCTATTCATCTGATAAGGGACTGATACACAGAATCTTCAGTGATATCCAGAATCAACATCCCAATGAGGAAATGGGCACATGAACTAAACAGGGAATTCTCAAAGCAAGAGGTACAAATGGCCACTAAATACATGAAGAAGTGCTCGACTTCCCTAGTTATAAAAGAGATGCAAATCCAAACAACACTTAGATTTCATCTCACCCCAGTTAGAATGGTCATATTCAAGGGCAACAACAACAACAAATGCAGGGAAAACCCTGTCGGTGGGAATGCAAATTAGTAGAGCTACTATGGAAGGCAGCATGGAGAGTCCCCAAAAAGCTAAAGACAGAAATGCCATATGATCTAGAGATCCTGCTCCTGGGCATCTACCCAAAGGAACATAAGTCAGGATACAGTAGAGAACTGGAAACTGATGTTTATTACAGCACTATTCACAACAGCTAAGCTTTGGAAACAAGCCAGGTGCCCTAGAACTGATGACTGAATCAAGAAAGTGTGGTATATATACACAGTGGAGTTTTACTCAGCCCTAAGGAATGACATGTGGTTTGAAGGTAAATGGATGCAATTGGAGGACATCATGTTAAGTGAAGTAAGCCAGGCTCAGACAGAGAGAGAGGCCACGTGTTTTCTCTCGTATGTGTTAGATAGATCCAAAAGATAAACATATACACAAAAACAAGCATAAGCACATACAAACTGGTAACAAAAAGTAAATAAAATTGTGTAATTTACCATGTACAATGGGTTGTTTTGAAATATGTTGTATGCATTATAAAACGACTAACCTCAGCTAATTATCATATTTATTACCTCACATACTTCACATTTTCTTAGTGAGAACACTTAAAGTCTATTTTGTAAGCATTCAAAAATAGACTACAATTGTGGAAAGTGTAAAAAAGTTCTATTCCTAGAAGTAGAGAACAGGATGGTGGTTACCAGTGGCTTGGGGTGATGGAGGAGGACTGCAGCGATATTGGCCAAAAGATAGAAAATTTCAAGGTATCTACTATACAACATGGTGACTATAGTTCATAAGGAATCCTACGTTCTTTTACCTATGGCTTCCTTCGTGAGAATACAGAGGGAATGTTTCTCTTACCAGTGAAACATTCCATAACCCTGTTACAGGTCACTGCCAACATAAATGTGGACATCTAAGGGACATTGTTTACTCTTGAGCCTTAGATTGAGGTTTATCAAGTTTCTTCTATTACATACACATGCAAAAGTGCTTAAGTTAAGGAAGACTGAGAAGGGTATTGTACTTTTGACAGTACTCTAAAACTCATAACAAGACAATCTGGTTGAAAAACAATTATAAATTTTTTCTAAGTATCTCCACATTATTTGAGAAAGTTATTGGTTACTAGCATTGAAGAGGTAGCTAATGACATTTTTTAGATGAATTGCAGGCTTTGACAAGTAGGAGAAACATATTGGGAAGAAGGTGTTAGCAAAATGCATAAATTATCAGGCATTTTTTAGTTGAATATATTTTAAAACAGTTACATTCAGATATTTTTGATATTATTATTATCAGGTATTATATAATATGACTGCACCTAACCTTATAAATCAATAAATACAGCATTTCACTACCTTAAGAGTTTTTTTTTCCAGTATTGGGGTTTGAAATCAGGGCTTTGTGCTTGCTGGACAGGTACCCCACCACATGAGGCATGCATCTAGCCATTTTTGCTTTGGTTATTTTTGAGATAGGGACTCACTTTTTGCCCAGGTCAGCCTGGAACACAGTCTTCCTGTTTTTTGTTTCTACAGTAGCTGGGGTGACAGTTGCAACTGTTTCTACTGTAGCTACATCTTGGAGCCCACCTACTGGTCGAGATAGGGTCTTGTGAACATTTTTGTTTAGCTGGCCACCCTTACTGTGATCCTCCTGATCTCAGCCTCCTGAAAAGCTATAATTATAGGCTTGAGCCATTGCACTGAGCTTTGCTATTTTAATTTTTAGTACTTGATTATTAGTGAAAGAAAACATTTTTTCATGTTAATTTTGTCACCATATTTTGGACTACATTTGTCTGCCAAGTATTAAGGCAAAAGATGTGGGGGAAGAAGGTAGAATGCTTGACTTAATGAAGCCCTCTGAGTTTACATCTAAATAGGGAGACAAATGCTTATCAGAATTTCACAAATAAATGTGAATTTGAAGTGTACTAATGCAAATGGTATCTACACCAGAGGGAAGTCTGAGAAGTAAAAATATTTCCTTTGTGAAGATCTAAAGAAAAACTTAACTAAGCCCAGGAGGGCAAGAAGAGGACTTCCCACCACATGTTGCCTTTTGGGAGGAGAAGTGCTTGCTACATCTAAGCAACCAAAAGTTGCAGATTGCTTAGAGAGAGCTTAGAGAGTGACAAGAACCACAATGCTACATGATGAAGGGGAACAGTGAGTAGGGCCAGTCAGGACCCAGCAGGCCACTCTGGCTCTTAAGCAGAGGAAAAGGGTGAGCAGGATTAGTGACTTACTTGGTCATTACTGACAACTGTGGCCTCCTGTTTTGAACCTGGCTCTGTAGTCTCTTAGAGGAACTAGAGTGCTGCCAGCACTCAACAGATCTCTCTTAGTTCTGGGTAGGATCCTTAAGTCCCAAATTGTCCACTCATCTGGACTGTCTGCTGCTCCTTGGGCTCTATCACTATCAGAAACTAATGCCTCACCTGAAACCAGAATATCACCATGCCTCAGGAAGAAGCCTCAAAACCCTTGACGACTAGCTGACACTTAGTGCAGGAATGCTGATGGGTGGATAACTTGCTCTTTTAGCTTGTCTATGTCCTATAAATCTTTTACTATAAATCGCTCTCTTAAGTCACCAAAGGCGACTTCTGGATTTTCAGAAACATTTTACTTCTCAAGCAACCTTAGAGTTGTGTAAAGTCCTATGGTGTCTTCACACTTCCACAATATGGAGCTATTAGTGCAGTCTTTCTACAACCTTTCAGAATCTGTCCTCTGAGCCAAGGAAGCCTATAAGGGAGCAAGCAGGGAGTAAAACCCAGAGTTGTATCAACTAGGAGGGAAAGCATACTTTTTTCTAATTCTCCCTCCCAGAATTGGCATTGTGTATAAATTGTCCCAAAGCAGCATCTTTTTCTGATTTGCAGAAAGACTTTAAATTTGCTAGCAATGGTTCCACCAGAGTTCAGTTTAGTTGCTTACCTGGACATGCTTGTATGTGGCATCTGGACACCTGAGTAGCATCTCCTGGACAGGAACGACCACTTTTAGATGGCACTGGATTGTCACACAGCCTTTCCCGAGTCTTTTCACCTCCTCCACAGGAGGCAGAACACTGGCTCTAACTCTTCCAGTTTCCCCAACTTCCATCCATTGTGAACAAAAATGGAATGATCAATAGTAACACCTGGTTTTAAAATCTACACCTAGGGTGCTCATGCCTACCCAATTTTCACTTGAAGAGTCAAAAATGATGGGGCAGCAACCGTGAGCTCTAAATGAAGTACTTACTCATTCTAAGGGCAGGGATCAAGAAGCTCACCAGGACACATGTCAGTGCTGCACCTCTGGATCTGGGTGTCTGGCCCCCCACAAGCTCTTCCTCCATTGGAAGGACGAGGGTTATCGCAGGTATGGTATCGCCTCATCTGCCCTCCATTACACGTGCGGCTGCACGTTCCCCAGCCACTCCAAGGACTCCAGTTACCATGGGCTGCAATATGGAATAATTGGACATAAAAATAGAACTCTAAAAGTGAGCAGTGTTAAATAATGACATTCATCTAAAAAGTATGGTAAGTCTCCTGAGGAAATAAACAGAAACATACCCATCTACATATAGGCAACTTCCAAAGGCAGATGGTTTAGTTGTTGTTTCACTAGAAATTGAGGATATAATCCAGGAATTATGTGATTCCCTTTAACATATACTTATTTTATGTTATATTTAAACTATCCTAGGAGCTGGAAGGTGTAAGTGAGACAGCGTCTCTGTTTTTGATGCACTAATAGTTTAACAGTCAGGACACAGTAAATCTACATTTTGACATCCTAAACCAAAAATTCAAGAACCAAGTAGCAAAATATTATAACTTTAAGAGTTTAAGGTCATAACGAAACTTTAGGAAAGTATTATGTTGACTCACTATTTCAACACTCACTTGGACAAGGGTCATCATTGCAAAAATCACTCTGGACATCACTCCCTTCACACCTTCTTCCTCCATACTGGGGAACAAGCTCAGAGCAGTCCCTTGTTCTCTGTCTGGCACCTCCTCCACAGGACACAGTACAGGCACTCCAACTTGCACAAGGGGCCCATTTGCCACCAACTGGATTAAGAGAAAAGCATATGTGCTTGGTTACTACCTGAAAAAAAAATCAGGTTACTTTGAGTTCTTATGGATACTGTGAGAATGGAATAGCTTCTTATTGATATGCTATGTAGACAGGAGGAAGGTGTAAGTTAAGTAGAAGTATACTGTGTTTCTCTCACCTGGGCAGTGTCTTTCATTGCACACTTGCACCTGGGTTTCTATGATGGTGGTGGGTTATTGCAAAGTCGCATTCTCGTCTGGGTACCTTTTCCACAACTTTCACTGCATATCCCCCAAGGCTGCCAAGCACTCCATGCTCCATGAACTACAAATCCCCCAAGAGACAAGAGTTTCAAGTTACAGAACCACGTTTGTTTATAAAAGAACTTACGCAAATAAATTAACTCAGTTATAGGTTAGTTATCCCATAATCTAAAATAACTGAAATCAAACCAAAGGAAACACAACAAATCATGGTCTTCTTTTCTCTCTCTGGCTAGCTTTTCAGAGGAATGTGTGCCTAAGGAAATTCAGAATGCCTACCTAATGTCAAAATAAATGCTTCAAATTATCAAAAGGGGGCTATTTTATTACAATTAAATTTAATCAAGTAACCATATGTAAACGCAGCCTAAGTGTTAAACCTAGCTAAGCATCTGTCTACAATTGGTGCTCTGGGAGAAGTGGAAGGAACAGGGAGCTCAGCAGTAAGTCTGTAAACCTCTTGCAAAGCGCTTGCTCTGAGGAGCAAGTCTGACCAGATCTAGATGTGGTTTTGGACAATCCGTACATTTTAATAAAGATCATCTGGACCCCAGGCTGCAAGACCACATCTTTCAACCTAATTCAGATTCATACTTACATATGTACTTGAATCTTTCAAAAAGTTGATGATTTGCACAATTGTAACTCTTTAAAAAAAGTTTCCATTGCATAAATGGTCATGAATTTAAAGTTCTGAATAACACACTCACCTACTTCCTAAACAACAGAGAAAACAAACCTGACCAGTAGTTTCCAAGGAGTGAGATTAAGGCTTTCCTTTTAAAAACTAACATATTACAGCATCTGACCACAAGACTGGCACACCATGTGTTTCCTACCAGGTGTGTGGGCTGAGAATCAACACTAAGGATCCTCTTAACTACATACAAGTCAGGAGCAGGTCATATTTTTCCTTTAAGGAACTTTCTAGATATGAGGCTCACAAATTATGGTTTTTTTTGGTCACTTGTTTCAGTAAGATATGAACCAAAACAAGGGAAGTAAAGTTTGTGTCTCAATATTCTCTTAATACAACCTATTTGGTACAAATAAAAGTTGAAAATCAAAAACATATCTTGTGTTTTCTCATTATTTACTTATTAAATTAATTATTTCTGACTGAGTGGAATACTTGTCTTTATACCTTTATAGACACAGGCAAACATGGTCACACAAATCTATTTTAGTCGGTAAGAATTTACACTAAAAAAGGATTTGATTAAATGCAGGAGGAAAGGAGAAAGTCTTTAAGCATGTGGCAGATAGTACTCAAAATGACTTTGGATAGATTGCATTATTTCAAAAAGTTCTGCAGGACCAGTTATTTTATTGCACTATTTTCAAGGTTGTTGATTAACTAAAGCCAAAATATAGATGGATTTTTTTATTGGAGAAGTATAGCTGGATGACATTTATTCATTTAACATCTGTTTGGTTTCCACTACATAAAAGTAGAGATTTTCATTTGAAAACCTTTTATTGTTAATCAATGTAGAAAATTCTATTCAGAACTGACTCTCATGACATTAAATGTGGTTCAGATGAAGAGTTTCTTTTATACAAATACAATGAAAACAAGAAAAAAAATGAAGAATGATAATATAAAGCAGAGCAGACAGAAAAGATCATGGTATTTAGATAACCAAACCAACCAACAAACAAAAACAAACAGAAGAATTAAAAGAAAAATGCAAGATATAACAACTAAATTTGTTGTCATACTAGGCAACAGCTCTGATTAAAGAAGTAGGAGAGCCCAGGACTAGGAGTGGGAATGATGGAACAGATACCAGGGGTCTCAAGAACTGCTCTGTACTTACTGGGTGTGTGATCCCAGACATGAGTTTGTGTCTATGTGCCTAGTCTCATCATGTGCGATGTGCAGATGATTTGCACAAGAAAGTAAAGGCATGCTCACAAGATCATGGAGCCATCTCAGAAAGACACTGCAGGTAGCATGAAGGCTCTATTGACCAAACTCAGAATAATTTAAGCATTAAAATAAATAATGATAATAATGTATTATAAACCATTAAAGGATGCCTGAGTATCACACTGTTGAATAACATTTTATTCCTCACTTACATAAATCAAAAAATAGTGAAGAAAATGTTCTTCTTGAGCTTGGTTGCTTAAGCCTGTGATCCCAGCAACTTAGGAGGTGGAAGTTGGGAGGACTGAGGTTCAAGATCAGTCTAGGCAAAAAGTCAGTGAGATCCCATCTCAACAAACAAGTTAGATGTGGTGGTTCACACCTATGATACCAGCAACACAGGAGAGGCCACAGGTAGGAGGGCCAGGGTCTGAGGCTGGATTGGGTAAAAAAACAAGGCCCTATCTGAAAAATAACTAAATCAAAAAAAGGGCTGGGGACATAGTTCAAGTGGTAGACAGAGTGCCTGCTTAGCAAGCATGAGATCTTGAATTCAAACCCCAGTATCACCAAAAAAAAAAAAAAAAAGAAAACAAAGAAGTTCTTTATGATAGAAAGTGAATAATAGATGTAGAGATATGACAGTCAGTTATCATAGTAATAACTGATTCAAGCAGGAATCATAAATGGATGTTAACGTCAGTGAGTGAAAGACTAATAGGAAGAAGTTTATACAGTTTTAACGTTTCCCTACAAATATTCATTACTTATGAAGGAAAACAGTAACTATACATCTTAAACAAGCAAACCGTGAACATCACAGTAAGGACAAACTGACATTTTGTGCCTTCTGAAATGACTCATTGAGAAGGACACAGAATATTTTCTGTGGTGTCTCTGCCAAAACACAAACCCAAATGTGACTAGGAGGAAATATCAGACAAATTCAGGTTGAAAACACTTCTACAAAATTATCAAGATCATAGAGGAAAAAATTTTCCAATTAAAAAATAACTAGGGAGACATGACAAATAAGTAAAAGTAATCTTAAATTGGATCTTGGAATAGGAACAAGTAAAAAAATTATAAAGAAAATTCCTGGAATAACAGACAATATCTGAATATGGAGTGTGGATTACATAATAAATTGAGATAATGAGATTAAATAATAGTATTGTTATTAGTGCTAAATTCTCAATTTTGAGAACAGTAAGCCAGTCTGAGAAAGACAAATTCTGCATTGTTTCTCTCGTATGTGAAATCTATATTTAAAAAAGAAAGATATGAATGTAGAAGGGGGACTATTTGTGGTGGCAGTAGGAGAGGGGGACAAGAAGGTGATAGGAGGTAAATGATCAATGTTCATAGTATTAATATATGGATCATCATAATGAAACCCCAAAATAAAGAAGAATGAAAAAATTCATACTAAAAGCAAACTTTTTATGTTCCTAAGATTCTCACATGGCCTCAGATGGGAAAGACTGTCTGAGGCTACCTGTCCATTTGCAATGGTGAGCTGAGAAATGTTTCACAGCCAGCACTCTGAGGGGGAGCATCCACTAACTAATTTTCATGGCATAGCCATCCGAATTATAATTGGTATCTACCTGCCAATGTGGCATCATTAAACACTCAGCTGGAAGAAATACATGCTCTTGTTATCAGGCTCCATGACACAACTGACATTGTGCCAGAACAACAGCTAAATTCAGTTGTTTTAGGAGCTAAGAAATAATCAAAGAAAGCCTAACAATATAATAAACCAATAGGTCAGTGAGCAAACTAATAGTAAGCAAACAGATACTGAGCAGTTACTCAACATGAAGAGGACACCGGCTTTTATTTTAACACTAACTTGGAGGTACAGTTTTCATTATATAGTTCTCTCAACTGACAAATTATACAATAATTTCTCTAGCCAGATATTTCAGGTGCTTTTTACTTTAGTTACTACAATTAGATTTTTATTCTTCTTCGAGACTATAACAAACCCTTGGCTTTCAGTTTATTTTCTTTAAGATTTCAGGACAAGCGTTTTGTTTGGTTTTTTGAGAGAGGGCCTCAGTATGTGCCCCAGGCTGGCCTCAAACTTAAAGATTGTCCTGTCTCAGCCTCCTCAGTTCTGGGACTACAGGCCTGTACCACCACAACTGGCTCAGTGTCTTAAATAGAATAGAAGTCAGACTGCAAATCAAGATGCCCAGGATTAAAGCAAATAGGGTTGAGAACAGATCAACCTGGATTCAGGTCCTTGATTCACCTTTTGCTAGCTATGTAGCTTAGTGAATTACTTACAGTTATTTTCTGAATCTTTCTTCATCTGCACAATAGGATATAATACCCATAGGGAGCAGTAGGTACCTCTGTCTTTTTCATTTGTCCGTATCTCTTTTTTGACCATTCCAGCTAAAGTGTCCCTCCCAGTCGTTCTCCATCATCCTCTTCGAGTTTGTTCATTATGCTTATCAATATTTGAAAGACATTTTTCATTCTATTTATCATTTAATGGAACACATTTATATTTACTATTTTATTAATCATTTAATGGAATGTTTCATGTTCCATTAAATCAGGTAGTTAGGAATTAGAACAGTGTCTTGAACACAAATACTCAATAAAGATTTGATGAATGAATGAGTGAATAAATGAATGAACACCTACTCCTCACTTCCACAGATTTCTTTCAGGCCGTCAGGAAAGGAACTCTGTCCCTCTGGACACTAGGTAGAAGGGCATGTTGCCCAAGGTGCTCAGAGGACCCTTTTCCTGGACTCAGTGGATGTCACATTAAGGACATGACAAAATCAAACTCCAACAGAGCTCTTTTTCATGGCTGATAGGAATTCTGAGGGATGCGGGGACTTTTTTTCCCATGTAGCATTAGTTACAAGGCCTGTATGAGCCAGTAGCTGCCAGTTATCAGTTATTCCACACACTGGAAGAGCTTCATGAGAATAAAGTCGAAGAGAAGATGTGAACTGGAAAACATACCAGTAAAAACATTGGCCAAATCCTTGCATTCAATATTCCTGAAAAAATAATTTTTTACACAAGCTTAAGTTTGATTTCTGTCACTTTAATCTAAAAAATTCTTGAAGTCCAAAGGCAGTAACAACACCTACACAAAGCACACAGCACAGTTGTATCATGTATTAGATGGTTAGTGGATGTCAGACATTACTGCTTCACTCCTCACCAGTGATAGGTTTCTGGGCCATTCTTTAACCTGTCTAAGCTCATTTTCTCACCTGAAAATGGATGACTAGGTTAGATATTACCTGAAGCCCCCATGACTTCTAAAAATCTTAGATTTTTTAAAGCTAGTTTTCTCTGCATGACTAAAAAACTAGTTCACAGTGCAAAGCCATTTTCATGTTCCATTAAGTCAGGTATTTTACTTAACATTGACAATGTCACTCCTTTGCAGGTTTATCAATGCAACAGAAGCAAGAACATAGAGAATAAACACATTTTCAAATGGGGAGGCCATAACACCTTTTCACAATCAAAAAGAAAAGGTGATTATAATTGCTGTATAGCAAGCTTATCCTAATATGATTGGAGTCTCACCTGGGCAAGGTCTGACATTACACATGATTGTTTCCACAGCACTCCCTTCACAAGGCTGCCCGCCATGCAGAGCAGATGGATTATTGCAAGTTCTGGTCCTGCTTCGGTTGCCTCGTCCACAGCTTCTGGTGCATTCTTCCCAAAGACTCCATTCTGACCAGTGACCATTCACTAGACAAAGGTGAACATTTTTTGTACCATCAAGTACATTTCAACTGAAAGTACTAACCACAGGGCAATCCACGAGTAGGGAAGAGAAGTTAGTATCTATTAAACATATGCCCATTGATGGAATGCAGAAGCGTACATGGACACAGCTTATTTTGACCGTTTTAAGTTTCTGAATCTGACTCTTGGCATGGCTTTCCGCCATTGGCTGGAAGAGGGCTGTTGCACAGTCAGCTTCTCATTTGGATGCCCTTCCCACAGGTGACACTGCAGAACCTCCAGGAAGACCAGGGGGAAAATCCTCCATGAACTGCAAAGAAAGCATTGTACTTTGTCTAATTTTTTGTAAATAAAAAGTTGTAAATTAAATTTTGTTTAAGTTATGCACTGGATACAGAGCTAAATCTGTGACTGCTGAGTTACAGCTTATGGAAATTTCCTTTAAGGTAAAATTGAAATCTAGGTATGAGGGAAAAGCTATAGTTTATTAGACTTCCTTCTCAGATCTGATCCTGACTCATGTGAACAGGGATGTTGGAAGTTAGATACTGAGAGGTTTATTTACTCTTTTATCTTCTGGATAGATATCATCCTTTAAAGAAAAATATATGTATGGATTTCTGAGAACACATTTGACTCTGTTTTGAATAAAAAATTTACTTTGGGATTTTGAATGCTTAACTTGACATTTAAAACTCTAATCTGTATTGTTTTAGTCCCTTTAGTTTGTAAATTGTGATGTGACTTTTATTGTATCCCCATCATCTAGAAAGAAGTATCTGAGATTTAAAGGAGACTTGGATTGAGATGGTTAATAATTTATCCTCTGATCATACTTACCTTGGACTATGACTGGTACTCTGACAAGGACAGAAACCATTAAGTTTCGAGCAACACACTCATACTCAGCTGTATCTTCTTTCTGAGCAGCCACAATATATAATGAGTTGTTGGGCAACACATTAACCCGATCATCCCAGGAGATAGAGTGCCCTTGACGGGACCATGTAATGGTTGGATGAGGCTCTCTGGTTGCCTGGCAATCCAATATGACTTTGCCACCAGCATTAGTAATGGTTTCCTCTGGTTCAAGAGTGATAACAGGAGGACCTATGGGAAAAAAGTACACAGTGTTTCTTAGATTTTGTGAAGTATGTTAACATTTTTATCATATAATGGTAACATTATATAGAAAGAAACATTAGGCTGATTTGTTTGTAAAACATCCTTGTTTTATTTAGCAAATGTCAAAAATGTAAAATCCTCAAGTGTGTTAGCCTAGAGCCTAGACTCTGCAGTTGTGGTTTCTGGATTCAAATTCTGACCCTGTTCTTACTACTCTCTGAGCCTCTGAGTTTCTAAAAATGGTGCCTACTTCAGAAGTTACTGTTAATTTCAACTAAGAGCATGTAAGCACAAGTTTTACATAGCGTGGGCACACAATAATCTTAATTACTACTGGTGCTTTGTCTGTGTTTTATATGGTGAACATTCATTCACTTCTTTCCTTTAATCATTTTTGAGTCATTATTAACTCATTCTTTCATCACCAGTCATCATTCATTCATTCAATAGACATGTATTAAGTGCTTAATATTTCCCAGATAATGTGCTAGGTGCTAAGCATACACAGGTAATAATATTTTTAGCTTCAAGGAGTTAGACAAGTAACTAATTGTTTACATGTTCTATGGAATAGGTACATGTATGCTAATGGAGAAGCATAAGCAACCATAACTTAATCAATCAAAAGCATACCACTAGAAATGGAAAGAAAAGGAGGACATACTGAAAAATCATTAAGAAGGTAGGGACGATAGGACTTTGTCAATGAGTGCTACGGATTAAAGGGAAGAGCTGGAAGCAATGCATAGAAACAATTCCATTTACAATAGCCTCAAAAAAAATCAAATACCTAGGAGTAAACTTAACAAAAGATGTGAATGACCTCTACAAGGAGAATTACAAACCCCTGAAGAAAGAGACCGAGGAAACTACAGAAGATGGAAAGATCTCCCATGCTCATGGATTGGTATAATCAACATAGCAAAAATGGCTACACTACCAAAAGTAATCTACATGTTTAATGTAATTCCCATCAAAATCCCAATGACTTTCATCACAGAGATTGAAAAATCTACCCTAAATTTCATTTGGAAACACAAGAGACAGCAATATTCAGCAAAAAGAACAATACCAGACTTCAAACTATATTACAAAGCAATAGCAATAAAAACAGCATGGTACTGACACAAAAACAGACATGAAGACCAGTGGAACAGAACAGGGGACCGGGATATGAATCCACACAACTATACCCACCTTATTTTTGACAAAGGGGCCAAAAATACATGATGGAGAAAAGACAGCCTCTTCAACAAATGTTGCTGGGAAAAGTGGTTATTCATCTTCAAGAAACTGAAACTAGATCCATGTCTATTACCCTGTACTAGTATCAACTCAAAATGGATCAAAGACCTTAATATCAGACCTTAAACTCTGAAGTTAGTACAGAAAGGAGCAGGAAACACTCTGGAACTAGTAGGTATAGACAAGGACTTCCTCAATAGAACCCCAGCAGCCCAGCAACTAAGAGAAAGAATGGATAAAAGGGACTTCATAAAATTAAAAAGCTTCTGCACAACAAAAGAAATGATCTCTAAACTGAAGAGACCACCCACAGAGTGGGAGAAAATATTTACCAGCTATACATCAGACAAAGGACTGATAACCAGAATATACAGGGAACTTAAGAAACTAAACTCTCCCCAAATCAATGAACCAAGTTAGAAATGGGCAACTGAACTAAATAGAACTTTCTCAAAAGAAGAAATTCAGATGGCCAAAAACCACATGAAAAAATGCTCACCATCTCTAGCCATAAAGGAAATGCAAATCAAAACCACACTAAGATTCCACCTCACCCATGTTAGAATAGCCATCATCTAAAACACCACCAACAACAGGCGTTGGCGAGGATGTGGGGAAAAGGACCCTCATGCACTGCTGGTGGGAATGCAAGCTGGTGCAATCACTCTGGAAAGAAAATTTGGAGGCTTCTGAAAAATCTAAACATAGATCTGCCATATGATCCAGCAATCCCACTCCTGGGGATATACCCAAAGGACTATGGCACAAGTTACTCCAGAAGCACCTGCACACCCATGTTCATTGCAGTGCTAGTCACAATAGCCAAGTTATGGCTAATGACAAATGGATTAAGAAAATGTGGTATTTATACACAATGGAATCTTACTCAGCCATGAAGAAGAATGAAATCTTATCATTTGCAAGTAAATGAATGAAACTGGAGAACATCATTCTGAGTGAGTTTAACCAGACTCAGAAGACCAAAAATCATATGTTCTCCCTCATATGTGGTCTTTAGATCTAGGGCAAATACAGCAATGTTGTTGGACTTGGGTCACATGACAAGGGGAGAGCACATACAGGAGGTATGGGGATAGGTAGAAACCCCAAATATGGAAGCATTTGATGTCCCCACTCCAGAGGAACTAATACAGAAATCTTAAAGCAACAGAGGTAAACATAAGAAGGGTATCAGGAACAAGTGTAAAGATCAGTTAGAGAAGAACCAACCTGGGTTGTAACACATTTGTACATGAAAGCAATGCTAGGAATCTCTCTATATAGCTGTCACTATCTCAACTAGCAAAAACGCTATGTGTTTCTTATTATTGCTTATTTCTACTCTGCAATGGAACTGGAGAAATGCGCAGAACAGGCTCTGCCTGGAAGCAAGGGGGGTGCAGGGGAGAGGGTGAGGGCTGGGGGCAGGAAGGAGAAATGACTCAAACAATATATGCACATGTGAATAAATGAATTTTAAAAAAGAACTTAAATTAGATAACAGAACTGAAACTGAATATAACAGAAAGCCAATAAATAAATAAATAAATAAATAAATAAATAAATAAATAATAAGGGAAGAGCTGATGGCTAAGGGTTTTGATTTGGACAATATGGTGTATGTCTGGACAACTCAATAGCACACAGGTGGAAGAACAGATATGTTGGGAGGCAGTAAGGGGTGAGTGATGATCCATCCATTTAGGACACTGAACTTGAGGTATCTGTGAGGAACTCAGATAGCGATACTTACACAGCAGGTAGATTCAAGTAAATTCATATCTGAAGCAAGGAATTCAGAGTTGTGAGCCTTTCATGAGAGGATAAGATTGCTTAAGAAGAGAGTCTAAAATATTTTCTGTAAATGCATGACCGATATGTCATACAAAAGACAGTCCTTCTGTCAGGTTAGCTTTCAGCAAGTGTCCTGTAGTGCGTTGTTTTCTTGCAGTGGATCTGACCTAAGGCCTTGAGCCATGCTGGCCCTTACACTGGGGTTTGAACTCAGGGCCTACACCTTGACTCACTTGGTTTTACATTTAATACAGTTAACGCATTGTTAAAGTGCATAAAGTGATATCTTTGTAAGCATGCTGTAAGAACTGTGGTGAACTTAAGAAGAGTACTCTACCATTCAATTGTACTATCAATCGTGATTTCATACTACACATGTCAGATGAGATAGAGAAAAGTTTCTGTGCACATGTACCAATGTCATGCCTGATGAGATCTGCTCCCTCATTAGCAGAAAATGAAATGAGACACACTGAAAGTTATCACTCATGCATTTGTTATAAAGTTAAAGAAAATGAATGTTTCTTGCATCATTTCTTATACTGAGTGTTAATTAGAGCTTAGTTAAGCTGCTTACTTTGCAGAGTCAGACTCATGCTGTGCTCCACGGCCTCAGCTTCATTTGTAGCTACACAGGTATAGTCACCAGCATCTTCATTCTGTGGAAACAGCATTTTTTATAAAAATGCAGGGCAAATTGCATTTTTCATCATGATGCTAGTTTATTTGAAATTTCATTTTCAATAAGGCATTTTAATGGAAATAGAAAAGTGTACACGTGTCAAACTTCACAAACAGGTTTTTAAAAAGAGGAGGAAAAGGAGGAATGGGAGAAGGGGAGCAGAAAAAGAAATTCTAAAACTGAACTTTTTCACAACTGTCTTGTCTCTGAGCCCCAAGAATAACAACTGGTAGAAAAGTCAAAGCAAACGCTGTTTTATAATACATATTTACATCTTACTGAATGAAAATGTTAATGCTATTATTATTGATATTGCTGGGTTTTTTTCAGTAGTGTGGATTGAACCCAGGGCTTCACACTTATTAGCCAAGTGCTCTACCAGTTGAACAATCCCAGCCTTATTATAGGTATCTTCTCATGCACTAAACTGACCAGTGAAAATTAACAAATACTGAGTCCTTTCTAATGGAGTTATCAAAATACATTAAGCTGGGCCTCTGTCTATAGAGTTTGAAGGTGGGAGAGAGAATGAAAAACTAATTTGCTTGTGACAATAAATTATAGAATATAAGTAATAACTTTATGTATCTATTAAAGAAATTAGTATTATATGAATTTTACTTATTACCTATAACATATGTGTGCTTAGTTTGAGATTTCAATGCATTACTCCAATAGAATTTTCTAGCAGGCAGATGAAAGTGGAACTTGGAAGAGTTTCAAGGTTGGAGATAATATTTAGGAATCTGAAGTTGTGATTAAAAAATTAATACTAACATTAATATTGGCATTAGAAGACATATCATGAACTTTAGAAAGAGTAAGAGCTGTGTAGAGAAAAAGGGAAAAGCAGTAATGAGGAAGCCACAGGCTTCTTAGTGTGACAGTAATGAAAGCTAACAATAGTCTCAAAATTGAAGGAGCATCAATGATGGCTAATGCTGAAGTAAAATAAGGAGATTAAATGTCTGAGGATGGCCCACTGGATTAGGTGACAAAAGAGTGTATTTTATTTCTTATTTCAATCAGTCAAATGAGGAAAGCACCTATGAGGTCTCACTAAACATGAGTGAACAAATTAACCACAGGTATTCTAGTTAAGAAAGTTTTAGAGAAATAGCTCATTTTCTGAATTACTGAAGCTTTGGGAAAGTCTCAAATAATTATCAAGTTATTGATGAAATGTGGATGATAATTTACTTATAACTATGTTTGTAATTCTTTGATTTTTGTGTTGTAAAGCAGATTTTAGTAGGTTGTCTTCTAGTAGTAAATTATAGGTCAATGTTTGGGAACAAAGCATCAAAATGATCTTATTGCCTATACTTATTCAAAAGGACTGAAAATGACAATTCCAACTATTGTGCTTTAGTTTTTAAAAAAAGTTTAGTTGATGAATTGATAAAGTCAATGTGGTACACATACTCAATAGAATGCTATTCAGCTATGGTAAAGGATGGAATACTGTCATTTTTGACAAGACGACAGGAACTACAAGTCATAATGTTAAGTGAAATAAACCAAGCCCAGAAAGACTAGTACTGCATGATCTCATTCATAGGTGAAATTTACAATGTTGATTTCATTGAGCTGAGAGTAGAATGGTGGTTACCAGAGGCTAGAAGAGGAGGGAGGAGGAAGAGATGGGAAAACGATGATTACTAGGTAGTTAGAATTAGATAGGAGTAAAAAATTCTGGTGTGCTATCACATAGCAGGGTGAGAAGATAAAAAATAATATACCATATATTTCAAAAACATTTTCAATGTTTTCACCATAAAGAACTGATAAATTCTTAAAGAGGTACATATGGCTAACCTGATTTTTACATTACATGATATAAACATTTATTGAGCATTTCATTAGTATGTCCAATTTTTATGATCTTATATCAGTTAATACAACTTTTGAAAATTTAAATAAAAATGGCAAAAGAGAACTCTTGATTTAGGTTTTATGATTTAAATAGGGATGTGAAACACTTTTCATCCCTGGAGTTCTACATGGGCACTCGCTGTGGTGATTTATGAGTTCGTCAACAACTCCAGGGTGACTTACCACAGTGCCATAGATGGCTAGGGAGCCATTGCCCAGTTGTCGGATTCTATGGCTGATCTCAACATCTACCCCTCTTCTGCTCCAGTGGATAGTTGAAGCAGGTTCTCCTTTCACCTCACAATTCAGGACTGCATTACCACCGAGTGGTTCAATCCAGTTAGAAGGGTAATCACCTTTGAAGATGGGAGGTTCTGGAAAACAGAACAAAGCAGGTACAAAGTAAAGATAGCTGTGGATCACTTCTTGGTGAGCTGTGACCCATTTAGAAAGATAGTAAGAGGGAAAGCCACTGCAAAACTTTATGAATCACTAGACCATTTTACTGAGTTCAGTACTCTAAGGGAATTATTCCATTTTATTTGAAATTATGTCTACTTACTTTTCCCTACTTTTGAGTTGAATGTTGTATTTTCTCTTTCTTGTGAAACTGGACTAACTGGGTTAATAACTGAAGTTATATTGTATTACTACATAGAAAAAACAAAAAACTATTCCTTATAAATAAATATGAGACAAAAATGGAAAACTTTCACCTATCTTTCACATAAACAAATCCAATTGCTTTCACAAAGCCAACACGGTTCTCTGCAGTACACACATAAGTACCTGAATCTTCCTTTGACACTTTTTCAATAACAAGTTCACTGTATCCACTGACACTGTCAAAGTGGGCTGAGGGAAACAAGTTAGGAAACAACATAAATGCTTTTCAATATCCTAGAAAAAAAAGTCACAACAGTGTAGTATTTTGCAGGTTAGATTTATGAGTCAGTCAGCAACTGAACCAAAGAGATCTCATCAGGCCATTAGACAAGAAAGTGTTTTCCAAAGATTTCTTGCTCTCAGCTGTTTACCATGTCTATAGACACCTGTTTGAAGAACGAAAAATAGCTTAAGGAACAGGAAAAGAGAATGAAAACAAACATTCTTCAAAAATTATTTTAGATTAAAGTACATCTTTCATCTCCATGTGTTGCTTAGAACAGGCTCATAGTGTCTCTGGGTTTAAAAAACCATTCATTCAGAAAGACAACATTTTCCATTCCATTTATCTCATCACTTTTCCTCCCAAACAATTTACATCAAGAACATGAACACCTTTTCAGTTGTAATTCAACTGACTTGTCAGGTCAGAAGGGAAATCATGAAAATATATGCTTGTTATGTAATAATGACAACAGGATTAAATTTGTAATAATTTAAACTTCTTCCTAAATCATAGATGGTGATGACATAAACATTTACAAAGGCAATTATAATATTTGGAGGAGAATGTAAGATAAACATGCCCACTCTTAAAACAACTAATACTAAGTAAGATTCTAATTAACTCTAAGCAAAGCAGCCAGTATCTAATTGTTTACTTTGTATATTTTTCCTCATTTTTTAAAAAATTTGTGTTGCTGAATATAAACTGGAAAATTAAGCTTTAAAAGTTTAAATAGCTAAATAGTACTACATCTTCAGAAAACAGTACTGATCAGAATTTCTAGAGATTGTCTTTCTCTAGTGAGGTATACTATGTTATTACTAAGATAACATAGTTGGTGAGTTCTAGTCATTAATATACATTTTTACAACAGAAAAATGCAAACTTATTACTGCTTTTCCAGTAAGATTTCCAGTAAATGCTAACAGTGCAGTACTTCAGAACTCAAGTTTGGGACAGAAAAACTTATTATTACTGACAGTGTCTTTAGGCTGATCACAAAGACTAATGAATAAGTAGCTGTTTGTCTTTCCAGGGATGAGTGTTCCTGGGATCCAGAACTACATTAACATGCAGTGGTACATAGTGAATAGAAGTTTTCTACATAAATTGAACTACACTATAATGTCTCATACATTGAGAAGCAAAGACTTCTGTAAAATTAAGTGAATTTCTAGGACTCTAACAATAGCCAACTTCTCATGGAGAGAGGGACTATGTTTTAGGCTGAAAACTATCTACTTACAACATGCAATATAAAAACCTGTATTCAACTTAACCTTTCAGAAGAATAAACAGTACATATATACTGGGTAAAGGGTAAAATCCAAGCATAGAATGTATTTTACAAAATGTAAAGCAATCAATTCTTCATTTTAACTTTGCAATCAATTCCCACAACTAGAGGAAATATGGTCTAGACTTCAATACAGGTGCATTTATTCATTTCTGAAGAATTAAGTCACTCCCCTGGAATAATATTGTTATTGAAGGTCCATGTTAGTTTGGGCAATGGAATGCCAGTTGCTTTACAGCTTAATCGTAGCTGCTCTCTTTTATTTAATGACACATCTCCAGGAAGTTCAGTGAAAGTGGGGAGAACATGAACAGTCAGGGTGACAGTGTGTGTGTCCTCAACTGCAGCATTGCTATCAACACAAGTATAGGTGCCAGAATCTTCTGGCTAAAATTAAAAAAAAATCATAGTGCTAAAATGCCACTTTCTAACATTATATTACACAAAATACATGAACTTGCTCCCCAAAGGAGAACTCTTCAATGGAAATTGAAATTTCCATTTTCTAGTCTGAAGCATCAGGATAGTTTTTGTTTAACAGAATTGCATATGGGAGTTTAAATATAGGCCCACAGAGGACAAAACTACAGCAATCATTTTATAGCAATTAGATTTCAGAACATTTAAACTCTAAAGCTTGCTAAACATCAAGCGTATCACTTCTGCAATGTACAACTAACGAACAAATAACTCCAAAGGCTGATAGCAAGCATTCTGACAACACAGTGGGGTCTTTGGGTAAGGTGGTACCAAAAACTACCAAAATAACCAGAGGAAATGGCAAGAGTTGGGGCAATCTGACCTACAATCCTGGAGTTTCACTTGCTAAGTCCAATGGCCAGCATACATCTTTCATTTTACTTGACAGATTGGCAGCATTTGACACAATTATGAGTTCCTTCTTTGAAACCTTGTCTTCATGTCTTCTGGATTCCCAGCTACCTCAGTGGTTGTTCCTTCTCTTTCAACATTTGCTCACTTTTCCTCAACATTAATGTCTCACTGTTAGCATGTGTGAGGATTCAGTCTTTGGTCCTCTTTTTGTCTCTATCTGCACTCTGTTTCTTGCTGATCTCATCCAGTGTCCTTGCTTTAACTACCATCTCTTTTCTGATGACAACTAGCACATCTGGCCCAGATCTTATTTCCAAACTCATTCACTGAGCTTCTCATTCTTCATTCCAGTTCTCTGTATGCCGAATTGATACCTGATGGCTATGGGTGGTACAGGAAGGAAACTGGGACTCAATAGAAAAAAATCATTACTTATGTCTCACAATTATTTGTCTCAGCTGATGATTATTTCATCCTCCCTTTGGCTTCAGATATTTGAGTCAGCCTTTATTTTGTCTTCTCAAACCCTACTTGTAATCTTTCAGGACATGCTGACTTCAAAGTTTGAGCAAAGTCCTATACTTCCTCTTCTCTGCTTACATTATGCTTTGAGTTCTGTCATTTCTCATCTGCCTTCCAAATGTTTTCCCACAGGTCTCCCTGCTTCTGTCTGTGCCTCCCTACTATTGATTCTCATTCTCCAGAAACATAAAGCAAATGACATTGCTCCACCTGTTCAAAACCTGCAGTAGATTCTGACTTTTACTAAGTAAAAGTCAAAATTGTTCCAATGATCTGTAAGACTGTATGTGATTGTTCTCCATTTTTTCTCTGACTTCTTTCTCATTTCATTCTTTCTTTACTTTCACTGGCCACCTGTTTTTCAAATACACCTGGCCAGTACCACTTAAACTCTTTGCTCTATCTGTTTTCTCTGCCTGATCTGCTCCTTTTTAGGGATATTTGTTTAGCTATGTCACTTCCTTCAGATTTTGCTCAACTGCCACCATTCCAATGGGGACACCATTCTATTTTAAACTGTAACCTGCCCTGGTCCATCTTCAGAGACCATTTACCTCACTCTTCTTTTATTTTTATAACACATTTTGTTCTGACATTGTATACACTGTTTTACCTTTATTTTAGTTTTTTTCCCATCACGTATCTCCTTCTTCTAAAATGAATTCAATAAAGGCATGAATCTTTGATTCTTTGCTCCCTGGTTTATAAATATGTGTTGAATTGATGACTCCATGCTTCTAGATGCATTAAAGTACATTTGGCAGACTTTATTCTTCTTTTTTAAATTTAAGAATACAATTTCTTTGGTGATGATCCACCACAGAATTAGAAATATAACATAAAACTTATAATCATTCATTATAGACACAATCTAAATTTGGTTGTATATTTTTAAAAAGGCTAGCAAAAATGAATCTTATTCCACATAAAGGTCTCCCCATTCTATACCACTTAACTGTCCTTAAACACCCAGGTTGTGACAACTTAAGTTTATAATCAAGGTTTTGTGGAAATGAAGTATTTAAAAATCTGAGTTATACATATTATTAAGAAACACATTTCTCATATTATTTATGTTACTCCTCTCAGATTTATAAGTTACCTTACTGTCGGTATTCTTTTAATGTATCTGAATCATTATTTCACTGAACTTTTTTACTCCTCATTTAATTAAGGTCTAGAAATGATTGAGAGACCAAAATCAGTGTTCATGGACATAACGGTAATGCCCATCAGAAACACTAAGCCATTTAAACAAATCAAAAGATTTATTTTCATTTTTATCCACTCTAATATGCACTCTTGTTGTTTTTAGCATCTCTGAAACCTTGACAGTCTGCTATGCTTCACTTGGCTGTATTCTTTCTTTCTCAGTGCCATATAGAATTCTGTGCATCTTATGATTGATGGAAACATAGATTTGGGTAAATGCAGTGTTCGTTGGCATAGCCGCTTGAGTCAGAGCCTGATGACATAGTCTGCCGTGAGTGAAGGCTGTGTACCCAGAATTCTCAGTCTGGCTAATTGGCTGAGATTATACTCTAAAGTGAATATGGCCAGTTTTATCATTGTAACCTTTTCAAATTTAATCCCAATCAAATGTTGCAATGAAATGTAGGCATTTTGAAGGGTTATAAAATACAACAATATATGCACAAGGACTCTGAAGTTGACTCACATTTTAAGCATTTCTTGCATTTGTCATCCAGTGTTGATATTCTCAATACACACAGTAAATTTTTAAAAATCATACGTGTGTATCTTTCTATAGATTTCCCTTAAAGTGGGCTACTTGAAAGTCAGATGCTCTCAAAAGCTACTATTCTACAGATCTGGAAGGGTACAATCTAAGAATATTCAAAAAAACAAATCTTAGTTTGAATAGGGCCATAAAGACTTAAGTTTTCAAGTCGGTGATTAGAAAGACTTGTTAAAAAACCCTGTTTTTCATTGTATTTGCTTTAAAAAACCTCTGTCATTCTTACATTTCCTTTCTTTTGATCACTATTATGAACAGATACAAGCAGAGAATACTGCACAGACACTGAGAATTTTTCCTGATAGGCAAAAGAGTTCCTCAAAAGTAAATCAACAATTTTAGAAAGAGGCCATTTATTAGTTCCTACTATCTGTTAAATACTATTCTCATTCCAGGGATATGAAAATGAAATATATGTACAATTAATCTTGAAACCCAAATTTATAAGAGTATTTTCTGCCATTATTAAAGAAAATATTTCCAAGTTGAATTCCTATAAACAAAAAGGTGACTTAACCATCTGTCTTAAGGTATTCATATCTGTTCAGCTTACCATAACATTTTCCACCACAAGTTCTCCATATGGTTCAGCAATACATTTGCCTAACAGGTTAGCTAAAAGAACACTGGTTTTTTTCCAGTTAATCTCTGGCGTGGGAATTCCATCAGCTACACATGGGAGGATGGCTTGTGAGTTCTTGTTGACCATGTAGTGGACTTCTGTACTTCGGATCCTGGGTGGTACTATCAAGAGTTTTAAAAGGTAATTATCTAAAATTAAAAACCTTTATTTATGTTGAATATTAAAACACAAAAGACTCTTTGGAGGGTAATTTTTCTAGAAAAACTAAAAAAATCTATTAAGACTTTTATTTTGCTTAAGAAAGCACCTATATCTTTGATGATGGCAAGAACTCTAATATATTTGACTTTATTGAATTATATTTATTTACATTTCAATTTATGAGCGAATAACTGGAAATCTTTAGATTTTATTTGGCTTTTTTGACTTGAGTTTCTTCTGCTTATTGTAGTAAAACAAACAAACCAAAACCCAAGCCAAAAGTACTTCTAGGGTTGTATAATTTCTGGATCTGTCTCACACATAAATAGTGAGAGAATGAGCTAATCAGAGTCACTATAAAATACTGCAAAGCGCTCATCAGATACTGAATATCACAAAGTGCTATGGAAAAATATTTATGGCTGTATTTCACATGTGTTACTACAGATGCCAGTAAAAGCAGATCAAGACAAAACTAATTCATTTTTATTACTGTCACATAGGAAATTTTTATAGTGACTTATAACTCCATATATAGCAATACCGAATACTTTCTGTGACTCAATCTCCCACTTACCCCAATTGGAACTTAGGCAATATGGAGATGAATTGAATATGTTAATGACTTAAAAATACTTTAGTGAACTTAGATTTTACTAATAAAGAAAAGACTTTAGTGCAAAAAGTAAAAATATACTCCCTTACTGAAATAACAAAATTCTGGAATTATTTGGACATCAGTGAGAAGTAGACTAATCTTTTTTTTTTTTCTTTTTTTGTGGCACTGGGGTTTGAACTCAGGGTCTCATTGTTGCTAGGCAGGTGCTCTACCACTTGAACCACTCTGCCAGCTCAAGAAGTAGACTAATCTTAATGATATTTAAAACAGTGACAACTGCTGGCCTCAGCAGAATTAAAGCTGCTATGTAGACTTTAATTTTTCATTGTTAACTTCCTAATTACATCAGTAAATATACAAACATTAATATATGTATTAACATAGATAACTTGGGAAACAAAAATCTATTTTTCTGAATGGTATCATAAATATTCACTGTGTTTTTCACTAATCTATGCTGCGTTTTCATTATCTCCTTCATCTTGGTTTTCTTTGGGTTTTTAGTTCTCTTTTTACTAAGGATTATGGGATACAGCACCAGTATATTTGTTTCACATGTTTTTGAAATGAAATAATCCAAGGCTATGATTTCATAGCTGATTTTATGGTTGGCTACCTGCTGAGCATTTCAATATGCAGTGTCCTTATTTTATTATTTTATAAATAATTTGAGAATAAAAAACATGTCCTTTGACCTACTTGTTACCTAGAAGGGTATTTTCTAAGTTGCTTAGGGCTGAGATTTTAGCATTGAATGTTGGTAACAAAATCTTATCCTTATTGTATTGTGAGCAGGGATTATGGGTTGCATTTAAAAACTTATTAACACGCCCTTTGTTTTTTGGTACACAGGGAATTTTGATAAATTTTCTACAAATTGCTAAAAAGAAAGAATTATTTATTTGAGCATAAAAGGTTAATGTATATTAATTAGTTCAATTATAATTAACTGAAAAGCAGGAAGGTTATTTGGAAAATTCATAAGTGATTTTTAATTTTGGCTAAATTATTCAATTAAAAAGGATTACACTTCAAATTATTATTGTAACTGTGCAATTAGAGTAAATTAAAGCACACTTGAAAACTAAAAAGTTCTGCTTCACAAGCACTCAGTCCTGAGTTCAAATCCCAGTCCCACCAAAGAAAAAAGTTCTAACAAGTTTTTGAAAATATTAAAAAACAGAAGTTACTCATTAAGAGTTACCTCTGAAAATAGTGGCTGAAAACAGTTTACCTAGACATTATTTCCTACCGCTAATATTAATAAGGATTCTGTCTTTATTCTTAGAATGTATAATGAAAACTAAAGTATTTTGATGCTAATTTTTAGATACTGTTAGTGTCTTAAGACAAAGGAAAGGAGGACATAAGATATAGAAAAAATATACAGATTAATATTATGCTACTTTGATAAACCAAATAGCTTTTCAGTTCCCATTAGGTTCAAACTTCATTTATAATTAGGTCATAATGCAATTAGTCTTGGGCCAAGAGGACTGGAAGCTTCAAGAAGGGAAGCAGAAGAGTCAGAGAAAGCAACTGGCCTCCTTGTAGGCCAAAGGCAGGTCCCAAGAACCTCAGTGTGAAGGGATTATTGGCCACACATGAATGTTTCTGATAACATTAATACAATCTGTTTCTCACTCACATATGTCCACACGTGTGCACAGAAGACAGATTTGAAGAGCAAATGCCCCTACATCCCTCCCACTGGCTTGTTGATTTCTATGGTTTTGATTTCCATCAGTTTTGCTCTTGGTGGTCTTTTCTCTTCTCCATGGTAATGCTAGAGAATGACATAATTTGTGTTCAACAAACTACCGTGGACGGTGAGCTTGGTGTTCATGCTACTGGATCTTGCCACGTTAGCTGCCATGCACGTGTACTGGCCCGTGTCATCAGGCTGGGCAAATGCTATCTGCAGAGCCCCAGAGTTGAGGGTGCGCTGGCGGATGGACTCCACAACTGCATGTCCATCTTTGTGCCACACGGTCTCAGGAGGTGGGACCCCATCTGCTTCACACGGCAGTGTGACAGGCTTGTCCACAGCAACGACATACTCCTTTGGAGGAGTTGTAATGACTGGGGGAACTCAAAAGACAGAAGATACAAGCATGTGTGCATATATCACCCACGACACTGCTTCTGTAGCAGAACAACAGTGATGAGATACAAAATCCTGCCTCCAACCTATCATTAAAAAGTACTCGTGTTTATTTTGTTTAGAACATTAAAATCCATTGAACCTATTTCAGAATATTAGTCTTGATAACTGGCAAATAAAGGTAAGTGATAGTCAACCTGAAATGAGGAGCTATGCATATTCATGAGAACTTGTGAGCCTAGAAAATTTAGGCTATGTTAGCAGAAGTATTTTCATTAACATACATGAATTGTGTGAGTGTCTTTAGGTACTTAAGCCTCCAAAATAGACCCATTCAAATTTTGGAAAATATTCTGCTTCCCAGAGATTCTTTTATTCATGCATTTCTTAAAGAATTTAGCGTGATGTTCAAACACAATGGTAATACTTAAAGAGTACTATTTGACTGCAGGAATAAATGAGCAGATTATGGAAAATAATTATCTCAATATACCTTTCTTAATATAGCTCTTATTGTGCTTTCACCTTTTCCCTAGAAGGAGAACTTTATGGTTTCTTTTTGGTATCTGTGAATTGCCAATGTCCCTTGTGCTTTGAGGCTGTCCTTAGGTACAAGAAGGGTAATTTGAATGTAAGCAGAGTACTGCTATGATGGTGTGACAACTGAGACAGCTAAATGACTAAAAAAGGTGGGTAACATATACAGTGTGAATACGTTGAATAAAGGTATTCTTCCTGTTACAGGTGAGATTTTATTTATTACACTACTCAGAACAGTGCACAATTTAAAACTTGTTATTCATTTCTAGAATTTTCCATTTCATCTTTTCACTCTTTGGTTTATTATGGGTAACTCAAACCATAGTTAATGAAGTGACTTTGGTACCAAGTAAAGTGTCACAGAAATTAAAAATATGACCAGATACCTCAGTTGTCTTACACAGACAATTTGTTTTTAAAAAGCACATTAAACTTTCTTCTTATAAAGATAACAGAAAAACAAGTCAGAGAATGCAGACTAAGAGTGTTGAGAACTATGTGGCATAATCATCTTAGATTTATGCATATTTAGTATTCATTGTTATGCACAACTCTGAAGACATAGGCATGAGTTACTCAGGTACCTTGGACAGTTAACTTGATTTTGCCCAAGGCTGTCCCAGCTGGGTTCTGAGCCACACACATGTAAGTGCCAGCATCCTCTCAATGGCTCTGGAGATCTGTAAACTGCCGCTAGGAAGAACTGCGTGGCTTTTGCCTGCATGACAGATACAAAAGCAGAGTGGAAAGGAGTTTTTATTTTCCTTTAAACATCACACCGACTTCTCAATTACAAAGCACTGCACGTGGCAGGGTTTTCTGAAAAAAATGATGGTAGGTACCTGAGGTGAGAACATTGAGGCCTTCTTTTTGCCAAGTAATGAAGGGGCTGGAGGTCCCTTTGGCTTCACACGGCAGGGAAATGGAGTTGTTTAGAATGACGTCTACTTCCCTTGGCTGGGGCTGAATGACTGGAGGCTCTAGAAAAACCAACCAAGAAAGATCAGTCCTAGTTAATGGCTGAAATGCCTGTTATAGTCATAAGCTTACAAATGCCCAAATCCACAATTCTGAAATATTACCAATTTGATTATCCAAGAGAAAAGTGAAGACTGGCCACATAACATTCTTTGCATCTTTTTGTGATAGTGTTTGCATTAGAAGAACTGCATTGGGAGACTAGAAACAGGTTATAAAAATCCAAGAAGAAGAAAACTACCTCCCAGGCTTTCATATCCTAATTAAGATATTACTGTGGTTTACAGCTCTAGACAGTTCCATCTTTCAAGAATAAATATGACTTGAAACAAAATCAAATACAAGAAACAAAGGTACCCAAAGTCCCAAGCTCAGCAAGCTTTTTAAAAATTATTTTTTATTTTTGTGGTGTTGGGGCTCAAACCCAGGGCTTCACGCATGCTAGGCAAGTGCTTTACCACTGAGCTATCCACCCAGCCCACCCAGCAACCTTTCCCTGAGGAAAAACCTTCCATACCTAGGACATGAAAGGTCACATGTCGGTATGCAGACCCCGCTGCATTCCTAGCAATGCAAATATATCTTCCTGCATGTTTTAATTGGGGGCTGGTATTTCAATTGCTCCTAAATAAGAAAAAGTTTTCATCTATATGCACCTTTATTTTTCTAGTTTGATAAATTACATCTCTCATTTTTGTGTTTTTCTGCACCTAGCAGTGGTACTGGGTTTATATTTGTACTTGTACACCCTGCAGCGACTATCATGACCTTTTTATTATTAGTAACATAATTTATATACCATAAGCACCACCCACTCCAAAGAAGCCTGGTGTTCATTTATAGTCACTCCCCACTCCCAACCAGCCATCAGTAATCTACTGTCTGTCTGTACAGATTTGCCTTTTCTAAACACTTCATGTAGGTGGAATCATACACTATATGGTGATTTTGTGGCTGACTTCTCTGTGAGCATAATGCTTTTAGACTCATCTATTGCATAATGTGTCAATGTTTTACTCTTTTTCACTGCTAAGGAGAATTTCATTTTGTGGACATACCACATTTTGTTTATCCATTCACAAGATGCTAGATATTTGAATTTTTTCCACTTTTTGGCTATTGTGAATGACTCTGTATGAACATCTGCACACAGTCTTTGTACAGACATTTATTTTTATATCTCTTGGGTAGATACCTAGGATTGGAGTTGCCGGGTTTACGGTAACTCTGCCTAACATTTTGAGAAAATTCTGAACTTTTTTCTTAGCACAAAACTTTGTGATTATGCTGAAGAGCGGTTAGCTTATATTTTATTATTTGAATTGCTATCAAGGTTTCTGATACAGCAAAAATATTTTGCTTAAAAGCAAAGTTGCACCCCCAAAATACATCTTATATTATTTTTCCACTATTAAAAATACATATGTATCCTCCTAGAATAATATGCATACGTTTATGAAGTCCCAGGATAGTAGTGACTACTTTAGTTTATCTCCAGTGTGCCTGCCATGTGCCGGGTAGGTATTTAGAAACACCAATGTGAATTGCTTATACTTCTGTTTACAGAAGTAATTTTTTCTACCTCAAGACTACAAGTTGTATCAATGGTGGTGACTGCTACTTGCCCCACATTGACAATTACAGTATTTAGCACCTGGCCTTCCTGCTAAATTATCCAAACCTTGAAAACAAGAACCTTGTCTTAGTTTGACTGCCTCAGAAACTTAGGAGAGCATATAGCTTGTCTTATGCACTTGTGTTCTTTAAATAAACATCTTATTTGGTCAATGGCAAAATGTGACACACAGGGAAGCAGAGAATTTACTAAACATTGAGTTGAGTATTGACGCACACTTGCAGTGTTCAAGCTTATTATATTCAGATGAATTTTAGCTGTTATTCATGGTTTCCACACTTCTTTCCTTCTTGCTTTTCCTAGTTCCCCTCCTATTTTAGTCCCTATTTCCCAGATGCTCAAGTTTAGAAATACAGCTGTATTTCATTTTTATTTTGGTGCAACAAAGGCCAGGGAAGGCCATTCATTAGCAACTAATCCAATCAACAGATGTGGAATCACTGAGATGGTCTCACCTGAGGACAGAAGCCAATAGCCTTCTCTGCTGGGAAGCAGTCTCACACCATTTTTGGTCCAGTGAATAGAAGGAGATGGAACTCCTGAAGCAGTGCAGGCGATTACTGCTGGGGCCTGCCTGGTTACTGGGAAGTCTGTAGGCTCGTCAGCTATGGCAGGAGGAACTAAAACAACAATAATGTCAAAAGGAAAGAAAAGCACATATTTCCAAACCTCACACATTTCCAAAAGAGTGATTGTTAGGCAAGTAGGAAGGGAAGCCATCTGGTGAAGCTTTGGAATAATGAGGTGATAGCATTATAATACCTTGTTTTTATGATACTGGGGTTTGAATTCAGGGCCTCCTGCTTGCTTAGCAGGCACTCTACCACTTAATCTATACCCCCAGCCATTTTTTGCTTTAGGTATTTTTTGAATAGGGTCTTATGCTTTTTGCCCAGGGCCAGCATCAGGTCACAATCCTCCTACTTACGCTTCCTGTACAGGTAGGATTACAGGTCCTACCACAGAGCTTGTTTGTTGAGATGGAGTCCCACTAACTTTTTGCCCAGGTTGGCCTCAAACCATGATCCTCTGATATGCCTCCTGAGTAGCTGGGATTGTAGTTGTGTGCCACTATGCCTGGCCCTATACTACCTTTCTTGCTAAACTAGTTGTACCTTGGACAGTGAGATGCATGGTTCTTTTATCCTCTCCAGCGTCATTTGTCACAGTGCACTCATAGCTTGCAGTGTCATCCACAGAAGGGGAAATAATGACTAGTGAACCTGACAAAAGGAGCCTAGAAGAGAGATTGCACAGCATGAGACACTATACGCCAGTTTCCACGTATTTACGTGGTAGGTACAACACAGCACTGTGCTGTTAATGGAGGGAATGGAATTCCTCCTTCTTGTTAAAATGAGCATCATTTGTCTAATGCAAACTCAGTTTAATCCTAAAGGTTGCACTAACAGCCATCCACAGGGCTTGTGGACAGAAAGGTAGCACTTTCAATGCAGCAAATTAGTCTAGGTTAGAAAACTGATCCGTATTAAGCAAAAAATGCTCTCTACATTCTAACTAATTCTTCAGACTTTCTATTTCATTGCCTCCAATGAGAGAGTTAAAAGTTCTTTTTAAAATTGTGTTTGAAATGGTAGATGGGATTTTTTTTCAATTAAATTTTCTTTCTCATATTATGTTAAGTGAAACAAGTCAGGCACAGAAAGACAAATGGCTCATGTTCTCACCTGTATGTAGAAGATACAGAGTTGGTTTCATAGAGGTACAAAGTTAGAATAATGGTTACCAGAGCCGGGAAGATGGTGTGGGGATATAGAGGATGGCTAATAGGTACAGGGGTGCAGAAGGAATTTGATTGACAACTACTAATTGACTATTTCAAAATAGGTATTAGAGAGGACTTTGGATGCTTCCAATACAAAGAAATGACTTATATCTGAGGTGACAGATATGCCAATTACCCTGCTCTGATAATTACACATTGTACACATGTATTGAAATGTCACGTGTACCTCACAGGTATGTACAATTACTATAGGCCAATTAAAAAATATATTAAAAATTGGGATGGAGGCATGACTCAAGTGGTAGAGCACCTGCAGAAAAGTGCAAAGCCCTGAGTTCAAATCCAGACACCCCCCCAAATAATTATTCTTACCTGTATGAATTCTGATTTTGGTCCACATTAAGAAGATGACCATTTTTCCTCCAGTTTATTGAGGGTTTTGGGATGCCCATAGCCTCACAAGCCAGAGTAGTTTGGACATTCACTGTTACAGTTACATTGGAAGGACCTGGAGCAATAGATGGGGGAACTAAAACAATGTCACCAAATAAAAGGGAAACACACTCAGCAAGCAGCGTGTCATTTGAAGTACTGTTGGACTGAAATTCACCAGTGGTAACTTGCCAAATAGTTATGACACAAGAAGGCTCAGAGAATTTAAATTGTGCTATCATCTATTAAGCCCAATGAGGAGGAATCATGGGTCTTGTCTGTTCATAACACATGTAATAGTGTAATATGCTTAAGTAGCCTTTGATATCAAAGCCTTCATGAACTCTCTAGTTTAGGTCATTGAAAAGCACTGGCCCAAAGTCTGGATGTTGTTTATAAACACGAACATACCATGGACCTGTAAGTCTATTTGCCTGCGATCTGTCCCAGCAGAACTGGTGGCCATACACAAATACCGTCCAGTGTCTGCGACACGTGTTGATTGAATATGAAGGAATCCATTTTCCAAGATGGAGTATCTACAAGAAAGATGATGAAGGAGGTCTCTTGAATCAGTCTCTTTTGATTATTAGATCTCACTGAGGGCAATTTTAGAGATTTGGTGAAATCTATTTAGTCTTTTTTTCTGTTTCAGATGACACATATTTACAATTACTTCAGGGGAAGAAGAGGATACAAGAGAAAGGTGCGTGGCAGACAGGCTTGTGATCTTGAATAGGCTGCAATCATTAGGCACACATAAACCTTTAAAGTTATGCTTTTAAAATACCAAGTTTTGATTCTCATATTAGGATGAAAAACTAATTTTGAACTTAATAAGACCAAAATAATGCAATAGAAAAAAGATTTAAAGACTGATACTTCAACTTCATCCTTCTGTGGAAGTGTTACCTTGCATGATTCCCAGGCAGAACAGCTCCATCCTTTCTCCATGTTATGCTTGAAGCTGCCACACCTTCAGTGAAACATTCCAGTACAATCGAGGTATTTAAGAGAGTGACAAGACTCTGTGGGCCACCCTGTGTGTGTGGAGGAACTGAGTAAGAAATAAACACAAGAACTGAGTTATACTAAAGAACGGAGCCATCACTAAAAGCCTGAAGATGTAATGGGAACTTTGAGTGAAATGTTTAGCTTTGTTTGCACTAATCTAGGTTAGTACAAATAGAATTAAAGTTTAATTTGTGAAGTCTTACTCAAGATACACTGTGTTTAAAAATAAAGAGTAGTTGGGAGGAGGATTTTTAAATCTCTTATGTGGTGTATGAAATCTGGCTCTCTGTGAGAGAGACTTGAATAAAAATTTGCTGTGGTCTGATGCAAATTAAAGATGATATTTCTTATTTCTCTTTGGCTAAATAATGGTCAGAGAATGTTAATACTGGAACAACTTCACTTTAAATAAAGAACAGAAAGTGGGCTGTTTTAATGAAAAGCACATCTGTGATTAATCACACAGTCTCAGAACATGAATTTTATTAATCACTGAGTTCATCTGGAAATAAAAAGACTGAATTTTAATTTTTGTATTAGATGTATTAGTTATGTGAGTTATGCAGTATCTTGTGAAATTTCGTATGTCAAAAGTCCAAAGGGACTTTACGGGGGGAATCTGTATTTCTTCCTAAAATTGGCAAGTTTCAGGATTTAGAGATCATAGTTAAGAAAATTACAACACTCTGCCCCTATCCAATTTACTTTCAAGCTACCATCAGTAAAGGCGAGCAAAATGATGGGCCATATGTCACCTAGAAATTTAGTGTATTGATTTCCTCAATGACTCTACACCAAAAGATACAAAACATCTGGATTTTCTTAATAATGATGGAATGTGTATATGTGTGTGTGTGTGTGAGAGAGAGAGAGAGAGAGAGAGAGAGAAACAGTATGTGAGAGTCTGTGTATGTGCAGACATTATCCTTTTAAGACAGAGTAATGTATTTCCAATTATGCCTTTTTATAATTGAGTTAATTTGCAATGCAGCCCTTATTACAAGTACTACATGTTGACTTTTTCAAAATAAATAACGTAATCACAGAGGTTCATTTAGTATGCTCATGAAAAATAGTACCATATCTTTGAATGCCCTTGGTTAAATTTTTCAACTGTGAAGCAATGAATAATGTTTCTTACCATTTATAGTGAGACCAAATTCTCTTGTGGTTGTTCCTGCTATGTTGCTGGCAACACAGGTGTAATTGGCTGTGTCTCCTAGCTCTGCATTGTTGATTTGCAAATATGTCCCTCCAGACAGGATTCTCACTGGAGGTGTTGCCTGGTTTGTATAAGTAAAACTGATCATTAAAATGTTAGGAAAAGAGAATAAAATATTATTTTATAGCATCAAAAGTAAGTAGAATGAACTGTAGAGTTGCTTTCTGCCAACATGCTTTGTTTGTTCCAAACTTTTATTGTAATGTCAAAAATCCCTGGGAACTAATTCCATGACTCTAGCTAAGTCAAGGTCATGAATAGTCTTCCAAGTCCCCCTGGCCATAATGACCCATTCAAGGACAGGCAGCTGAACTCAGGTCAAGACTATGGCAGCCCTCCTTAGGACTTTTGCTGGAAGAAACCACCAGTGTGAGGACAATCACAGGCTTCAAAGTCAAAGCTCTCAACTAGGGGCTGGCAGAATGGCTCAAGTGGTAGAGTGCCTGCCTAGCAAATTTAAGGCCTTGAGTTCAAACCCCAATACTGCAAAAAAAAAAGATTAGCAGGATAGATCAGTTCTTTTGAGATTCTGATGGTTTCTTCCTTCTTAGGTAAAGATTACATTGGATTTTAATCTGTGAGCTCTAGGAGATATATCCACAGGTCAATTTCCAGAGGATCATGAATCTAAATACTGTTTTTTTGAGCCATAACCAACTCCTAAGCAAAGACTGGGAGGAGAGAAGGCAGCTAATGAAAAGAGCCTGTGTCTGCCTCTGCAGTGCTGGATAGCTGGTGTTACTTGGTTTTTCCCACCTAGCAAATATTCCACAGCTCTTTTGTCTCAAAAATGAATCTGTGCAGCTTAGTAAAAAAGATTTACCTGTAACTGCTCTCCACTTTTGAGCCACATAATCACAGGAGGAGGCACTGCATTTGATTTACATTCCAAACTCTGTGAAATCCTGGGGTTCGTCAGTTCCCACAATATTAGGCGGTACTAGATATGAGAACAAACATCAAAGGCTTTTAATAAATCGAATGTGAAATGATCTAACTTACTGGTACCCAACAAATTTTAGTTTTGCTATATGAAATAAGAGACATAAATTTAAAACATCACTCAATTTATATTGCAGAAAACTGGAATTTTTTAAGGCTCTGTTTAGCACTTCTACATAAATCAAGTAATGACATCCTCCCAAAAATTACATGAATGATAGGATAAATAATCATGTTATTGTCAGTGTTTGACAGGTAAAGACAATGGAACACAAAGAAGTCCTTTGCCAGATTCCACACTGGGTAATTATTTTCTCTGAATGTTAAATTTAAAATGACCAAACCAGGAGCTGCCCATCAAACTATGCAGAAATACACCTAGTTTCCTTGATGCACACAAATATATTTTAGGTGATTCTGATTTACATGTCAATTATGTCAGGTCTAATTTGTGGGTGGGTGAGGGAGGAGGCTCTGAAATTCTGGACAGTTTTCACTGCCAGTCATTTCAACTATGAATAATTTGTTGACAGGGCAGTAAGTTTCAAAATCCTTAAGAAGTGTGCTGTGCGTGTGTGTTTGTGTAGATATACATGTAAGTATTACTAAGCAAGTGTACTTACAGAAATTTCAAATAAAAATAAAAAAGAAAAATATAGGGACAGGCTTTAGTCTATCAGTATTGGTGAAAATGTAGAAACTGCCTAAGTACTCCAAAACAGAAAAATAAAATTAGGATACTCTGGAATTGCTAAAAATGATGCTACAAAAATATTTATTAGAAAGACAAAAACAACTGAAATACTATATTCTGTATGATCACAGTATTTTTTTGGCAGTACTGGGATTTGAACTCGAGGCCTCATGCTTGCTAGGTAGGTAGGTGCTCTACCACTTGAGCCACTCTGTCAGCCCATGTATGATCACATTTTTTTTAAGAGACAGGGTTGCCTGGGCTAGCCTCCAACTCCTAGGCTTAAATAGTCCTGTTGCTTCAGTCTTCCAAGTAGCTGAGATTACAGGCACACACCCCAGTGCCTGGCTACGATCCCAGTTTTATAACAAAACATTTACATGTAAAAATATCACATCTTGGTATGATAAGATCATGAGTTATTTTTTACTTTTTTCATTATTATAATTTATGTTGTATTATTTGAAGTTAATGAATGTGAATTACTTATGCAGAAAAAAGATAATTAACTCAACTATTCCCAAAGAGCATTCAATTAATCAAATATATGAATCAGATTTGAAAATTATGCATTTCTTAATTTATGACCATATTTTATGATGTGCTATGTACAGCTTCTAACTATGTGTATGTGAACAGATGTAGGATTTCTTGCCCAATTACCATGCACTCTCACTAAATATTCTTTATCATCATCTCCTGCAGGACTGGATGCCAAACGTGTATCTTCCTGTATCCTCCACCTACAAAAGCCAAATAAGTCAATTTTAGAATGTTAAAATGCTGACTTTGGTAAGGACAATAAATATCCACTAGAATGAGTGTCACAATCCCACACAAAGCAAAATAGCATTAAGCAAGCACAATAATTAAAGTAAAGTATTTTTACATTTATGGTTAGTATTCTGATATAAAGCATTGCTTGATATCTCTATTATGGGAAAACCTATGTTGTAAAGGGTAGTTTTATTGTTTGATCTAACAATGATATCAGAAAAGACACATATACAAAGGACCTATAGCACCGTTCATGATAAACTAGATGCTCAATGTTTATTGAAGAAATAAATATGCATAGGTATACACTGCTGACTGAAAGTCCAATTACATTCTTACTGAAGTGAATAATAAAATTAAACATGTTTATCCAGTCAGGGGTAAAATGCCAGGTTATTAAAATCAATCACATTACTACCACATCTTGACTTACCCTTGATTTACATGGCAAAACAGAAGGGTGATATCATGTTAATTGGTTATAAACAGGGTTTGTAACAGAATGTATTCTTTTCTGGCTGAACCCAAAACCATTCTTTTTTTTTTCCAGTACTGGGGTTTGAACTCAGGGCCTACACCTTGAGCCACTCCACCAGTCCTTTTTTTCTGTGTGATGGGTTTTTCTAGACAGGGCCTAGTGAACTATTTGCCTGGGCTGGCTTTAAACCTTGATCCTCCTTATCTATGCCTCTTGAGTAGCTAGGATTACAGGTGTGAGCCACCAATACCTGGAAAGAACTATTCTTTAAAAGTCCCATGCATGGTCTCCACTGGAGGTGAGCCTTCATTCACGTGCTTGACATTTTGTAGACATAACCCGTGCAGAGAATATGGTGGAAAATGGATGCTCTTATGACTGTAAAGTGTATTTTTTAAAAGCAGGAAAGTCCTGTTTTCATTTTTTTTACTACTTGAGCATTCTTAGAATATTGGAATTTTAAAAATTCTCACATTCAAAACTGACTTTATAAAGGTAATGGAAAAACTGTTTGGAAGGCTGCAAAAATTTCTTTGAAAAAATGGAGGACTACAATATCTGGAAAAATAAATATATTTTAGAAGAACAACTCATATAAGCCTTTGATTAAGAATTTTAAAATGGTATGCCATTTCCTAGAGAAAGATTTCTGAATTTCTCATCATATTTTAAAACCTCTAACACTAACTCTTGGTACCAACTCTTGTCCATTCCTAATTAATATTGAACCCTTCATATGTCTTCACTTCATAAACTTCAACCATCATTCCTAGCTACTTTTAAAAATTTGCCTCCTCCAGGAAATATTTCCTGACAACTACTCCCTTGTTGATACCCACAGTCATTATTTGTAGCTACTTTTCTAAAGGGTGTTCTGTTAATACGGAGTTTGGAGAAACTGCAGTTAACCATGTGTATTTGCGTTAAGACTGCGCATAGGTGCTGACATGCATTGTATGTCACAAGGGAGGGAAAGATATCTGAGGCTTTCTAAGCCTATTTGATTGTAGAATGGTCCCCTCTTCCCCTTAAAATAAATCACACACAGTGTTTGATGGAAGATGTTTTAGGAAACTCATGACCCTGTCATATGATTTGGACTTTACAAATCTATTATATGTTACGAATATGCTGTGGATTAGTACACCAAAGCCAAAGTTAACACAAGTAAAATAGAATGAAGTGAGTGCTGTAACAGAGCTGTATTCAAAACACTACAAAAAACAGAGGAGTAGCACAACCAAGATCAGTCTTGACTTGATCCTATTTAGTTTTTCATTTCAATGTTATTTTAATGGTTCTCTTACTGTTTTATATCTAGTTGTATCTTATGTGTAGTTTTATTTCCCTGACACAGAGGGAAACTTCCTGAAGGGTGTTGACTCAGTAAGTGGTATGATTGCTTAACCTGCTTTTCTGCAATATTTGGAATGGAAAGGAAAGAGGGAATGGAAGGCATGTGATCTACAATGTTAGAAACAAACTGCTGAGATCCACGGGCTAGACTTGTGAACTCGGCCCAGGATTGAGAATCAGCTCCTTCACTGGGCAATGGTGAGCACTTGGCAAACACATACTTAGTCTCTCAGTGCCTTTTTCTGGGTTTGTAAAATGGAGATAAAGACATTGCCTCATAGAGTGGCTGGGAGGGTCATGAGTATGATCGAGAGGCCAGAGCTGAATAGCCAACAATTTATAATCCTTAGCACGTCTTCTCTCCACTGCCTTTCCCTTCTCTTTATCAGTAAAAACAAAAACAAGAAGTGGCTAATTTGTTATTGTGTTCAGAAGAATGACTGTCATGGTAATTATAGTAGCATCAAACAAATATTCTGTTTTTTCTTTTTCTTTTAGCATCTCCTCCACTTCTATGGCTTCAATCTGAGCACATGATGTTGTTACTTTATCTTTTTAAACTCCCCTATACACACAGTAGGTATTACTATTATTTTATCTCTGATTTACAAATGAGAGCATTAGGCTACAACTGAAGAATCTGTGTAATAAAAGGTTTACCTTTATTGGTTATGAAAAACACTGTTATAATAAAATATGCCAGTTATACTTCACTTTAATGTATTCGTATTTCAGATCAATTTCCTTAAATGTAAACTAAAAGAGCCTGTCAATTTTATTAAATTGAACATTGTTTGAAAAAAATGTTTAGTCAAATATTATTTTTTAATTTTTTTATTGCTGTACTGGAGGTACACTGAGACAGTCACAAAGGTTCTTACAGCGTATCTTAGTTGAATTCACCTCCTCTACCATTGTTTGAAAAATTGCGTCTCTTCCAGTTTTCATGTCTGCTAGTTCATCTTGGAGACAAACAGTACTCTTTGAATTCTCATATGAATGTATGTTGGAGTGCATCTTGCTGGTTAGGTAAAGAACTATTTGGCAAAAGCTAAGAGCTTCAGTAAATATACTAACACTCGAGCTGTGAAAACACGCGTAAGTTAATGGGAAGGTACATTCTTTTTTTAGAGTTTATATTAGGTACTCCTTCATCTTCCTACTGGTTGACCCAATCATGTATCATAGATGCAATCTACCTTTGGTGAAGTAGAGAACTGTGATGTACCCAGGTGCAAGGACATAACTGATTTAGCAGTTCTTATATATTAGTAATCATGCAATTTAAGTGAGGGTAAAATAAGTGTATGAATAATGACACTTACGTGAGCACTAGATATTCGAAGAAGAGCTCCTCCTTCTAAAGTTTGCACCTGATCTGTCTGTAGAAGGGGTCGGCCATCTTTCATCCAGGTAGTTTTAGGAGCTGGTATTCCAGAAGCAATACAGGGAAGTTGAAGTGGATAATTAATAATTACTGATATCTCTCCAGGTTCTTCAGATCCATTAATGTGAGGTGGTTCTATTAAAGGGAATCAAAAATAATAACAAAATAAATCTGCTGTTTCATAAAACACAGCTTATTAGAAAAACTAGAAAAGCAAATCCAACTGGAATTTACATTCATGTGATATAAATTGATAAGAACCCAGAAAGTGAAATAATTAAGCACAGCTGTCATTATTCTTTGTCACAAAAGATGTAGACAGAACTTCTGCACAAAACACATTTGTTACATCTGTGCAGGAGTAATTTTCTCTTTTATTATGTATGCTTCTAAAATTACCTTTCTTAAGAGAAGGTTAAAGAATCTAAACATTGGGAAGAAACATCAAGGTTCTTTTGGTCTAAGTGTAGTCCTGAACAGACTCCCCTGCAATGATGGTTCAGGTTTTCAATGAAAATTCCATACTCAAGTATTCAACTTACAATTTTATGAGGCAGTCAAAAGAACCATTGGACAGTGCCGAGGGTTAGCTGGGGGTTTTGTTTTAAATCAGGCACACAGAAGAATGAGTCATAGCACAGGATCTGGAGTCAGACTGAGTTTAAATCTCAGCACCAACAATTATTTGCTTAGTGGAACCAGGCAAATCTCCAAAATGGAGATAGAAAGATTACAAACCTAACAGGATTACTGGGACCCAATGAGACAAACTACACATTTCTTTTGGATTTCTGCATCTGTTCTGTTTTATAATTAAAAGCTTAAAAAGTTATCACTGCTACAATCTGTACAATAGCTATTGGTATTATCATTAAAATCTGTGTCCTAAAACTTTTTTCTTTTTCTCATTTTTTTCATATTACAATTAAGAAGTCAGAATTTAATCATTGTGTCACATAACCTCTTTTTATACTATCTAGTTTTTCATAATGCTGTCAAAATATATTTTAAGTAAGTTTAAGATTGATCTAAGATTGCCAATTAAAACATTTTAATGGCTACATGTTGCATACTGAATTAAACAAAAAGCCTGATCAGGGCTTCCAAAGTTTCTGCAACCTGGTTTTAATCTAACTTTGTATTCCTATCTACTTTTAATGTTAGACTTCAAATTAGGCTACTTTTTCCTCTCAACAAGCTCAGTTCTTTATTGTCCTAATAGTACCAGCACTCCATAACTGAACACACTGAAATGTTATTAAGGTTACATAAATGTCAGTAAGTTTATTTGTAAAAACCAGAAATCCTTTCTTGATTCTTTCAACTAACTGTAAAATGTGGGTCTCTTTCATTTCCATAGCATGATGTACCACTTGAAAGCACTTATGCAATTCTCCATTTGACTACAATTAATCCTTTATTCCTTTTATTTATTACTTACTGGATATAAAGGTTAATTAGACATTGCCTCACCCCTCACGTTTATGATCACTAGGTTTAAAACAACAGTAACAATAGCAACATAATCCCTACTAGTTCAAATTCCACTCTTTAGATCTTATATGTGGTAAGTGATTGCAAACTATTTTATGTTTGGCCCATATACCTTATACTTGGGGCAAAGTGGAGTTGTCCATACTCTGAGGACTCTAGAACTTACATATCCAGTCTAAATCTGGGTTCTGAAGTCCAGATTCATAAAATCAATCATTACATAAACATTTCCATTTGGATATTTAAAAACTATTTCAAACTCACTATGTATATAGACTGAGCCTGTGGTCTTACTCCCTAAAACCTGGTCATTTTCTTACAATCCCTTTATCTATTTCACATAAGCCAGAAACTAGGAGTCATCCTTGATCTCTTCTTCATTACTCCCCATGTACAAATCCATAGCCAAGTTCTAATACTTTTACCTGCAATTATTTCTAGAAAATACCTTTTACTTTTACCTTCATCACTTCAATCTGAGCTACAGTACTGTTTACTTGAACTAATGTCTCTTTCTTCCTGGTTGTAGGTGCCTACCTATTAGTTATTTCTTCCTTTCTTATTAGAATACCATAATTTTGTTAGATCTAGAAATATATTTTAAAAATATATATCACAGTTTCTTTAGAAGACAGCAGATGTGTGAAGCTTTTGACCAATAAGATGTGGTTTTTGTGGAACTCCTAGGAAAGTCTGTAGGGCTGGCAGAGTGACTCAAGAGGTAAAGCACCTACCTAGCTAAGCATGAGGCCCTGAGTTCAAGCCCCAGTACCATCCCTCTCCCCATCACACACTAAAGGAAGTCTGTAAAGGGGTAACTCCTTAGAAAAAGGCCCTCCTGATTTTTACTGCTCTGTCATTTTCACAAGTACAGGACCACTGCATTATACTGGGGATGAGCAGACATTGTACGATCATTGATGAACCATGACAGAAAGGCTAAAAGACTGCAAAGATCTGAATTGCTGAGCCCATGCAACAACAGCTAATCTCCAAATCTTACTCAAGGAGAAAAACAAAAGTTCTTAGGGCTGAGGATGTAGTTCAGTAGTAGAGTGCTTGCTTGAAAAACATAAAGCCCTGGGTTCAACCCATAGCACAAGAGCAAAAAGTTCTTTCTTTAAGCCAGCATATTTATTCACAGCCAAACACAATTTCTAGTGATACACTAGACTCTCAGAATCCATTTCTGCCCTGCTTTGAACAGCTTTTCACTGGCAGTAGAGTGGTCTTTGATTTCAAGCTGCAGATCTACTCATGCCATTCCACTTATTAAAACTTTTAATGATTTCTCATTGTTACAGAATTAAAAACCAAACTTCTTCATGTGGTCGACAAAGGCCATTGTGGCCTAGACCCTGTCAACCCCACTTAGCTTTGCTTTGTATGCTGCTCTTTCTTGGTTTTGCCATTTGAGCCAAACTTTACTTTTGCAGAACCACTAATATACCATGGCACCTCCCACCACATGGACAGAATTAAGCTAAAACATTTGCATTTTGAGTAGTAGCACTGCTCTATGTAAAGAGCTTTTCAAAATATAATGGAATTAATTTTCAACAGATGCTGAAATTTCTCATCTTCTAGCTGAGCCAGTTTTCAAATCTGTTTTAAGGAAGCATTATTCTTATAAACTCTTTGCTGGGAAGACTGTTCTTAGTATCCTACTCCAACAGTATCATTCTTGCTTTTCTCCTTCATTTGCTTCAGCAATGCACTGTTCTATGACTCTGATTCTGGATTCTGGAAGTCCTACAGGAATATTCTTTCTCTCTTTCTTCACTGTCACATGGTAGACAAGGCTGCTGTATCATCAGAATACAATTTCTTCAAGTCTTTCTTCACTGTATCACCCAAGAGTATTTGGAAATGAAATCTGGCTGTAACATATTCCTTCTTATGATTCTCCTTGTCTTTTAACAAAGTCTGAATTGCTTCAAATGTTTCTAAGGCCCTTCACAGTTTGGTCTCTGCCCACATATAGTTTCAGTCATGTTTATTCCTTTCCTATTCAGTTCACGTGAATACAAAGTCAAAACTTAAGCTCCATCATCTCTAGGTGAGAGACAGGCAAACGTCTCTAAATCCCCACTCACCTCTACTGCCCCATTCAGGGCTCAGATTTATGCTCGAGGAGATCTAGTGTGGAATTCACCACCCCAGAGAATGTTATTTTGATCTATGAGCCTCATCATGACCAAAAACCATTACTTGTTCAATATCTTTGCTTCCCCCAGATGTAGAAACTTGAGGGTCATGACTTCATCTTTCTTATTCTGTGATGCATTTGAGTATCCACCACACAATGTATCACATGGCAGGTATTCGTAATTATCTGCTCAATGATGATGAGAAACATACCTAGCACATAACGTATACTCAACAATTAATAGTGTGAATTAATGTGTGAATAATGAGGCATAGGATCATCTTATATCATCTATTGTTGTGCATTTTCCATGAATCAGTGTATAGGGATTTGTTACCCATTCTCCACCCCTTTCAGACACATTTTCTTTTGTCTTTTGCATCTAACTATCCTGCAGAATCTCTTCAACTACCACTCTTCATTCTCTGAAGTCCCAGCATTAAGAGAGTATCTCACTCTGTTTATTTAAATATTGTTCCACTTCCATCAATACTTAAAACTTCCATTAATGCAGCTCAAAAGTAACAAGTTCTGTTCAATTCAATCCAACAAACATACATTAAGAGTCAGATTCATGCTAAGTACTGGAAAGACAGCAATAAGTAAGATGCAATACTGTCTTTGTTATCACAAAGTTTAACTAGAGATGAAGCAGACTTTTAAAGTTGTATAAATAATTAAATTTGAATATGTGCTCTGAGAATGATTACAAAGCACTCTGAAAACATAAGGTAGACCCTCCTAAGACTTGTCAAAATTATTTTTGCTGTTCTCTAAAGGGTGCATTTCTGTGCTATGAAAGGAGCCTGGCACTTTCCCTACATTATAGCAAAAAAACAACATTCCAAAAAAGTCTTGATTATTGAACTAGCTTGCTTCATTCATCTTCCTTTCTCTTTTGAGGTCAAAGTTTTTGCTTCAGGAAAACGGTGTGATTTCTCTTTATGCTATTTGTTTGTGTGTAAAATGTTGGATTAAATATTTTAAATATTTACTTTAAAGGCACATGAGAGCAAACAGACTATTTGAAAAGACTTTTCCAACCATGACCTACAGATTGGATCATTTAAAACGTTGGGATAACATACAATGCTATAAATATTATCTTTTCTCAAATCAAAATTTCTTATCAAATATGCTTTTAGTCCTTGGAAAAAGTTGAAATGTTATCTATTAACTGGATTATAAGATTTTTTTCAGTGAATTAATCTTATGAGTAGAGTTCTGATCTTTTCACAGATAAAACATTAAATTTAGTATGTTCAGATGAAAGTAAACTTAATTATAAAGCAGAAATAGAAATAAAGTTTACAAAACTTGTTCTACAGCAAATGGTTCTAAGAATTATACTTATTTACTAAAACTTAACTTTTACTGACTTTCAAACTATTTTGTATTTGACAGAATGTTTACATACCCAGGACCTTTAGAATAAAGTGCTTGCTGACTTCTCCAGCATCATTGGAGGCAATGCAGGTGTACCGTCCTGAATCTTCAGTCTCGGCTTTGATGAGCTGAAGGATCATTCCTTGCGTGCTGACCGTTAGGTGGGTGTCAAGCCCCAGAGGCTGGCCATCTCTGAGCCAGGACATACTGGGGGGTGGGGTTCCATCTGTGAAGCATGTCATAGAGGTGGAACTGCCTCTCACGATCGTGATTTCCTCTGTTCCCATTGCACTGTCCATATCTGGTGGCACTGGAAATGAAACAGGCAAAATTTATACAGCTATTGTAATTTGTGACAAATTTAAATAACCTTATGTTTTTTCTATACAGTGAAATATACTTTCACAGCATATGACAAATTAGTGACTACAAAAACATCTATTATGCATGTTAATTATTAATCTTCCAAATATTAGCAATGAAACCTCAAAATTGTTTTCTCATGGAATATATAATCAACGTGTTCTAAATTTTGATGATCTTTCAACTTGTTAAATTTGTTTCTTTGTTATGTTATACTAGTTATGATAATAGTTCCAACAGCACATTTAAAACTACTTCATGCAGAAAAAATAATCTCAAGTTCTAGAGTAAGTTTCATGTACTAAGGTATGGAGCAGCAAACCTCAATATTTCAAATATAGAAGGTTTTGAGTTCTTCCTAGATGCACATATACACAGAGATAAACACATGCACATGTATCTATTCATATTTTAAATACTCTAAATGAACTGATAATATTATTAGAGAAAAGATTTGACTTTTTGTTTGTATGACAGACTAGTCTTGTGACTAGATCAAAATGCTATTTTAGAAACTACATTTGTTTTAGTGCAAAACTCTGGATCAGAAGAATTATTTTGATAGAGAGACAGTATGGTCCAATAAACTGGACACTTTGGGAGAAAACTCTTCTTCCCTAGTTAGGGAGACAGGTTTTCACCAATTATTTTTCATAGAAGAAATCAATTTCTAGAGATATGCTTGTTGCTTAATACTGGACACAGAATAAAGTAGCAAGGTCATTTCTGTGACCTACCAAGCACTTGAAGGCTGTAGTGCTTATTATCCACCCCAGCTCTGTTGGAGGCCACACAAGTGTACACAGCTACATCAGACACCTGAGCTCTCACAATCCTGAAAAATGAATTGATTTAACATTTCATAACTTGATCCCATTCGACATAAAAATAAAACATTATGGTTTATAGATTATAGAAGGTGCTTTATTTTGAGAAGTTTTAGTTACAATGCTTGTAACCATCCATCACAAAATATAGATGCCTCAAATGCATCTGTAAATTATATTCTGTGAATGTAATTATACAGTGATGATAAACCACTGAAAACATAACACAATTTAAAGAGTGAGTATTTTTCAAGTATACATTAATAGAGAATGACGCCAACACAAAATCACATAATTAGAGTGGGTATTGTCTTACCATCTTGCCATGTAATATTTTAGCTAAAATAGTAGTTCATGGAATTACATATCTGATATCCAGCTGTCTATGAAAGCCCCATTTTACCCCAATTTACAAAAACACGAGAATTCAAAAAAGAATAAAAAAACCCCACTTGAATCTTATATCCTGTATCCTCCCTCTACTGACAGAGCAGTGAAAAAGCTTAGAAAAAAGCACTTCTTGAAGGAAAAGTGAGCAATCACTGTTATCTTCAATGTTTAAGAAATTACACACAATAAAACCTGACCTGATAACCTGTCCTGCTGACAGCAACCGAATGTGGGAGGAGAGAGGCAGAGGGAGGCTGTTCTTCAGCCAGTTTATCTGTGGTAGAGGGGTCCCTGTGGCTCTGCATTCGATATTTATTGAAGCATCCACCAAAATCATCAGTTTCTCTGTTTCTTCTTTATTGCCTCTAATTTTAGGTGGGACTGTGAGAGAGAGGGAGAGTGGGAAAGCTAGAGAGGGAGGGAGAGAGGGAAGGAAGGAGAAGGGAGAGAGAGAGAGAGAGAGAGAGAAGGGACACAGCTGTGGCATTAGATTTAAAACTGAAAACTAAATGCTCCAGGCACCTGTGGCCCACCAAAACACTCTTAATGTAGCATAGTCAACAGTGGGTGATATTTCATGTTTACCATAGACATTCAAGTTAAATATCCGGTCTTCCTCTCCAGCAGGATTTGTAGCCACACATGTATATTTCCCCGTGTCGGATGTGAGAGCTCCGTAAATGTTCAATGTGCTGCCATTGGCAGTCACCCTATGCAAAAGGTCAGAGCAGAGGTACTAGTCAATCAATGTGGGGGCAAGGTCTGGAAAACTCATTTCACATTATTGTGTTTTTTTTTTTTAATTTCACCATAAAAATGTCTTCAACTTGGATATAATGGCTCGAATCTGTTCACTAAGTATGTAGAAGCCTATTAAAGTGAGAGCTAGAGAAATGGAGGGAGATTTCAGTCAGAACACTAAAACTATACAGAAACAGGTCTCAGATCTATTGCCTGCTTCTGATAAAAAGGAAATAAACAAAGTCAGTTTAGAAAGTTCTCTATTCAAATCATAGGCAGAGACATCTTTTTCTCAGAGTTAGAATATTATTTTCTTATCTATCAACATGACTGATAGATAAATTAAAAAGTATTTAAGCATTCTGATATGAAATCTGAAGAGTGTTACAAGGAGAAACTGAAGAAATCAGGTATCAAAAAATCTAGCTGTAAACAGTACAATAATACTTCGATGAGAGGAGGCACAATAGGAAAATTTAAACCGTGACAACTCAGTATCATGTGTGGGTATATCCTGCAAACATTTTTCCACAAATTACTAAAGTTTTTCTTTTTAAATTTTATTTTTGTTATTGTTGTCACTGTTTTGTGAAATTTACAAAAGTTCTTACAAAATATCATAGCTGAATTCACCCCTTCCATCATTCTCTTTATCCCTCGCCCCCATTTCTGGAATAGTTTCATCAGATCTTATTTTTCCTTTTACACAGTGTGTACACAGTATTTCGACCACATTCACTTTTTTCATATCCTCTCCCCTCCCACAAGTACCAATACCCTAGAGAAGGGGACCTGTTTTGCCTTCCTGCTCTGTTTTTGTTAAAAAAAAAAAAGACACTTTTGTTTAAGATAGCTCTACAGGGTGTTTCATTGCCTTTTGAAGCTCATCAAAATAAATGTTAATTATGAAATCAGATAATCAGATATACTTAAGTTATGATTATTATAGTCTTAGTTTTCTCTACACACCATCAAATGTCACACATAACTTCCTGTGTTTTAGGGAAAATGCTATTTGTAATTGTTCTAACAACTGATTTCATTAACATTTCTCAGTGACAAAGGAAAAGAATCCACTTCTACTACATCATATTATTAAACATCATAATTTGACACTGATATTGAAAATTACAGTATCATTATCTGGGTCTTGTGTTTTTCAAAATGTGAATTTTAAAAATTCCATGAGTTTAAACTACATTAGTTTATATTATGAACTAAAACAGCAAGTTGCTATAATCAATGCAAAGTATTGACTTTGAAAAAAGTATTTTAACTGACAAATTTTTCAACCTAAACATCTATAAATATTGTGGAGTAGCGAATGCATAATCAACAAAATGGATATAAAAAAAGTAAATTTAGGATGCTAATGTAAGAGAATTGACAGATCCTAAATTTCTAGGTACAAATGTTAATCTAAAATCTTTAGGTCCAACCATGTACCTAGTACTTATTCTGGAATACCCACTTACCTCATAAAATACTTGTCAATTATTCAGAAATGATAACAAAAGAAAAATGAAATGTAAAATGTGTCTCTATTATTTGGCAATTTACACAATCTGATAAAGGAGAATATCTAAATCTTTCATATAAAATAAACACAAAGATGATAACACTTATCTGTCTTCAAATAATGTATATTCAATTTACTAAATTTAACATATTGGCTCAAATTTGATGCCTACTTATACATTTAATTATCCTGGTAAGTGTAAGCAATGGGGGCTTATCATGCAATAATCTTATAGTGTTAGAATTCTGGATGGTCCTTCTGAAGGAATGTGTTGTTGAAAGCAGCAGAAAGCCCTTCTGCATTACTATTCCATCTCTTTGTGGCAAGGACAGCAAGTGTCAGCTGAAAGTGGCATCTGGACAAGCCACTACAAGGAATGAACTGGGTTATGATGTTATTGTATCTTTTCTCCAAATGAGCCAAACAATACAGCATGCACACAATTTGGTGGTTTCAGGACACAAAACCATATGTAGGATTACTGATGAATCTTTTTATGGGATGAAGTTGGTTTTAGTTTAGTAGGAAATAAGAACTGATTACTTTAAGACATGGTCTTTGATATGAACATTCTCAAGGGAGAGGAATAAAATCAATAATCATTAACATTTTGAGGAATGAGCATCTGAAGAGATCACATAATACAGAGGCTATGGATAAGGTACACACACACACACACACACCACTGAGTGTTCTCCAAAAAGAATTTGTGTTCAACTCTCCAAAAATTGATCTTTTCATGAATATAACAACAGCTAAGTTCCAATGAGACAAAGTTGGCATTATTATTCACATGCAGTTAGATGACCTTGCAATTTATAGTGCAGATTCATGCTTTAAACATACTGGATTTTTTCTGTTCCATCATTTGTTATGGGCTTTCTATCTTGCAGCCACCGAGTAAGTGGGGTGGGAATGACATCTGCATTGCAGATCAGCTCAACGTTTTCCCCCAGGAGAACACTGACTTCACTTGGAATTTCAGCACCAGCAATACTTGGAGGAACTTGGGAGAAATATTTAGGACTTTGATTAACAAGGCACAAGGATATAAATTCTAGTGAATGTGAAAGGGTTATAGATCTTGCTGTATTAATTAATATTCTCCTTAGATTAAGACCAAACTATTGTTATTTCATGAATCACTTTTAAATTAGAAAGATAAGGAAATCAAATCTCTTCAATATTCCTGGCATACATGTAAACCGATACTGTTATAGAGGCCAATGACAGATCTCTCTCATAGATGTCCTTGGCAAAATGGAATCATTCTTGAATTAAGGTTTCAATGGATAGTTTGTAATTAATATAGTTCAGGACAACCTGTTTTATAAACTGTTCACATAAAGGTCTTGGGGAAAGTATCTAGCTTGGTTATTTCTTTCTCCATTACCCACTCTAAGTATTATTTGTTCTGAACAATGAATAGACTTATTATAGTTTTCAAGATCCAATAGTTTCTGTTTTTGGTTATCTAGTCATCCTTTTGTTCTTTAATGATTTGGTCAAGAAATAAAGAGATTAACAATGGTGTCAGACAGAAACACATTTGAATTCCTATTCTATATAATTATAGAGATATGTTACCAGCGGCTCACAAAAAAAAAAATTCTCCCTGCAATACTCAATAGTATGCTGGAACACCAAGACATTCATTAAAATTTATTAGATAAGAGAGAACAAGATGGCGGCTACAGGTAGGAAGCAGAAAGCGACCCTCCTATAGTGAAATCTTGGAGAGATGCTGGAGACACACTTTGCAGGCATAATCACTGAGAAAAGGCATAACTTTGACCCCTCCACACCTCCAGCCGGCACAGAGAATCTCCACTCCACGTTAAACGGAGAAACGAGGAAGGCCCCCAGGGCCTCCAGTGGCCGGCGCCCATACGGCTTGGGAAGACGTGGACCAGGTAAGCTTCACGGTACCGCGGTACCCTCACAGAAAAGCCTGGGCCAGAGCAGCATAGCCCCCTGGACAGACTGACCTCCACCCAGGAAAAAAAGAGAAATTGAGTAATAAGCAATAAAAACAGTTAAGACACGCTGGAAAGAGGGTGGGGCACCCTGAGCACTGAAGATTGGGGGAAGGGAACCCTTCCCGGGACTGTAAATAAACAAGCCGGGCCGGCCGGAGAGGCTCTGGCGGGAGCAGGTCGTGCACCCAACAATCAGGAGCGGGGAAGCTTGTGAGAGTGGCTGAGGGAGGAAAACTCCACAGGAGAGGAGGAAAGACCCACTTCCCACGTGAACTGTAAATAAACATGGCGGCCAGCAGGAGCAGCAGCACTGCCCAGTAAGCAGGAGCAGGAAAGCTTCTGAAAGTGGCAGTGGGAAGAAAACTTCAGAGGAGAGGGGGGAAGACCCACCTCCCACATGAACTGTAAATAAACACGCAGGCCTGACAACGCGGGGGCAGTGTCACCTTTCCCAGTGCTTGGAAAGGGGAAAGCCTGTAGCAGAGGCTCCCGCACAGGAGAACTCTGAGCAAACAAAGCCTGTGTGACCAGGTGAGTGCTAGCTCACCCCAGAGATCTGCATAAATAACGCTGCCAGCTACAGGCTGAGAGCAGCAGGCAGGCAAGCCACAGTTGCAGATATCACCCTCAGAACTGCCTCCAGACGCTTTTTTTTTCTTTTTCTCCCTGCCTTTGATGAGAGAACAACTGAATTACACCTGCAAGCCGAAAAACTTACTGAAACTGTATTGCATTTGAACTGGGGACACTTGGTGGGGCTTTTTGTGTGTGTGTGTGTGTGAGTGTGTAGTTTTGTTCTACTTTATGCATCACCTTTGATGAGACAACTACAGAACAATATCTGAGGCACCAACTCCAGGACTGGAGATTGAGACAGACACCCAAATTATTAAGACTGAAACTGCATTGCATAAAAACTTGGAAGTTTTTTGTTTTGTTTTTTTTTTTTTAATTTTCTATTTTCCATTTTATTTTAATTCATTTTTATATATAGATATTACTTTCATTTACTTATTTTTTATTTTTTTTATCTTTGGTTTTCAATCCTCTCTCTGTCTCTCTAATGTCTGTTCAGCTTACTGTCGATTAGTACACTAACACTCCCTGTTTATACCTTTGAAACTCTCTTGTCTGATACCTTGTTCTGCTTTCTCCCTCTTGTCTGTATATTTGTTTTCCCCTTTTCTTTAACTTCTTGCTTTCCATCTCAGCTCACCCTTCCATTCTCAATATTACCATTGTTATTATTACAAGCTAGAAAATACTTAATTGCACACAGTACAGGGACAGTAACAACACCAAGGACAATGACAGGAAGACAGAAAAAACAGGGAAACCAGTTTCCCCACAGCAAAAAATTAGTACAGGAACCAGAGGGGAATGAAGAGAACAGAAACTCAGATCCAGACTCCAACAAAATGAAGATAAACTATGCCAAAGGACCCAATGAAGCCCACAAGAATAATTGAAAAGAAGACATACTACAAGTACTCAATGAGAATTTTATAGAGATGATACTGGATCGGGTCAACCAAAATGTACAGGAGACACTCAAGAAATTCCAAGACAATAAAAATAGAGAATTTGAAAAAGCAAAAGAAGAAATAAAGGAAACCATAGAAGCACTGTATAAACACCAAAGTGAAAGAGAGAACACAATGAGTAAACAGGTAAATGAACTCAGGACAAAAATAGACAACAATAAAGAAGAGAACTGCCAGGATATGGAAAACCTCAGAAAAAAGAATGAAACAGAACTGCAAAACAAAACGGAAGGCCAATCCAGCAGAATAGAACAAACAGAAGACAGAATCTCAGAACTTGAAGATGAAATGGTAATTAAAGGAAAAACCGAAGAACTATTAATTAAACAACTCAAGACCTGTGAAAAGAAAATGCAAGAACTCACTGACTCCATCAAAAGACCAAACTTGAGAATCATGGGCATTGAAGAAGGAGAAGAGGTGCAAGCGAAGGGAATGCGTAATATATTCAACAAAATAATAACGGAAAATTTCCCAAATCTAGAGAAAGATATTCCCATACAAATGCAAGAGGCCTCCAGGACACCAAACAGACCAGATCAAAATAGAACTACTCCATGACATATCATCATTAAAACAACAAGTTCAGAAACTAAGGAAAGAATATTGAAGGCTGTAAGAGAGAAAAAACAAGTAACATACAAAGGTAAACCCATCAAAATCACAGCAGACTTCTCAACAGAAACATTAAAAGCAAGAAGAGAGTGGGGTGAGATCTTCCGGGCACTGAATTAAAATAACTTCAACCCCAGGATACTCTACCCAGCAAAACTATCATTCAAAATAGATGGAACAATAAAAGTCTTCCATGATAAGCAGAAACTAAAACAATATGTGACCACAAAGCCACCATTACAAAAGATTCTGCAAGGGATCCTGCACACAGAAAGTGACACCCAACTTAACCATGAAAAGGCAGGCAGCACCAAACCACAGGATAAGAAAAAGCAAGACAGTAGAGAGTAACATCAAGTCAGGTATACACAATCAAACCTTCAAACAACTAAGACAACTAAATGGCAGGAATCACCACATACCTATCAGTACTAACACTTAATGTTAATGGACTTAATTCACCCATCAAAAGACACCGTTTGACAAAATGGATTAAAAAGGAAGATCCAACAATTTGTTGCTTACAGGAGACTCATCTCACCGACAGAAATAAGCATATGCTTAGGATGAAAGGCTGGAAGAAGATTTACCAAGCCAATGGCCCCCGAAAACAGGCAGGAGTAGCAATACTTATCTCTGACAAAGTAGACTTCAAACCTACGTTGATCAAACGAGATAAAGAAGGACATTCCATACTAATAAAAGGGGAAATAGACCAAAAGGAAATAATAATCATCAATCTGTACGCACCCAATGTCAACGCACCCAATTTCATCAAACATACCCTGAAAGACCTAAAAGCATATATAAATGCCAACACAGTGGTTGTGGGAGACTTTAATACCCCATTATCATCAATAGATAGGTCATCCAAACAAAAACTCAATAAAGAAATCCAAGAACTAAAATATGCAATAGATAAAATGGACCTAGTAGATGTCTACAGAACATTTCATCCAACTTCTACACAACATACATTCTTCTCAGCAGCCCATGGAACCTTCTCCAAAATAGATCATATCCTAGGGCACAAAGCAAGTCTCAGCAAATATAAGAAAATAGAAATTATACCGTGCATACTATCTGACCACAATGCAGTAAAAGTAGAACTCAACAACAAAAGTCAAGACAAAAAACATGCAAACAGCTGGAAACTAAATAAGTCATTTCTTAATGAAAAATGGATCATCGATGCAATAAAAGAGGAAATTAAGAAGTTCCTGGAAGTCAATGAAAATGAAAACACAACCTACTGGAACCTATGGGACACAGCTAAGGCAGCCTTGAGAGGAAAGTTTATAGCCATGAGTGCATATATTAAAAAGATTGAAAGATCCCAAATCAATGACCTAATGATACATCTCAAACTCCTAGAAAAACAAGAACAAGCAAATCCCAAAACAAATAGAAGGAGAGAAATAATAAAAATAAGAGCTGAAATCAACGAAATAGAAACCAAAAAATCCATACAAAGAATTAATGAAACAAAAAGTTGGTTCTTTGAAAAAATAAACAAGATCGATAGACCCCTGGCAAACCTGACTAAAATGAGGAGAGAAAAAACCCAAATTAGTAGAATTAGGAATGCAAAAGGGGAGATAACAACAAACACCATGGAAGTCCAGGAAATCATCAGAGACTACTTTGAGAACCTATATTCAAATAAATTTGAAAATCTAAAAGAAATGGACAGATTTCTAGATACATATGATCATCCAAAACTGAACCAAGAGGAAATTAATCACCCGAATAGACCTATAACATAAAATGAAATTGAAGCAGCAATCAAGAGTCTCCACAAAAAGAAAAGTCCAGGACTTGATGGATTCTCTGCTGAATTCTATCAGACCTTTAAAGGAGAACTGATACCAACCCTCCTTAAACTGTTCCACGAAATAGAAAGGGAAGGAAAACTGCCAAACACATTTTATGGAGCCAGTATTACACTTATCCCAAAACCAGGCAAAGACACCTCCAAAAAGGAGAACTATAGGCCAATCTCCTTAATGAACATTGATGCAAAAATCCTCAACAAGATAATGGCAAACCGAATTCAGCAACACATCAAAAAGATTATTCACCACGACCAAGTAGGCTTCATCCCAGGGATGCAGGGGTGGTTCAACATATGAAAATCAATAAACGTAATAAACCACATTAACAGAAGCAAAGACAAAAACCACTTGATCATCTCAATAGATGCAGAAAAAGCCTTTGATAAGATCCAACATCATTTCACAATAAAAGCTCTAAGAAAACTAGGAATAGAAGGAAAGTTCCTCAACATTATAAAAGCTATATATGACAAACCTACAGCCAGCATTATACTTAACGGAGAAAAATTAAAACCATTCCCTCTAAAATCAGGAACCAGACAAGGATGCCCATTATCTCCACTCCTATTCAACATAGTACTGGAATTCCTAGCCAGAGCAATTAGGCAAGAAGAAGGAATAAAAGGAATACAAATAGGTAAAGAAACTGTCAAAATATCCCTATTTGCAGATGACATGATCCTATACCTTAAAGACCCAAAAAACTCTACTCAGAAGCTTCTAGACATCATCAATAGCTATAGCAAGGTAGCAGGATATAAAATCAACATAGAGAAATTATTAGCATTTCTATACACTAACAATGAGCAAACGGAAAAAGAATACATGAAAACAATTCCATTTACAATAGCCTCAAAAAAAATCAAATACCTAGGTGTAAACCTAACAAAAGATGCGAAAGACCTCTACAAGGAAAACTATACACTTCTGAAGAAAGAGATTGAGGAAGACTATAGAAAGTAGAGAGATCTCCCATGCTCATGGATTGGTAGAATCAACATAGTAAAAATGTCAATACTCCCCAAAGTAATCTACATGTTTAATGCAATTCCCATCAAAATTCCAATGACATTCATTAAAGAGATTGAAAAATCTACTGTTAAATTTATATGGAAACACAAGAGGCCACGAATAGCCAAGGCAATACTCAGTCAAAAGAACAATGCAGGAGGTATCACAATACCTGACTTCAAACTATATTACAAAGCAATAACAATAAAAACAGCATGGTACTGGCACAAAAACAGACATGAAGACCAGTGGAACAGAATACAGGACCCAGATATGAAGCCACACAACTATAAGCAACTTATCTTTGACAAAGGAGCTAAAAATATACGATGGAGAAATAGCAGCCTCTTCAACAAAAACTGCTGGGAAAACTGGTTAGCAGTCTGCAAAAAACTGAAACTAGATCCATGTATATCACCCTACACCAAGATTAACTCAAAATGGATCAAGGATCTTAATATCAGACCCCAAACTCTTAAGTTGATACAAGAAAGAGTAGGAAATACTCTGGAGTTAGTAGGTATAGGTAAGAACTTTCTCAATGAAACCCCAGCAGCACAGCAACTAAGAGATAGCATAGATAAATGGGACCTCATAAAACTAAAAAGCTTCTGTTCATCAAAAGAAATGGTCTCTAAACTGAAGAGAACACCCACAGAGTGGGAGAAAATATTTGCCAACTATACATCAGACAAAGGACTGATAACCAGAATATACAGGGAACTTAAAAAACTAAATTCTCCCAAAACTAATGAAACTAACAAACTCTACATCTTAGTGTACTCTCATGAACAACATGATCTCTACCAGACCTAAGTGTATATTATGTATTGCACGCAATCCATCCTACTATTTGAAATAAAATTACCCAAAATGAAGGTGATTAAATTTTTATCCCAGTGACATGAGCATAGGTATATGCTCATTAACCATTATCTGTTTTTCTAAGAGGACTCTTTCAATAATTCCCTGGGTGAATTATGGCAGTCTACTCTTTTCTGGTCTAAATGCTCAATGTCTTGATTTGGGTTTGTAGGCATGAAATACCACTAAGAGAGTGAGAGAGTGATTTAGGAAAGGGAAACAGCCAATAAATGACATATAAATTTAGACAGCCTCTATAGTAGGTGACTGGAGCTCAATTCTGATAAAATCTAATCAGCCAAAACTTGCCTGAACAGCTTGTAACTTGACAAAGTGACATTTATTGAGTTCATGCAATAAAGGAAGGAACTTGAAAGAAGCCAAGAAGACTGCTCAAGAAAAGGGACAGGGAAGTATCTTTTGTAAGATTTCAAATCTGCTCAGGGTTCTGAGTAACATCTAAGCAAAGCAGGGATCAGTTCAGGATAGGTTGCTATATCTGAAGCAGGATTAGAAGTGAGGAATAAGTAGTGACTGTAGATAAAAACTAACCCAAATGGGTGTTGGTGTGTCATTGGTAATAAGCAAGTAGTCACTAAAATAGGTGGTAGTTTACTCTTAGAGTATTTTTTGCTCTTTCAATCCATAACATTGGGAAACTAGAAAATAGTGCAAAATACATCTAAAAGTTATCTCCCCTAATGGGCCAGTGAGCTGGTATTGTAGACAAACTCCTCAGAGCCATTAGGTAAAGGGAGTAAGAGAATAGCACTAATGTGTGTGGGCAAGAGAGAATAATATCTGCCTAACCCACTGACTAGCCATCCCTATCCTCACACTTATAAAGGCTTTAGGTGTAAAAATGCAGACTGACAACGTGAAGTCTTTAAGAGGAGCACACTGAAATGTAAGGGAAATGCTGACAGCATCGGCAGGGTGTTTATGGACACTAGTGAGTGTTGGGAGTAAAAATTGCTGCAATGCTTTGGAAAATTGTTTGGTTCAAAGCTGAATATATGTGCATAAATTGGTATAATGCTTTAAAATACTTTGTTAGGTTCAAAACTCAATGAACCATGTATTCTTACCCTACTTACAAGGAAAAAGAAACCCGTATGTGAACAAAAATACAGAAGTGTGCACAGCTGCAGAATTTTCAACAGCAATAGTTGAAAAAACATAAATTCTTCTAAAATGTTGTGGAATAGTCACACACCAGAGTATTATACTGCAATGCAAATACAATTCTTCTATATCCAGTGACATGCATGAATCTTACAGGAAAATCCTGTGTGAAAATAGCAAGAGAAGTGACACATGCTGAAAGATTTCTTTTCTTCAAAGTTCAGAAACAAATAATTATCAAGAAGAATAAAATCAGTCTGGTAGGAGATATAGTGAACAGATTGAGATGTGAAGTGAAAAATTTATGGGTGTTTTCATTTTCTATTTTCAGATATGATTTTTTCCCCTTTTGGGATAATTCATTGAGTTTTGCACTTTTTCTGAATGAATATTATATTAAAAGTTTGACCAACAACTACATTGCATTGATTTGTTTTCATTCTTCATTTGGGTATATTTAATTTAGTACAAATCTTTAAAAAGGAAAATAACTGTAGATTTAATATCTTTTTCCACAACCTATATTCCCCAGAATAGGTGAAAATCGGAGGAAATTGGTGAAAATCAGAGGAAATTGTTTCTGCCTGTGAAACAATCTATGCTTTCTGGAAAACTGTCAAGGTCTCAGACTTGGAGGAGACACAGAGGACATTTAATTTCACAATTCAGCCATTGTCCAACCTCACTTTCAACAGTGTTACCATTGATGTTTTACTTCTGTTTAGCTCTTGTCTCTATATTTCCATTGTTTCTGAAGGAAGATTTCCTTTTAAGTTGACTTACACCCCAGTGTTGAAGGCTAGTGATTCTTACAAGCTGACCTTCAAGCAAGTGGGTAGCAAACAGCACTTGCTAATACACTCAGAAGGGAAACAGTTTGGCATTGACTTACCAAAGGCAGAAATAGAGAGTAGATGTCTAATGTTCATTTTCCCCATGTTTATTTGTATGGGGACTCTGATGTTAGAATAAACACATTGCTGCCTAAAAGGACAATATGCCTTCCTGCCCAGGATTAAATTGAGAATGTAAGTGAGGTGAAATCTCACCCAATAACTTATGACAGATTTGTGTGGGACTCTCAGAAATGAACATTTCCAGAGGGTAGGATAAGGTCCTTTCTCCTCTCTTCTTCCTTCCTATCACGTAAACAGGCACACAGCAGTGGTAGCTTTACTTGAACTGGTTAAGGAAGCTTGTGCAGCAGAGGGAAAGACATAGCGACTTCACAGAACTGTGTGTCAGACATGCACTCTACCTTCTTTCACAAGAAATGAATCATTTCAGGTTGAAAACACATGACCAATAACTGACTGCATTCATTAATTTACATACTGGTGAATGACTTATAAGCTCCACATTTTCTTCTTTAGTAGTAATTAATCAAGTTACTTAGCTATAAAGCATGATAATAAAGCATGATAAAATGCCATTAATTTTGGTCCAAACAAAGCTCAAACAGGGAATAAGCTATGTGAAAGACAAGATAAATTGTTACTAGGTTACTTAACAAGTTTTTCTCCTTACAGGTTGCTCATTTAATGCTTAAATTTCTTTTCAGGCTTTAATAAAGTAATACTTCATCAATCATTTTTTTCCACATGGAATATGCTCAATTTACATTTTTGTTTAAATGTCAGTGAAAATTTTTATTCATTCCAATTACATGGTAAATATTTGCTTCATACCCTGAAATAAATCATAAATACCTTAAGGGCTATCATTTTTAAGTATACCTATAATCCTATGTGTTAAGTATTCCATTCAACATGATAAAAACAGGGAACACTTTTCCTTAAATTTTATTGCTTAGATGTAAGAAGTCTTATTTTTTTATAAAAACAATAAATCTGTACAGTCTAGCTATTTCTATTTTGAATGGTTTTTAGAGTGAATTTTTCAATTGAAATTTAGGGAAGACATAATCATTAACATACAAACTCATAAACACTTAAGAATTTGGTGAGATTGGGTAAAACTCTCTTTCTCTAAAGAACTGTATAAATTTATTAACATACTCTGTGCAACAGTGTGAAACACCTGCAGGGCTGTGGCTCTGAACTCCAAATCTTCAATAAAAATGTCTGCAATGTTTAACCAGAGCAGTAATGATAAGACACAGAATTAGCTACTTCTGCCCTATGCTCTCTCTCATCCACTCTATCACTCTATCTCTGAACCCTTAGTTCTGAACTCGAAATCTCTGCTCTTTGATTTCTACAGACACAGCTATAGCAATGAGCCTTTATCAGTTCATCTATTCAGAAGCCAATGCTGTCAATAAGAGTTGCCAAATACGGCCCCTGGCTCTGCAGTGCCACTTTTCTGTCTTATTAAATTGAATTATCCAAATTTGTATTCTCTTTAGTCATTTGCTAAGGCAGCTATATTTTTTTTCTCATGAGATAACTTTCCTCTTTATTATACGTTACAGGGAAGAAGGTTTAAAACTATTCTTTCTAAAATGGAGAACCGGCAGAAAACAAATTCTCTCATGGCGAAGACTTCCTGTGCCCCTGCGCCATAACCGTGCAGAACCCATAGACGTAAAGGATCGGAAGTAGCTGAGAGCCTTATTGTTTAAATACTACCTGCCAATAATTGTATATATTTCGTGATATATGCATTATCTCAATTAAAAGGATTCTGATCCTGACGGAGGTAGTAAGGATTTTTAAGTCAAAGGCAAGATTTCTAAAATTATGTGAAAGACTTTTTATGTAGCATAATAAATGAGTCCAGTCAACGAATCGATTTTGTGCTTAATACCCACTTTACTAACAAGTCTAGCATGAATTTGATTTGCCTTCGTCAACTTAGACTTACTCAGTTTTAATGGCGGTTTTGGGTGTGGGAAAATTCCGCTGTTAGAATGTAGCAGTACACTTTCATTAAAATAAAATTCATTTGGTGGTAAAACTATGGGAAACAATATATGACCCCACGATTTTACTGTCAAGTGCTATATTAAGTAAGTTATGACTATAAGAAAATAGAAGTTTTATGTTTTACACTTATTTTGTATTTCAATAGGTATAAACTTTTCATGTTTATTTGCAAAACCCTAAAACATTGAGTAGCTTTCTGCATTAGCAATATGAATGTAAGAATAATAGTCTTGCAAGAGACACTTCATAAAAATTTCATTCTGCAACTCATATCATAAATCATTATATCATAAGTTTCTGGATCCCGGAAATACCCACTAAGCGCCAATCAAAATTGCAGGAATATATTTTAGTTTTCTCAGTGTAACATTCTTATTTAAGACAGACATGATTTGCTTAAATAAAACCTTTTCATTTTTAAAAGAAAAATGCAATGCCATTTAGCATAAAACAAATAAAAAAGAGGAATGATATTCAACTTCCAATTTATGGATGTCAATGGACTACTAAAAAGCACAAATTTAGAATCTGTCTGTTATCTTTTTTACATCAATGTCAATTAAAGAAACTGTGGCCATTAACACTGCATAATTTAGGTCAAACTTCACAATAATGAAGTACTCGACGGGCTTCCATTAGAAGTCACTGAGAGATTTACATGCTTCTGCTTCTGGAGAAGCTGTGATACACCTTGATTCTAGTGCTGCCACTTCTATTTGATGTCAAGAACAAGTGAAAATATTCAAGTGTGTAGAAATCTCTGAGGGGATTAGTGATTTTCAGTACGTTAGTCAAGAGAATTGCTAAATTTCCTCTTTATCATGCCCATAAACCATGCCTAACCACGGTGCCTCAAGCAGGATATAATTTCCTTCTTCTGTTAGGTAACCAATCGATATGGATACAATGTGAAAAAGATCCAGGGATCTGAGCTAGCGGAGCAGCACTGTCCTATGCATATAAGAACTGAGATTTTTTTAGAGCACAACAAGAAGCATCCAGGTGATGACACAGGAAAGAAAATGCTCTAGTGTAAATATCCTAAAACAGTATAGAACTTGCTGAACTCACTTCTGCCCCTTTCCATGTGGCAAAAAAATAGTCACTTACTCACTTCTAAATAGGAACCAGGAAATGCAGTCTCTTGCTGAACAGATGTGTGTAAGGAAGAGCAGAAAAAAGACTTGCAGTAGGGAGTGAAAGGGACAGCTATTAAAGGAGCAATTCTTCAAACTGATGAAAAACCAAGGGCATGGGAACATATCTGTTCCCATAAAATCTATTTGTTTAATTAAATAAGGATATTTGCTATCAAAAACTGATGATAATAATAATCATGGACACTTAGATTATATTTTATTTGATAATAATAGTTATTCAATTATTACTCCACAAATATGAGTCAACCTTTTCACCAATATTACATGCTAGTTAGGAGAGTAAATCCAAGAGTCAGACTACTAAGAGCCAAAACCCAACCCAATACTAGCAGTATGACCATGAAATAAATATTTCCCTCTTCTATATTGGTGTTAGCTTGCTGTCACTATAACAAATGCATGGAAAAATCAACTAATCAAAAGAAAAGGTTTGTTTTGATTTGGAGATTGCAAGAAATGGACCGGTGGACTCATTGATTTTAGGTCTCTGGGTGGGGGTGGTAGATGGCAATGATGGGGAGCACATAGTGGATCAAAAACAAGCACTCCATGCACAGGAAGTGAAATAGAGAGAGAAAGAGATCATAGTCCCGCAAACACCTTTGAGAACACAAACTAATGTCCTCCCACCGTAACCCACTTCTTAAAATTCCAGCCCTCCTACTAGTGCTAAGCAGGGAACCAAGCCAATAAGTCATGGACCTTTAGGAGACACAAAATCCAAGCCACAGCAATATTGATATTAATAATACATGTCTTATGGAACTAGGAGAATTAATGGGAAAAATACTTCCCATTTAGAATCATATCTGGTCATAAAAAGCACTCAATAAATTTAGCTACAATTTTTATCTTCCCTACCATTATTTTTATTAGCATATATTAGTTGTACAAAATAACAAGTTTTATTATGACATTTCACTCATACATATAACATATTTTTATTTATTTTCCTCATGTCTTTTCCTCTTCCCACTGAACGCCTTTCTCTTCCCCAGCTGTTCCTCTTCTAGATTCATGTCTTTTTAAAATTAATATTTCACTTATGAGCAAAGCATGCAATACTCATCTCTTTCTGAGTCTGGTTTATTTTGTTTAATATGATGTCAAGTTTCATCCATTTTCCTAAAAACATGATTTCATTCTTCTTTATTACTACATTATATGTGTGTGTGTTATTTTCTTTATCCATTCATCTGTTGATGGGCACCTGGACTGATTTGCTAACTTGTCTATTGTGAATAGCGCCACAGTAAACCTAGGTATGCAGGTATGTCTATGGCTTGCTGACTTTGATGCCTTTAGGTATATACCCAGAATGGGGATATCAGAATCATAGGGAATTTCTGTTTTTAGCTTGTTGAGAAACTGCCTTACTGATTTCCAAATGGCAGCACTAATTTACCAAGCATGAAAAGTGTGTAGGGGTTCCATTATCTCCACATCCTTATCGGTGATTGTTTTTTGTTTTATTGATGATATCTTGTCTAACTGTGGTGACATGGAATCTTAATGTAGGTTTGATTTTCATTTCCCTGATGGCTAATGATCTTCAGGATTTTATCCCATAAGCCATTTGTGTTTCTTCTTTTGAAAAGTTCAGTTTATTTACCCATTTATAAGATTTGTTTGTTCTTTTGGTTTTTTTGAGTTCTTGATATACTGTGGATATTAATCCTCATTTAATTCTGTGTAACTCCTTTAAAAATTCCAATGGTATTTTTCACAGAAATGATAAAATAATCTTAAAATTCATATGGAAGCACAAAAGACCTTAAACATTCAAAGCAATTTTAAGAAGAACAAAGCTGGAGGCATCACACAACCTGATTTTAAGTTATATCACTAAGCTATGGTAACCAAAACAGAGTAGTACTGGAATGTATAGAAACGTATAGAATACATAGAATAGAGAGCCCACAAATAAACTCACACATATACAGAAAAAATATCCTCAATAAAAGTTACAAAAGTATGCAATTAGGAAAGAATACTTCCTTTAATAAATGGTGGTCTGGTAACTACACCTACAAGACAGAAATAACATCAAACCTTCATTTTAAACCATAAATAAAATGTTTCATTTTTTCATTTTCATATGTGAGTACATAATATTTCCACCATATTCACCTTCTTATATCCCCACATGAGACCCGTTGAAACTATTCTAAGAATGAAGGAGAGGATGATAAAGGAGAATGATGGATAGGGTGAATTTGGCTAAGATACATTGTAAGCATTTTGTAAATACCACAGTGTATCCCCAGTACAACAATAATGTGCAGCAAAGTAGTCCTGAAGACTGAGAGGGTGCCTTATCCCGGCAAAAGGAAATTCTTATGTAGATTCTAATCCATGCTGCACCCCACCTCCAGGACAGGAGAAGTGGTCATTTTATCACTCTGAATTTTTGCTGTAGGTTACCTTTCCCTACTACCATTTTTTTGTCATGGAAATTTGACCTCCCTCATATGCAGACTTTAGATCTAGGGCAAATGCAGCAATGTTGTTGAACTTGGGTCACAGGGTAAGGGAAGAGCGCATAAGGGAGGAACGGGGATAGGTAAGAAACCCAAAACTTGAAAGTGTTTGATGTCCCCACTGTAGAGGAGCTAATACAGTAACCTTAAAATGACAGAGGTCAATATGGGAAGGTGACCCAGAAGTAGTGAATAGATTAGGTAGAGATGAATCAATTTGGGTTGTAATACACTTGTGCATGGAACAATGCTAGGAATCTCTCTGTATAGCTATCATTATATCAACTGGCAAAAATGCTATGTCTTTCTTATGTCTACTCTTCAACAAATTTGGAGAACAGGGCAGAACAGGTTCTGCCTAGAAACGAAGGGGATGAAAGAGAGAGGGAGAGGGAAGAGGGTAGTGGGGGGAAATGGCCCAAACAATGTATGCATATATGAATAAATGAATTAAAAAAGAACTTACATAATTTTTTTTAAAAAGAAAGGAAGAAATTTGGCTTCTTTAGTAGCTGAGCAACTTTCTGACTTTATCTTCTGTCTGTATCTAATTGGTTATGCAAGTGCTATTTTGAATGTCAAAATATCATAATCTCTTTTAATTTGGGATGGCAAATTATTCCAAAGTAAACATAATTATGGAAACATGAAAGAAAAGGAAGTAAAGGGAAGGGAAGGAAAATGAGAGGAGAGGGAAAGAAAAAGTAAAGGAAAAAATATGAAGACCCCAAAGCAAAAGCTTCCTACCAATATCCCGATTCCCAAATCAGTGGAATTATTTATGTTACCCTTATACAAACAGAATGGCAAGGTATCAATTATTAGATGAAAGACTGCATGAAATGTTAGTGTTTACTAAATATATGATGTACATCATCAGTGCTACCTCTGTGGGGTTGGATTTTCTTTGTGGGAAGTACACACCTATTCAAGTCCTATTTCCTCTTGTTTCAGTTTGTGAGTCATGCTTTTTAAAATATTTTTTCATTTCTTTTAACTAATATAGCTTATTAGAAATGATTACTATATATTTATTATTATTATTACACTTTTGATGTCTCTGGAATATCCTTTGCATAATCACTTTTTGAATCTTCTATTGGTGATTTCTATTTTCATCTTAGTTTCTCTCTCTTCTCTCTCTTTCTCTGTCTCTCTCCTCTATATTTTCTGAATTACTTTCTCTCTGTTTTCTGAATTACTTTCTCTCTCTTTTCTAAATTAGTTTGACTAAGGACTAATTAACTTTATTAATATTTCAATTGCCAAATTTGATCTTTTTTTCACCAAATTTGATTTTGAAGTTAAGCTGATAACTTGCTATATGACACTCAAATGATCAGTTTTTATAGATTTCATGTGTGTTGAAAAAGAATGTGAACTTGCCAATAGGTGAACACATTGTACTACATATATCTTTAATTTAATTAATAGTTTCTTAATATCTACTATATCCTTACTGAAATCTTGGGGAGTGATTTAAGAGTAACCCCTGAACCGTCTATGACTGTGAATTTGACTTGTTCTCTATTTACTGTTATGTGTTTTGTATTACTAGTGACTATCACTAAATAAATACATATTTTTATTACAGTTATATAATCCTGGTTACTTGACCTTTTATGATTTTGTAACATTTGAATTTCTAGCAATAATACTTCTTTTTAAAGCCTTGTATGGAAATTTAATCTTTATTTAATTCTTTGCATCACAAAATCTTTTCCATCCTTACACTACCATTTATTTCTTTATCATAATATATCTGTTCTGAAAATACCATAAAGCAGATTTTGACTGGTGGAGTTTCTCAAGTGGTAGAACACCAGCCTATCCAATGTAAGGACCTGAGTTAAAACCCCAGCACTGCCAAAAAGAAAATTATGGCAGATTACCAGATTTTGCAAACAATTCTAAAGTAGTTATCATTTGATATTTTTCTGTATATATTTAATGTCATTTCTGATATATTGGATTTTAATATGCCATTTTACCATTTACTATTATGTATATGACTTTGTAATCTATTTTATCCTTTTATGCCTTTCTTAAATTTTTTAAAATATTTCTCTTTTAGTAGGTTAATGTTTGTACTTTAACTAGTCTTTGATATTTGCATTGAAATAATAATATGTATCCTTTATATATCTAGGTCATGTATGATTTTTTAAATTTTACCTCTTACCAGAGTACACACAGTCTTTATGGCATTTGCCTTTATTCCTTCATTCCCTTCCCTCCCTGTAGTATTATATTTTCTTTGCAGCAATATTTTAAAATTCATGACTTCTATTATTGTTTAAACAGTACTAATTTAGATTTACCGAGACAATAAACACTGTTTTCTTTATGTATTTCTAAGTTTTTCTCTTGTTCAAATGTTATCAACTTTCTCCTATTGAAGAATTATTTTTATCAATTCTAAAGAAAATTAAAAATTATCTTTTGAATTCCCAAATTTCTTATTTATCTAAAACTATCTTTTTGGAAACATGTTTATTATTTATAGCATTCTTGGTTGTCAGTTACTTTGTTTTAATGTCTTGAAAGTATTCTTTCTGGTTTTCATTTTTCTTATAAGAAGGTAATGTTATCCTAACTATTTTCATTTTGTACTCAAACATATCTTCCTGCATTTACATTATTCAATATTGTTTCACTATTAGCATTTATTCTGTGAAGTGCTTAGATTTTGTTTTTCCTTATGTTTACTTTGCTTCATCTTTTTTAGAAAATCCTAACTCACATCCCTGAATATACCGCTTCTGTGCCAATTAGAATTTTTCTTCAAGGATTTCTATTGCATGAGTTATATCTTTTTATTAACTCTCCTATATTTCACATAACTTTTAGCATCTTCAAAATTCTGTTATTTTTTTTCTGCTTCACCCTGGATTTTTGTCTAGGATCTCACTCTTTCTTTTGTTTTGTTTTTTTTAATAAGGGAAAACATGAACATAATCCCCTCCCCACCACAAATTATGTATGCAGTTGCATTTCCCACTTTTGGGGAAATCTCAGAGATCAACGCATCCAGAGTATCTATTATTTTTCTGTGTAGCTATCAGCTCTCTATCTAGTATTATTTATCTTATATTCCTGTTTATGAGAGTACTGCTGGCAGATAGCTCTGTCTTCCTTCCTCACTGTGACCTGGACCTAATAAGTGACCAAAGTGGGGTGAAATTCCTGGCCTGCTTTCTCCTATCTGAGATAGTTTTCTTGGCTCATTTCTGATTCGATTCCCTTATAGGACTATCCAAAGTCATCAATGGAAATTTGATCTCAGAGTTCCCAGAGAAGTCAACATGAGACAGAGGCCAGGCTTTTCATTGCAGACTCAAATCTAAACATAATAAACCTAGTCTGCAGGTTCTTAGTGACTATCTGCAAGTGACCAATTAAGAGTAATATCCTTGTGCCTCAGGAAAAAAGTCACTAGTACATGCTTTCTCTGTCTCTCTGTCTCTCTCTTTGTCTCTGTCTGTCTCTGTCTCTCTCTCATTATGCATACATATCAGCTAAATACTTTAAGAAACCATATAATTTAGCAGTCATAAATAGAATAGTGCTGAATATTTCTTCCTGAATACCAGTGTAACTACTGCCATAAAATTAAAGACACTTTAATGTTTTGATTAATTTTATTTTAACAAGAAAGCATAGATTCATTTTTTAGCATATGCCATCACAATCAGATTTCTCCTTTTAAAAATCTTAGGTACTGACATAGCGATGTTCAAGCATATTTCATAGGAAAAGGTAAATTTCATCTTCTCAACTTTGTTAATAACTTTTCTTTGAGCACTCAGAACAGATTATTAGGAAATAATAAGCATAAGAATTTGAAGAAAGTACATTTCTGACATATTGGGAATATAATTAATTTCAGAAACAATTTTGTTTTAAGTCACTTTATATAATTTGCCTCACAAATTCCTTTTTTTCTGGTAGGCTGCTTATAGGCAGACATTTGGTAATACTCCCTGGGATGGAGAGGACCCAGCAGTGACAAGCTTAAATGATAATTTAACTTGTGTAAATGATAATTTAGCAGTGACAAGTTTAAATTACTTCAGTAAGTTAAACTTAGCAATATAACATATCTTTTTTTCTATGTAAATATATCACCTGGGGTTGGACCAGCGTAGGAACCCATATTTTTTTTCCTATCATTTATCCATAAAATATGAACTAACTTCCCAAAAATCAGCAGCATAATTGCATGTAACTAAAAGACCATTATGGCTTCACTCAGACTAGAATACAGTGAAGGAAGTGAAGTGATTGGGACTATAGGATGACACAAACAAAAAAGAGAAAAGTGCAAAAGTGCAGTCTGTTGTCCACTCTAGAAATAAACTGTAAGAAAGCCAGGTACTGTGGATCCAAGGTCTGGATTAGAGTTCATTTTACCATTGAATTGTTTAACATGAGCAGAAGAAAAGAAAGGAGCCATTCTCAAATTCTCACCCATCTCCTAAGTGGGTTGGGATTTAAAACCAGAAAAAACTGTTTATGGACTCTGATAAGAAGTGACCAATAGTGGGATAATGGCAACTTTTATTTTCTGCTCTGTCTCCAGGATAAAGGTGCTCACTTATAATCAGGAAGAAAAACCAGTGTGTTTAAAAAAAAAAAAAAAAAGAAGTGACCAACAGGTAATAGACACACTTTTTGTTATAATGGACTTTTATCATGCAACCCCTTCACAATTAGAGGCAGAATTTATGTATATGATCCTACTCTTATTTTCATATGACAATGCAATCAATATTAATTCAGGCAGACTGTTACTTAGAATAGTAGGACAGCTGTCTCTGTAAGAAGATCAACTGCTAGAGTGGATTAAAAGCTTTTAGAGAAATGCTCTACTTGTTTATATTAGAGTGGAAGAATTTGATTTTCCTTCCAACAGAAATTGCTGTTTTATCTAGTTTATGTTCCTAAAAGGCATCCTAAAAATATCATTGACTTTATACCATTCATTTGTTATGATACACTTATCCAGCTTAATTTTATAGCTTATTTCCTATGTTCTCAACCAATATTTCCATTTCAAATCATCACAGATGTTATTTTAATAACATTTTATTCACAAATGGTAATCCATAAACTGATATTTTATCCAACCTACAAATCTATTTTCTTTTTCTTTAAAAAATATTACTATTTAGAAACCAATTTCATAAATCTACAAATCTTTTTATGTTCCTTACTCTTCATCCTTAAAAAATCTGAATGATGCTGAAATTGAGCATTCTAAATATTTATGTCAATATCAGACTCAAATTTTCATCTCCAGACCTTCAAACTTTAGAGAAAAAATACATTTGGATATACGACCAAGATATAAGAGTCCATAAATTAATCTAACCTGGAGACAACACAAGTAAATTGAAGAAATCAAGTAATTCTAAAATGAGGAAAAAGAAAGTTACATTTTTTGATGGTCCTCTGTGTTCTACCTAGTTTTTGTAATGCAATATGACATTTTGAAATAGTAACTATGTTTATTTTTCTTTGCTTTTCAGGTGAGGTGGGTTGGGGAGCTGGAAACTAAAGAACACATAAGCACAGTTGTCATGGTGGAGGATCTATGGGGAAAAGACCTGTGTTTCACATTCCAAACTTGAGCCCCAGAAGGAAAGGGTCCATCTATTATTAACCCTGTCAAAAAAAAAAAAAACATGCTGAGATTGGGGAAAGTCACAGAGTAAGTTGGTAACCCAAAAAGTGTACTTTTGGAAATGAAGCTTCATTATTTCCTGCTCTTCTTTATAATTTCCCAGTTTTGTATATCCTACTCCTTGGCCCCTGGTAGAATCTAAGTGAATATCTATTAAGTACATGACTAAGGTCTTCATTTTAGACATTATGAAGGAGATTAGATCTTGATTAATAATGCAGAGGTTAATCTTGATAACTTTTTCTGGGTGTGCTGCACTTGCTTCAGTATGTCATGGAGCCAGGGCAACCTGACTATGCAACCCTGATAGGCATGTCACATGATTACTCTACCCCAGGGCACAGAGAAAACAGTAAGGGCAGAAGTAGAGCAGAATCATGTTACTTTAGGTTTATACCACTTCTTCAACTCCAGCTACAATTAGGTGTGCGGGATTGATGACTATCTCACCATCTAACAACACATCTCACTTGCCCACTACCTAAATGGAATCATCCTGAGAGGACCCAGAGAAAAAGGAATGACTCACATACAATAGTAGCACAGTAGGAGACATTGGCTATAAGTGGAAAATACTTGTATTGATGCCAAATGCCAGTGGAGACCAAATGCCTGATTATGAATAACATAAGGCAAATGGCCATGCTTTCCATTTTGGATTTGAACTAATCTGATCCACAAAGCCCTCAAGCAGGGCATTTCTATTATCATGTCCTTATCATGTAAGTTTGGTCTATGCACATTTAGGGTAAAAATGTGAGGAAAAAACCCCTAATAGTTTACATGAACCATTTGCATCAAACCAGAGCATCATGCATGGTAAGCTAGTGCTATACCACTAGCTCCACTCCAGCCCTTTCTCACATTTCTACAATGTCTACGTATGCCGTCCTGAAATTATATCCTCAACCCATGGTTATGGTCTCTTGAAGGGTGTGTTCACTCTGATGGTTTGAGGAAACACATGTGGGAATATTTTTGTCTGTCTGTGATCTTGCATTTCCAATGGATTTGAAGTCTATGGAGACTTGTTTTCTACTGGACTTATGGCCAACCAGGAAGGAAAAACCATAAAGGAAACCAATAGAAGTTTGAAGCAAAACCACATTCTTTTAACAGGTAACATGTAGTAAGTGGCTTTGTCTGACATGAATTTTCCTTCTTTGATGGGGACTTATTTCTTACCTCTAATGAATATCCTGTATGCTGGAAGCAGCAACTAGAGATGACTATATGCACCTTAGCTAAGAAAAAAAAATCAAGGAAATATTCATTGTCTTGGGCCAACGGTTTAGATACACACTTACCAACATGGATGAATCTTAAGAAAAGTCTTGATTCAAGACTTATGAGATATACAATGAAGCAAAACTTACAGAGGCATCAATAAAAATATCCATACACAATAATAACTACCCTGCCAAGAGTATAGTCTAATAAAAATACATATTAAATACACAGAAGTGATTGTTCTTATATAGGGAGGGGATAATGAGGGACTGCTACAAAATCAGATTAGTGAAAAGAAAAACAAATGAAAAAGAGAAGAAAAATGAGTGAGATGAAAGGAGGGTGAAAGGGAGGGAAGAAGAGAGATTAAAGATTAAGCACATTCCTTGCATATAGTTCAATGATTACAAGACATTATGAATTTTGAAAAGTGTTTGTCTCAGTCCACACATCTGATACCTAAGGGAAAAACTCAATAGAATACAGTTTGTTTTAATGAAGAAAAAGACCCAGGGTAGCAAGGAAATAATAAGTAGGGTGGAGAGTGGGTATGGCCTCAGAGAGGTAGGCAGTATTCTGCTCACGTAGGTTGTGATAACAAATTTGAATTTTATTTTCTAATTCTAATTCTACTGTGATCTACTAATGATTATTTTATTTATGGAAAAATATTATCAGGCTTAGCCTAGATTATAACACTCTGGTGCTGTGTAAAAAATAGACTGCAGAGAACAAAGGTGAAAAATGAAAGGACAACCAAGAACCATTCATTTCCCTAAGGAGATTAACATTGGCAGCAGGATTGTTGGACAAGGGGAAAAGTGGGTGAAAGTGATACTGTTACAAACCAGACAAACACATGTCCATCACACCCCATCATTTTCTCTTTAAATTCCAAAGATCTTGTAATGACATCCTTGGCACCTCAGAGTTTTAACTATATCTACCACTCTTCAGTAGCTCTTCTGAAATATTATCCTTTCCAAATACAATCCTTCTAAACAGTATTCTTTCTGAAATATTATCTGCTTCCTCTCTTATCTTCCTGCCTTTTCCCAAGTTGGTCTTGAGCTGGGGGGAAAGCCTCCCTCCTCTTTTGACCATGATCTCTCAGATTCATCTAAAAATCCCTTCCTCTGCAAATTCCTCATAAACTGTCCTTACACCATGAACACTTTAGTTCAATGTTAGAATGTGATTTCCATTCTAATAATGATTTTCTATTGATGTGATTTTGTTGTGTGTATTACTTACTTGTGCAATTTAATAAGTAGATTATACAATAAACAAATATAACAGCTTTATATAATCACTGTATAATAGAGCATTTTAATTGTGGAAGTTGTTAAACAAATATTTAATTTTTGTTATAAAAATTAATAAGCAAAGATTATTTTTGCTTTAAACTTACATATCTCCTTTGGATTTTTTTCCTATAAGCAGAACAATGGCAATGCATAAATATATTTGTACATTTATGTGATGCTTTCTATAAAAATTAAGATATGTTAACATGCTAAGAGGTATAATAATATACTTAATCATTTATTTATTCATTAAGAATAATATCTATCTACCCATAGCTATGCATATGGTTCTACCAAATATGCAAAGAAAATTCCATTTCATTAATTTTAGCCCACATTTTTATTATTTCTCTCCTCTGCTTGTTTTGGGTTTCACTTGTTCTTCTTTTTCTATGAGTTTGAGATGTAGCATTAGGTCATTTATTTGAGATCTTTCTGTCCTTTTAATATATGCACTTATGGTTATAAACTTTCCTCTGAGGAATGTCTTTGCTGTGCCCCATAGGTTCTGAGAGATTGTGTTTGCATTCTCATTGAATTCCAGGATCTTTTTGATTTCCTTTCTTATTTCTTCTGTGACCCACTGATTGTTGAGCAATGTGTTGTTCAGCCTCAAATTATTTGTGTAATTTTTTTCTGCTGCATTTGATGTTGAGTTCTAGCTTTATTTCATTGTGATCAGATAGAAAGTAGGGGGTTATTTCAATTTTCTTATATTCATTGAGACTTGCTTTGTGCCCTAAGCCAAGGCAATACTGAGCAAAAAGGCCAAAATCACATGTTCTTCCCCATATACAGATTATAGACCTAAAACAAATACAGCAATATTATTAAACATGGGTCACACACTAAGAGGAGACTACATATAGGAGGGATAAGGAAAGGGAAGGAAACCTGATTATAGCAGTGAATATAATAATCTTAAACTGGCAGAAGCCACTATGGAAGGGGACTAGGAAGTAGTGAAGAGGTCTGGTAGAGATGATCCAATTTGAGTTGTAATACACATGTGGATGGAAACAATACAAGGGATCTCCCTGTATAGCTATCTTTATCTCAAGCTAGCAAAAGTGCTATGACTTTCTTTATATATTTTTTTTCAACAAAATAGAACAAGAGGGCACAACAGGTTCTGCCCAGAGGTGAGAAGGGAGGGGGAAGTAACCCAAAAATGTATACACTTGTAAGTAAATGTACAAATGATAAAATAAAATTTTTAAAATGTTAAAATTTCTATTGTAATGGGACAGCATTTCTGAGAGTCCAGAAGACACACAAGTTCTAATAAAACTCATACTGACCTTCGAATAATGATAAATCCATGTCCTAATTCCCACAAAAAAAGTTACAATCAAAAGAGAAACCATGGCTAGTGAAGTGGCTCAAGTGTTAGAGTACCTGCCTAATAACTGTGAGGCTCTGAGTTCAAACCCCAATACTGCCTACAACAGCAACAAAAAATTGGGACAGGAAGGAAACCACACTAATCCTTATTTATTGACTTGTCTTTTACCATATACCTCATTTTATCACAAAACTCAACAAAATGAGTGCTGAGCTATTAGAGCAGCTCAAGCTATTGCAGTAGATATACATGGAGGTTGAAACTTCATTCAGGAAATTGTTATTCCTCACTCACGTAAATTCCAGCTGGTTGTGAGTGTGATCAGGGATGGCATCAGACATCCTGATGCAGACTTGACCAGAGAGTGAGATGCTCTGATGTTGTCCAGCCACTAGGTGGGGGATGAGAGCAGCTGAAGGATGCCACAGGAGGTTCTGTGGGTCAGACCTGGTGATTAAGCTCCTGTTAACCTGGTGACAAAAAGGTTCACAGGCTTGATAGATGCTGCAGTTGTTGACACAGATATTCTTTGAGAAGCACATAAATAAAAGTAACAATAACAAAATGTAGGTAAAGGATTTAGTAAAAACAAAATGTTAAGATCAATTTGCACTTTTATTTAACTTGTAAAAAAAAAAAAGCAATTCAACAAGTCACATACGATCAACCAAAAAAAGCAAATTCTGTTCAAATAGACATGAAAAAGCATAAGGGAATTGATACAATAAATTTTGTGAAAGGAAATAAATTCAAAATGTTTCTCTAAATCCATATTCAAGGTATTAAAAATATGGTTTAGTAGGTTTCCATTTTGCTATTTTGCTACAATTATGACAGATCTGATAGCACTCAACCCAAAACTTAAAGTAAATTGTGAGTCCTTAGCATATTTAGAATGCTAACTGCATTATATCTATATTTCCATTTAATCCATAGATGATAGGGTAATAGTATATCAAAAAAGAAACAGAAAAAGTGAGATGATAACTGCTACAATAAATCATGACAGAGTGTTACAGTGCAGACTCTTCAGGGTTAAACTACTGAGATGTCATTTGAGATGCTCTGCTGTGTTTGTCTGTTTTTTCTGTGTTGATTTTGAGTAACATTTATTAACTTGTCTCCCACTTGACTGAGTCTCTCCTCTTCTGTATCCAGTATGCTCTATGGGCAATGGATGCTTCATTCTGTTAGAAATTTTCACATTTCTCTTTGGTTTTGTTTATTTATTTAGGTATTTTGCAGTTCTGGGGCTTGAACTCAGGGCCTTGGGCTTGCTAGGTGGGTGCTCTATCACTTGAGCCACTCAGCAAGCCCTATTTTGCATTGGGTATTTTTTGAGAAAGGGTCTCAGGAACTATTTGACTGGGGCTGGCTCAAACCATGATCTTCTGTTCTTTGCCCCCTTAGTAGCTAAGATTGTAGGCATGATCCACTGGTGCCCACCTCTATTTGCTTTTTAAAATAAAGCTCTGCTAAAGTGATCTATTTATTCATACAGAGTCTACATTCCCCACAGTCCCCTTAGTTGTTTGAAATATTGTTCATATAATTCCAAATTCTTAGTTGTCTCAGTTTTTTTAATTGACTATTTCCACTCATGCCCACAGGTGTACATCTTTTTCTATATTTTGCATACATTATTTCTATTTCATATGACAAATTGTATGTGGAAGGATTGTACAGATAGAAGGAATGAAATTTGTATCAGGATGTCAGACAATGGGTACCTATAGTTGGGTGAGTCTAGTCTGCCATTGAGAAGTGTCTAGGCATTGTTTTAGTTTTAGATTGAAACTAATCACCTGCTTCAAATTTTTGAAGGATGTGATTACTTTTCCTGCAGCAAAGCTTGAGTTCTGAGCACCTGTGAGGTTACAGAGACCTTTATGACTTACAACTCAATCACCAGCTTTCCAAACTCTTGGGATATTTACTTCTATTTTATATTTTGTTTTCATAATTTGTGTCCCTGTGTGTTCTTGAGCTCGGCAATCCTGCCTCTGGCTCTCACCACTCACCAGGTAGTCCTGACTCCAGCCTTTGGAGGTCTATTGCAGGTGAGCCAGTGGATGTCCAGGATATCTTGCAGGGATTCATTTGTCTGAGCAATTTAGCCCTGCCTCAGCCATCGGGTTCTCACTGAAGCACATGTGTGAAGTCCTGTGGTCCTTCAGAGATTTTACTTAGCTTTTCAGCAAGCCATTGATCCACTCTTGGGGAAGACTATACAAACCAAGAACCTCTAGTTCAACCTTTCTACCCTGACCCAGTCTTTGATTTGCTTTCTCGTGTATTTTTCAGCTCATGCAAAAGTATTGGAGGACAAAATTGGATGCAACTATGACTGAGGCTATACAGGACAATTTGTTATTTGGGCATACATAATTACAAAAAAAATTTAATTTAAATAAAACATTAGTTTTGTCTGTGATGCTTTTTTTCCCTAGAATCATGCTACCACAGATGAAAGCAATCATGACCTCATCACAAGGAAGGCATTGTAACTATTGTGAGATTAGTGTGGAAGATCTTAGGATTCTGAGCACTTTCATGGTTTTGTAAAACTATGATTTCATAGTGAAGCTGGAGTTTTGGACCCATGGCCCAAACACCTGGGATTCACATGCCAAGTCCAGCTCCTTGCCCCTATATGACAGACAAAGAGGCATGGTTGAAGTCAGAGAAAGGAGATTTATTACATGGCTTGGGACATGCAATGGGAAGAGGAAGAGTAAGCACTCAACACATCTTTAGTCATTTTCAGGGTATAGACATGAGCTACAGGTTTAAGTAAACTAAAGAACTGGACACAGTGGACAAAATGTGTGCATAGTTAAATAATTACAGGCACAGATGTGGTCAGATTGGTCATTATTTCAGTCCTTGTTCTGGAAGAGGTTCCAGAGTTGTTATCTGGAGAGTGGTCCATCCTGAGAAGGCTCTAATGTTTGGGGGGAGTTTTGGTTCCTTGTCATGAAGACGTTATCACTTTTGTCTTTCCTAGGATCCAAGTTGATTGCAAAATGACTGCAGAGAGAATGGTTTAGAGCAAAGACAAACACAAAATGAAGGAGAAATTCCATGCTTTTTTCATGATTTTCATTAATTCGTGGACCTATGTAAGGAGTGTATGCTTTTCAACAAAAGCAGTGCAAGCAACTCTTAGGATAGCTTATCCTGCCTATTGTCTACCTAAATTAAAGTGGCAGTATATATAAGATTTTTAAAGTTTACTTATTCACCATTTATATTTTAAACTAGTTGAAGAATATCTATGGACACACATAAAAGATCTTGGTAAGAAATTTGCTTAATTAAGTGACCTTAAGAAAGGAATTTAGCTAAATGGTCCATAAGATTGAAAATTAGTAATTTTAAAAGTATAGATAAAACACATAAACTTATACATATCAACAATTTACCTTTTTGCCTATAAGTTACAAAACTGAGCTTTTATCTGTGTCTTCAAAGTGGCTACTAATTCTCTTATTTTTGAAATATCTGTAAATATTTCATATTTTCATTTGATAATGGAATTTGAAATCACTTATTATAATGCCAAATATGCTTGCATCATAAGCTGAATATTTAAAGTATAGACTAATAAGGATTTTAAATCCAAATAAGCAACTATCTATTTTAGGACAAGTGTATAATTTTCTAAAATTTACTTTGAAATATTATTGTCTTCATGTCTTGTGTCAAGAATCATATCTACTGTTCCATCTTTTCCTAATAGTATTGTACAAACGTGAACATGCACTGTAAGTTAAAGAAGATGATGATAATTATCCTAAGTCCTTAGTTTCAAAATCACTGAATAGCACCCTTTTAAGATTGTCATAGGAATGCCAGCCTTAAGATTATTTAAAATAATATGTATACAAATTTACATCTTACTTTCCAGCACAGACATAAAGAGGAGACTCCCAGCAAATGAAGCTTAAGTCGCACCAAGTGGCTTCAGTATTCCCCAGGACATTTTGTCTATTCACATGCAGAATCAGATACAGTCAATATGTCAGCATCAACTTAAAAGTGATTTCAAACTGTTTTTGTGGGGAAAATACCAAGGACATGAAGCTACTCTTGTGTCACAGCCCCTTGTCATTTGAGCAGAATAAATCCTACTTAGATAGAGTTACAATTTGCCCCAACATATTTTTTACTCCACCAATAACTGATAGAAGACAAAGTCCCTAAAAGCTTCAGCCACCAAGTTTTGTTTAAAAAAAAAAAATGACTGAGGTGATCATATCCTCATCACTGCTTAGAATTAATGTATCAAAAGAAAATCCAAGGACTAGTTGCAAAGATGGCAGATGAGAATTGTGTAGGCAGATGGTGGAGTAGAGACATCCAGGACTTTCCTGAGTCTCCATGAGTGTGAAACAAAACATCAGGTTCATGACTGTGATAATGACTGGGTGATGTGTAATGACTTATAAGTGCAACAATAAAGACTAGCTAGGTAGAGATGAGGAGAAATCCAGAAATATTGAACTTTAGACTTGTAAAGGACTCAACCTTAAAATCAGGTGCTAGTCAAAATGGTAAGTAAGGTGTGTTTGGGGGTACCCCTCAGTGGGGCTTTACGCTAAAGAGAAAAGAAAACTTCAGTGATAGCCATAGACACAGAATACGGCACCCTACAAAAATATAGTTTAAGATGGAATATCTGTGATCCATGCAACAGATACCAGAGAAGGGTCCCCCTGCACTTCCTAGCTTGCACACTGGTGTGGTAATAGGGAATCATCTTAAGAGAAGTGTGATGGTCAAACCTCTTGGCAGAAACCCCTGCATGTTTATATGATCAATCCCTACAGTTTCCCTTCTCCAGTGGCTAAGTGAGCAACCACACCAAGAATGGGTGTGTCCCAAGGAATTGCTTGTGACTTGGACACAGAACTGGGAACACAGGTGTACTTGGAGGGAAGTTTGTGCTAAGTTGAGGAAGTAAGCAGAGAGTGCTTACACCTGGCCAACACAGCATAGGAAAAGGAGCTGTGTGTTAATGTGTGGGGTGTGGGAAGATGGAGAGCCAGAGCATTCATGTTCACTCTGTCCATGGCTTGCTCCTCGAGCACAGGTTGCTTTGGTCTGACTAATTTCTGCACTCTCAGAGCCCCAGAAACACTTGGTGGAAACATAGCCTGCTAGAGCATTTCACAAACCCATGCCTGCACTGACTTAGCACCTCTAGTGTGAGAGGACGTGCAACTGGGTGGACCACTGGATCAGCTGGCAGGAGCAGTTTGAGGGTGATTCCTGCATCTTGCAGGACCTGTAAGTAGAAACTGTTGGCAGGAATTCAGCCTAGGAGGTGTCATAGTAGCATGCACCCCAGCAGGAAAGGCAGTGCAGGCTCAGCTTGAAAAAAACCCTTTCAGGTCTAAAGTGTTTGGTCTTCAGACAGAAAAGGACTAAAAACCCCTTCACTCTCATACCAAATTTACTGAAAAAAGAAAAGGAAAAACCCACGAAGTCTGTCAGTAGTCTAACTCCTCAGCAAGGTATAAATTTTAATGGTCTTTTTTTTTGTTTTGCTTTTTATTTTGTTTATAATAGTCTTGATTCTTCAGTATTTGTTTGTTTTCCCTCACTATTATTTCCTATGTCTTTGTCTCATGTACTGTTCCTCTCTGTTCTCTATTGCTTCCCTCTTTTTTTCCTTTTTCCACTGTACTTACTTTTATTGCTTAGTTGTTAGTATCTTTAGCTTTAATAGTGTTTAAGCTCCCAGTTTATCCTATAAGTGTTTTAGCTTCTTTCTTTTCTATCTTTATTTGGGGCATAGTTGATATTTCCAATTGTTTTGTATGTTTTTATTACAGTTAAATATCTGGTTTGTTTTGAATTGTTGTTAGTGTGGTCTGCTTTGTCTTCTGAATAGTAGTAGAGACTGAAATCTTAAAAGAAGCAGCCCACAAAGAAGACCCCACACACAAAACAAGAAGAGATATTGAGATCAATACATACAAAAATCTTAATGTACAAGAACAAGAGAATATGAAAAAGTAGACAAAATGATTCCTCCTAAAGTTCATAATTCCTCAATAACTGAACCTAAAGATATTGAAATGGTTGAAATGCTGGATAAACAATAGAAAAATCTTCTTTAAAAAATATCAATGATCTCAAAGATGATTGAAACAGCAGATGAGTAAAATCTGGAAATCAACTTAAGACATAGATGAGAAATTCACCAACTTGGATGAGAAATTCAAACAAGAGATAGAAATACTTGGAAAATAATGGAAATCTTGGAAATGAAAAGGCTCAATAAATCTAATAAAAAATTGAGTGAAAATCATCACCAGTAGACTAGATCACAGAGAAGACAGAATGTCAGGAATTGTAGACAAAATAAAAAAATTATGACATTTAGTTAGCAATAAAGAAAAAGAAAACACATTCATGACACAATGTTCAAGAACTCGAGGACACAATCAGGAGACCAAACCTAAGAATCCTTTTGGTACAAGAAGGAGCTAAGACACAAAGTAAAGACAAAGAAAACCGGCATAGATACCTGCTTACCCATGTTTTTCACTGCATCTTTCACAATAGCCATGTTATGGAATCAGCCTAGGTGCCCATCAACAAATGAATGGATAAATAGAATTTGGTATTGTGCACAATGGAATTTTATTCAGCTGTAAAGAGAAATGAAATTATGTTGTTTACAGGAAAGTGGATGGAACTGGAGAGCATCATATTAAGTGTGATATGTCATTTTCAGAAAGACAATTATTTCGTATCTTCTCACATATAGAATTTAGAATAATAAAAAGGATATGAAAGTACAAAGGGGACTATTAGATATGGAAAGGCAAATGATAATAGAGGAATTATGTATGATCAAAGTACATGATATGCATGTGTGGAAATACCATAAAGAAATATGGTCTTGCTGGGATTAGTCATCCATCACTGCAGAAAGCACGTCATTCAGGTTTACCATCTACCAATCAAGCATCTCACATCACAATTTCATCAGTACTACTGGTTTAATTGTCTATTTGGTAGACTCCACTTCTGCTTGGATATCACTTTCTACAGCTTCTAATAGCACATGCATTTCCTTGAAGCCATCTGTGTTCCTTTTCAGGAGTTCCTTGAAACCTGAATTCCTTGGAACTTCAAGGAGGCAGTGTCTGCAGACATTTGTTCTATAGCTATCTACAGAAAGTGAATAACCATGGATATTTAAGATACCGTTTGTTTTGCTCAGAGTGACTATTTACTCTTTTATCTTTTTCATTTGTTTGCTTTACTTATAATAATTGTCAGGTGAGATCTGTTTGTACAACAATTACTAAAAGAAAGGAGAAACAATATCCAAGTAGTCTGAAATGAGTCCTCTGGACAATAGACGTTAGGGAAAACTCATTGAAGCATAAGCAGTTACAAGTGTGTAGGTTTCACAAATTCCCATAAAATTCTATGGTAATGCAAGAAGGTTTTGAGCTCTGAGTGCTACTTTGATTGTTGGAGCTTTAAGACATACAAGATTGCAAAATAACCAGCTATTCCCCTTGGAGTCCAAGCTTTCTGATTGCAGCAATATGAACTGGGTGGGCTTTATTCTCTATGGACGTTCTGCCTCCTTAAAATTCTCTTGATTCAATACTAATCCTTCTTCTCGACAGAGCAAACACTGAGAGCTAAGTCTTGAAGCTGAGGGCCCACAGCAGCCTAGAGTCTCCCAGCTCTGGTATTCAGTCTCAATATTTCATCAGTTATTTCCCATAAATTAGAGCTGACTTTTATGAAACACAAGAGGCTACTCACTTTTTGAAGGGGAATATGTGGGAATCAGTTTTGGACAATTACAATTTACCTTTCACATTGCAATGACAATCCTCTGTTTTGAAATTGTCTTCCATTATTGATTAAATCACCACCTTTCACTTTCTCTGGGAAAACCTCTCTTTTGAAACATGCTTTTGTCAAATATCCTGAGCTAGTCTCCTTTACATGACTCAAAGCATGGCTTTTATCCATGTTCTGTTGAGTTTTTCTTCCTGAAATTTTATTTAAATTCCACAATATTTTGAGTCTGAGAGATTAAAGTCAATCTTAAACATTTCTTTCATGTTATTTGAATTTGAAATAGAATCTGTGTACTGAAGCACATATGTACACACACACTCACGATTTTTACATTCAAATTACTTTTATGAAGATTAAGTCTAATAGGAGATGTTGGTACCTATAATAACTACTGTGACAGAATAGTCATTAAATGTAAATAAGTAGTATTTATTATTTGAAAGAAGACACATTGTTTATATTGCACCTGAACTACAGTTTCTCATTTCTTCATCTATGCAGAGGCTGCAAAACACCATGAATTTCAATACTGTGAAAAAAAAATCATGTCTAAAAGTCCTATTGTTAATACTGGCTCTTCATTGAGTCAGAATCATTTTCAGCAAATCTCTTTATGTACTTCTCTGGACCTAGGTTGATCTGTTTTCCTTGTAGAGCAAAACACCACAACACTAATTCTTTCTCCTCTAACATGTTATTTCTTGATCAGTGCTTAGACTATGATATTTTATCTACCAGAAATATTTTTTCACAACACATGACTCCTTATAAAACCGCAAGTATTAACAGCCTCTCCAGGAAAAAATTTGCTACTGTCCTTCATAAAGTGGCCCTGCTTCGCTATCATATGTCCATTTCTTCATAATAACCAACAATTTGTAAAGATAGTAGATATTTGCTTTATGGACCTTTCTAATTGTAAATGAAGAATATGACTTTTAAAGCAGTGATCAACTTTGAGTCCTAATGCACAATTTAAATAGGGAATGACTGGGAAACCAATTTTTCCATCAAGGAATAGGCAGGAAAAGGACAAAATTAAGGGTTTCCAAAAAGTAAGAAATAATTTTTGTGTTTTCTGCAAAGTTTGTCAATAAAGTAAGGCACAAATATAAGAAATGAATTCAAAGGACAATCAATGTTCATGAAGATTTTTGTTTTGTAACATGAGAACATCAAGCAAATGATGGGCCAAGAGAAGAGGCTGTGAACTTGAGTGAGTTCTACTGAGTGGTTACTATGTGCAGAGTACTGAACGGTTCAAAGCTTTATCTGATTTCCAGATGTAACCTACTCATTTCTCTAGTAACTCTGTGAGGCAGTTGATGCCCAACTTCAGACAGAAAAACAGAGTATCCAAGGTCACAAAGCTAACACATGATACAGCTGGAAATTGAACACAGGTGGCCTGTCACAATAGCTTTAACCACTATTCCATGTTTTCTCAAAAGATATTAGGGTAATGAACCAAGAATCTAGCTGAGATTGGAGAGAATGGGATGAAAAGAAAGATTTTAAAAGAGGCTAATGTTCACAAATATACTTATTTCTGAAAACTGGAGAGAAGGTAGCATCTACAAAACATTTATTTAGTTCCAACCACAAATCAATGAAGTTTTGAAAATAAATTAATAATTAAAAGAGAAAATGCCCTACCACAGAGACTCCTATTCCTTTGTCTCAGACAAGAAGAAGTGAATTATTAATGGCATAGGGAAATGTTTCTGTGGGCCATTCTTATGTATGATGGGGCAACAGGAGCAAGCTTCAAGTATGAGTGAGAGACAAGGACACTGTGCTGAGAGAGTGTAAGGTGATCTTTAGGAGAGGTAGGACTGATGGAATTAGTTGTAGGATTGCTACCTGAAGAAAGTGATGTGCAACCTTCATAGTTTAACCTATTCCATTTTAATTTACACAATGAAAAGAAGTCATTTTTTCAAAAAAAATTATGAAAAGGAGATAGTTTTTATTGGGAATATCAAATGAAAAACAGAATTTGTAGCCCCTGTTTTATATATACTCCAAGGTATTAGGGCTATCTACCTTGGTTGTTCCTCAGAATGGAAACCATTGGCAATAAATGAAATGGCAGCATCAAGAATAATACAATAATCAACTGTTGTTGATTATAAATTTTCATTTAAATGTTTTTTTCTTGAAAAGTCAAGAATATTGATTAAGTCTTAAAACATTATGGAAAATGAGAAGAGAGGCCTCTCACCAGTACCACTTGCTTCCTTGAATACAGCTTAAATTTGCACAGTGCCCTCAGCAATTCATTGCCTCTGTATCCACTTCTATCAGTGCATGTCTGATTAAGAGAAAAATGTAAAACTATAATATATGTGCTGGTTAAAAAATCATTACTTTTTGTTATTTAAAAACTTTGGAAACCAAAAGTTCAAAATACCTTCAATGAAAATAATTTTACAGACTAATATTCTGATCAGCAAAACACCTACTCCTGGTGCATTATTGAGGTTAAACTCATAGTATTTATATAATTGATTACATAATTGATTATATAATTGATTGCAGTGCCGATGGTTTTCTTTTTTTCAAACAGTTGGTGGGTGCTGCACAGTACCATTCTTTGACAATTTCTTCCTTGATTGGTTGACACCTATTTTGACAGCCTTTTTGCAGCCAAGGTTAGATAATCACAAATAAAATGTCTGAGTCTTAAATTATGCAACAAATTATAAGTTGGGTTACTTTAACAGCTACATTTCTACTCTCATGTCACTAAAAATTATGCAGTACCCTAGGGAAATAATTACTATTCAGAAAACTAAATCATCAAGTTACCAGTGGAGCTATTAGCAATGGCAGAATGGCTGACCTGAATCTCACTGGCTCTCTTTCCTACTTTATCCTTTATTTTAGATAATCATGGCAAGAAATGAATAAGAATGAAAATAGAGAATTAAGAAGAAAAATAAGATGTCTGAATAGTTACAGAACTGAGTATAATGAAAATTTTGTTTAGGTTTTACTGCCTCTTTGAGATATTAGGGAACCTAGAAGGATCAATCCTTATGTTTGCAACCTGATTAGCTCAGTAACCTTCATATTAGACTTGTGAATTCTCTACCCTAATTCCTGATGTCATTGCCTGATTGTGTCCATTATTCTTATGAGATTAATTGATTTACCCATATGTCCTATTTGTGCGGGTAGTACCATTCCTCTTTCCAGAAAAACAGTCAATCACATTTGGTTTTGTGATGAGCTATTTGAATATGGAAGAATAAATGAAAAAGCAGGAGAAAGAAAGGCTTCAAAATTTGGAGGGTGGGAGGATTTTCCATTTTACTTGCTCAGTCCAATTTTCTTCACCTGAGATGCTACAAAACACCCCCAACCCAAGAAAGCTCAGCATCCTAATGTAACACCTTAGGACTAATCTGTTATAAGTAGTAGGGAGTAGTAGAAAGAAAATATATGATTCATATTCATCTTTATCTTCCACTTACTTCAAGCCTAGAGGTCTATTCACCTTATCCACTATTTTTCCTAAAAAATTAACTTTTGTTTCTAAAAATTTTTTTTTAAAAACTACTTAAAACTGTTATGGGGAGTTTCTTGTGAATTGACCCCATGCCTTTGATAAACTGAGATGTGTTAGTCACTTTTCTTTTCAATTTTGTCATTTAGCTTCACGCATATGTAATATATTCCAACTTGGTATAGTTTGCTTGGCATCATAATAAGCATTCATAGATAAATGAGTAGCAGTGAAATGTGTAGGGTCAGATATATGATACTTGTTCCACTGTTTAATGTTGTGTAGCATAAATCATGAACTGAGAGCATAAGTTCTCAGCCATTATTCCTTCCTCCTCTCAGCTATAACCATTCTACTTATATGGATATGGTATCTTATTCATGTTAACAAAGGTGTTCAAGCTGAATAATACATTGGGTTCTATTAAAATATCCATACTGAAATGTTGTTACCAGTTACTTGAAGGGTATCTTTTCCTTGTCCCTTTCTTTCTCTGCTTCCCCATGGCTGTCAGATCAGTGTCCTCCTCTGCTACATGCTCTTTCTTTCTTTCTTGCCTCAGTTCCAAAGCAATGGATCCTGCTGTGCTTGGACTGAAGCCTCTGAAACTGTGAAGTCAACATATGTCCTTCATCCTATAAGTTATTATTCTCAGCTATTTTGTCACAGAGATAAGAACTGATTAACACAATTACTGTATTGATTTCAAACAATGCGTAATTCCTAAGGCAGGACCACTCATGAGCTCACTCAATTTGTAGAACTTTGACAAAATCTGAGGTTATATAGTAACTACTACCTGAAATCCTCTTCTCTGGTTCTTAAAAATACCATAGCTTCTTTTCCTCCACAGATTCTTCAGTTTTGCATGAAAGCCAGCCACACATTAGCATTTTGCTCTTCAGGAAATTCCATCTTGGCAGGTGAGGCACATGAATAATCCCACTCAAATGCACTTAGAATAATCAACAGTTAAAAGGACTCTCTTAAACACACTTTCTACTTCCTCCCCCACTTTTGCTTCATTACACTTCCTTAACTAAATAACAACTCTGGAAAATAGCAATGTTCTGACTTTCCTATACTGTGCCCATGAAGCTGAGTGTGCCTGAAAAAGAAATTTAAGACAAAAGCTGTGTTTCCTATTTAACTGTGTATCTTGAATACCATAGAACCATTGGCATTGTTTATCTCTCAAATCCATTCACCCTTCCACTCACCTGTTTGTCTACCACATTCTTCTACAATCTTCTAAATCCATCAATACCCCACCATTACTCTTAATGGTTTACCTTGCTCCCTACTTGTACAAGAATAATTGAAGCAATTATAGGAACACCTCCATTAAGTACAATATCAAACACTCCATCTACCTGCCTTTTACTCCTTCCCTTAATTTTTCGTGCTACTATAACAGAATACCAAAGACTTTGTTATTTATACACCATTAGGACCTATTTCTCATTGTTCTTGGACTCTGTGTAGTCCAAAATAAAATGGCAATGGCCAATTTATTCTGTTGTCCCATTACAGAAGGAAGAATCCTTGTGACCCTTGACCCTTGTGCATTGAGATAGAGAGAACAAACATACAAAGAGTGTAAGCCAAATTTGTTTTATAAAGAAATGGCTCCCATGATAAGGACATTAATTCCCTACAAGAGCAAAACTCCCATTACCAAATCACCTCTTACAGGTTCTGCCAGTTGATGCTGTTATAAACTATATTAAATTTCTACCTAAGTTTCAGAGGTGACGTTCAAACTATAGCACTCACTATATTGTGACCTTTCTTGTTCCTATGTATGTACACTATTCTTACTTCTGTATAAATTCCTTCCTATCTTGCCAACTCAAGACACTGCTCAACTTCTCCCTTTTTTACCTTCCTCATTTTCCCTTTTCTATTTAAACATATCAATCAGCACATAGTACTTCATATTCTCCTTTTTTACGAGAAATAATGCTTTTATTTTACTGTCATTCTTCCAGAGTTGTTTTTTCCTTTATTTGCTCTCACTTTCAGCAAAACTCCTAACGAATGACCTCTGTCTCAAACTTTCTTCCTACTTCTCACTTAAATCTTTTCTTGACATTTTCCTAAGCTTTTCTGCAGTCTTTTATACAACTATGAATGAAGAAATCTCAGATTTTATCATCTTTGAGTTATAAGTGAGTAGCATTTAATGTAGTCAACATCCTATAACCCCAGAAATGTACTTGGCTTTCAGGGAATTACTGTTGGTTGGTATTCTAATCCTCTCTTCATCTCACAGTCCTATAAATTATTGAAAATAATCTGAAGGCAACCAACATCCTCTATGCTCAGTGAGCAATGCCAACTGAGTGAGCTGATAACAAAAGCCAGAAGAATAACTTTGGTTCACACTAAATTCTTATACATCACTTTGGCTTATTTATCTTCTTCTCCTAAAGGTTTTAATGTTAGAGGGCTAGGTCTCTGTACTTCTCTATCTGCAGTCACTGCTGGAGATTTCACCCAGATACTTACCTTGACAGGCTGTACTATAGGGAACTTTAGATTTGATATTCCACTTGAAGATCTAGAAGACATTTCAAACTCTGCATGTCAAACTGACATATCTCTCTCCAATTCTCACAATCTTCTATATCTAAAATAATGACAACTATATCCTTATGGACCAAATGCTTACAATCCTATTTAACTCCTCTTTCCTATAGTCTTCTTTTATCTGTCAGGGAATCCATTGGTTCTATAAAGCAAATCTAGTATCTGATCCCTTCATCCTATTGAAACAAATACTCCCCTGGTCTGACTCACACTTACCTCTGGTCTAGTTATTTCAGAGACTTCCTACTATTTTTTCTTCTTCTATCTTTGTCTCCATAGACCCTATGCTTAATAGATCATCTATTAATAACTAATTTAGATCTTATTGATAACTTAGATAATTAATAATTTAGAGTGATCCCATTACTAGCTAACCTAGATTATATGACTCTCTATCCACATTCCACCAGTGAATCTGTATTTTTCATGAAACAATCCAGACATTTCACAATGATATAAAAGAATCTACACAAACTAGTCCCTTATGAACTATGTCTTTTTTCATTCTAGCGCAGCCATTATGGCCTCTTTGATATTCTTTTAATGCTCCAACCACTCTGTTGACACATAATATTTGTATTGGATGTTCCCACAGACAGGAGCATCTCTCCTCCATATTATATACATATGACTATTTGCAACTCTTCATTTCTCAAATACTGCCTTCTCTATATAAATCTTACTCTATATAAATCTATGAAATGTCCTTCTTGCATTTTTGCCTCTATTTTCCCAAAAATATTTATCTCAATTTAATTTAATTTTTAATTTTCTTACTTAAGAATTTTGCTTATTTCCTGTCTCCTCCCAGTAGACTATAAGCTCCATGTACATAGGAATCTTTGCCAGTTTTATTCCACAATATATTCCCAAAACATAAAGGAGTGACTGATATTATTAAATGCTCAATACTATATCTTGAATTGTTTAGTTAATTAATTATAGCACTACCTCTTTTTCATTTTAGAGTACATTGTAATTTCTTAAAACACAAAGTTTCATAATTAGATCTGCAATGCAATTTCAAGAGACAGTTTACTTTTGAAGGATTATTCCCTCTAACAGTGACATATAACAAAGGATACAATAGACTTCCTACTGGAGCATCTAATTCCAAGCTTTTGTGCTTTTGTGAGACTGAGGCTAGTGGAAATCACAGGGAAATGGATTGTTGACTCACTGTAGGGACAATGACACTGTATGAGCATCTTATGCTAAGGGACATAAGCAACCTAACTTGTAACACATGTCAATTTTTTTGCATATTTAGACTAAGTTGCTACAAATAATTGACTTCTCAACCTGGATAAGATATTTACTCCTCCCAGTTTCAAAAAAGTGACATGTTTATTATCTCACGACTCTTTTTATGTGCTTTCTGGCAGACCCAGGCATAAAGCTTTGTCTTTCTCTTCCAGGAAGTAAAGTCATGTCGAAGATAGGACTGTGCTGAAGATGCGGAGTGTAGTTACGATTAAGGTGTGCTGAACATTCATGTAGCATTTCATCTCCCACACAGTCCTTCTGTTCTCCCTCACCACCAATTTTCCAAAAGCTTTTCCTCCCATCATCTCTGTCAATCCTAAGTACTGCTAGGTTTAGTTCACACCTACAGTCTACATTCATATCATGTCAGAAATCATTTTCTGAATAACCATAATTGGATATTGACAAACCCAGATATACTTTTCAAAATACAGAAATTCATCAATTAAGAGAAAAATACTGTTCTTATTTATGTGGTGGTTGTGTTCTAGCCCAGGGCCACATGTATATTAGAAAAGCACTCTACCACTGAGCTACATCCCCAAACCCTTTGGATAATGTTACAGAGAAATATTTAGCTATGCATGATTTATTTCTTATGTTGAAATTCTCTACTGCAGTACCGGTGCCCCAGTCTGAGCCACAGTTGCATGCTAGTACCTCAACTACTAACTTCAAATCCACATAATAAGTGAATTGATCAATATCCCCCAATAAATAAATAGACCATTTATTCTAGACCATGAACGTATACTCAAGGATTAGAAAACATTTGATCACTTATTTATTTGTTGACTTATTTTTGATAATGTCTCTGGCTATGTAGCCCAAGGTGGCTTTGAACTCACTGTATAGCCATGCTTTTTATCTCTTTATCTTCCTGCTTCAGCTTCCAGAGCAATCCAATCAGGGTCTTGTGCCACCAAACCTGGCTCCTTTCTTCATTTTTAAGGGCAACAATGGGAATGTCTTTCCCAGTAGAAGACTGAAATGACCCTTCAGTTTCTCATAAATGATAAGCCGCCTTTTTGGATGATGTTAGGTAACAAATTCGTAAACCACAGGACCACTTCTACATAATACACGTCTATGGGCCTTATGTAGACTAAATGCCAACTAAGTCAGTTCATCAATGACTTTCTGAATATTTTTCATTTTTATTCACATGGTAAACGTATTTCAGTAACAGGCTGCATCCTCTGAGGCATTTTTAAATAATTGCTCTCTCAAGGGTTTCATGCAAAGCAAAAAAAAAGAAGTGTGTTGACTTGACACTTTAATAATCAATAATGAGATTTAGGACTAAAAAGAAATCAATTGGCTGTACTTTTTATCTACACTGCCATTAACTTAATAACATGTGACATTTTTATTAACCTAAGAGCCTCACTTGTTTATTTTATTGTTCTCCAGAACGACTGCTTTCTGATTACTGGTGATTTGTCCTCTATATTTACATAATTAAGCACACTGTTTCATAGCTTTTCCTCACAAGTGAACTTAAGAATTTATCCTTTATGCTCCTTGTTTGAAAAGGTAAGACAAGAACTTAAAACCTATTAAAAGCATCTGAAGATGATAAATGTCTACTTATTCCGTGGCCAGTTCCTAGAGAGAGTCTGAATTATTTCGTCTTTAACTATGCAATGCACACATTTCGGGTAGCTCCTGGTCCTGCACGCTCAGCAGTACGTCCTGCACCGGCGGAGCCGGGTGAGCGGGCGGGTACGCAGACTGGCACGGGCTGCAGCGGGCGCATGGGTCGGAGGGGCGGAGCGCAGGCTGCTTGGAGTGGCTGACTGATCGCGCAGCCCGCCCCGGGAGCAGTGATGTTAGGCAGCCCAGCGCTGAGGCCTGGGTCCCGCGAGCCGGGCTGGGCACTGCTAGCTAACATTGCAGCAGACCGGGCACCAAGAAGACCAGGACATCGACTCGGAGAAGGCAGCGCCCGCCCAGCAGCCGCGGACCCAGGCCGCTCTGGCGGTACTGAAGACAGGGAACGCGCGGGTCCCGCGCTGCTGCAGAGGCCAAGACGCGATGGGTTGCACCTCTGATGGATTTTCCGGTAACTGATGAGCATGTGGCTACTGTTCATCCTTGGACAGCAAACAGTAACAGCCTCCATTCACCATTCACCTGGATGAAGCAGAAGAACAGACTCAAAAGAGGCCTGCTGAATCTAACCCAACAGAGCGCGAGGATGTCTTGGCTTTTAATGCAGCTTTTGCTTTACCAGGAACAAGAAAATCCCTGGTACCTCTTGATTGTCCTATGGATGGTAGTTTTGAGCCACCACAAACTATGATACGTCAATTGTACTAGAAGATGAAAAGCCAGTGAGTGTTAATGAAGTGCCAGACTACCATGAAGATATTCACACATACCTTGGGAAATGAAGATTAAATGTAAACCTAAAGTGGGTTCTATGAAAAAGAAGCCAGACATCACTAACAGTTTGAGGGCTATCCTTGTGGACTAGGTGGTTGGAAGTGGGAGAAGAATATAAACTACAGAATGAGACCTGCCCTTGGCTGTGAATTACATTGATGGATTTCTCTCTTTAATGTCCGTGTTGAGAGGAAAGCTTCAGCTTGTGGGCACTGCTGCTATGCTGCTAGCTTCAAGTTTGAACAAATATACCCCCCAGAAGTAGCAGAGTTTGTACATTACAGATGACACCTGTACCAAGAAACAAGTTCTAAGGACGGAGCATCTGGTTTTGAAAGTCCTTGTTTTTGACTTAGTTGCACCAACAGTAAACCAGTTTCTTACCCAATACTTTCTGCATCAGCAACCTGCAAACTGCAGTTGAAAGTTTAGCAAAGTTTTGGGGAGAATTAAGTTTGATAGATGCTGACCCATACCTCAAATATTTACCATCACTTATTGCTGGAGCAGCCTTTCATTTAGCACTCTACACAGTCACAGGACAAATTTGACCTGAATCATTAGTGGGAAAGACTGGATGCACCTTGGAAAGTCTTAAGCCTCATCTTGTGGACCTTACCAGACCTACCTCAAAGCACCACAGCATGCACAACCGTTAATAAAAGTACAAAAATTCAACCCACCAGAGACACTAAATGTTTAACAGTGAATGCTGCCTGTTTTCTAAAATGTAAGTCATTCAAGTACATGGTGTACAGTTTTTATCTTAGGTTTTAATTTCACAATCATTTCTGAATGTTGTAGAAGTTACGGCCAAGGACAAATTATGATATCTATCACTTTTTAAATGGTTTTAATTTGTATATCTTTTGTACATATATCTATCTTGGATATCTGGCTAATTTTAAGTGCTTTTGCTAAAGTATTAATGATGTCAGCTGTCGGGATAATAAGAATAAATTGATTTGGGAATATTTGTTAAGTCAAACATTTAAGGTAAAAATGACTTCAGGATGTCACTTAGAAAGGCTAACTTGGTTTGTATACATTAGGGAGTGGGAACCCTTCCTCTTGAGAACAGACTCCAATTGTTTTCAAAACAGTGAAAAACCTCAGCCCCACTGTTTTTCAGCTCTTTGCATACATTTTAGCCACTTATGAAAGTAGTTTATTCCTCTTCAACTTTTCCAAACACAACAATGATTATAGATGAGTTGAGCTTTTGTGCAAATTAACAGACCAAAAAGTTCTCCAGAAGGTTTATTTAAAAGCATAATCTTTAAAAAAGGTTTACAAAAATCTCACGTTTTAAAAGGAATTTTGAATAAAAAAATTCCCAGGGTCTTTTAGCATTAAATAAATATCATTTTAATAGTACATACACAAATAAATAACCACGTTAGCTTTAATTAGTAGTTCTCTTCTTTTTTCTCTTTTTCACTGGATTTTTACTTGGTGCTCTCTTTTGTTTTGCACTGATGGTCTGCGTTCTGTGAATAAAGTAAATAATCGTTCAAAACATACGTAATACAGTGAGGCCTTGAGTTCAAACCCCAGTGCTGCTAAAATAATAAAATAAGTAACAGAATTTCAGTATTTAAGTGAACATAAAATAGCAATGTAAGGCATTTTCATATATACAGTGTTAACTACTTGCTTTAGGAAATAACATCTGTTGAAAATAGTTTTATTATAAAAATAACTATTTGAGATAAAATGGCTAATCAATTTATGATGTTATAATATTACAGGATAGCTTATGTTATTCTAGGCTAAAAATACAATGCAATATCAAAATAAGTACATTAATTTTATTAATATACTAATTCTGCAAGACAAAAAACATTGTTGAACTTATATAGAGCAAAGAAATAATTCAGATTTTTTTCTAATTGTGTAGCATGGAAGTCTTAGATGGTATACGTACAATAATCAGAGGAATTTTTAAACTGATTTTCTGACCATTGTGCTTGGAGTTCTATTAGATAGCTTCAGGCTTGGGTAAGTCAACACAATTTCATTTCCTTATGTTCAGCATGCTAACTGAATCTGTGTTTAGCTTACAAAGGGTAACTGAAAATTTGGCAAAACAAAGATTCTGCAGCCATATTTCAAGGTCTCATCTCACTTCATGGATTGTCCTTACCCCTGTTGACAAAGGTCAGTGTAGGTTCTGCAAGTGCATGGAAGTTGCTAGTTTTCATAAGTTGTCATTTTAGCCATTGGACTCATTTCAAATCATAACCCATATTTTCCACAATCAGCTTTAACTTTTCCTTGTGTGAATCCTGAGCTCATATCTTTTGTATAAAAAATACCTCCTAGGCAATTTGTTATTCGTGGATTTGATCTTCATTTCCACCAAATTAAGTTGCTTTTAATTTCTGGGTATCTGGAACAGCTAGAATGTTCTTTTAGCTCTTTCCCTTACTCCATGTTTTCATCTGAAAGGAGGTGGTGAATCATATGTTCCTTCCTGGGATTCTGACTTTGGTAGTTTCTTCTTGGTAGTTCTTCTGTAAGGTACTGGGAGTGAACATGTAAAAATGGATTTTGCATTTGGCTCCAGGAAGCTTTTCAGTATTCTGCATCCTCACTCACCACTGTAACCTAGTTATGCATTTGCTCACAATGTCTTTAAGTTAATGTCGAATATTGTAACATATCTTAGTTCTTCATACTTTATGGGAAAATTGAGTATGATCTATGTGGAAGAATGTAGTAATCAGATTTATATTGTTAAAAACATTTCAGTAGCATATGTCTCACAAATCTTCAAATTCCATTCTTTTTGAGTTGCAATGGAGAAAAAGAACACCATCGGAGATGCTGGTTGAAGATGACTAACACTGTGATATTGACTATTTCAAACATTTGTTGAATAGCTGCCCTTCTAAGCATCTTCAGGGCTCATTTCAGAAACCTTAGTCCCTCCAGGAAGTGCCTCCTGCATATGTAAGAGAATTTGTTGGTGACAAAGAACTGTGTGCTCACTTCTGTTTCCACCTCCTATCGTTTTCCTCCCTCACACACTGTTACTTCACTGTTTCAGAAGGAGCTTTGAAACTCCTATTCATCCATTTCAGAGACAGCTACACCCAAAATCATTGTTACAGTCACACCATTTCATAAAGTGACTTTCATAATATGCATGTTTTGAGTCGGAAAATCTTCCCCACCTCTATTTGTCTTCATGTTGAAATCCTGGTCTGGGGTATAGTGGAGTCCAGGGAAAGGTATCTTGTCTGCTGTGAATCAACTATCATGCATCCTCTCAGTGCATTTGCTGCAAGAATACTGACTTTCTGAAGAAATTAGAGTATTATTATACATGATTTCTTTGTGAAATGTGCAAAAATCACCTATGCAGCCTTGTTTATTTCCTCCAGTTTGTACTGTTACCAAAAGTATATTACATTATAGATGTATTAAGATATTTTAAATGTAAAGATGTATAGTTTCTAGATTTGTGGAATATATTTAAGCAGTAGATGCATAACTCAGAAAGTTCTTCTTTGACAAACTGACAAAGTCTAGATCAACTAGCAAATGTTGTATCCCAGTCAATCAAGGTGAGGACAAGGACGTTGAAGTGGAAACATTTCTTCAAAGGTGTACATTTGTACTTGTTCAACTGGTGGTACTCCTCATACCCCTAAAAATTTTAAAGTTCTTAGTATCAGCTCTTAAGATTTCCTAATTTATAACTGATTTTGAATGAGGATTTTTTCTTGTGGTTTGAGTTTGGGAGTAGTCATTCAGTTTAAAAATGTAGTGTGATTTTTGAAAGCAAAGTAAGCTGGCATTGCAGTCAGCCCTTCTGGAGGTGGTGTCCAGCCTGGCACTGTGGCCAGGGAAGGCCTTATAAGTACCTTTGGGACAGAGTCATGACTTCTGCATTTCTCCACCAGAGTTTATAAACAGTGCAGACAAGTACTTGATGCTACTGTTGCACATACAGACATAAGAAGGAGCTTTGTTATAATTTTATAAAACCACAAAGGTGCACAAAACCCCCAAGGGAATACTAAGTCATGAGGATTGTTAAAAGAATGAATTTAGGTGCCCTGTACGATTACAATTAAGATAAGGAATGCAGGTTTTGATAATATCTGTTGAATCAGAACCAAATTTCATGTTGCACTAGGGTCCCATTTCTATCTTGTGAAAAATCAGCTTCCAAATTGATATAGTAGGCTTTTCGCTACAGAACAATAAAAACTAGATTTCATTATTTTAATTTTGCCTGGAAAGCAGGAAAAATGTGGACTTGTCTCAGAAATTCATAAAGTTTAGTTGTATGATTTGTGTTATTGTGGTGAAGATTTGGCTTAACATTAAGGTTTTAGTGATGTGGTTCTGTTCTTTTCTTGAATTTCAATTTTATGCTGAAAATGCTTTGCATCCATATGCGATTACTTAGGTGGATCATTAAGAATAATTAAATGATAAGTCAAAACGTATAGAACACACAATACCAAGAACAGGCCATAAGAGGGAATTTCTTGATAATGATGTGCCAAGCTAGGTTCATAGGCAGTAACATCATTCAGGTGCTGATGAGGAGAGTGGGGAAGGTTTTGTATGTGTGGGCACAGGAGTTATGTGGGAAGTTTACACTGTCCTCTTGATTTTTCTCTGAACCTAAAACTGACCTAAAAAGTGAAGTGTAAACAATGGGATTGGACTTTGAGCACATGATAAAAGCGAGAGCACACAAGGGAGGGGTGAGGATAGGTAAGACACCTAAAAAAATTAGCTAGCATTTGTTACCCTTAACACAGAGAAACTAAAGCAGATACCTTAAAAGCAACTGAGGCCAATAGGTAAAGGGGAACAGGAACTAGAGAAAAGGTTAGATCAAAAAGAATTAACCTAGAAGGTAACACACACGCATAGGAAATTAATGTGAGTCAACTCCCTGTATAGCTATCCTTATCTCAACCAGCAAAAAACCTTGTTCCTTTCTATTATTGCTTATACTCTCTCTACAACAAAATTAGAAATTAGGGCAAAATTGGGTATTGAGGGGGTGGGCGGAAGAGGGAGGGGGCAGAGTGGGTGGTAAGGGAGGGAGTGGGGGCAGGGGGGAGAAATGACCCAAGCCTTGTATGCACATATGAATAATAAAATAAAATAAAAAGTGAAGTGTATTATTTTTTAATAAAAATCTGACTTCAAAAAAAAAAAGAATAATTAAATGAAATGTATGATATCAATGCATAGTATTTAGAAGAGCTTAAATCACTAAAGTGACTTTAATGACCCCAAGCTTAAATAAAATATGTAACAGCAATTTGGTTATTTATTATTACATGTAATAATAAAACAAAATAAAATAAAATGAAAATTATTTTGTTATTCCTTACAAGGAATGGACAACTTACAGATTCAAAAGGATGACATGTGATGTCATTTGCAGATCAGAAGCAAATGTAATAGAACAGGCTTGTGGTCTGAGAAGGAGGATTTAGTGAACAATACTTGAGAAGAATATGAGATCTCCTATGAGATGCTATGAGATGAATATAAAAGACTTAGAACAAACCTCCTAGGTTGATGGTAAATTAAGAAGACACACAAGGCTAGGGACATACACAGATCAGAATTAGAAAACCTTTTTAGTATGTAAAAATCTCAGGTTCCATCTCCTGCACCACACATAAGGAAAGAAAGAAAAAAGAAAAGCAAACTAAAACTAAGGCCTTAAAAATGATAAAAGAGACTGTAGTAGCTAGAAAAGAAGAAAATAAATCATATCAAGAGAATAGCTGTTCAATGATTTTTCATATCTGAAAATTCTATAGATAAGTTAACTGACATGAGAATCAAGAAGTGTCTGTTTGGTTTAGTATTCAGGAAAGAGTCAGTTTGCATGAGCAGATTAACCCTGGGTTGTGGATTGAGGCAGAAGATGATGGCTGATCTAGGGAAATCAGTGTAGAAAACAAAGTGTGTAGAGTGAATGAAACTTCCTGTTTGTTGGATTGCTGGATTTTGTTTTTATTTGGTATAAACATAAAAGGAAAAGGTGCCTGCCTTCCAGATCAGAATGTTAATGAACTTGGAAGTCATCAATCCAGTTTTCACAATAAAAAGCCGAGCAAACTAAAAATCAGCTTTTCATCTTTTGAAAGATCCATCAGAGAATGATGTTGCTTGGCAAAAAAGGCTGACCTCAGAATTGAAGACACAGTGAGACACCAACAATCATGCTTATCAGAGTTGAACCCAGAAGCAAAACCTCTGCAGGAAGTACAATCAAGGTAAGAACACTTAAACCATGTTTTATGAAATCATGAGAGTCTCAGGATGGGCAAATTTGAAAGTTTAAAAGTCCAAGAGGATCTGCTTTTACCTATTCGCCATACTTATGTTTTTTTGTTTTACTTCTAAAAGCCCTATGATGAGGTTCTTACAGTAAAGATCATGAAAAATAACAAAAAGACCCTCTTCACTCTAGCAGAGGGAAGAAACATACAGATATTTTGGAATCCAGGCACAGCATTTTCTTTGTGTTCTTAACAATATCTGACTGTAAAGCAAATCACTTTACTAGAGTCTAACCCACTGGAGTTTTATCACAACCTAACTAACCTAAAGCAAGGGAAGTGCTCAAATATAGCACCTCTAGACATCCTTCCTCCCAGAAGTCAAGGTGTCAAGGTTGTGTTAGCAACACTGTGTACATAACATCTCAGACTGAGTTCTTTTTTTTTTCTCATTTATTCATATGTGCATACATTGTTTGGGCCATTTCTACCCCCTACTCCTAGTCCCCTCCCCCTCCCCCACCCTTGCTTTCAGGCAGAATCTGTTCTGCCCTTATTTCTAATTATGTTGAAGAGAGAGTATAAACAATAATAAGAAAGACAAAGTGTTTTTAGTAGTTGAGATAAGGATAGCTATACAGGGAGATTCCTAGGATTGCTTCCATGAATAAATGTGTTACATTCTAAGTTGATTCATCTCTAACTGACCTTTTCTCTAGTTTTTGATCCCCTTCTCATATTGACCTCTGTAGGCTTAAAGTTTCTGTATTAGTTCCTCTGCAGTGAGGACCTCAAATACTATCTTTTTTTTGGGTTTCTTACCAATCCCCATATCTCCCTTGTGTGCTCTCCCCTTATCATGTGACCCAAGTCCATCCACATTGCTGTATTTGCCCTATATCTAAAGTCCACATAGGAGGGAGAACATAGGATTTTTGGTCTTCTGAGCCTGGCTGACCTTGCTCAGAATAATGTTCTCCAGCTCAATCCATTTACTTGAAAATGATAAGATTTCATTCTTCTTCATGGCTGAATAGAATTCCATTGTGTATAAATACCACATTTTCTTAATGCATTTGTCAGTAGTGGGGCATCTTGGCTGTTTCCATAACTTGGCTGTTGTGAATAGTGCTACAATAAACATGTGTGTGCAGGAACCTTTGGAGTAACCTGCATTGCATTCCTTTGGGTATATCCCCAGGAGTGGGATTGCTGGATCGTATGGCAGGTCTATGTTTAGATTTTTAAGAAGTCTCCAAATTTTTTTCCAGAATGGTTGCACCAGCTTGCATTCCCACCAGCAATGTAAAAGGGTTCCTTTTTTCTCGCATCCTCACCAACACCTTTTGTTAGTGGTGTTTTTGATGGTGGTTATTCTAACAAGGGTGAGATGGAATGTTATGTGGTTTTGATTTGCATTTCCTTTATGGCTAGAGATGATGAGCATTTTTTCATGTGTTTTTTGGCCATTTGAATTTCTTCTTTTGAGAAACTTCTGTTTAGTTCACTTGCCCATTTCTTTATTGGTTCATTAATTTTGGGAGAATTTAGTTTTTGAGTTCCCTGTATATTCTGGTTATCAGTCCTTGTCTGATGTGTAGCTAGCAAATATTTTCTCCCACTCTGTGGATGGTCTCTTCAGTTTAGAAAACATTTCTTTTGTTGAGCAGAAACTTTTTAGTTTTATGAAGTCCCATTTGTCTATGCTATCTCTTAGTTGCTGAGCTGCTGGGGTTCCATTGAGAAAGTCCTTGCCTATACCTATTAGTTCCAGAGTATTTCCTACTCTTTCCTGTACCAACTTTAGAGTTTGGTGTCTGATATTAAGATCCTTGATCCATTTTGAGTTGATACTAGTACAGGGTGATAAACATGGGTCTAGTTTCAGTTTTTTGCAGACAAATAACCACTTTTTCCAACAACATTTGTTGAAGAGGCTGTCTTTTCTCCATCATATGTTTTGGGCACCTTTGTCAAAAATAAGGTGGGCATAGTAGTGTGGGTTCATATCCGGGTCCTCTATTCTTTTCCACTGGTCTTCACGTCTGTTGTTGTACCAGTACCATGCTGTTTTTATTGCTATTGCTTTGTAATGTAGTTTGAAGTCGGATATTGTGGTACCACCAACATTGTTCCTTTTGCTAACATTGCTTTGGCTATTTACGGTTTCTTGTGTTTTCAAATGAATTGTAGGGTAGATTTTTCAGTCTCTGTGATGAATGTCATTTGGATTTTGATGGGAATTGCATTAGACATGTAGATTGCTTTTGGTACTATAGACATTTTTGCTATGTTGATTCTACCAATCCATGAGCATAGGAGATCTCTCCACCTTCTATAGTCTTCCTCAGTCTCTTTCTTCAGGGGTGTGTAGTTCTCCTTGTAGAGGTCATTCACATCCCTTGTTAAGTTTACTCCTAGGTATTTGATTTTTTGAGGCTATTGTAAATGGAATTTTTTTCATATATTCTTTCTCAGTTTGTTATTGGTGTATAGAAAAGCTAAAGATTTTTGTAAGTTGATTTTGTATACTGTCACCCTGCTGTAGCTGTGGATGGTGTTTAGGAGTTTTGGGGTAGAGTTGTTTGGGACTTTAAGGTATAGGATCCTATCATCTGCAAATAGGGATATTTTAACAGGTTTTTAAAACCTATTTATATACCTTTTATTTCTTCTTCTTGCCTAATTGCTCTGGCTAGGAATTCCAGTACTGTCAGAGCCAGCAGTGGGACCATGCCTGTGTGATTTGGCATTTGGCCTTGTGAGAAACCTAAAAATAAAAAGGGGGAATTGTCGAAGCCATCTGTGGAATCCTGAGCCCTGTTGTTTTTCTGGACCTCTAGTCCTGAGACCTTTGCCTCAGTTCCTTGGAGCTTTCTCACAAGGCCAAATGCCAAATCACATAGGCACGGTTCCACTGCTGGCTCCAACACAGTACTATGTTGAATAGGAGTGGGAATAGTGGGCACCATTGTCTCATTCCTGATTTCAGGGGAAATGGTTTCAGTTTTTCACCATTAATTTTGATGTTGGCTGTAGGTTTGTCATAAATAGCTTTTATAATGTTGAGGTACTTTCCTTCTATTCCTAGCTTTCTTAGAGCTTTTATCATGAAGTCGTGTTGGATCTTGTCAAAGGTTTTTTCTGCATCTATTGAGATGATCAAGTGGTTTTTGTCTTTGCTTCTATTAATGTACTGAATTACATTTATAGATTTGCATATGTTGAACCACCCCTGCATTCCTGGGATGAAGCTGACTTGGTCAGGGTGGAGGATCTTTCTGATGTGCTGTTGGATTCGGCTTGCCATTATTCTATTGAGTATTTTTGCATCAATGTTCATTAAGGAGATTGGCCTATAGTTCTCCTTTTTGGAGGTTTCTTTGCCTGGTTTTGGGATGAGTGTCATATTGTCTTCATAGAATGAGTTAGATAGTTTTCCTTCTAGAAGCAACCTTGTGTTTCCTTTCTTGATCCTGTCCTTTTTTATAACTGGATTTTCTCCTTTCTAAATAAAATTCACTGCTTATGATAAATCTCAACTTAGAAGATGTTAGAAAATAAGGAAATTGCTAATTGTGTATGCTTTTGCTACAAATATTGAATAGAATTATTTATTACACATTTGATTTTGGACACAGGGAAGCATATTTAAAATTTTGGCTCAAAATACAGTAAAATGCACTTGTATTAACAATTTTGGAGTGTAATTCCAACCCAGTGTTTCTGGGCTTCATTTTTTTCATTTAAAAATGCATAAGGGTGGCAATTGGATAAAAACACTCATTGAAAGTTTTAAGCTAATATATGCATATTTGTAAAATTCTATTTAGACAGTCAACTGAATGTACTAACTGAGAAAAACAAAAAACTTGAAATTGCTCAAGATTGCAACATTGCCATTCAGGTAAAATTTATTCCTGTGAATAAAGCTAATTATAAATATGACACTGTCTATTCTGATTGGGTTTAGTGAGTGGGAAGATGAAGAAGAAGTCCCATTAGGAAGAACTGCCAAAAGATGCATATATACAGGTTTGTGTGTACAGTTTTCCTGATTGGATCATTGCATGCTTTATTGATAGGTGGGACATTCCTTTTACTCAGTGGAAATTATCTGTTGATTGTCTGCTATAATTCAGGCATTATTCCAAATGTTTTGATACAATCAAGGCATTGGGTGAATTCACATTGGTGACAGTTTTCTTCAAGCAGTGATATATGGACTGGTTGCTAGTGAACAATTGGTGAATAAAGTGGTCATGCCCACTGATTTATTAACCAGACAGACCGTTGCTACTACATTTTGTAAAGATGCATTGGATTTGGGGCACAAACATAATTTTTTCAAATCTCTGAGAGAAAAATTTCTGCCTCCAGACTCTGAAAAACACAAAAGCCCTATATGGCATAGAAATAATGTTGCAAAAAGTGTAAAATACTTAAGAAAACTCAAACATTTTCCTGAAAACTATAAATGGAGTTATAGCATGCTGCTGGATGAGAAGGTTTTTCCAAGTTAATATACACTCATTTCATGCATTTTGACTCTTACATCTGAATGAGATAGGTTGAAATGTGATAATGTAGCTCTGAAGGAGACTGGGAAGAAAGTATGTAGAAATAATATGATTAATTCTAAAAAAGTTATATCAGTTTAAAAGTACTTGCCTAGACATACTTAAATATTCTTTAAAGTGATAGGTATCAAAACATAATATTGGTATAAGAATCAATATAGAGAACTATAGAACAGAGAGTCCAGAAATAAAACTCAAAGCAGGATCTTAACCTTTTAGAGAGGCAGGCTGTCACAAAATCTTTATAAATCCGATGAAAAAAAGAGAAAAAAGTGGGTCTGCAGCCTATAAAGCATTGTGAATATACATAAAATTTTACAGAACAAAAAACTATGAAGGATGTAGAAAGTAGTGTATTTGGCTGCCTTCTAAATCAGCTTTTTGTTACTGTGACAAGATACCCAAAACAATCAACTTATAAAGAAGAAAAGTTTATTTTGATTCACAGTTGGAGGCTTCAGTTGATGACTACTTTGCCCTGTTGGTTTAGGCCTGTGGTGAGCAACACATAATAGCAGGGAGTATGTGATCTCACCTTATGGTTAGGATGCAAAAAAGAAGCACATAGACTGTGTGTGTGAAAACATTAGAAAAGCTTTTAGGGAATAAGGTTAATCAAAGAGGGAAAAAATTTCTACACTGAAACTATATACAGCATTGATGGAAGAAATTTGAGAGAACACAAATACATGGAAAGCTATCCCATGCTCACATATCAGAAGAATAATGTTCATCACACAAAGCAATATACAGATTCAGTACAATTCTTAACAAAATTTCAATGGCATTCTTAACAGAGAAGAAATAATCCTGAAATTTGTATGCAACCACAAGAAAATCATGAATAGCCAAAGCAGTATTAAGAAAGAAAGTTGGAAGTTACACACATCCTGACTTAAAACTATATGAGAACTGAGCCTGGTGGCACACACCTGTAATCCTAGTGCTTGGGAAGTGGAGGATTGCAAGTTAGAGTCCATCCTGGGTTACGTATCAAGACACTGTCTCAGAAAAACAAACAACGATATTACAAAGATATATAAATAGTACCAGAATGAAAACAGAAACATACACCAATAAAATAGAATGGAGATTCCAGAAATAAATCTAAACATATACTGTCCACTAATTTTTTACTAGGGTACCAAGAGGACACAATAGGGAAAGTATTGTCCCAGGAAATGGTATTTGAGAAACTGAATTTCCACATTCAAAGGAATAAAGGTCAATTCTTATCTTACATCATACACAGAGTCAATCCAAATTGATGAAAGACCTAAACGTGAGACCTGAAACCATAAAAGTAGAAGACAACATAGGGAAAAGCTCTGTTACATTGACCTTGGCAATGATCTTTCTGTAAAATCACACCAGCAGTTCAAACTCCAAAACGAAAAATAAATGGGACTACAATAAACTACAATGCTTGTGTAGAGCAAAGGGAATTAACAAAACAAAACAGCATCTACCAAGACTGAGGGAAAAAAATACTTGCAAGACATGTATCTACTAAGGGACTAATGTCCCAAATTTATAAAGAGTTTAAAAAGTTCTGTAAACTCAGTAGCAGAAAACAACCTGTTTTAAAAATGGACAAAGGACTTAAATAGCCCTTCCTCCAAAGAAGACATGAAAATGGCTACAGGTATGAAATGGTGCTCAAAACTTGTTCAAGGGGAAATAAAAGTTAAAGCCACCATGAGATACTACCCCTGCTCCCCGAATCATTATGTGGCTACTATCAAGGAGATAGGCATTGATAATTGGTGGCAAGGATATCAAGGAAAGGGAATTCTGGTACACTGTTGATTAAAATCTAAATTTGTGTAACCATTGATGGAAAATAATATGGAAGTTCATAAAAACAGAACTACCATATGACTCAACAATCCGTTTTCTGGGTACAGTATTCAAAAGGGATGAAATCACTTTGCAAAGAGAACTGCACTCTACACGCTCATGTTCACTGATGCTCTTTTCAAATTAGCCACAACATCAAAACAATGTTGTTTGACAAATGCATAAAGAAAATTGTGTGTGTGTGTGTGTGCGTGTGTGCATGTGTGGTGTGTGGGGGCGTGTGTGCCTGTGCATGTGGTTTGTGTGCATGTCCGTGTGTGTGTGCACGTGTATGTGTGCATGCACTCATGTGTGCGAGTGTGAGAGTGTGGGTGCTTGTGAGTGCGCATGTGAGCATGCGTGTGTGCACATGCGTGCATGCGTGTGTCTCTGAGCGTACGTCTGTGCGTGCGTGTGTGCAGGTGAGTGCATGTGTGTGTGTGTGCATGCGTGTGTGTGTGTGAATGTGTGTGAATGTTTGTGTGTGCGTTCGTGTGTGCGTGCTTGCATGTGTGTGGTGTGTGTGGTGTTTGTGTGTGTGTGCATGCATTGTGCGTGTGTGTGCGTGTGAATGTGTGTGCATGAGTGCGTGCATCTGTGCTTGCGTGAGTGCGTGTTTGTGTGCATGTGTGTTGTGTGTGTGGTGTGTGTAGTGTTTGTGTGTGTGCATAAGTGCATGTGTGTGCATGAGTTGTATTTGTGTTTGCCTGTGTGTGCATGTGAATGTGTGTGTGCGTGAGTGCGTGCATCAATGTAGGCATTTGCATGCATCTGTGTGTGTGAGTGCATGTGCACGTGCGTAAATGCATGTTTGTGTGTGTGTGTAAGTGTGTGTGCGTGTGAGAGCGTACGCATGCGAGCATGTGCATGTGCGTGTGTTTGTGCGTTCGTGTGTGTGCATGTGTGTGCATGTGTGCATGTGTAAGTGTGTGTGTGCGTGTGTGGTGTGTGTGTATGTGGTGTGTGCATGTTTGCATGTGTGTAGTGTGTGTGGTGTTTGTGCGTGAGTGCATGTGTGTGCATGCATTGTATGCGTGTGTGTGCATGTGAATGTGTATGCATGAGTGCGTGCGACTGTGCTTGCGTGAGTGCGTGTTTGCGCATGTGTATGTTATGTGTGTGTGTGATGTGTGTGGTGTTTGTGTGTGCATGAGTGCGTGCATCTGTGCATGCGTCTGCATGCATCTGTGTGTGTAAGTGCATGTGTAAATGCATGTTTGTGTGTGTGCATGCATGTGAGAGTATGCATGTGCATGCGTGTGAGTGTGTACGTGTGCAAGCATGAGCATGTGTTTGTGTGTTCGTGTGTGTGTGCATGTATGTGTGTCTGAGCGTGCACCTGCAATCACGTGTGTACGTGAGTGTGTGTGCGTGTGTGCATGCGCATTAGTGTGTGTGCATGCGTGTGTGTAAGTGTGAGTGTGCATGTGTGTGCATGGTTTGTGTGGTGTTTGTGCGTGTGTTCCGTGTGGTGTGTGTGCTTGTGTGTGGTGTGTGCATGTTTGCGTGTGTGAATGTGCGTGTGTGGTGTTTGTGCGTGAATGCGTGTGTGTGTGCATTGTGTGCATGTGTGTAGGTGGTGTGTGTGTGTTCGCGTGTGTGTGTCTGTGTGTGTGGCGTGTGTGTTTGCGTTTGTGTGGTGTGCATGTGTGAGTGCATGTTTGTGCGTGTGTGTGCCTGAGTGGGTGTGCATGATCTTGTGTGTGTATGTGTGTGTGTTCGTGTGTGTGCACGCATGTGGTGTGTGTTGTGTGCATGTGCGTGTTTGTGTGTGTGTGGTGTTTTTGGTGTATGTGCGTGTTTGTGTGTGCATGTGTGTGTTGTGCACGTGTGTATGTGTGCGCATGAGTGTGTGCGCGTGTGAGCATGTGCGTGCATGCGTACATGTGTGTGTGTGGTGTGTGTGCATGTTTGTGTGTGCGTGTGTAGTGTGCATGTATGTGTGTGTGGTGTGCATGCATGTGTGTGTGTTTGTGTGCGTGTGTTACAATGTAATACTCAGTTTCTGAAAAAATCTTGCATAATCCTCAGCGTGGAAGGCCCTAGAGAATATTACACTGAGTGAAAACAGCCACAGACAAAGGAAAATATTACACAATTCTACCTACAGGTGAAATTTCTAAAACAATTGAAATAAGACAGCTGAAATGTGCAGAGATATAGAATAAAACTGGTTGGTGGTACACAGGATGTAGGTTAAAGGGGATAAGTAGAAAATGTAGGATGATATCTGAAGATTAAGCATACGTGAGGATAACAGTTATTAAAAGTTGCATTGTGCTGAGATTTTTGTGAAATAGGTTATAAAAATGATTGAGAAGATTTATTAGTTTGCTTAACTATCATATGTGTGTGTATCCCATATTATTTTGTCCACCTCAAATATACACAATAAAACATTAAGAGTTCTGAGCATAAAAGTATTTTAAAGACTTACAATGGGAATGAATGATAAACTCAACCCAATAGAAATTTAAAATCCAAATAAACCACTAAGAAGTGTTTGCATCCTTAATAGTTGACTACTTTCAAATTATAAAGAAGTCATTCAGGGAGAAATAGCCAAAGGAAATGTGCTGTATAAATTACCAATAGTAATATGAAATGTTTCTCTATTTGTAACAGAAAATTGCAGATTAAAACAACAGCAAGTTCATTATTTTTTGCCTGCCTCCCCATGTTAGCACTGATCCCACCCCCACACACCTTCTCTTTTCCCCTTCTATTTAAATAATCAGCTTTTTAAAAAGTGGATTGAGATTGGTACTTTAAATAGAAAAACTTAGCCACTGTTTTACTGCAAGGCAATTTGAGAAAATAGCTTTAAGAAATTCCATTTCTATGGCTCTTTCTTGAGAAACAATTTGAACTAAAGTACAAGTGCAAATGCAGTGGTAGTTCTTTCTTTAAGAGAATTTTGTGTATTATTTTATTTATTTTTTTTGGTAGTACTGGGGTTTGAACACAGTGCCTACCACTTGAGTCATGCCCAAACCCTTTTTGCTGTAGTTATTTTTCACCTAGGGTCTTACAGGTTTGCCAGGTGCCAGCCTCAGTCCACAATCCACCTACCTCTGCCTCCCACATAGCTGAGATTTACATTGTGTACCACCGCACCTGGCTTGTTCTTTGAGGAGGGTCTACCTAACTTTTTTGCCCAGGGTGGCCTTGAACCAAAGTTCTCCTATCTCCAAGTAGATGGAATTACTGGCATGAGTCAACACTGCAGTGATTTTTTTTCTCAGAACTACTTTATGAAGGCAAACAAATTAGAAGTACATTAAATACCATCTAAAAGCTTGTTTAAACTGGGCACTGGTGTCTCATGTCTCTAATCCTAGCTACTCAGGAGGCAGAGATTAGGAGAATCACGGTTTGAAGCCAGCCCAGGCAAATTCTTTGCAAGACCCTATTTTGAGAAAAACCCTTCACAAAAATGGGCTGGTGAAGTGGCTCAACATGTAGGCCCTGAGTTCAAACCCCAGTACTGCCTCCCTCCCCAAAAGAAAGTAAAAAGCATGTTTGAATAATTAGGACACTTCCACGTGTTAAAAAGTGACATGAGGAAAGTATGAGCCTAGGAAAAATGTTTTAAAATAAAAAATAAGAACACAAGGGGGGATTATGAATATTTTTGAAAAACTTTTTGACATAAGATGTAAGGGAAAGAATACAGTTTAAATTACAGCTGATAAAAGGTTAGATCAAAAAGAATTAACCTAGAAGGTAACACACACGCACAGGAAATTAATGTGAGTCAACTCCCTGTTTGGCTATCCTTATCCCAACTAGCAAAAACACTTGTTCCTTCCTATTATTGCTTATATTCTGTCTTCAACAAAATTAGAGATAAGGGCAAAACAGTTTCTGCTGGATATTGAGGGGGTGGGGAGGAGAGAGAGGGGGTGGTGTGGGTAGTAAGGGAGGAGGTGGGGGCAGGAGGGAGAAATGACCCAAGCCTTGTATTCACATATGAATAATAAAACAATAAAAATAAAAAATAAATAAAAATAAATAAATTGCAGCTGATATTAACTGAAGTGACAATTCCATGTTCAAGTTCCTATATTGATTGCTCAACTTTATTTCTCATTTGTATGACTGAGATAATTGACAAGAACAAGGGAAGAATCAGAAGCTGACAAAAGAGACTCAGAACGAATGAGAGATTGTCTCAAGAACTTGAGTGTTCAACAGGTATGAAGAAATGTATTAGCCTTTAACTACAAAGTTTCTTTGCTGGCTACTAGAAGTTAACCCCCAGACTATTTTTGTATTTTTTTTTTTGGTTTATTTATACTTTTATTCATATGTGCATACATTGTTTGGGCCATTTCTCCAGTCTATTTCTAATGCTAATCTTTCTTTGTTATGTTGTGCCAATGTAGTCGGATGAGAAACCAAGCGACACTCAGAGGAGTGGAGTACTCAGATTTTATTTTTTATGCCAGCGGGCTCAGACGTGTACCTGTGTCTGAGCACTGAACTAAGGATTCACAGGATATTTAAAAGGCAGTGCAGGGCATCAGGTTACAAGGAATGTACTCTCCCATCAATTAGGGGCTAGTAGTGGATTAGAGACCCAAGGTTTAGATAAGAACAGCAGGGGAGTCCTGCTTTGGAAAGTTTATTTACAAGTGGAGACAGAGAAATGTGGGAATGAGTGTTTATCTCTGCATGGTGCCCTTTACCTCCATCCTGAACTTTTTGCATGGCTCTAATGGGCAATTCCTCATGTTTTACAGCTCTGTCTGAGGTTACAGCTTTTAATTGACAGCTTACCATGTTTTACGACCCAATTTCAAGGCTATCTTCCTCTTCAGTTATATCTCAGTGTAGAAGAGTTTAGGGTAATAATCCTGCTGTTTCCCCTTTTCTAAACTATTATCAAAGGTTTGAAGAAGTATCTAGAAAGTGCAGAAATGAAAAGCATCTCAAAGTAATAGTAATATGACCATGATTTACAAGCAGAAATCTTTACTAAAATGCTATTTATTAAAGCCCCAGCTCCTGTTCTTCATTTTATGCAGTTATTGTTGTTATCAATAAGCATTGAATGTTAGAACCTAAAAGGAAAACCCATATTTAAAAATAGATGGAAGAGAATATAAGATATGTAAACATAGAAAAACCAGGATATAAAATATAGCCACTGTACTTAAGCAAATATGACTCCTACGAGTATTATGTTCCCTTTGGTAAAGGAATTATTTTCATGGAAACCTGAATGCTAAGGAATAAAAAAAATTAAAAATATGCACTCTGATTATTTTGAGTTAGCCATTGCTTTGTAATTTAAGTAATTATTTGTCAAATTTAGCTTTTGGTGTGTAGCTTGAAAATTAAGGTTAATGTTGAACATTTACCCTAAATAATGTACTTAAAATAGGTGGTACAGTTAATACATCGGGTTAGATGTACAAATTTTGGTTCTTTGTAATCTTTTGGTTAAAATAATATTTCTAATTATGACAGAAACCATAGGGGAATTGAAAACTGCTAACTTTGTATTAAAAGTTTGTATTTCTAGAGGTTTTTTTGATGTTTAGTGCTCTGAGTGTTAACTACTCATTTTCTTTCGAATTCTCATTTGACCTCTGTTAGAGGATGTTAAACTTCTAAATGAAAACTTAAGGAAAGCACTGCAACAAAAACTTCTGTTAACGTTGGATGAACTTCAAAGCTTCTGATGTTTCTGGAAAGGCAAGTAATAAGTAATTTCTAATGCAGAAAGAACTCTTTTTGTTTAAAATTCATCTAGATTAAAATTTAAATGTAAAGGAATTAAACATTCGAACAATTTGAAGTCTCTTATTTGAAATTTGTTGTGGTTCTTTATGTTTTCTGCAAGCTAAGAATCTATGTAAATATTTCTGTTCTAAAATAAAATTCTGCATGTTCCCTCAGCCATAAATGAAAGTCTTTTGAGTAACTATATGTAAATGTTATTTTCTCGAATTTCTTTAGTATGAGAAAAACGCTTGGAACAAGAAAAGGAATGGCTACATGGTCAGAATACATGGCTGAATACAGAGTTAAAAACCAAACCAGATGAACTTTTGTCTCTTGGAAGAGAAAAAGACAATGAGATTCTAGAGCTTATGTGTAATCTTGAAAACAAAAAAGAAGAGGTAAGGTAGTATATCTTTCTTCATGTTGGATACAACTTACATTCTTATGTCAAATTATTAAACATGTATTTAGTGGTGTGCATAATTAGTCATATTCTTAGACTATTGGCCAAGTGTGGAGAAAATAACTCATTAATATTTGGTCTAGAAAAATGACTAATTGGATTTAAAGGATTTATAGTATTTTTTAATGACTCTTGATAGCTAATGTTTTATCTTATTTTCTAATGATACATGTTTAAGAAGTGGTCCTAAGTTTTTGTGAATCAAATCCAAACATGTTCCATGAGCTGTGATTTTTTTTTCATTTTTTAAAGTAATGTACACATTTTGTAAATCACCTTTGTAAACTCACCCTTTGTGAGTGGGATAGGCTATTTTGCTTTTGATTGGTGCTATAAACCTTCTGTCAAATTAATTTCAGTTAATATAATATTTTCCCCTCCCCTATTTGTTCCTAGGTTTCTAGACTGGAGAAACAGATGAATGGTTTAGAAGCATCAAATGAACATCTTCAAAAGCATGTAGAGGACCTTTTGGCCAAACTAAAAGAGGTATAGCTGACCACTTTTAACTGTTTTACAAAAATATCAAAGCATTTAGGAAACTGTTACTTTAAAAAGTGATGTCATTTTTTTGTTGGTGTTGATTTTGTTTTTTGAAGCACAGTCTTACTACTGTGCTGGCGTATAACCTGCTTTGTACCCCAGGCTGGCCACAAACTTAAAACCTACCGCTCTCAGCCTCCTGAATGTTGGGGTTACAGGCTGATGTCATGTTATAATCTGTAGCAGCATAAAACAACCAGAATACTTCCAAGTGTGCATAGGCTAAAGAGAATCAGAAATCGCAATATATGTTATATATAAAATATTGTCTAAAATTGAGTGTAGGTTAATTTTAATATAATAAAATCTCAATATTATCCTTAGAGTAATACATTTTAGTAATAAAAATTTAATTTTGGTGTTTACATCTTTTATCTCTTACTTTACAAAATAGATTTTTCTTTTTTCTGTTTTTTTTTTTTTTTTTTTGTCTGTACTGGGGTTTAAACTCAGGGCTTCACACTCAGGGCCTAATGTGAAGCCCACTAGACAGGCACTCAGCCACTTGTATCAGCCCTGTTTTGTATTGGGATTTTTCAAGATAGGGTCTCATGAACTATTTGCTTCAGGCTAGCTTTGAACCGTGATCCTCCCGATCACTGCTTCCTGAGTAGCTAGGATTATAGGAGTGAGCCATCAGCATCTGAAAGATTTTTCATTTTAACATTTCATAAGCATTCTAAATTTAGTTCAAACTAAATTTACTAGTATTTGCTAGTGCTCTAGATTTGCTAGTATGTACTGTAGGTTTGCAATAATTGGGATATTTTCTTTTTAGGCCAAAGAACAGCAGGCCAGTATGGAAGAAAAATTCCATAATGAATTAAATGCTCACATAAAACTCTATTCTATCAAGGTAAATATTCCACCACACACGTTAATATCCTAGTATTGGATGACTGGATGGTGGGTAACTTTTTATGATTAACTTTTAGAGTGCTGCTGCTGACTCAGAGGCAAAGAGCAGTGAACTAACCCAGGCAGTGCATGAACTACATAAACTTCTGAAAGAAGCTGGAGAAGGTAAGAGGCTTTAGTTATGGATAGGTGGTGCATTTTTCTTTGCATTTACATAGATTTTTTTATTTAGAAGACAGTATTAGGGACAGAATTTAGTATAGAAGAAAGATCCTTGGATTAAGAAACTTAGAATTACATTTTAAAGCAAATGGTATATTGAAAAAAATAGATGCCAGGTTTCTTTCCCCTTTTATAACCATTTGTGTACTGTCTTACTGCATAAGTTAGCCTCCCTTTTTAAGTTCAAGTAGCATACGGTAGAGTTTTTTGTTGCCTTAAATTCTTGCTTTTTTAAAATGGAAGATATTCACAGTTAGATGTCCCTAAGTATCTGCAGGAGCCCAAAGAATATCAAAATTCGAACATGCTCAAGTCCCTTATATAAAACAGCATAGTACTTACGTAAAACCTACATATATCCTCTCATATACTTCAAATCATCTTTAGATGATTTACAAAAGCAAATACAGTCTAAATAGTTGTTATGCTATATGATGTAGGGAATAATGGTAAAGATAATCTGTAGATGATCAATAGAGATAGAATTTTTTCTGAGTACTGTTGATCTGGCTGATTGAACCACAACATGGAATATAAGGAAATGGATGGCCAATAGTCTTTTGCACTCACTTCTTATATTCTAGATTCAAGATCAAAATTGAAACCAAAGGTATTCCTAGAGCCACTTTTCTATCATTTGAATTCCCTTGTTTTCCTGTGGATAAGAGATATCAAAGGAGTAACAAACTCACTAAGCCAAGACATTTCAGGGATTATAAGTAGAACAAAGGCTTTCAGTAAATAATAACCATTGGGTGTAAATCTCTAGAATTTCATGTGTGCAGAGGGGGGAAATGACTGTTCTGTTACAGTTTCTGAAATGCAAGGTTGTAATTACATGTTTGGATATTCTGCTTCTTAAAATGTTTTTAGCTAACAAAGCAAGATCATCTTTTGGAGGTGGAGGAATCTAAAGATCAAATGGAAAAAGAAATGCTTAAGAAAATCGGGAAACTGTAAAAGAAATCAGAGAACACAAATGACCTGCTTTCTGCAACAAAACATAAAGGTATGACTAGTAGGTGTTCGTTAATTCCTTGAAATACTAGAACTTGTCTATATAGTGTTCCTCTTTCATGGTGTGATACAGAAAATTAAATTAAGTAATATCATTTGAATTTATTTTTATTTTACAATTAATGCCATATCTGTATCTTTACTGAACCATAGTATGTAAGTACCATTTGATCACACATAATTGTGTGTCAGCTCCCAAGACAGTGTTAACTGTAATTATTGTGTGCTTTTTAGAATTAGGTCTTATGACATGAGTTTGTGTTGCAATACCTTAAATTATTTTCATAAGAATATGTAGTATACAGTTCAGGTCACTTATCCTTTACTTGTCGCTGACAATTTTTCAGTGGCTTTTAACTTTGCAATTAAAAAAAAATGCTAAATTTATGTATGTTGTCCCAGGGGCTGTACTGTCTGAGGAGGAGCTTGCAGCCATGTCTCCACTGTGGCAGCCATAGCTAAGATAGTGAAACCTGGCGTGAAATTAAGTGAGGTAACAATGGCATTAAATCTTATTAAATTACCTTTTTCTTCATAGAAAATGTTCAGATCTCTCTGAAACCTAATTCTTCCCCCCCTCAAAAAACCTTCTTTTAGATCATCTGAAGATTAGTGGAAGAAAGTCTTTTCTTTAGTTCCTAGTTCTGGGAGTCATATAGCAAACTTTTCCTTTTCATGTAAGTGCTGAGGAATATATTTTTGTGAAACCAGAGACACTAAAAACTTCTGTTGTTATACTTCAATTTGAAACGCCCCTGCTTCTACTTCTAGCTGTATAATGCTTATATGGAAACTCGGGATCAGTTGCTCTTGGAAAAACTAGAGAACAAAAGAATTAAGAAGTATCTAGATGAAATAGTGAAAGAAGTTGAAACAAAAGCACTGATTTTTGAAATTCCAGTGTGAAGAGTATGAACGTGCACAGAAGGCTGTGGCAAGTTTCTCTGTTAAGCTTGAACAAGCCGTGAAGGTTGGTTCCATTCCTCAATTTTTGCTTTGGGAGAGGAAAAACAAATGAAAAAGAAGGCTAAATATCTTTTTCAGTTATGTGACAGTTACACTTTTTGAAGCTTTACATCACACTAAAACACCCCAATCATAAACTGTTGTGCTTTTATTCAGCACAATTATGAGAGCCTTTCATATTCTGTAAGGCATTTGATAATGTTTTCTTCATGATTTTCTTGTGGAGGATAATTGCCAAATATCTTTGCACTACTCTTCAAGTTAAAATAATAATCCCTTTGTAATCAAACTTTCCTAAATTTACCATAATCCTTCTTTCTCAGATGGTTGTGATAGCCTCTCTAGAAACGATAATATTTTTTGATCATAGGTCAGAATTATTTTGATGCCATCTCACAACTTGTCATACCTTAATATACATTACTGCGTTACTGTTCCTTTGCATTATTAAAAATATCAAGGAAGTTAATCAAAATTCTTTACTTGAAGATTAAACTGTAAATGTTTTAATCTTAGGGTTCAATTATTAATATGAGGGAAGTTTCTGCAATTTATTAAAGAAGTTTAATTGAGGACATTAATATAAATTAATATATATCTGCTATTCTAAACTGATACACTCAGATTTTTAAGTTTCTTTCTGTTAAGGATGAGGATTTTGCCTGGAGTTTATTATTGAGCAGGGTGGGTAGTGAGGTAGAAAGACTTAAGAATTAAAATAGCAGCTGTTTATTACAGAAAAAAACCTATTTATGTTCCTTCTTTCTTAATGTACAATGTAGTTACAGAAATTCTTTTAGCATTTTTTCAAAACTGCTAGAGAATTTAAAGATAATTTCTGTATCATTTTTATCACTGAATTTTCTGTCCATAACCTATATCATGTATCCTCTAGTCTAAATCCTATAATGTTCATTTATAAGGTTTTAATGTTTCTGTTACCAAATTGTTTCGACTTCATCATCTCAATTAGTGCTGTTTTGGACTTAATAGAGTTACATCATTTCTAATTTCATGGATGCCTGTCTACTTCATTTTGTCACATACTTGTTCCTTCTGAAACTGGTTTATGCTTAACTTTAAGGAAGTATGCTCAGAGGTACTTGAAACACCAGGATAAATAGGAATCATAGCTTGAATAGTAGTTAATACAGTAGTATTTGAAAATAATGCATTAAGAAGCAGAATTTCCATCAATATGAAATAAAACTAAGATTCCAAAGCTGTCCAATTTTGATGCTTTTACCAAAATTATTCCCCTAAACTTCTAATGATACTGTGCTGTGAAGCACTGCATTTATCTTCGTTTTTAGTAGCCTTGTGATTTGTAGCTTGCCGCTTTTTTAGAATTACTGATACACTTTTTAGTAAATCAAGTCTTCTTTGTATCTTGCCCAATATATTTTACTTTGGGCATTTATTTCAAAATGACCGATATATGAAAGGTTATCCCTGCAATGCAGCCCTGTGTGTTCGTTCTAGTCACAGAGGCTTCAAGAGCATTTTTGTGATATTTTGGCAATAGACTACAAATTTGATACAGTTTGTAAGATTATAGTTGACAATTAATTTGATGAGGAAGTAGAAAATTCCCTATCATTTTTGTACAGTGACAAGCATTTTAATAATAAGCATTATTTACCATATTAAGAAATGTCTTCATATCTTTCAGTATTTCTTATTTGGTTGCTACTTTTTTTGTAGAATGTTTCGTTTATAAGTTTATGGCTACAGTACTTGAGCACTATATATTTTTGTTATTCGTATACATGCTTTATTTGTATAAATCATAGAAGGAAGTACAGAATTTTCAATTGAGTTTGCATTTTAAAGGAGATTCAGTGATTGCAGGAAGACACTGATAAAGCCAATGAACATCTATCCATACTTGAGAAAATCAAAGAGTGGAAATACAAATAAAAGATCTTTCAGAACAGGTTAGAATATTTTGTTTCTTTTCCAGATCTTTTTAATATTGGGTGCTGAGTAATGTGTAAGTCTGTTTGAAGATAGCTTAAGTAGAATAACCACATAGGAAATTCTAATCAGTTAGGAGCACCACTCTAGCAAAGTTATATCCTAGGCATTGTTTTTCACAGCCCTTCTCTTTTTTTCCACGTGTTTGATAAATTTTCAAATTGTAGATACTGTTTGCAATAAGGGCAGAAGCAATTCAGAGATAAATAGTTTTTCTTCAGCTTTTATTCCCTATTGTTTTATGTCTCAGAATGTATGCTAGCAGACTGGTGTGTATTCCTTCATATCTTTCTTAAATATGTACACACATGAGCATGTGTAAACATATGTAAAATTTGTTTTTACTGAAATAAAATCACACTATGGTTTTGGTTTGGGCTATTTTTTTTCAGACAGGGTCTTGATTGACCTACAAGCTCACTATGTAGTCAAGACTCAGGTTGAACTCTACCCTCCTGTCTCAGCCTATCACATACTGACACGACAGGCAGGCACCACCATGTCTGGCCTGTTTTTTTTTATTGTTTTTAAGAAACATAGTCTCAAGCTAGACTTGGTGGCACATGCCTGTGATCTCAGTTATGCTGGAGATGGAGATGGGAAAATTACAGTATGAGGCCAGTGCCGGCAAAAGTTAGTAAGGCCAGTGGTGCAGGTCTATAATCCTAGCTGCACTGGAGGTGAGGGGAGGATTGCAGTCCCGGACAAAAGTGTTAAGACAATATCAAAAAGTAAACTAAAAAGTGAAAAGAGCAGGAGACATAGATCAAAGTGGTACAGCATTTGCTTAGCAAGCACAAAGCCTGAGTTCAGATCCTAGTACTGCAAAAAAAAGAGAGAGAGGTCTTTGCTTCCGACTTCTTTGTTGGACCATTGATTCCCAAAATAATCCAAAATGTCTCTGACTAGGAGCCTGCACTAGGGTTTGTGGTTGGACCTGTGACCCCTAGACATTTAAATATTCAAATTGAAGTATGCTGTGCATTGGAGGACTGCCATGTGATGGATGACCCCAAAATAACGCTGTTCTCAAAAGTCTCTCTGTCCTCAACTGTGAACCCAATACCACACACTAGTTTTGCTTGCTGTTGATACAACTAGAATCATGAAGTATGCTTTGTTTTGGAAAAAAGAAAAAGAGAGCCATACACATTGTTGCCAATGTTGTAGGATGGCCCTGAGCTCTTTGGCTCAAGGCCTTCTCCTTCCTAGTCCACTGAGTAGTTAGGACTGTAGACGCCTAACCACCGTGGCCATCTGCTGTGTTTTGATTTTATTTTGTTGTTTTTTAATGAACAAGTCAGTAGATGTAGTTCTATCTCATTCATGTTTTACTCTGATTTTGTTTGTTTATACACAACACACATCTACTAAAAGTATCATGTGAATTGCCTTATATGTGTGCTTTTTATTTAAAAATCTGTTGTCCATTCTCTTCCCTCTGCTCCACCATATAATATATATATATATATATATATATATATAAACACAGATACACAAACACACGATAGATGTGCATCTTTGTGTGGTCTCTATGCTACTGAATCTTGTTTTAGATCAGTAGAGCCATATATTTGGAATTACAGTTCACTACTTTTTAATAAATAACAGCTTTTACTCTATTATACTTAAAATAATTTTATTCCATTAAAATTTTCTTTACTTAGATTTTAATATCTCAGATGATAAGAGATAATAATGCTTTGTTTTTAAAGATAATATAAGTTAGGCTAACTTGAAGGTTTTATAAGTAATATTTTCATTTGAAATTTTTCTTCCAACATTCCCAGAATCATATAATTATATAATAATATTATTATATAATAGTAAAATTTTGTTTTTATTTATTTATTTATTTTTTTTATAAGGAAAAATTTATTTTGGCTCATAGTTTTGGAGGTTCCAGCCCATGGTCAGTTGGCCCCATTACTTTTTGTTCCTGTGGTCAGGCAGTATGGGGTAAGTGAGGAGAAAGGTAAAGCAAAGCCATTTACCTCATGGCCAGGACACAAAAAAGAGAAAAAGAGGAAGGAAGGGACTTGAGGTACAACTATCCCCTTCATGGTCACGCATCAATGTCTTAAAATCTCCCACTAGGCCCCATCTATTCAACTTTTTTCCACCTCCCTATAGTGCCAACCTGGGGGTCAAAGACTTGGGTCTTTGGGGAACATTTCAGGTCCAAACAATAGCAGGCATCATTATCATACCAAGTCAATAGTTTACATTCCGGTTCACTCCTGTGTTGTACATTCTATGGGTTTTGATGAATGAGTCCAACATTATAATATCATACAGAGTTGTTTCACTGCCCTAAAAATCCTCTGTGCTCCACCTCTTCATTCATCCTCCATGTTAACTCCTAGCCACCACTGATTGGTTTACTGCCTACATAGTTTTGCCTTTAGCAGAATGTCACATACAGGCGGTCTTCAACTTAGGATGGTTCGACTTAACAAGTTTCCAACTTTACAAAGGTGCAAAAGGGATCTGCGTGCAGTAGAAACCTAAAATTTTGTTTTTAGATTAGAGTGCTTTTGATGGAACTTGAAGAAGCCAGAGGTAACCATATAATTCATGATGAGGAAGTGAGCTCTGCTGACATAAGCAGCTCATCTGAAGTAATATCACAGCATCTAGTACCTTACAGAAATATTGAAGAGGTACAGCAGCAAAATCAGCATCTCTTGCTTGCTCTTACAGTACTGGGAGAAACCAGAGAACAAGAAGAGCAAGACATATAAATGCAATCAATCATGTTTTGAAGACTGGATAATATCAAAAGGAGAATTTTCAGACCTTACATAACCTAGCTGTTCAAGTTAACATACTGTCATTTTAAATTTTGTAATAAAACTTTTTAATGTGAAAAAAAAAAAAAAAAAAAGAAGAGCAAGAAACAACTTCATCTAAATAAGCAGTTCACTACTTCACTTTGTTCAGCAAACACTGAAACTTCTTTTTTTTGGTGTTGCTGTTGGTGGCACAGCAGTTTAAACTCAGAGCCTCACATTTGCAAAGCAGGAGCCCTGCCACTTGAGCCATTCCACCAAAAACTTCTTAATATGCCTCTAATAGTGCTGGACACTGGGGATATCCAGCATATAGTTGGAGGTCCTAGCCTGAATTATAGGAAACAAGCCAGATTTCATGGAGAAAATTTGAAGAATTACTCAAGTTGATCAAAGAGTTTTTTTCAAAAGGTAATATCTGATGCTCTAGAGGAGGAGAAATGGCTATAAAAGCATGAAAATGAGTATAAGCTGTGTAAAACTGGTTTAATTTTTACAAACAGATTTTTCAGATGGTGTTGATGAGTACAGTTCATGAGTATTATATAGTGAGGATTTTTAAAAGGTGATTCTTAAAATAGCAGAAAGGGACAAAAAGGATAAAAGAAATGAAAATAGTATGCTTGGAAGTATATGAAGGCACTTCGTAATTTATGGAAGAAATTAAATTTTCTTTTCCAAAGAAAACTCTTAATTCAAGCCTATGAAATAGAGTGATTTCTTGTCCTGCAGAATCTCAGAGCTTCAGCTTAAACTTGAAAGCTCCCTTACTGAGCTGGAACAACTACATGAGTCACAATGGCATCAAATGCAGCTTGCTGATTCCATCTTTCCTCAGCGTTGATATATACCGTATCTTGTCACAAACAACAGGGTTTGATATTACACTACAAGGTAAGTTTTTATGTTATTTTAATGGAGTATTTTGAAATGTTAAATTAAGGAATAGATTTTGTGACCTAAGCAATAGGCACTCTTAGTATGGTAGCCTCAAATTTGACTACTATGTACAATTGATTATATAACATGTCATCAGTTCTAAGACATTCTTTTATGTATTACTAAGAAGAAATATTGAGTATTGTTGACACCTCTACATTTTATAATCAATGAATTACAATACTTATTTTGGTTATATTTAAAAAAACATTAAATCTGTAAGTAATAAATTTCCTTTAATAAAATAAAAACACTATTAATATGTTGTTTAATAGATTTCTTATTTCAGGACTCCTGTATTCTTATGTTTTCATTTAAATAAGATTAGCTTCATGAATTGGTAATATGTTTACAGGTAAACATAAAATGAAGCTGACTTATGAAAGTCAACAAAACATTTCATCAGTCTTTCTCCTTATTTTTGAAGCTTCAAGCTTGGATGATATTTCTTTTATGTGTACTCCAAAACAATCAAGTACATCAAAGACTGTTTCCATTCCTGCTACAGTGCCTGTTATTGAATCAACAGAGGCTGTACAAGCTAAAGCTGCCCTTAGACAGGTAAAGATCATGCTTTTTTAAGATCATAGATTATCTAGTGTTGGGTTTTAGAGAACGTTGTGTCGTCTTCAAATGATCATCAATATTTAGTTACAGGAAAATTTTGAGAACTACAAAAAAGAAAAGACAGATGAAAAAATACAAAATGAGCAGCTTGAGAAGCTTCAGGAGCAAGTCACAGATTTGTGGTCACAAAACACAAAAATTTCTACCCAGCTAGATTTTGTTTCTAAATGGTAAATGTTCTTTTATTCCAAAATTAGTAAAATCAAAATGTTATATTCCAGTGTTCAGATCGGTCAAGTTCAAGGGTTAATTTGCAGTAGTGTTGCTTTTTTGTGGTCTGTGTTCTAGGATGATGAATTGTTGTGGTTAATGTTTAATATTGGTTAATGATGATGGTGAGCAGTGCTAAGGAGTTAAATTCATAAGTTGAAGTTCATGTGAAGAATGTTGCTTGTTTCCCTTCCTGAATGAAAGACATGATGTTGTTTCTATAGGTTTCTGATAAGTGCACCAGAGGATGAGAGAAATGGGAGCAAATCTTATTCAGCCTCTTCTATTGGAGATAGAAGAGAAGTGAGTGCTGGATAGATAGTCCTTGGAAAATTGACTTTCTTGATCACCTACAAAGGAATAGGAGCATATTTCATTTTATAACTGTTAATAGGTTTATTGAATGCTTGTTTAGCAGGTTAGGGCAAAATTTATTTATACATAGTCTATGATAAAACTGTATCTTTGTAATGACAATAAGCAGGGAGTCATTTCCATACATCTAATAGTTTAGTACCTCAAATCAAAGCATCTTTTTTTTTTAAAGGTTGATCCCTCGGCCAGCCATTTTCTAAACTTTGAACCATACAAGAAAAGAAGATGAAGGATTAAAGAGGAAAGGGGGATTGTTAGAAATCCATCACTAGGCATACAGGAATATCCTAAATTGCACATTGCATCATGGTGGGTGTCTGATGTATCAACATTACATTGACCTTTTTCTTCTTTTTGGCAGCCCTGGAGTTTGAACTCAGGGCCTCAAGCTCACAAGGCAGGCACTCCACCACTTGGGCCACTCTACCAGCCCTATATTGGCATTTTTAATATGACTTTTTTCCATGAAAAAGATTAAAAAGTTATTCAGCATGGAATGCTATGTTTATTTAGAATTTTAATTTAATTGCTAATTATAGTTTGGAAAAAAAGAATAAAGATTCCACAAGCCAACTTGTTTTATTGTCTAAAATAAAGCTATTGTGAAATTCTTCAAGAACCTAAGCAAGAATACAGTATTTCAGTTGCTTATAGAATTAGTTTTCTTCCATACCAGTTATGAAATGCTGCAAGATAATGTTGAAGGATATCATTGAGAAATAATATCCCTACAAGAGAGAAATCAGAAAATCACTGCAACAACTCAAAAGCAGGAACAGATCATCAATACAATGACTCAAGACCTGAGAGGAGCAAATGAAAAGCTAGCTGTTGCAGAAGTGAGACAAGTACACCTCAGTGGGCTTGATTATAAGTTGCCCTTGATATTTCTTTAGTGTTGCTTTGATTTTACTGACTAAAAAGACTTAAATGAGATGTTTTTGGGTTACAAGTTCTTATTGCATTATTTACAAATAGCCAATAGTGCCTTAATATGGTTATAATTTCTATTAAGATTGAGGAGAGAATAGTGTTTGCTTTTTATTTTTTTGTTGAACTAAGATTTCATTACCAGTCTTCCATCTCAAAAGAAATTTAGAAACAAGTGATTATTTATAGCAAAGACTCATTTTTATCCATTTTGACTCATTTGTAATAAAAGACAATGATTTGTATTTCTGAATTTTAACCTGATTATAAATACATCTGAAATTTACAATACTTCCAAGTAAATACTAAACTTGCATACAATAAAAAATTCTTTCTCACCTTATTTTTGATCATTACTTGTAAAGCAGGTATGTTTCTCCCCCATCTTACTTGTGAGAAACATATTCAAGAGCCAATAAGCAATCTGCCTATTTTTGGCGGTCATGAGACACAGGCTGATTAGGACTTAATCCCAGTTCTAGTTCTGTTGGCTGTATTCTGTCATTTTTATGCAGCTCCCATGCCATGTTGGGAGGTAAGCCACAACACTTGAAACCCAATACAGTGAGTTTTATGTTGGAGAATTAATATGATTCATCACATATGAATATTTGAGACTACTGAGTTTCCAAGTACTCTTCCAGACCCTCAGCCTTAGAGTGTATTCTTTATGAGAAGGCGAAAAAGCAAAACAAAAAAATCCTCTAAATAGGTCAGTCATCACATGTAATTATGTTATTTTTGGCACAATGTTTTCTAACATTTTTACTTTTGCTTGTATCCCTCTCAAGGTAAGAGCAGATAATTTGATGAAGGAAAAAGAAATGCTTAAATTGTCAGAAGTTCGTCTTTCTCAGCAAAGGGAATCTTTGTTAGGTGAACAAAGGTGACAAAACTTGCTGCTGACTAATCTGCAAATGATTCAGGTAATCAAGTAAAAAGCAAATGTAGAGGAAAAGTTAAAATAATTTCCTCCTTAGAAAAATATATCTGTTATTTTTGTTACCCCTTATAGTCATGGAATTTGAGGGCTTACTAAAATGTATTTAAATAAAACTTTGAGAGAGAATTGATCAAAACCTTGCAGTTGGCATATTTGATCCTCAAGTTTAATACTGGGTTCTGTGCAGCATAACTTTACAAGATTAACATTTTGGTTTTGTTTTTCCCTAGAACTTCAGGAAATATGAATGACTGTTGTAATATACTTCTTTTTCTCTCCCCATGTTTAGTAGATGCTTTAAAATGAAAAATGCAAAAATACTTTCTTGGCAAATAGTCTAGGTCCTAACTTCTTCATGTATTGCATGTTTTGCAATTCTATAATTCTCTTTAGTCTTTAATTTTTCTTTGCATTGCCTTTTTTTTCCTAAACTTTTAAGCATTAAACAAAAATCTTTATTTTATCTTAGGGAATACTAGAGAGATCTGAAACAGAAGCTAAACAAAGGCTTAGTAGCCAGATAGAAAAACTGGAACATGAGATATCTCATCTAAAGAAGAAGTTGGAGAGTGAAGTGGAACAAAGGCATATACACTGACTAGAAATTTAGATGTGAGTCTATTGGGTTTTAAATTTCTAAACTTTATGTTTCATAATTAATCTTGTGTGTGGACACATTGCGATCCAAGTTGAAATGTGATTTTTCAAAAACTTCTTATAGACTAAGCTTTTCTTGTCTTCTTGGGCTTCATAATTCTGATTGTGAGTTTTCCCTGCCTAGGTGCTCAATATTTCTGTATTTTAATTCTCTTGAACTTTGTCCTGGAAGTTGGTAAAGTTAATTTAAAATAGTTTGAGTCTTTTGAGTTTTGCTTTTTTGATGTGGGCCCAGAGCAGTGCTTCATTTAGAACTATTATTCCCCATTACCGAGGCAGGACATTCCTAAGTACTAAGTTGTCCAGTGAATTTGTCTTTTTCTCTGTCTGACTGCCAAGCACAAGGTGGTGTTGCTGGCTTTCTGTGGTTAGGTACTCTTCATGGTAACTCTTTTGGATGATTCTATCATGACTATAAGTATGTAAACACACACATGTCTGATACATGTATGTAATGGATATATAACTATAATTATCCAGAAATCCTTTTTTGTTGCTTTCATATGATAAACCATTCTTTTCCATGCATTTAGATGTTAACTTTAGATTTGTGGATTTTGCTTGTTTTTGCTTTTAGGGGTGCTAGGGATTGAACCCTGGGCCTTCTGTGGAAGGCATGCACTATACCACTGAGCTATACCCCTAACCCCTAGACTAAATGAGTTATTTAGTGTTTTAGAGTAAATGTGTAAATAATAAATCAAGACTCTAATTATTTCTTTAAATATCTACCTCAGCTTAGTGGAAATATGTCATGTTCCTTTCTTATATATCACTTGCTTAGTTTTTATAGCAGATTTCAAATATTTGAATTTTTTTTGGATGAAGTAACATATAACAAATAATTTTCATCCTGGTGTTCAGCATAGAATTGAAATATATTTTATATTTAAGTAATTTTATATTTGAACCTTAATTCTAAGTTATATACTCTGATGGTAGTTACCTCTAATACCATTTAAAATGTTAATTTACAGTGTCATTTTTAATAAAGGTATTGTGTCTCTTAGGTCAGCCTACTGACAAAGAAGATGTGGATGATCTTCTGAGTCAGCTAAAGCAGGCTGAAGAGCAGGTAAATGACTTGAAGGAGAGACTCAAAACAACTACTAGCAATGTGGAACAGTATTGAGCAATGGTTACTAGCTTAGAGGAATCCTTGAACAAAGAAAAACAGGTATGTATGACCCTGAAATTCACACATGTATTTACTGTCTTTTTTAAATTTGGAACTTGCTAAGTCTAAGGCACTCTGGTGTGCATTTGACTGGCATCATTCCCCTTACTACCTGAAAGTTCTTGAGTCTAATAAGCCATATAAAAGAAAAACCACAAAATTCATAAATCAAGGGAGGAAGAGAGTGATTACTGTGGGAATATAACAAGTCAAATGTTGAGAAAAATTAGGTATTAGGAGAGTTATTTGTCTGCTCGGTACACATGGCTTCACAAAAGGGATGGTAGTTTTGAGTGAAAGTATCAAACATCATAGAAAGGTATTCCATGTAGTAGGAGGCCTCAACCAAGGTAGAAAAGATTCAGATGATGACAGTGCAGCTAGTGTGCTGAAATTATGAAGTCAACTACTGAGGGATACAATTAGTTGAGAAGTAGATATGAAAGGTTTAGAACATCATGTTATATATATTGTATTTTGTTGTCTTATTCAGAACCTCTGATTTTCTTTAACATGTCAAAATTAGAAATTTTTTTCTTTACAAAGGGTAAAGTGGTAGATTGGAGGATACAAAATTCATTTTGGAGACTCTTACAGTACATTAGGGCCACAATTTATTTCCGTACTGTGGCTTGAACTCAGGGACTCTTGCTTGTTAGACAAGTGATTTACCACTTGAGCCATGCCCCAGTCCTTTTTGCTTTTTATTTTATTTTATTTTTGATAGGTGCCTTTGGTTATTATGCTTAGGCTGGCCTGGACCACAATCCCCTTGTTTACACTTTCTGCATATCTAGGATGATAGACGCGCACCACCACACCCAGCTTTTATTGGTTGAGATGCAGTCTCGCAGTTTTTATCTGGGCTGGCCTCAAACTGTCACCCTCCAGTTCTCTGCCTCCTGAGCAGCTGGTATTATAACATGAGCCACTGCACCCAGCTTAGGACCACAATTTTAAAAGATCCTTTTGTGGTTGGCATTAGTGACATCAGTGTGTGAGGAAAATACCTTTCAGTAGTACACAGACAGATTTGGCAAGTGGATATGAGGAGATAGTGAGAGACGAGAAATTGAAAATTTCATCACAAAGGAAAAAAATGACCAATAGGCAAGTTGAGAGGTACTTTAGGCTTAAAGATTTACATGGTATTTTTTCTAATCACCTTTTTATTACTTCTTTTCATATAAGGCAACCATTAATTTTAGTAATTAATTGGTGAAAGCTTATATCATTTGTTAAAAATAATTTCAAATGTTTATAAGTTTTGTTTCTTACTGTTTGTAATATGGTGAAGATTACGGAGGAAGTACATAAGAATATTAAAGTTTGTTTAATAGAATCAGCTGAATTTCAGGCACAATTGGAAAAGAAGTTGGTGGAGGTTGAGGAGGAAAAGCAAGAACTTCAGGATGACAAGAGAAAAGCCACAGAGAGCCTGGAACAGCAGATAAGTCATTAAGCATAATAATCTTTTTTTGTCTGTGGATTGAATTTATTTAACTAGCTATTCGTTACCATTTAGTTCATCTCAATAGAAATTGACTGCTAGCCAGCAATTTTAATTTTAAGATTTGCTCTATTCTGTACATCTCTGTGTTTCCCTTTGAAAATTTCAGACCACTTTGTAAAATTAGGTAGTAGAACTGCTTTTTGTAGAAGTCTGTCTCAGATTTTACTTCTGCAAACATTAGGAGGGAGTAAACATAGACTTGTAAAACTTGAGTAGTAGATCATGTCAGGGTATAACTATATGAAGTCTGTCAGCAGTCCTTACATCTGTTGTCCTAATTTCCTCAGTACTTTCCAAGTTTGTAGTTAACTCTGGTATTAATCTTGTCCTCCCTATTTAGTTATCTGAGTTGAAGAAAACACTTTGTAGTGTTCAAAGTGAAGTACAAGAAGCTCTTCAGAGAGCAAGTACAGCTTTAAGTAACGAACAGCAAGCTAGATGTGACTGTCAGGAGCAAATAAGTATTGTTCTCAGAGTCATCTCCTGAGAAATAAGCTTTGAGCCTATAAAATGGTTCTTGGAGTATATGAATGCGTTTGAGGTGCATTATAAAAATACAAGATTATTTCTATATTAAACTTTGATTAAGTTAAAAATAAAGATGAAAGCTTGAAAGTGCATTCTCCATTAATAAGACAATACTTACAAATGGGAAGAAATATAAAAACAGGACTAAAAAGACTAAAAGTATACTTGCTGTCATTTATAAACTTTGTTATACTGTTGTTCACTAGATGTAGTTATAAAATGATGTAGACAACATAGTTAAGATATTTAAAAAAAAAAAACCACAAGGACCACTGAAAAATATTTGTAAATGCATTGCTGAGCTTGTGCAGACTTCTATGCACCTCACTTTATAAAACTTTATAAAGGCCAAAACCTATATTTTTAGTGCATAGATGTACATGCAGACACAATAAAGCTCTTTATAATATTTTTCTGATGAAAGAATAATAAAACCCAATTTAGTGTGAGATTTTTTTAAATGATAGATTGGAAAAGGAGTAAATGTATGGATATTGGGAAAGCTCTCATTTTTACTTTAGATGGTATGTAATAGCTATTCACTTCATTATTGGTCTTTGTTGCTTAAATATATGTATCATGTATGTATAGATACATTTTTTGACATATATGTATCTATATGTATATTTATATATATATATATGTATGTCAATAATACTTTCAAAATGGAACACAGAGAACAAAGACCTTAAAAGTAAATTAGACCAAAATGAATTATCCTTAGAAAAACATTTGCATAATATATTTACAATAACATTGTAAATTAAAAAATCAAGTAATGTGCAGATTGAATATCACTAGCCCTTTTTGAGCATTGGTGCTCAAAATGTTTCAGATTTTGGAGCATTACAGATTTCAGGTTCTCAGATGAGAAGTGTTCAACGGATAAGATGTATGCAAATATTCCAAAAATACAAAAACTCAGCCTGGGCCTGAGTGAGACCCTGCCGCAAAATAAGGAAAAACTAAAAGCTTTATATATCATTTTAAAGGTGTATATTTCTGAAACCACTATCTTCTAGTACTTACTGATAAAACATTATGTGAAAATACTGAGTAAAGTGAATGATTTTTTGTCACCTTAAAAATTGCCTTTTTGAAATGTTATATTGTTAGCTTTTTAAACTTTAGATAAAATCTTAACATAAATACTCTTATAGATTTAAATGACCAGAAAAAGAAATTGCTGAAACTAGATTTGAAGTGGCTCAGGTTGAGAGTCTGCCTTACCGACAAAGGGTTAAGCTTTTAGAAAGAGAGCTTCAGGAACTGCAGGACAGCCTAAATGCTGAGAGGGAGAAGATCCAGGTATGTATACTAAGCTTACAGAAAGTAGTTCTTAAGTCAGAAGAGCTCATTTATATTTCTACCATTTACTGTAACATAAAGTTTAATTTGAAATAAGCATACTTTTAAACTTAGAAATTCATTAGAGATATGTTAAATATTGCTATAGTGCTGTGGTTGAATAAGCCTTTGTACCAAGACTATCTAATTTCAAATTTTAGCTTCACACCATTAGCAGTATGGTTTTGTGCATTAACTTCCTTGCTGTCGATTTCTTAACTTATTAGAGTTGTGATTTTATATATACCCTGATACTCATTCTAGGATTTACTGATAGATTGAAACTACTGCAGAATATTTTTTTCCTATCAAAGCAGAAAAAAAGTAGTCAAAACTAACAACCAAAGAAAGGAAAAGGTGTTGTAGTGAAGTGTGTGATTATAACAAAAGCTTGACTTCTTAACCCCCACTAGCATCCAAAAGCTTACTGTTGAGTTACCTCTTCTGACCAGATACAGTAGTATACCCCTCAACTAGAAGGAAGGAAATCAAGACCTTAAAACATTTACCTTCTTTTAAGTGGTAAGTTATCAACTTTAATAATAGGGGAAAACTACTGAACAGGGGGAAATGAGCAGTCATTTCATGAAGTGTATGTTTTCAGCAGAAGTTGAAAGTTGGAGAGTTTTATCATGTTGAAAAATAGTCCAAATTCAAGTGTTATCTCACCATGGAAATAATAGATTCTATGATTCATGGAGTTAACTATTGGAAAAAAATGAACAGAATCATAGCTTATCTAACAAAGATTGTATGTTGTCTCAGCCTCTTCTTTCTTTGTTACTCCTTTTGGCTCTAGAAAGACAAATACTAGAAAAAGCCCCAGCCTGTAAATAAATTCAGAGGGGAAACCAACTGTTACATAAACATAGTAGGAAGAAACAAGCAGTAACACATTACATCAGAAGTGACATAAACGTGATCAATGTAGCATGGCAACCATGAAATATGCTGTAGCTTTTAAAGTAATAGGGAAAAAAGTAACAGTTTGAGTAAAAGATAATTATGCCCACTGAGAAGATAAAAGTTCAAACTGTTCAAAACCAAGGTGATTAAACAGAATCAAATGATGAGGGGTTCGTATTAAATTGAGTGCAGCAAGAAAAAAAATGTAGAAAGATAAAATAGATTGGATTGATGTTTTTACCTAATGTTAATACTGTTTGTTTGTTGGTGGGATTTATAGTCTTTCTACTTTTATCTTTGTAATTTCTCACATTTATTTACACTGGTGCAGTAAACATGTCACAGGAAATAAGCATGTTAACTTTCAAAACCTTCAGTTAAAGTTGAAATTTGATGTCAAATGTTGGAAAGCAAATAATCAGGTAAATTAAATTAAAGCATTCACAAATATGGAAGCATGCTGATTTGAGATAATAGGGTAAAACTTAAAACTTAAGGTGTGAAAATATTTGGCAAACTAGTGGAAATTGTAGCTTATTTATAAGTGGTAGTCCAATATATTACATCTTTATATGTGACAAGTTAAATTTGTAGTTCAGTTTTTTAAAGATTTCAGGTATATTTTGTAAAGTGGTTAATTTAGTTCCCATAATTCCAAAGATTTAGGCTTTCACTTCATTAAAATACTTTTATATGTGAAAAATAGGCATTTATATAGCTTATTGAAGCACTTTAAGAAACTGCTCACTGGAGCCTTTTGAAGGGGAGTGAAACTACATGCAGCATAGTGTAACTAGGAACTCCAGTGCACAGTTCAAACAGAAGGCTGTCGGTGAGCCTTACACACAGCAGTTATATGACTTGTGAGATTTTCTTAACCTCTCTGAGCCATAATAGTCCCCATTTGTAAAATGAGGATATAACCATTGTGTGACAGAAGTGAAATAAAAATGTAATGCAGTTTCCTTGGCACCTAAAAAATGCTCTAGAATGGTAACCATTAACAAATATTTAAAAATAGGATTTTGGAATTTTATAGTTCTTTTATTACACAATCTGGAAGATCAAGAAGGGAGAATGCTAGATATAGTTCTGTTACATTGTGTGGCCTTTCCTGGTTAGTGGAATCACTTGCATTTAGGATGGCTTAGTGTGTTTGTTTAGGGTTGTAAAGCATTATACATTTTTTTCCCTTGCCAATGTCACTTTAATGACATTAGTAAAAGCTTGTAAGTTTTTAGATTCCATGGCTCCCTTTATTTGTCCTCATTGTAAATACTCTGAAGTGTTCCTTTACAACTATGGAAAATGATGAACAAGAAATGACATTTGATTGTTTTTCTTCCATTTTGGCTAGATTTTGCTAAACTGAAGCTTTGAAATTAATATTTGATACTTCCGTACTCAATTATTTTGCATGCAAAGCACCTTGTATAAACATAATTAGATATTCTGCCATTTTATTAAACTACACTTGTTTTAGACTAAAAACACAAAGCATGTGTTTCTGCTATTCTAGCATCTAGCAAATCAACAAAAAAATCCACATACAAAAGAATATCGGAAGCTCTTTTCTGAAAAGGACGTTCATACTAAGTGTATTAAACAGTTGACTAAAGACATTGGGAGACTTAAAGCTGAAATTGCAAGGTATATGAAAAAAGCCTTAAATCATATGTAATACATGAAATCTTAAAGAAGGTTCTTTAACTCTGCAAGTGCTTCCTGGTTTGAAGAAGAATATAAAGTGCTAGAGCCCTTGCATGTGGCTTTTTCTCTATTCTCTGTGGGGCAAGCAGGCAGAGATTTAATATTATGCTTTCATATATGAATTAATTCTCCACATTTTCTTATTTAAACTATAGTGTATAAGTCTAAGACTAAATTTATTTCCTAAAATAAAGTCACCTTTTGTAGTAGGTTTTTCTTTTTAATTTTAGGTTAGTCTATATTTGTGAATCTATAAACAAAGGTTTTAAATTTTTTTAATGAACTTGGAGTGAAATATAGTTCCCCTAAACATAAAAAATTAAGTATTAAAGTTTTTGGCATGCCTCTTATAACTATGTTCTCCCTTCCCAACCTTTTTTTTTTTGCATGGTACTAGGGATTGAATTCAGGGCCTCCTTCCTGCTGTTTTTTCTTTTGTTTTGTTTTACCAATTGAGCCACACCCTCAATCCTTTTGTTATTAGTTTGTTTTTCAGATATTGTTTCTCACTAACTTTTCCTGCATTCCCTGAGCCATGATCTTCCTACTTCCACCTCCTAACTAGGGTTATAGTTGTGTACCACCACTCCTGGTTATGGCTTCCTTTTGTGTAATGCTTTATAGCTTATAAATTTTTGGCATATATTCTCCTTATAATAGTAGTCTGGTATGCTCAGAAGGAAGTATTTTTTTTTCTTTCTTTTTTTGATCGTATTGGAGGTTGAACTTAGCCTCATACTTGCTAAGCAGGCACTCTACCTCTTGAGCTTGCTCCCAGGCCTTTTTGCTTTGGTATCTTAGAGATAGGGTCTCATTTTATATCTGGGCTGGCTTGGACCTCAGTCCTCCTATTTGTGCTTCCCTGCATAGCTGGGAATGACAGGCATGTACCCCACACCCAGCTGTTGGTTGAGATGGGGTTTTGTGTACTTTTTGCCCCAAGCTAATTTCAAACTTTGATCCTCCCCATCTCAGTCTCCAAAGTTGCTACATTTATAGAGTTGAGCCACATCACCAGCCAAGACACTATTTCTTAAAGTTCAAGAAATGGAGACATAATAAGATGCTAAGAGAAGAAAAAGAGAGGCTAGAGCAGGATCTACAGCAGATGCAAGCAAAGGTTGCTATCTTACTAATCAAGAGTAGAGGCAGGTTACTGTTTTTCATTATTTGAACAATTTTTAAATTAAAATATTATTTAATATTATTTTTAATATTAAAAAGCTTGACTCCCTAAGATTTTACAGAATTAGTTGTTAAATTCTTACTTGTAATTCAGGTCATCTGAATTGAAGTCAGTTCATAATAGCATCAAACTATGTAGTCCACAAGCCACATCTGGCCCAAGACTTGTTTTTGTATGGCCTATAAGTCAAGAATGATTTTTACATTTTCAAAAGCTTTCTTAACAAGATACAACAAACACTGTAGCCTGCCAAGCCTACTATATATTTTTCTTTATAGAAAAACTTGGACAATATCTGAATAATAGAAAAGAAAGGGTATATCTTTTGCTATCAAGCAGATCTGAATTAAAATCTGGGTACCATCACTTGATCACTTTGTGAAACTGCACATGTAACTCAACCACTTGTAACTCAGTTTTTCTCAACTGCAAAATGGGCATTAAGCTTATGCATAAGGTCTTTAGAGGACTGTAAATTCACAAGGTAAGTAATTATAAAAATTTGAAAAATGCCTCATGCATTTAGTTTTTCTCTCAGAAACATTTCCTTTATTTTTTAAAGATCAAATGCATCTTTGACAAATAACCAGAGTTTAATACAGAGTCTGAAGGAAGATTTAAGTAAAATAAAGACTGAAAAGGAAACCATTCAGGAAGGACTTAGATGCCAAAATAATTGATATCCAAGAAAAAGTCAAAAACATTATTCAAGTCAAGAAAAGTGGACACATGTACAAGACTCAGTGTGAAGAACTTAAGTACAACAGGATAAGGTATTTTGGTGAACTTTTCCTTAAAATAATTAGGATGAATATTTCAAAAATCTCATTTCACACTTTTGAATATTACTGGTTTTTACATTTTTTAAGTCATGTATGCAATTTCCAACATAAGGAACATTTATGTTGACTTAATTTTGTATTTATGGCCTGTTTGATTAGAAAATAATATAAAGAAAAAATCCAGAATTTTTACCTCTCATGTTAATCATCATTAGCACATTAGTATGCTTTTTAGTATGCTTTTTTTACATGGAAATAATATGTTTTTCTTAAAAAAAGTTATATTTCATGTTCTTGTGTAGTTTTTTTCCCATTTGATTCATTAGTATGAAAAATGTGTGTCAAAAAATCATCTACAGTTATCTCTTTGGTTTGCTTAATAAACACTTGTATGGAAAGTTGTACCTAATTCCCTATTTTTGGACATCCAAATTAATCCCATAGAAAATTCACTTTTGAGTACCCATAAAGGTAAAATTTCAGCAAGGTGCCAGTGGCTTATGCCTGCAATCCTAGCTTCTTGAAAGTCTGAGATGAGGAGGGTTGAGGTTCAAGGCCAGCCCAGGAAAATAGTTATGAGACCCATCTCCAGAATAACCAGAGCAAAATGGACTGCAGTGTGTCACTCAAGTGGTAGAGCACCTACTTTGCAAGTGCAAAGCTCAAACCCCAATCCCACCAAAAAAAAGATAAAACTTCTTTACATCATAGCTGTGATTGTTTCCTTAGATAAACTTGTGGCAGTGGAGTTACTAACTATAAGTATTTAAGTTGATTAGGACTGTTTATTATATTAGGTAACGGAGACTTCAGCTCAGTCTTCTGGAGACCATCAGGAACAGCATACCTCAGTACAGGAAATGCAGGATCTCAAAGATACCCTCAACCAAGCTGAAACAAAGTCAAAATCACTCGAAAGTCAAGTAGACAATCTGCAGAAGTATGACTGTGAGACTAGTGAAAAGTGTATTCCCTAATTCTTTTTTTGTTGTATAACCAAAAAAGTACATTTAAACACTGAAAATTCCTTATCATGTGAGAATATATTTTTTATCCTATTTACTCTGAATGGATCATATATATATAAGTAGTATCTAAATCATTTTCAACTTTTCACTTAGTTGGTTTGACTTTGTATTTTTAAATTTTCATTTTGATTTAATGAAACGAAAACAACTTAAAAAGTGTTACATTTAAGTCCTTAGTTAGTTTATGCTGATTTTCTTGAATTACATGATGAATACTCTTTTTTTCCATTAAAAGACATTGTCTGAAAAAGAGACAGAAGCAAAGAATCTCCAGGAACAGACTATGCAGCTTCTCTCTGAACTTTCACAACTTTCTACAGCAGATAACTGAAAAGGAAGAAAAAAACAAGAAAGGCTATTGTAGCAGCAAAATCAAAAATAGCACATTTAGCTGATAAATTTCTGTATGTGTTAAGATTTGAAGTGGGTACTAAAAGTTGGTTATGTGATGAGGACTTAAAATTAAATGGGAAGAAGAAAGTAATATAAAGTGACTTTTTGTGTGTGCTTTAACTGTTAGTTTTATTTAGACACAAACATAGATTAATTTTAATTTCAAATGCTGAGGATGTCCTTGGTATATCTATGATGTCTTTCTTAATATTGGCCAGTAACCAGTATGTGGTACTCTAATTGTGCTTAACGGGTAACAATCCTACCTTATGACAGATCCTGTTATGCTGCCTAGGCACCTTCTATAACTAAACAGCATTAGATCTTATCACCCGAAGGATTTTTCTGTGCCTCATTTTCCAGGAGTTGGGAGTGGGAGGAGGTGTCCTGAGCTGAGCCTTCAGTGAGAGTACTATGTCAGATTTATGAGAAACCCAGTACTGCAAGGTCAGTCTGCTGAGTAGTTAAACTAGAAAATCATTTGGGTTTTACTCTCAGCATTATTTTTAGTGGTCCTCAAGATAGTGTCCCCAGAAAATTATTTCATTAAAAATGTTACTGAACTATTTTTAATATATATTATAGAGATTATAAGAAAATTTTACAATTCATTGTGAATTGTAAAAATTCTTTAACAAAATAGTTAAAGAATCCTAGTTAGCAGAAACTGTTTTATATTCAATTATTGTAATAATAATTGTAATCCTAGTTAGCAGAAACTGTTTTATATTTCAATTACTATAATAATACATTGAAATATAAAACAGTTTCTGCTAACTAGGATTCTTTAACTATTTTGTGGTATCTTAGGTGAAGTTACATAATTTTATGTTGGAGTAAGAATATTTTATATTGGATTAATAAATGTTGATATGCTTAGAACTTTGCTTATTGGGTTGTATAGTGTATCAAGATGAATATAGATGTTAAAGTGTAGTTGCACAATTTGGCATAACCTTTGTGTGCCAGGTAAGTGTATAAATGTTGTTTCTGATGTTTCATTACAATTATATGATCACAAGGCTACTTCTTTAGGTGCAAAAGATCAGCTAACAAGAAAACGGGGAGCTTAAACAAAGGTATGGAGCGTTAGATCAGCAGAAAGATGAGCTCAATGTTCACATGATTGCTCTTAAGTCCCAGTGTGAAAGCTGAATTAGTCGTCTGGAAAGAGAACCCAGGGGACATCAAGAGAGACGGCTGGAACAAAGAGATGAACCTCAAGAACCTACTTGTAAGGCGATTAACTAGTTCTGTTAAAATGATAAACCATTCTTTCTATGCACATTTTATGTGAAAACGTCTGGTGATTTAAGAGCCTTTGTTGGAGTGAATTTTTGCTGAAATTTCGCTATGCAGAGAGAATTCATAAGAGTAAAATCTTTGGTGCCATTTAACAGACTCTTGGATGGAGTGGGAACAGAAATCAATGCATTGCTTTTTCTTTCTAGGTCCCAGAACAGCAGACACAGATCACATTGAGGATTACTCCAGCTTCTGGTGAAAGAGGAATATGAGTTCAGTTGTTTCATAATCTGTTTTTCTTAACTAAAATTCAGGGAAGATGAACTTTCTTTGGGGAAAAGAACAAATCAATAATACAATACCATAAAAATGTTTACTAAAGAGTTATTTATCTGCAAAATTGTGTCACATAGTTGTCAACTTTTGTTTTTAGCATACTTTCAATCCTCCCAGTAGAGTTTAGTGATAGAGAAAACATCTCTCATATTTTAGTTTGTGACTAGCTTCTAAGATAAGCTATTACTGATTTCCCCTGTGATGTTCTATGACAAGTGTAAAAGTCTGAGCTAAGACTTGGAATCAGCAATTCAACTGTTGGATGTGTTTTTACAATGTCAGGATACACCACTCTCAAACATTACCTGCAGATTTTAGTGCTTACATTTCAAAGCCTTTTCAGTAAGAATTCTGAAACATTTAGTGACTAAAAAACATAAAATTGCACTGTGTCTTTTTAAAAATTCATGTTTTAAATCTTCCAAGCCTACCCAAAACAGTGATAGGAACAATAATATATAAGGTCTGAACCATATTAAGCCATACTTGCTGAATACTCACTTGAAGAAAATGTACCTTGTTTTGCATAGAATGTATGTATCTTATAAGGAATATTTATAATTATGGATACCGTTTTCTTGCATTTTTCCCTCTGCAAGTGCTAGCACAACAGATCCACCAACAGCCAATATCAAGCCATTGTTTCTACTCCAAGTAAAGTGACAGCTGCAGCTATGGCTGGGAATAAGTCAACACCAAGGGCTAGTATCCACCCAATGGTTATACCAGCAACATTTACAAATCCAAGTACCACCCTCACAGTGACAGTGATGCCTGCTATACAAGTAGAATCACAGGAAGGTTAGTAACATAAATGTGATGGGACTGACAGCTCATTTAGTTATTTTGAGAGGATGACAGTGACTTCAAAGGATAAATAAGGCATCTGAGTGGGTATTAACATTTTGAAGCATATGCCTCTTAAGATACTTATGCTTAAGTTTTTATTTTATTTTTTTGATTTTGTTTATCTTTTTGCCATAACAGGGATCACTGGGCTTAAAAATGATAGTCAAGTACTCTAAGAACTCTATCATGAGCTATATTCCCACCCTTCCCACCTTTTTAAAAATTTCATTTTTTTGTGACAGTGTCTTGCTAAATTGCCTGGGCTGGCCTCAAACTCTCAATGCTTCTGCCTCAGCCTCCAAAACAGCTAGGATTGCAGACATGTACACCACACCAGCCAGGATACTTGTTAATGCAACAGATTTCCTCCTTCTTTCTCTTCTTTTCTGCTTTGCTTTATTTATAAACTAAAGAAGAGGGAAAATCTATCCCTGTACAAATAAGGTGTTTTAGAACCAAAGTGTTTGCTTCAGATGGCTAACAAAGATAATAAGAAATCTTCTTTGAAAAGCATAGTAAATGGCTAGTTTGGTTCAATCCAATAACACTTTTCCCTAAAATTATCTGAGCCTCTCCTTTCTTTCTCCACTTTGTTTCCATGGTACTTTATTACTCATTACAGAATTAAACTTTGTATTTTATTTGATTTTATAAATGACTTTTTACTTCACTAAATTGAGCTCCTTAAAGTTATGAGTGTCGTTTGAACCCTTTACCTAATCCCAAAGTAGATGTTCAGTAAAACTCTGCACGATGGATATTTCCTTAAAGTTGTGTCTTCATAAATGTTAGAATTCAGTAAATGCTAGCATTCTGTTTTGTTTTGTCTGTTTGTGGGGGGAGTCTGTTTGTTTTGTTTTTTGTGTAGTCCTGGGAATCAAACCCAGGCTCTCACATACACTAGGCAAGCACTCTACCACTGAGCTGTGCCCCTGGCTCCAAACCTGATGTTTGTGTTGTAATATTTATTAAAAATAAAATGATGCTTGATGAAAATTTCTAATTTGACTTGGAGCTCCTTAATTTTCATTAATTTTACTTGGTTTTAATTTAAATGGAAAAATAAATACAAGAACTATTTCAAAACTTAACTTAGCCAACAGATTACTGCATGCTATCATATTAATAACATAAATAATATAAATGTATATAGTCATCACTTTCACCCAGTATTTTTACATAGTAAGTGGTAAGAGGTATGTACACTTAAAATGCAAAATGTGGGCCTGTGGAGTAGTTCAAGCAGTAGAGTGCCTGCCTAGCAAGTGTAAGGCCCTGAGTTCAAATCCCAGTCCCACCAAAAGAAAAAAATTACAAAAATGTGACATATACCAAAAGAATAAAAAGTCCAGTTTTGGTAAGGGTAGATGACTTACATTAAATTCTATAATTATTTTTCAGCTATGCAGTCAGAAGGGCCTGTGGAATATATTCCAGGTTTTGGAAGCATAAGTGGGTCTATTTGTTCAACTAGTCCTAATGTCCAGCCTTCCATTTCTCAACCCATTTTAACTGTTCAGCAACAAACACAGGCTACAGCTTTTGTGAAGCCCACTCAACACAGTCATCCTCAGATTGAGCCTGAAAATAAAGAGTTATCCTTACACATAGTTGAGGTTGTTCAGAGTTCACCAGTTGAGCAGCCTTCTACTTCCACAGCAGTGTTTGGCACTGGTGAGGTTAATTTTACAATGAAGTTAGAGTGCATTTAGAATTTCTTAGCTACAACACATATCAAATAGAATGCATATATTCCTAGTGTTTCATGTTTACTATTGAATTGGTTTTGATCCATTGTTTTTAAGTAAAAGTCTTTCTTACTCTCTAGTTCTAAACTTTTTGACTGGTTTTAGAAGTGAAACAACCACAAACATTATATCTAACTTAGTGCAGATCCTGACCATAGCCTCTTTATATATAGTTTAAATGTTTTCATGTAAACTTTGTAAATAGCAATTATATATCAGTTTAATTGCAGTGAGTCAGATATATTGTAAAGTTTTATTAATGAAAGATTCGATTAGCATAAAACCATTGAATCAGAGCTTAAGTTGCCCTTTGTTTAATCGTAGATAAGCAAAAAAACTTATGTCTGTGAGCATTGATCTAAGACTTGGTTAATTATATTTGAATCCATATAATTAAATGCATAATATGTCCTTTAGTTAAGTGACCATATTAGCTATTTTTAAAATGTTTTTTTCTGAGCTGCTTTCCTAATTCTTTTATTATTATTATTATTATTATATTATTCACATGTGCACAGATTATTTGGGTCATTCCTCTGCCCTGCCCTTCTTCCCCACCCTCTTTCCCCCCTTCCCCCCTCAGTTCCAGGCAGGTCGTGTTCTGCCTTTATCACTAGTTTTGTTGAAGAAAACATTTAAAAATGTTTTAAAAATTATCTTTGTCCAAATGGAGTTATCATCATGCTCTAATTCAAGATTTAAGTTGCATGATTTTAAAGTTTCAACTACACCAAGTTCCTCTTTGCCAAAGCGTACAGATGAAGAGGAAGATAGCACCATAGCAGCATCAGACCAAGTCTCTGATGATACAGTAGAAATGCCTCTTTCAAAGAAATTGAAAACTGTTACACCTGTAGGTGCTGAGGTGTGTAAAGTCCTTTCTGTTTATTTTTATCAGTAGCATTAAGACATTCTTTTCAGTGATAGCCGAAGACAAGTTAACCTTTTGGGGTCATAACATATTATCTGAAAAATTCTCTTGTTGAACTTAACTACAGAGTTATCACTGATCACCCAGTTATTGTTGCTGTCTCCAGCAGTGTTTTATTATTTTCACATACCTTTGATTGGATTTGTCCCCATTTCAATAAAAAACACAGAAAAAAGAAGTTGAATCCCATTTCAAAGTTGTTTTTTGTTTAATTTGAGGAATAAGGAAGTTTTTAGTCTCATGGACATTTTGCACTCTTATCAACCATTTTTTCCTAAGATTAGTCAGGGGTCGGGCATGGTGGCTCATGCCTATAATTTGGGAGGCAATTTGGGAGGCAGAGATAGGATGATTGTAGTTTGAGGCCAGCCCTGGCAAGAAAGTAGCCAGGCATGGTGGTTTCCATCTATAATCCTAACTACCTGTGAGTGAAGGTAGGAAGAATGAGGCAGAAACTTGAGACCATATCTGAAAAATAACTAAAGCAAAAAGCTCTGCAGGTGTGGCTCAAGTGGTAGAATCCTTGCCCAGCAAGTATGAGCTCCTGAGTCCAAACCCTAGTACTGCCAGCCAAAAAAGAGAAAGTTTAACCAAAATTATGTTCCTTTTGCTAAAGCTAAACTAATGAGTTTGAGTTAGGTTTTATATGACACATTTAAATCTACTAAATTAATTTTACTTGCATGTATTAGTTAACATTCCTGAGTGACAGATCCTGAAAAGAATTTTGTCTTAATGGAAGAATTGGCAGAACCTGTTCTGCTACACTCTCATGATTAATAAATTGTATGGTATAATTTAGGAGGAAGCTATGACAGAGGAAAGTGCTGATGGAGAGGTAGAGACTCAAGTATACAACCAGGATTCACAAGATTCCATTCGAGAAGTAAGCAAAAACAGACTTAAAATATGCACTGTTGTGTTAAGTGGAAACATTTGTCCTTTTGAAAACTTGTCCTCACATTTAATGAAACATTACTGGAATTGACCAGTGCCATTTCTGCTTTGTTTTACTTCTCTAGGCTTACATGAAAGAATGTTTTCATTCATAGGTGACAAAGCTTCTTCCAAGTGACGAGTTGTTCTGAGTGAAGATTGATCCACCATTTTAATATTTGAAAGGACAAGGTTGAGTCTTATTACTCCTAGTGCCCCACCTAGTACTTCCATGCTGATTCCCTTTCAGAATTAAAATAATCCATGAAATGAAAAGTACTGGTGCACTTTCTCTTGTTTAGAACTCTTATTGAAGCTCCTCCGGGGTAACCTTACTAGTGGAAATAGCATAGACTCTGAAGTCGCAAAGACTAGGGTCCATTCCTAGCTTCCCCACTTAGAAGCTGCAGGACTGACTATAAGTGTCATTAACCCTCTCACTTGCTTTGCTTCCTGGAACATTGTAACATATTAAGGTCTCTAAAATACCTAAAATAATACCTACCACATGTATTCACGGTGTTACTGCTTTCCTTCCCTTCCCATAAGATGAGAATTCACAGTAATCCTTGACTCTGAAATTTACTGGCCATTTTAATTGTCATAACGTTACTCTATGTGTGAAGAAACTAATGCCCAGATGAGTAATGCGCCCAGATTGACATTTTTGTTTGCTTAAGATAGCTCCATAAAGTATACTACTAAAACTCATTTTACCACTTATTTCTTTTCTTAAGTTTCTGCTAAAAAGTCTACAATTCTCTTGGACATCACACATCTATAATATCAGACTAGTAGTTTTGAATAGCTACATAATCTGTATATATGTTTATTCTTATTGAAGTATTTCTCTATAAGATTTATATAATATATTCTACTGGAAGACAGTAAAGAAAGTCGAGTTTGCCTTGTATTTTATACTAATTCTGCTTTTAAACCATGTATTTTAAAAAAATAAAATGTTGCTAATCCATAAATATCCTCTAGTCTTTACTTCGATCTGTAATATCTCACAGTTTTAGGTGTATTTGACTTTTTAAATTTAGTTTTTAAATTTTGGACTTTTTCATTTTTAACGAGAGTCACCCAGGGAGATTATACCCCTACGGAAGACAGTGAAGAAACTTCTCAATCTCTACAAATAGATCTTGGATCACTTCAGTCTGATCAGCATATAACTTTATCCCAGAATGGTCAAGGCATAGGAGATGATGTTATTGTAACTGAACAATGATGATGAAAAAGATGATGATGATGATAACGATGGAGAACATGAAGTGAGGAGAACTTGGTTTTGAAAGGATCCAGTATTTTTAAACTTCTTGTTTATTTGTTTGTTTTGCAGAGAGCTAGGGCTCTCTACCAGTGAGCTACATCCCAGCCCTTGGTTTTTTGAGACATGATCTCACTGTGTAGCCCAAGTTGACCTCAAACTCACAATCCTCCTGTGCCCCTGAGTGCTAGGATTATGGGAATATGTGCCACCATGCCTGACTCAGTATTTTTAAACTATGAGATGAAAATGTGTTTTAAATCTTAGATACTACCAGTGAATTCTGATTACCAGTCAGTTTCAGTTGATTATATTATTTTTTTATCTTGATTATTTCAGAAAATAGCAATTTATAATGAAAACAAACATAGAGTACCAATGATGGAAAGTCCCAGTTTTTAAAATTTTAGGTTTTTTTTAATGTTTGCTGAGCCATTTATTATTTATTTTTGGTCTTAATCTTATTGATAAATGGCTGAATGTGCCAAATTTCATCTGAATTTAATTATAAACACTATAGTTTCTGGAGATAAAAAGAAACAAAGAATTGTTTTTTCTCCTCTTGGAGCCCTGTACTAATTTCAGAAGTTTTTGAGGTATCATCATTATTAAATGACATTTCAGTGGAATTTCATACTTTATTTTGGGATTTATTCCTGCATTGGCAGTTTCTTCCTTTAGATTCTTTTGTTTATAAAGTAATACATTTTTAAGCTCCTGATATGGTATAATATTATTAATTTCCAACTTTATTTAAATTGAATAGAATTAAAGTGGACCACTCGACACTTTGTGGCCTGCAATGTTTGCACAGTGCCATGGGAATAGAGTTCAGAATTGATCATTACTGTACTAATTCCCTGAAGGGTCATAGCTGTGCTTTTGGTATCACTGAACTAATCCTATAGAACTCTGAGGTAACCCCTGTATCCTGATCAATGATGAGTAACTTTAATTCCTTAAGTGTGGTATTAAGATATGCATACCATCTGGGCCTTATCCTCGATCTTAACTCACACCTGGGGATTCTTCTACTAGGATTATGAAGAAGATGAAGAAGATGATGATGATGATGAAGATGACACTGGGAGAGTGAAGATAGCAATGAAGGAACTGGTAGTGCAGATGGTAATGATGGCTATGAAGCTGATGATGCTGTGGTAACTGGTTAAAATTTTGACCATTTTCTTTAAGAGCTTGCTTAGAAAACCTCCTGTTTCCTATAATACAGAAAGGGGTACTTTATGCCTTTCCTTTGTTTGTTTGGTTTCATGGATTATTTTGGTTTGCTATGGTTTAGTTAATCATTTGGTCTGTTTTTTTAAGAAAATTATTTGATTTATTTGAGCTTAAGTCATCATGTTTTATTCTTAGGGTGTTGATGGAACTGATCCAGGTACAGAAACAGAAAAAAGCATGGGTGGAGGTAAAAGTAATCAGAGAGCTGCTGATTCTCAAAACAGTGGTGAGACTTCATTAGTCTTTTCTAAATTGAATACTTCTGAAAATATTTTCTAAACTAGAATAGTACTTTATCATTTAGGTAATAAAACTGTATTTAATGTGTTGGAAACAAAGGACTCTTATTAAGTACCATATTATATTATGTCCTACCTCCTTGAAATGCTGTAAAATTCAAACATACTGGAATTTCCAAGGTATTTGGAACAAAGCTACTTGCTGTTCTCATTAACTGGAAAAATTAAAACAGGAACGAGTAATAGCTACTCATGACCAGAAGAGGCCAGTATAATCAAGCTGCATGTTTTAAGATTTGTGCATATAACTGATGGGGGAAAAAAGACTTTTTAAAATAAATATAGCATGGCTTCTTCTAAATCTCTAAAAGATTGAGTCCTGAAGATCCACTGAAAACTTTTAAGCATTAAAGGCTTATGGAAATTACAGAAATAATTTTATTTTAGTATTATTGCTTTAAAATGTGTTTTAAAGAATTAGTGATCATCTGGTGTAATTTTCATGGCTTTACAGATAATAATATAAAGTCTAAACCAGTGGGGTAATGGGAAAAATGCACCTGGATTATTGTACAGGTGTGAATATTTAAAAGGGAAAGGTATATTTTTATTTAGTGTAATGCAAATGCAAGCAACTTCTACTTTTAAATTTTTAAGAGATAAAAACCAATGAATATTGAGCTATATAATAAACAAGTGTCTCTGTAAACATTTCGTAGATTAAATGTTAACTCTGCCATTTTTTGCAGATTCAAGGCACATACTAAATGCTCACTAAATATTCATGGAAGTCCTTCTTTTTGCTTTTTTCATTGTTGTTGCTATTTGTTTTGTTTTGTTGTTTTTGCAGCCAAGCAAAAATAGGCCTAGATGTCTGCATAATAGATGGATTTTTGGTACATTGCCAGAAGTTACTTAGGGCTTTTCTGACCACCTTTTCTTGTCCTGAATTCTTACCTAAACTTCCTAATTGTAGGTGCGTAAAGAATCAGAATCTCTGAGAAGTAAGGTGACTTAAGTAAAGTCACAAAGATGTTAGAGCAAAGATAATACTCTAGACCTCAGACTTATAAACTACTAAGTCTGTGATATCTTACCTACTTTTATAGAAGAAGAGAGCTCTTTTTCTTTACAAGGTGTGTAGAAAGCCTAGACAGTAGAAATGTAGAAAAAGCAAAATAAAAAGTTGCCACTATGTAAGGCTTTCTCCACCCCCCTCCCTCCCTGCCAATGTTATTTGTTACACTGATACTCTGAGGGCTGACCTTTAAGTAATTTTCTCACCAAAAAGCAAAATAAAAAGTTGCCACTATGTAACGCTTTCTTCAACCCCCTCCCCACAAATCTTATTTGTTACACTGGTACTCTGAGGTCTGACCTTTAAGTAATTTTCATACCTTATTTCATATGTTGCCATGATAGCTAAGCTAAGTGCTTTTTGACCATTATTAACAGTCTTGAGGATAACCTTAATTTTACTTGTATATTAAATTTGCACCATTCACCAACCAAAAAGAGATTGAAAGAGGTTAAGGGACTTGCCCAAAGCCACACAACTAGTAAGGGCAAACTCAGTTTTCTGTGGGTCCAAAACTTACATTTGTTAACATCCCATCTCACTAATTTACTTCTGGATATAGACGTGAAGTGACCACTCTTCTTGGCAAGATTAGTGTATCTGGGGATTGTCTATTTTGTGGCAAAATTTTACTTCAAAATAACCTTCTTTTCCTACAGGTGAAGAAAATACAGGTGCAGCAGAGTCATCTTTTTCCCGGGAGACTGCTAGAGAACAGCAGCCATCATCAGCATCTTGAAGACAGACTCCTCTAGCATCCCAGTCACCAAGATGTCCACCACATCCACTTCCCCCACGCCTGACCATTCATGTTCCACCTCAAGAGTTGAGGCCACCAGTTCAGGTAGAAAAAAAAAAAACTGGCTGTTCTGAGAAATGAACTTTTAAAACCTTGGCTTTTCTATCTTTCTATTAGAGATTATTCTTTTTTTCAGGAATTACATGAAGTTTTTCAATATTTTGGGTTACTTTTAAAAGATTTTTTTTAAACTAAAACATCTGTTTTCCTTTCCTTGAATTATGGCTGTAGTTTACTTTTATAAATTGATTGAAATTTAGAAAGATAAGGCTTACTAGAAGTTGTATATAAATTGAAATATATAGAAACTGAAATGATTGTAGTCATAGCAGATAAAATTGTGGTTGCTGTTTCTTAAGGTTACAAAAGAAGATTTCCTTGAATTTTAAAGTAAAATGCATTTTGGCAGCTCAGTACCGTTTTTTAATGTTTTGACTATGGAATTTCTGTTGTAGTTTTTTCCCACTTGCTTGCAATCACACATTTCTATTTTTAATGTTGATGAAAGAGTATATGACCCTTCATGTGTTTAGGGAATAGTAGATTTGCATATGTGTCAACCATAGGCTCTTGCAGAACACAGTAGGAAAAGTATAACATTTCTATTAATTCACTGTGAGTTTTACCCTGGAGCATACTATGTTCAAGACTGTTTAAGTACCAATAGTGAAAATCACTTCATTATTATACAAAGTCTAAACGATCATGTATAGATGCCATGACATATATTCAACCTATCAGTTTAAAAATTACAATTGTCTTAACTGGGAAACAATTGATAAGAAAGCAGTATTGCTACTTGAACTACAAAAACCACTTAAGCCTTAAAATCTGAAAGTAACATTTTCAGTTAAGAAGATAGGAATGAAATTCATTTATTATACAAATCAACTAATAATATAAGTTGGTTTTAATTTAAATATTGGGTAATATTTTGTGTGTTGGTTAACTTTATCTATAAATTTGGGGTGGGGGACAAGTTAAGGTTTGAGTTCAGGGCTTTGTGTGTTCTAGGCAGGTGCTCTCCCACTTGAGCCATGCCCTATAGGCTTTTTTGCTCTGGTTATTTTGGAGATTGGGTCTCACTTCTTGTCATCATCGGAATAACAGCTACACACCACCATGCTTTTCTCCAATGAGATGGGAATCTCACAATTGTTTTTGACTGGACTACACTGGAACCATAATCTCCTTGATCTCAGCTTTCCACAGAGCTTGGGTGGCAGGCATGCTCCACCATGCCAGGTGATTATTTGAAATGGGGTCAGTGGTGATCTTCCCAATCTCAGCCTCCCAAGTAGCTAGAATTACAGACATGAGCCACTGGTACCTGATTTGGTTAATAAAATATTTTTATTCATTAGTATAACTTAAAACTTGTGTGTCAGACATGCTGATATATTCTTGCAGCCCAGTTACTCAGGAGATAGAAACAGGAGGATCATAGTTTGAGGCCAGTTTAGGCAAAAGTTAGCAAGACCCTGTCTCAAATACAAACCAGGAATGGAGGCACATGCCTGTGGTCCCAGCTACTTGGAGGGTTGAGGTAGGATTGTGATCTGAGGCAAGCCCAGGCAGTTAGCAGGAGACCTATCTGAAAAACAAACTAAAAGCAAAAGAACTGGGGGCATGATTAAAGTGGTAGAGCACTTGCTTACCAAGTGCACAGCCCTGAGTTCAGTACCATCACAAAAAAGTCACTGAGTTTTTTAATACAAGAATCTAGCAGTTTTTGAGAAAATATCTTGATGACTACAAAACTGCTAACATAAGCTGTTTTATTGCCAGATTGATAAGCTGTATTTACTGCTGTTGGTCGTTTGTTTTTTTGCCTAATTCATCAAAACAAATACAATTACATTTTTTAAACATAAAGGATTTGGATGACTAGGAGGCAATCTGTAGGACGTGGGCTTCAGTTGACTCCAGGAATAGGTGGCATGGTAAGTATCTTCCCATCTTGTAAACTGTGTGAATAGCTCATGTGCTTGCTGTTGTGCCTGTTGACTCTGTTTTCTTTCTTTGCTTCAGCAGCAGCAACTTTTTGATGATGAAGATAGAACAGTTCCAAGTACTCCAACACTTGTTGTGCCACATTGGACTGATGGATTTGCTGAAGCTATTCAGTAAGTTAATGAAAGAGAAACATATTTCGTGATTAATCAATTTCTTTCTGTTTCCCCATTAATTTGCTTATTATTTGATTTGTTATGTGCTGAGTCCTTTACTGTGTACTCATCAGCACTTGGAGTAGGAGGGTCAAGAATGTCGTGTTGGGGAAAATTACACAAATGCAAGTGAAATACAGTTGCTTCTACTAAGAATTTTAAATTGAAATAAAGTTTAGAAATTGCTAAAAGGATGGTGATTGCGGATAGAATACTTAAGTTTAAAACTAGCTCTACTGCTTCATCTTCTGAGTAATCTTATTTTATTTATTTATTTTTATTTTATTTTATTTATATTTATTTATTCACAGGTGCATACATTGTTTGGGTCATTGCTCCCCCCATACACAACCCCTCCCCTTTCCCCCAACCCCCCTCGCTTCCAGGCAGAATCTGTTCTGTCCTTATCTCTAATTTTTTTGGAGAGAAAAACAAAGGCAATAATAAGAGAGACAAAGCATTTTTGCTAGTTGAGGTAAGGAGAGCTATACAGAGAGATTCCTAGCTTTGCTTCCATGTACCAATGTGTTACATCCCAAGTTAATTCACCACTTACTGACCTTTTCACTAGTTCCTGATCCCATTCTCATGTTGAGTTCTATTACTTTAAGGTTCCTGTATTAGTTTCTCTATTGTAGGGACATCAAGTACTTTCATGTTTTGGGTTTCTTACCTATCCCCATACTTCCTATGAGTGCTCACCCCTTATCATTGACCCAAATCCAACTACATTGGTTCACTTGCTCTAGATCTAAGGTCCGCATGTGAGGGAGAACATATGATTTTTAGTCTTCTGAGCCTGGCTAACCTCACTCAGAATGATGTTCTCCAGTTCCATCCATTTACTTGCAAATGATAAGATTTCATTCTTCTTCATGGCTGAGTAAAATTCCATTGCATATAAATACCACATTTTCTTAATCCATTTGTCAGTACTGGAGCATCTTGGCTGTTTCCATATCTTGGCTATTGTGAATAGCACTGCAATAAACATGGTTGTGCAGGTGCCTCTGGACTAACCTGTTTCACATTCTTTTGGGTATATCCCCAAGAGTGGGATTGCTGGATCATATGGCAGATTTATGTTTAGAGTTTTAAGAAGAAGCCTCCACATTTTTCTCCTGAGTGGTTGCAATTTGTTGGCATTCCCACCAGCAGTATATTGGGGCTCCTTTTCCCCCACATCATTGCCAACGCTGGTTGTTAGTCGTGATTTTGATGATTGCTATTTTAACAGTGGTGAGGTAGAATCTTAGTGTGGTTTGCATTTCCTTTATGGTTAGAGATGGTGAGCATTTTGTCATGTGTCTTTTTGGCCATTCGAATTTCTTCTTTTGAGAAGGTTCTGTTTAGTTCAATTGCATATTCCTTTATTGGTTCATTGATTTTGGAAGAGTTTGTTTTTTTGAGTTCCTTGTATATTCTGTTTATCAGTCCTCTGTCTGATGTGTAGCTGGCAAATATTTTCTCCCCCTCTGTGCATGGTGTCTTCAGTTTAGAGACCATTTCTTTTGTCATGCAGAAGTTTTTAGTTTTATGAACTCCCATTTGTATATGCAATCTCTTAGTTGCTGAGCTGTTGGGGTTCCACTGAGAAAGTCCTTGCCTATACCTATTAGTTCCAAAGTATTTCCTACTCTTTCCCGTACCAACTTTAGAGTTTGGGATCTAATATTAAGATCCTTGATCCATTTTGAGTTAATACTGGTATAGGGTGATAAACATGGATCTAGTTTCAGTTTTTTGCAGACTGCTAACCAGTTTTCCCCTCAGTTTTTGTTGAAGAGATTGTCTTTTCTCCATCGTATATTTTTAGTGCCTTTGTCACAGATAAGTTGGTTATAGTGTGTAGCTTCATATCCAGGTCCTCTATTCTGTTCCACTGGTCTTCATGTCTGCTTTTGTGCCAGTACCATGCTGTTTTTATTGCTATTGTTTTTTAATATTGTTTGAAGTAGGGTATTGTGATACTTCCAGTATTGTTCTTTTTGCTGAGTATTGCCTTGGCTATTCATGCCCTCTTGTGTTTCCAGATAAACTTTAGAGTAGATTTTTCAATCTCTGTGATTGGGATTTTGATGGGAATTGCATTAAACATGTAGATTGCTTTTTTGGGTTCGTAGTTCTTGTAGAAATCATTCACATCCTTTATTAAGTTTACTCCTAGGTACTTGATTTTTTTTTTTGAGGCTATTGTAAATGGAACTGTTTCCATATATTCTTTCCCAGTTTGTTCATTATTGTTGTATAGAAAAGCTGAAGAATTTTGTAAGTTGATTTTGTATCTTGTCACCCTGCTGTAGCTGTTGATAGTTTCTAGGAGCTTTTGGGTAGAGTTTTTTGGGTCTATAAGGTACAGGATCATATCATCTGCAAATAGGGATATTTTGACAGTTTTTTTTAAACCTATTTATATTCCTTTTATTTCTTCTTCTTGCCTGATAGCTCTGGCTAGGAATTCCAGTACTATGTTGAATAGGAGTGGTCATAGTGGGCACCCACACCTCATTCCTGATTTTAGGGGAAATGGTTTCAGTTTTTCACTACTGAGTATGATGTTGGCTGTAAGTTTGCCATATATAGACTTTATGATATTGAGGTATATTCCTTCCATTCTTAGTTTTCTCAGAGCTTTTATCATGAAGTGGTGTTGGATCTTGTCAAAGGCTTTTTCTGCATCTATTGAAATGATCAAGTGGTTTTTGTCTTTACTTCTACTGATGTGTTGTATTACATTTGTAGATTTGCATATGTTGAACCAGCCCTTCATCCCTGGGATGAAGCCGACTTGGTCATGGTGAATTATTTTTCTTTGATAATATTTTATTGAGGATTTTTGCATGGATGTTCATTAAAGATATTGGCCTATAGTTCTCCTTTTTGGAAGTGTCTTTGTCTCATTTTGAGATTTGTTTAATACTGGCTTCATAGAATGAGTTAGGCAGTTTTCCTTCCATTTCAATTTCATGGAACAGTTTAAGGAGGGTTGGTATTAGATCTTCTTTAAAGGTCTGATAGAATTCAAGAGCGAATCCATCAAGTCCTGGACTTTTCTTCTTTGGGAGACACTTTATTGCTGCTTCAATTTCATTTTGTATTATAGATCTATTCAGGTAGTTAATGTCTTCTTGGTTCAATTTAGGATGGTTATAAGTATCTAGAAATCTGTCCATTTCTTTTAATATATGCACTCATGGCTGTACACTTTCCTCTCAGGACTGCCTGTGCTGTGTCCCAAAGGATCCAGTGGTTTATGTTTTCATTTTCATAGCTTCCAGGAAACTTAATTTCCTCTTTTATTTCCTCAATGACCCATTGATCAACGAGCATTGTGTTGTTCAGCTTCCAAATGTTTGCATGTTTTTTACTATTGTTTTTATCGTTGAGTTGTAGTTTTAATGCATTGTGATCAGATAGAATGCATGATATTATTTCTATTTTCTTATTTTTGCTGAGACTTGCTTTGTGCCCTAAGATATGATCAATTTTGGAGAAGGTTCCATGGGCTGCTGAGAAGAATGTATATTGTGTGGTAGTTGAATGAAATATTCTGTAGACATTGACTAGGCCCATTTGATCTATGGTATGATTTAGATCTAGGATTTCTTTATTGAGTTTTAGTTTGGATGACCTATCTATTGGTGATAGGGGGGTATTAAAGTCTCCCACTACCACTGTGTTGGAGTTTATATATGTTTTTGGGTCCTTTAAAGTTATGTTTGATGAAATTGGGTGCATTGACGTTGGGTGCACATAGGTTGATAATTGTTATTTCCTTTTGGTGTATTTCCCCTTTTATTAGTATGGAATGTCCTTCTTTATCTCATTTGATCAATGTAGGTTTGAAGTCTACTTTGTCTGAGATAAATATTGCTACTCCTGCCTGTTTTGGTGGACCATTGGCTTGGTAAATATTCTTCCAGCCTTTCATCCTAAGCCAGTGCTTGTTTCTATTAATGAGATGGGTATTCTGTAAGCAACAGATGTTGGATCTTCCTTTTTAATCCATTTTGTCAAATGGAATCTTTTGATGGGGGAATTAAGTCTGTTAACATTCAGTGTTAGTATTGATAGGTATGTGGTGATTCCTGTCATTTAGTTGTCTTTGTTGTTTAAGGGTTTGATTGTGTGCAGCTAATTCAATGTTGCTCTCTACCTTTCTTGCCTTTTCTTCTTCTGTGGTTTGGTACTGCTTGTCATTTCATGGTTTTGCTTGCTTTCACATTCTGTGTGCAGAATTCCTTGAAGAATCTTTTGTAGTAGTGGCTTGGTGGTCATATATTGTTTTAGTTTCTGCTTGTCATGGAAGACTTTTACTGCTCTATCTATTTTGAATGATTGTTTTGCTGGGTGGAGTATCACTAGGGTTGAAGTTATTTTTATTCAGTGCCCGGAAGACCTCACTGCAGTCTCTTCTTCTTTTTAAGGTTTCTGTTGATAAATATGCTCTGATTTTGATGGGTTTACCTTTTCTTGTTATTGTTTTTTCTCTATTACAGACGTCAATATTCTTTCTCTATTCTCTGTGTTTCTTGTTTCAGTGATAATATGTCGTGGGGTAGTTCTACTTTGGTCATGTCTGTTTGGTGTCCTGGAGGCTTTCTGTACCTGAATGGGCACAGTATTCTTCAGATTTGGGAAATTTTCTGTTATTATTTTATTGAATATATTACAACTTCCTTTTGCTTGCATCTCTTCTTCTTCTTCAATGCCCATGTTTCTCAGGTTCGGTCTTTTGATGAATTTGGTGAATTCTTGCATATTCCTTTCACAGGTCTTGAGTTGTCTGACTAGTAGATCTTCAGTTTTTCCTTGAATTGTCATTTCATCTTTGAGTTCTGAGATTCTGTCTTCTGCTTGTTCTAGTCTGCTGGAGTGACCTTCCATTTTGTTTTGTACTTCTGTTTTTTTTTTTTCTGAGATTTTCCATATCTTGGTTCTCTTCCTCTTTAATATTGTCAATTTTCATCCTGAGTTCATTTATCTCTCTATTTATGGTATTCTCTGTTTCACTTTGGTGTTTATTTAGGGCTTCTGTGGTTTCTTTTATTTGTTCTTGTGCTTTCTCATGTTCTTCATTTTTCTTGTCCTGGAATTTCTTCAGTGCCTCCTGTACCTTTTGGTTGACCATGTCTATTATCATCTCTGAAATTCTCATTGATTACTTTCAGGATTTCTTTTTTCAGGTGGTATAGTTTCTCTTTGTTTTGTTGGAGTCTGAACAACAAAGTGTGTATCTGTTTTCTTCATTTCCCTCTGGCTCCTGCACTAATTTAGTTTTTGGGGGAGAATGGTTTTCATCCTTTTTATGTCATTCCATCATTCCACTTTTTGCTGTTACTGTCACAGTTCTATGTGTAATTTAGTATTAGGTAGCTTACTATAGTAAATTAAAGAAATCTTGAAGGAAAGAGTAAGAAGAGAAGAAAGAAGATACGAAAGAAAAAGTCAGAGAACTGAATAAATTAACAGGGAGACATTGTGTACTAACCAGCAGTGAACTAAACAAACATTTACATAGAGAAAAAAGAAAAAAAATACCAGGTTCAGGCACAATGAAGTTTCAGTCTAGTAGTTCTGGTGTTACTCCTTCAGCATCCAGTCCTGGTGTTGGTATTTAAGCATTATCTCTGTTGTAGCCTCACCAGGTGGTTGGATCAGGAGACAACTTTGTGAACCTCTATCTGCCCTATTTCAGGGAGCAGCTCATCCGCTGCCTACTGTCAGCCATCTACTATTGGAGGCTTTGTTTACTAAAAGTTTCCCTGGGGAGCAGCTCCTTGACTCCTCCTCCTACCTTCTCCAATAGAGGGGTGTGTCTGCCAGCTACTATTGGAGGCTTTGTTTTCTAAACATTCTGGTGCATATCACCCCACTGCTCCTCTTCCCTTCTCTGGTGGAGGAGTGTGCCTGCCAGCTACTTGTACAGACTTTGTTTACTAAAAGTTCACAAGGAGTTCATTTCCTTGCCTCTCTTCTCTTCTCTGGTGTGCTTAGAGAACCCTGACCCCCTCTGCTGTGTGTCCTTTTCAGTTCTTTATTTACTACTCATTTTTTTTGCGGTGTGGGGGTCAGTCTGTCCAGGGGGCTATGCTGGTTTATCCCAGGGGTGGCTGTGGGGATACCACGTGCCACTTATTTGCTCACCTGTTGGTCTGCATTGCCCAAGCAGGTTTGGAGCCCGCGTCTGTTAGCACAGGCGCCCTCCTTGTTTCTCTGCGTAACATGGCATGGAGAAGCTTTGTGCAGGCTGGGGGATTGGGTGTCGGGGTTTTGCTTCTTCTTGGTGGTTTTTTTCTGACAAGTTTTGCTCCAGCTTCACAATGAGATTTTTGATTTATGGAGCTCATGCTATCTGCTTCCTCTCTCTAGTCGCCATCTTGGATCTCAGACTGAGTTCTAATCACAGGACCATGACTGTGATGTTACAGGTACTCAAATCCTGTTTCAAAAGAAGTTTCTAGGGAGATCAAACACAACAAGGGAAAGAAAAAAACAGACAGCAGAGGAAATTTCAACCTCCTACATATAGTTCCAGCAAAAATTAAGCACAACTTATCCAGAAAAAACAGTCTATTCAGATAAATGTGACACCTCACGCAGAAAGGCAAGGTATCTCAGCTTCTTTAACTAGAATATCATATTTGGGTTTCAAAAAAAAATTGTAGGGCATATCAAATGACACAACATATCATTTAAAAATGACAAAACAAACTTCAGAAGTACACTCAGATATGGCAGAGATGTTGACACAAACTTCCCCCTTATAAAATGTCCCTCACAGCTTATTCTTATAAGTCTTTGATTTCCACTCTATTTTACCTAGTGTAGCTGTATCTTTGTCTGGTTGTGTTGGTGTTCATTTGTACCAATTATCTCTTTCTGTCCTCTTACTTTTGATCTATGTATGGTATCCTTAATTTCTTCCTAAGAGTCTCATATTGTTTGTGTGTTGTTTTACTGATTATATTCACTTAATGTTTCCCTGTGCTATTGAGGTATGATGAACTTCCTTAAAATCATCATTTTGAATTCTGTCAGGGAATTTGTACATGCCTGATTATTTGTGGTCTTAGAGTAGTGAAATTGGAATTCTTCTTCATTATTTGTAAGAATGCAAATTATTATAGCCTATGAAAAATTGTATGAAGACTACTAAAAATATTAAAAATTGAATTACCATACCAGTGAAGAATTCCACTTCTGAGTATATATTGAAAGGAAACAATATCTGTATGCAGAAGATATGTTCCAAATTCGTTGTGTGTGCATCTGTTTATATACAAATGTAGAAATATATATGTATATATATATGCATATACACATATAAATATACACTCAAATACACTATGGAATACTACTCAGACTCAATAAAGAAGGAAATACTCTCATTTACAACAACCTGGATGACCTGGAGAACACTGTGATAAAGAATATAGGCTAGTCACAAAATGACAAGTACTGCATGATTTTGCATCTATGTGGAATCCAAAAAAGTTTTACTAATAGAAATAGAGAGTAGAAGGTAGTTACCAGGTTTGGGGGATGAGGCAAATGGGGTACTATTTGTTAAAGACACAAAGTTTCATTAATATAGGAAAAAAATTCTGAATATATTTTATCCAGCACAAAGTGTATAGTTAGTAATAATAACATATGTTATTAACTGAAGATTGTCAAAGAGACAATTTTAGAATTTCTCACTGCAAACAAATAAGGTTTTGCACTTGGGAGGCTGAAGCAGAAGGATCACAAATTTGAGTTCCACGTGGGCTGCCTAGGGATTTTGAGGTCAGCTTGGGATATATATTGAGACTTTGTGTCAAAAACAAATAAAATAAAATAAAACAAAAAGTAAATTTTTGAGATAATGGATATATCAATATTAACTTGACTTAATCATTCCTCAATGTAACACATATTAAAACATCCATCAAGTTGCACACAAAAAATATATACTATCTTTTATAAAATAAAAGATAAATATGATTAAATAAAATTTAAATATGGTTACTTAGTATGTTTAATGCTGGTTTAAAATTTAAAATACTGAGGAATACTGATCAGGAGTACATGAGCACCTTCATTTGAGCAAATGTCAGGAAAATCAAAATTTAAACTGTGATGAAAAAGATTAAATAATTCCAGCACATCCTGGAATCTGTCTTCCATTAATTTATCATATAATATATATACATATGTTTAAATATATTCATACATATTTTAGATTTTGTTTAATTTGGTAATGGTATTTCTTGACAATTGAGAAGAAAAAAGATGAAAGGCATATATCTATTAGTGTTCAGCTAAAGATCCTGAAAATCACTAATGCATATCATGAAAGGAAAACACTTCCACACATGTAACCTGACTTCAATAATCATGCTTGTACACTATTGTTTTTACCAGATAGTGACTTTATTTGTGGTGATATGAGTTGCTTCCTTCTCCAGTGCCCTTAGGAAGATAGCCTGTGAGAAATATCAGTAAGATTAATGAAATTAGACATTTATTACTGAAACAACCAATTCTATGAACAACTAAAAACTATTAAATTTGAAATTCCTGGTGGCCTTTTAAGTTACCTACATTATCATTTCTAGCTAACTATACCATTAAAACTTTAAAGAAATGAAAGAACCAGCAGTAGATAACATGTCAAAGTTTAGTCCCCTTACTTGAAAGCCAGCATTTCTTTTAACAAAGACATGGAACTCTAAATCATGATATTGCTGTATCCACATGTTTTATTTCTAAAGTTTGTATTATTTCCTTAATACATTCTATGCTTTTGTGCACTGATTTCTGCTTATTTTAATTTATGTTAGAATTATTTGACTTCTTAGCCTAGTCTCACATTCTTAGAATTCCTTTTAGTCTTTAGGTAAAAGTAATATGATCTTTTAAAAATAGTGTATGTGAGTGTATGAACACTTGAATAAAGGCAAATGTAAACTGCTTCAAAACTCTGGAGTCCAATATTACCAAAGAGATACATCTGATTTATTGTCACAGAGTATCTGTTAAGTATACACACGTACTTGGTATGTGACATGTTTCTGTAACATCTTTTTGCGTGGAAATACATGCTGTCTTTGGATCAAGTGCTCTGAGGATTCTGGGGCATTTTATGTGTAGTTTAATTCCAACACCATCAGACATTTTCTCCCTTAAGATACACCAAGCACTAGACTGTTCACAACTTGAATGCTGTCACAGTATCATACATACTTTCTATGTCAGATCCTATCATGTCTTTGATCTGTTTGACCTGTTTATTTGGTCTTCTCTAAGAACTCTCACTTTTCCTCGGACATGTCATCATCTTGTCTCAGAAACTGTACTCTTGCATGTCCAGCCCTCCTTCAAACTTTTTAATACTATTAAAGACCAATTTCTAATGGTCATACAGTTATATAATTCAGAGAGATGTTTAATGGATATTTAAGGGGCAGAGAAAGTCAGTTCCATTTGTTCACCCAAGTGCCTTAACCAAAGTCAAGGTCAGTACAAAGAGTTAATATTTTCATCCAAAAGTACATAATACTGATATTTACATAATGGTCTTGTGTGTGTTAGTTCAGATAGGGCCTGTTACCATTTACTGAAAGCTATCATCTTTACTGTGCTAAGATCCTTTATTTTTGTTTTCTTATTCTGTCCTTAAAATAACCTTGACATATGGGATGCACTTCATAGGAAGTACCAATAGCTGTAAACAAAACAACTAAAAATAAATAGTGATTCAAATAGAATAGAAATGTGTTTCTTATTCTGTAAAGAGATGAACATATTTCAATGCTGTGGAGAGGGAGTGGGAGACTGCATAAGGTAAACTCTGGAACAAAAGTGTATGGGGAGTGTGTGCCCATTAGACTTTATAATGAGTGGGTTTCCATTGTACTGTGGGCCGTGATTGTCAGTTGTAGAAGAAGAGAGTGTGAGATGTTGGTGATAAAATTCCTTTTTGTGTTAATGATAGGTCTTTTCACTATTGGTCTTTTCTCTTTGGTTTACTTTCCACTGACTAGAGCTCTGGTCAGTACAATATGTAAGTGCAAGACTGAGAAGTAGTGCATTTGTGTCCACAGGAAGAAGTGCAGTTGATGAACAACTGGCTTTCTCTGCCTCAGACAGAGTATTCTTTCAGTACTGAAGCAGAAGCTTTGTAATTTTAACAACAGTGATGACTGTCCTGACTTCCAAAGGCAGGGCTATTGAGCATTCTTCAGTGAATGCTTCAATATTTAGCTTAAACAATTCCCTGTGAGTAAGTTTCTGAATAAAGTATGTCATAGAAGACACAAAATATATCCTACATTGGGAGAACTGTAAGGACTCTGGCTGGAATGATACGGGAGTCCTGAATATCTTTTTAGTATCAATTGTCTCTTTCAATGTTTAGTTCAATGTAGTACCTGATGGGAGTCCCACTTTCATTTACTATAATAAAATAGAAGATCTTTCATAATTTTCCCTAAGAAGAAAGTTAATGTCAAATAGTCACCACTATGTATTTATTTACACATTGCAAACACAGTGAAGACATAGAATATATATTTAAAATATTCTTTTAAATTTATATCATGGAGTATTTCATGCATCCAAGACTCACCTCCATGGATATCTACATTTTCTGAAATATAAGTTTCAAAAATAGAAGAGTTTATGAAGAGGTTTTAATTTGGCACTAAGCTTAGTGGTGACTTATAATAGTGCTTTTGTAGCTTTGAGTGGGTCAACCTGTCAGTGAAAGAATCTTTTTCTTGGATAAAACCATGATTTTTCTTCAAGATCATGAAACATTCACATTTAAATTTTGACAAAAGCTTTAAGTCAGAGATCTCAAGAGTGTGATTTTCTGCAGCACCCAAAGTACCACATTATGTTTTAAAATTGACACATAAAATTGTACTTATTGTATAGTACTTTGTGACATTTCAATTATATGTACTATGTGTCATATCTGTCTCCTCAAACATTTACCATATTTGTATAATAACAACCTTCAAAACCCCTTCTTTTTGCTCTTGACAGAAACAATTTATAATTACTTTTATAGCAATTGGTTACAGTTAGCAACCAAAATATTTTATCATGGAAAAATGTAAAAAAACTTGACCCTTTTAGGTGATTTAAACAAGTATTAGCACAACCTTTTGGGACTAAATTATAAGTTTTGGAAATGCACAAAACACACATGCACTTACATGAGCTGATGAATGCTTTGCTGTCATTTCTTTCTAAATTGGTACATTTTGAGTTTATCCTGTGTGTACATGCATGTGTGTGCATATGTACACATACATCTACATATACATATATGTGTATATACCTATATGCATATATATACTACTTAATTTTCACTCCACTCTCTAAAACACTGCCTGCAATGAAACAATATTATGTGTGTTACAAAATCATATACATTTTAAAGAAAAATAAATTAGTGCTTTCATGCTGCTATTCTAACTAGATAAATAAAATAATGTGGTAGTTGAATGACAGGTAACCCTCCTTGTATCTAGGTTGTAATGAAAGATATCCAAGGATGAGTCATGTTTTTAATGTAAATAGCCCTTGTTTGACTTTCCCATGACATTGAAAACAATGGAATTTTATACATCTTTGTAAATTTACCATCTCGCTTCCAGGTATAATCTTAGAAGGGAATTGGAAATTTCAGTTTTTAGCAAAAATGGCAGTTATATTGTCATTGCTTTATAAGATATGTTGGGATCAAACTGACAATCATGAAATCAGTGCTTATTAAGTATCCTTCAGGAGATAGTAAACAGATGGTGTGTAATGATATGTAACTGAAGTGGCATAGTATCTGCTTAGCAATACTGAGTCCAAACCTCAGTATTGCCAAGAATAAATAAATAAATAAATATGTGTTGATTATAATTTAATGCTATTGAAGTTTGTTTATGGAAACTTCAAGTTTTAGCCATTGAGAATGTTTTCATGCAGCCCCTGTATCTTTGTGACACACCCTTACCACTGTTGATTTTTTTCCCTCTTCTTGCTTTTGCTGTTGCTTTGTTAATTTCTTACTTCCTGATACTAAAAGACATAGCAGGATCATGTTGTATACTTTTTCCCCCAGTCATGGAGTCATCCATTTCTTCATTGTACTAATTATTTTATGGAAGCATAGTAGTGGAAAGCAGGATTCAGACATTGCCTTCCTGCTGTACTGCAGAGCTTTACTTCCAGGTTCTGCCCTGTAAGGACAAGGACATGCATGTGTGCATACTAAGCAATGTATGTACACATCCATAACATGCAGACATGTGTGCATCTATCTGTATCTTCAGTTAGGTAATAAGCAGGATTATCCAACCTTCCTTCCTTGCTTATCTGTGAATTCTCACTTCAATAGTGAGAATCTTTCTCCCATCACCCACTTACCAATTTGTTTTATGAAGGCAAATGTACCATTATCAGACTTCTTAGCCTGTGCCTCTATGGAAAACAGCTTTATTAGGGGAATACAGTGACTTTGTGCATTTTATTTTACCTTTAGATATACTTCTGAAGAAATTAGGCCAGCACTTTTCCTCCACACCCACCAATGAGGTGATTGCATACATTTATAATGTTATTATAGTTTTGTCATTTTCTGTATTAAATTCTTCCAAATACACACACATATATAGATGTGTCTGTATGTATATATTACATGTATCTTACATGTTTGTATTGAGGTTCATGATACAAAGTTTTACACTTATTGATAAAGCCACAGTGTTATGAACCCAGAGGTACATTATTAAAGGGAATAGTTCTAGTGTTTTATGTGTTCAATCCTCTCCCAAGATGAAACACCTGAAAACCACTGAAGATTTTATCATTTGCCATAGCACTGCCTACTAGGAGCTATTTTTCAAAACAAAGTGCTACTATGATATTCTGTTCCTGTAAGTCATCTATTTCATTAGAAACATATACCAGGTTTAAAGTCATATGTTTGTGTGTGTATGTGTACATATAGATTGTAGCAGAAATAAATAACAAGCCAACTAGATATACATGGCAAACAAATGCACAACATTCATGTCCAGGTGGCTCAGTGGTATGCTCAGAGAGTAGGGTAAATTTTTTCCTTGTAGTAGATCCAAGACAATTAAAAATTATATATTGTGCATATACACGTATCCAAATATAATTAGATGTTTCCATATGTATTTATGTCACAAAAATGCAGCACATTAACAGTGTAAGAAATGTAGTTTTTCTTTCTCTCTATTGTAGAAGGTAGAATATCATTCAATGTATATTAAAACTTGACTTGCTTTCAAGGAAGAAAAGGTAAAAATACATTTTATGAAAAGTAAATTCAAAATCTATGACTAGAAATTCTAGCATATGTGCATCAGTTTTAATGAATTTCATAGTTTTTCTACATTAGCTGCATTTTATATTAGTAATATTAACAAAATAATGCATTGCTTTGTAAAAGAACCATGTAAATAATAAAGAAACACAACTCCTTACTAGTCTAATGGGATTGTAAAACAACAGTAACAACAGAAGTAGCACAAGATACACAATATGAACAAGCTTTGTTCTAAGTGTTTTACATGTAATACAAAATGTTACCTTCACAAATTCCATAGACTATGTCCCCTCACTATCAAAATTTAGGGAGAAGTAATTTGAAATACGTGGTTTATGTGATTTGACTATGACTATGATAACATATCTAGAGGGTAAATCCTGTGAGATTACAAACCATGCAGTCCAAAAGAAAATCACACTTACTAATATATCACTCTAGATCTATGTACTAAATAACTATATACTTACAATACTTAAATAATTGTACTCAATAAAGTAAACATAAATTTTATTCGAAAGTATAGCATTATTTATTGAATACTCAAAATATATCTGACACTGTGTTAAACCCTAAGAGTACAATCAGAGTAATTATGATGTGGCCTGTAAACCTATGAGCTTAAAATGTGACTTGGAGTTAGACATTAATGAGTTAATGGTTACACATAGCACAGGAATTTATATAAGTTCATAAGCTAGTTATTGAATAAGATAACTTGCAGACATATAATAGATCAATAGACCTAAAAAAAAGAACCACTTGATTTTTCACGTTAGATGTTTTCATGAAAATATTTTCATGTGTACTTGAAACGTGTAATAGTCCCTCAAAGATGTTTCACTCCCAATCCCCAAATTTGAAATGGCAAAAAGGACTTTTTTCATTTGATTAAGAATTTAGAGATGACATGATCCATGTATTCACAATGTAACCACACAAGCAGTAGGCGAGGAGGGAGGTAGGAGTGAGACTCAGAACCTTGACAGTGGCAACAGAGTTTGGAGTGCTGGGATCATGAGCCAGGGAATGTGAGCAGCTTCTAGAAGGTAGGTAAACTCAACACGCACGCACACGCAATCTCACAATTTCTATATGCATTCACTTGGTGATGGGGATCAGATTATTTTGATGTCTTAGATTTAAAGAATAACACAGCAATGAGCATGTGAACACAGAAATGTCTATGCAATATGGATTTCATTTCCCTTGGATATCTACCTAGAAGTAGGATTTATTGATTATATAGCATTTCCATTTCTAACTTCTTAATCAACTGCCATGCTTTCTACAATGGTTGTGCAATTTACATTCCCATAAGGAGTTCGCTTTCCTCTATATCCTTTCTAACACTTGTCTTTGGTCATTTCATCTTTTGTCTTTTGGACAGCAGTCCTAACAGGAGATGATGCCTAATTTTGGTTTTGATTTGCACTTTCTTGATGATGGAAGATGAGATACTGCCATTTGTGACAACCCAGGTGAATCTGGAGGACATTATGCTAAAGGAAGTAAACAATACACAGAAAAAATATTGCATATCACATATATGGAATCTAAATAATTGAACACATAAAGACAGAGGATAGAGCAAGTAAATCTATGTTTATCAGTGCCACATACAGAGGAATGGAAAGGTTTCATATAAAGACACTGAGTTGCATATATGTAGGAGGAATAAATCTAGAGAAATGATGTATTGCATGAAAACTGTAGTTAATAATATTGTGTGTTCACAAATTTATCAAGAGAGTAGATTTCAGATGCTCTTACCAAACACACACACACACACACAACACACACAGGATCATGAAGTGAACATGTGAGAAATTATGTATGGTAATTTGCTTACTTATAGTAACCATTTTACCATGCACATTCATATCAATACATTATATGAAAACCTTAAATATGTACAATAAAAATGAACTCTGACTTCCAGATCTGTCAAACAATAAATATTTGTTGTTTTAATCCACTAAATTTATGGTGATTTGTTAAGGCAGCAGAGGGAACTGATTCAGTACATTCAGTATTGTTGCATTGTATGTCATAACTCATAACTCCCTGTACTGTTTTATAAATCTGTTCATGTCTAGTTGAGGTTTCCTAAATATAAAAGCTTGGAAAATCAAATGGGCATGTCTGTGCATGGATCAGAATCATTTAAAGGATACTATAGTGAATCTTTAGAAATTAAATGGAAATTGACAAAAGCATTTAGACTTGGTGTCCTGTGAGGATTAGAGTGTTTGATGGCCATTTCCCCTTTTATTAAAAAGTAAAATTTAAAATTTAAGACAGTTTTAGATTTCTAGAAAGGAGGCAAAATAGTGCAGAAAATTTCCATATCTCAATTATTCAGTTTGTTCATTTAGTAAAATCATAGCATAATACATTTGTCACAACAAACCAACACAAATACATTATTTTTAGCTAGAATTTTTACTTTTAAAGATTGTTTTTAGGTTTTCTACTGAAAGTACTTTTTCTGTTCAGAGATACCATCTAGAACCCCAAATAGCATTTACTTGTCCTGTCTGTATAGTCAACACTAGAATGTGACTATTTCTCTGATTTGCTTTCTTTTTATGAATTTCATAGTTTTGCATAGTATTAAGAATATCTATCAATTGGTATTTGTCTGAGATTGTTCTTTTGATGTTCATGTGATGTGTATGGGAAGAGAGGTTCAATGCCCCACTCATCCCATCATGTAAAGAGTGCATAGTATTAGCATTTCTTGACTCTGCTGTCAGTAAGCTTGAGCACTTGCCTGCAGTAGTCTCTGACAGTGTCTCCCCTGTGAAGTTACTGTTCCCATCACCCCTTCCATATTGGATGATTTGAGGGAATTCATTCTGTTCAGTTGCCTCCAAAATCTGTTAGAATTTCCCCAACATTATGTGTTATTTGCTGCTTGTTTTTCATACATGTTTTCTTTTTGAGCACCTTCTTACTTTTTGTCACAGAAAGATGTTCCAGACTCATTGTCCTAGGATCAAAAACTCCTATAAAGTATTCTGGCTCTGTTGGGAGATAATATTATAACTGAAGATCTGGGTACTCATTGCTACTGGACCATGTTGTTTTTAAATACTCTCAGAGCATGTTAAGAGGACAAATACATGGTAGTGACCAGATATACACATATCCCTAAGTAATTTGGTATCTGTGTCTATATTAAACTGAACATGAATTCATGCTGATATATTCAACTCTAATCTACTATGACCTCAATGATTTTTGTTTCCTCTTTCTTATCTCTTACTTACTTGACATACCAACAGTGAAAAAAACTTGGATCACATCATTTTCTAATTGTCCTATTCCAGAACATGTGTACACTGGTTTCAGATTTTGAACTCATCTCGTCATGGCAAATACCTTAACAGTGATGATATAATTTGGGTCCAGTTTCCACTTTTGTAATTTTAAAACCTTACTCATATCCAAAGTCAGCCAGGTCAGTGCTTTTAGCCTCCATATCCTTTCAATACAGGACATTACTTTCCCTCATTCTGTATTTTATCCTATGAATGCTCGATCTCTAAAGTAAATTCTTAAAATTTTATATACATCAAGGTTCAGGCCTAGTCTGGGTGACAGTGTCTCACACCTGTAATCTTAGCTACTTGAGAAGCTGAAATTGGGAGTAGGGTGGTTGGGGACCTGCCTAGGCAAGTGTTAACACCATTTTTTGGAATTTAAGTTTTGTATTTTATGACTTTTATATTGTTTATATTGTTGGGATACAAATAAATATTAAGCACTTATCACACTTTTTTCTTATATGAGTCTTAATACTTCATAATCCCAATTTTTCTGTTTAATAAGCTCCATTATCAGGATATTTGATTTTGTTTTAGTACTTTTTGTACCCTAGGAAATATTTGCATATCTCCAGGTTATGAAAATGTTTTATCATGTTTTTATGTTATGCTTTATGAGATTTGCTTGTAAACTTGGGTCTACAATCCTTCCAGAATTAGTTGTTGTGTTTGTGTGAGATAAAGACTACTGTACATTTATTATTCTTAATGGGTTTCTATTTTCCTTCATATGTTAAAAACTGATTTCTGGCCCCATTTTATGACTTTGATGCTTTTATTGGCAAATCAAGATCACATGTGCATGGGTCTCTTTCTGATCATCTGTTTTATTCAAATGATCTGTGCTTTATGTTAATCTGGTTGTCATTTTTATGCAAATTTTAAGTTTTATTTAGTACAGTTTTATATTGAGTCTTGAAATCAAAGACTTTACTGGCTTTGCCATGTCTTTTGAATTCCCATATAGTTTTCAGAGTGGTCGGTATTTATTTCACAAGATTTTAGTAGACTATGCTTCAGGTTGTGGTGAATCTGTGAACTGATTTCAGAAGGACTGATTTTATACAGAGGTTGAAACTTTAGCTCTATGGATAATCTTATATCTTCTCAATTTTCTTTAGTTGCTTTTCATTTGTTTCAATTTTCAGAATTAAGGTGAATTATTTGTATTGTTGATTTCTAAATATTTTTATATTTTTGTGCTAATTTAAATGGCATCCTGTTATTTTGTTGGGACTAATAATAAAAAAATTACTTGTTGTTAGTCTGTGGGACTGTAATTGCTTTTATTATTTTTAAAACGATATTTAGATATTTATTTTTATTGTCATATTATTGCTGCACTGGGGTACATTGTGACATTTAAAAATGTATTTATAACATATCTTAGTTAAATTCACCCCATCCCTTGTTAGAGTACTTTCAATAGGTCTCATTGTTTCATTTTCATACATGAGTATGTCATATTTCCACCATATTCACCCTCTTACACCCTTTCCATATATCCTCCCTAATCTTGTTGCTACTTACCTCCAGACAGGACCTGTTTTACCTTCCTGTCCTAGGCTTTTGAAAAAATTCATTTTTGTTTGTTTAAGATAGCATACAGGAAGTTTCATTATAATATTTCCATGTATTATATCCTGAATTGGTCCACCCCCTCCATTTTTCTCCTTTCTACCTTAGTCATCTTTATCTCTATAAACAAAATTCCAGTGTGGACAAACTGAGACTGGTGTCAGTTTAGTGATACCATCTGGACTCAGGCTTTTCCCATCTTTCCTCTCCATCATCCTTTGCTGCATGCAGGTCACCTTATGGTTGCGAACTGGCTACTGTTCATTTGGGTTCATGTCTGCAGTCAAAGCAGAAAAATTGAAAAATGCTGAGGATCTGAACCTGTGACTATCCTAAATAGAATGGGACACTGTTAATTAGCAAGGAGAATAAAATTTGAAGAAACAGCTAGTCATATTTGCCCTGTACTTTTCTCGATCAGTTAAACCCATGAAAAGGTCATCAAAAGGTCATGGTGATCTGTGAAGTAAGGGTAGTGAGTGGCTTATAGCCAGTACTGGACACTGAATGTTGAGATTGCTTAGTTAAATCTCTCTACAATGGGGATATAATTATTTTTAGATAATGAGCTTCATAGTTTGATATTGCCAAATTTTCCCATTAGTTTTAAATTTTCTATTTATAGTTATCCTTTTTAATACAATTTTCTTTTACTATTTTCAGTAGGTATGAAACATAGTGAAATGGTGAGATTAGAATCCTGATCATCAAGAAAATATCTAAATATTCACAAGTAAGCATGATGCTATTTACTGTTTGTAAAGTATTTACTCATTGGATTGAGAAAGTGCCTTTCTATTTCAATATATACACATTTTAATCATAAACATCTACCAAATTTTGTTTGTACTTTCCCTGTATCTGGTTTCATGATTATGTGTTTCTTCTCCATTTTTCTGTTACTGTGATAATTTGCATTGATTATTGTAGCTCTTTTGCAATATTGTTTTACCAGTACAATAAAATGATTTAATTATTTAACAAACTCATATAAGTAATAGATCACCTCCAATAACAAACCTCAAGAATTAGTCAAAGGACTAAACATTATAAAATCACTGAACCTACCAATTTTTTATAGAGAAGCCAAACCCATCAGAAGCAGGTTTCTAGGTGTTCCTTTCACTCACATTGGGACAATAGAAAAATGGATGCCTAAACATGTGTTCAAAAATTTTGTTGGGAAAAGCATATCTCCAGTATTTTTTACTCCATCTGCTTCACTGACTTTATTCTCCAGCTGGATATAGTCTACAAATCCCTAAGTTCTAGGTTTATTTGCAACAAGAGAAGCAGAGAGGCAAGTCATTTCTTGCTAACATGTATTTATTTGTAAGAGCATACAAGTACACTTCTGTTTGTAAATACCATTAGTTCATTTATGAGGTGGTCTGGTGTAGTTTGATTTTTTCCTGTGTTATCCTCAAGTAGGAGGGAATAAATCATCGACCAGCTGTTAACTTTCTTTCCCAGTTTACTCTTTGATCTTGAACAGTATTTTCTTGCCAAACACTTCTAGGTACCCTTCCATATTTTGTCTTAAAACAAATTCTCTCAGAATATTTCCTGCAAGATTTTATATATGCAATAGACTGTAAATATCCCAGTGACCCACAGGTTTTGAGCCATCCAATAGAAAATAAGAATTATCTCAGTAAATTATGCTAATAATGACTATAGCTTTCTCTAGGTCTTTTGATGCTCTCTATCAGCTTAATTAATTCTTTCATCTTTCACCAAATGTTGTTTGGGCATATTTGGGTATGTTGATAGGTGCATGTGTGATTTTGCTAAAGATATTTCCTTTTATGGTCTGACTTCTATCCATCGGAATATGACATATATGTCATGTCATATTCTGATATATATAATTTAAATGACGACTTCAACTATCCAACCTCCAAAGAATTTTGTCATGCTACTTGGGGTGAAAGTAGATTTCATCCAATACTAAACTTGATAAAGCAAGTTAAAATTTTTGGCATAATGTGTGACATACCATATGTAAGTTAAAATTACATACATTTATTTATATTCAAAAGTATACATTTTCCCTTCATGAACTTATTCTATACATATATTAGGACCATTTTACAAAGCAAAGATCTACTCATTTCTCCCAGTTGAGAAGACATGGTCTTTATGCTTAGTATTGTTCTCTTGATTCTGATAACTTGAATGACGGGAAGTAAATTTCCTTTTTATGTTTATCATTGGGCCATTAGAGAACAATGATAAAGTCTGTGCATCTGGAGTTATGCTTCTTCAGCTTCTACTGTTGTTCTCATGAATGCATCTCCCTGACACAGACCTCTAACACTCCTGACCTCTCATCTTTAAGGAGATACAATCGCAAGGCAGTTGCACTATGAAATCACCACCCTTGTGTAATGGTGGGAATCTTTGCCCACCATTGTTAATGCATGTGGTGTTCCATCTGCTGGCTTCTCCAGTCCATTTACAAATCCTTCCTCAGCCTATAGAACCAACACCCAATTGAAAACAGTCCTCTGGAATGGTTCTTCTTCTTCATCCATGTTGGGTTTAACAATTCCTGTGATCATAAGGTTGCTGCAGCTCAAGTCAAACTGACAGGGCCCTTTTCTTTTAGCACTTATTTTTTGGTTTGTCATAAGGTCTTTGCTTAGAAATCAATTGTAATTTCTATCATTGCTTCTCTGAATATAAAATGTATTTTTTCTCTCTAGCTTTTACATTTTTCTATGAGTTTTCAGAAGTTTAACTCCAATTTCTCTAGGTTTCTCTTGGTAGTTTTATTATTTTTCTCTTCTTGTTTCACTTAGCTGACCATCTTGGACATGTGAATATTGCTTTAGTGTAATTTGGAAAGTTTCATCTATTCTATCTTCAAATTAATTTTTATCTTTTTTTCTCTCTCTCTCCACTTATTTTAGACTTTGTTTTATGTGAATTGGAGTATCCTACTGGTGACTGAAACCCTGCTTCTTAGTTTGTTTCCCCTCTGTGTTACATAATGTACAATTTCTATTGATCATTATTAAAATTTCCTATTTCTTGCTCTGACAATGTCTAATTTATTTCTGAATCCATTCAGTGAATTTCTTATTTCAGTTCATTTCTCAGTAGAAAAATTCTTTCTTTTTCAGGGGTTATATTCTTCTTTTCATATCATATGAATGTTCTTCTGTTAATTCACTTACATTTCTAAGTGTTTTATAGTGTCCATCTGCCAACTACAGTATTTTAGTCATCTTTATGTCTATGTTGACTCTGTTCTCTCTCTTTCTCTTTGTTTCTCTCTTCCTTCCTTCCTTTGTTTTCTTTCTGTCTTTTCTTTTTTACGCAGCACTGAGGACTGAACTCAGCACCTCAGACTTGCTAACCTAGTGCTCGACCACTGAAGCTACAACCCCAGTGCTTTTGCTTTGTAATTTGTTTTTCAGATAAGGTTTCTCACTTTTTCCCCAGGCAGGCCTAGGAATGCTGCCAACCTACCTCTACTTCCAAGAGGCTAGATTACAGGTGTTGCCAAGCCTGCTGCAGATTGGGTCTCCCTAACTTTTTGCCTGCCTGTCCTCAAACTGCAATCCTCTTGCGTTCCTCTCTTGAGGAGCTGGGGATGTTTGCTTCTGATTATGTATCTCATGTTTTCTACTTTCCATTGTCTTATATTGTGTCCAATATACACTTAAAACACTTTTCTCTCTGTTTCTTACAAAGGGTGCAGTCTCTTGCACTCTGGGATCTCAGTTGGGGTGATGATCACACCAATTACACTCACAGTGATGTTAAGGTGAGACTATGCCAGATCTTTTATTAGAATGGATTCTTCTATGGCTGCTCTAATTTTCCACTCTCCTCTATGGCACCTTACTTTTTTAATATGTCACTTTGGGAAGTGAGGTGGTTTGGATCCCTGTTTTTGATCCTTTGGCAAACCTTTGTACTTGTGCGCAAGTGCCACTGTACCTTCAAGTTCTTTCTCCACTACTCATTCCTTCCTTCCTTCCTCCCTTCTTTCTTTCTTCCTTCCTTCCTTCCTTCCTTCCCCCTCCCTCTCTCCCTCCATCCACTCCTTCCTTTCCTTCCTTCTTTCTTCCTTCCCTTTCTTGTTTTCAATCTTCCTTTTATGGTTGGGGAGATGAACTGTAAAGATAAATGATTAATTTTTGTTTTTAAACACTTCCAGAGTCCACCCTGCTTCTCTGTCTTGCCTTCCATAAGAGGATCCTCTGCAAAATCTCTCCTGCCTGATCATTTCCAGAAGGGAGTTTGACTATGGAATAGAAGTTGATGTGATTATCTGCTTACCTCTGAGAGGACTTGGAATAAGATTAGAACCTTTTGTTTGTTTGGTTTTTGGGGTTGAATTTAGCATTTCTAAATATCCACTAACTTGAGATTGAATTCTGTATTATTTTTATTTTATCAGCTATAATCAAGGAGAATTTCTCCAATAAAGTTAACCATAGGAACACATCCCACAAGAGATCAAGAAGTAAAAGGTATCATAAAATTTTCAGTAGTCTGATGCTCTTTCATACTGAAGAGTCAAGTACTCATACTTGCTAAGCTGATGCTCTAACACCTGAGCCATACCCATGCCCCTTTTTGCTTTACTTATTTTTCATATAGGGTCTCACACTCCTTTCCCTGGGGCTGACCTCAGACTGTGATTGTACTGCCTACACAGCTGAGATGATAGATGCATGCCCTATGCCAGGCTTGTTTGTTGAGATGGGATATCACTGACGTTTTCTCAGGCTGACCTCTAGGTGCTATCTTCCCAATCTCTGCCTACCAATGAGCTGGGATTACAGGGATGAACCACCTCAACTAGCCAGAGATATAATTCTTTATACTGATCAAAACATACAAGACATTGTAGGCTTTTGTCAGCTAACATTTGAGAGGTAATTTTGAGTTGAATGTTTGTTGGTCAACATGCCATCAGATGTAGAAACATCATGGCACACAAATGTTTATCAGGCAGGAGCAAGACAGTGTACCTTAATCCCACAGACAGTGAAATCTAAGATGAATATTCTTTCTAGAGACAATACACTAGGGAAGCTTCTTGAAGAATCAAATAGTCTGATTGTCTGGAGGCTCCAGGAGGAGAAGCCCAAGTGTAGTGTCTAAGTTGGTACCAGCTGCTTCTTCAAGGTTCTCTTATGAAAGACTCACCCTAAAGGCTGTCCTTTCCTGATAAAATCACTCAAGGTTTGCACAGATGCATGCATAAACATTTGCAAATATGTTTCCATACACAAGAATACATCCTATTCTCAAAGACAAAATAAAGACACAAAAATCAGGGATGGGATGTAGCTCAGTGCTAGTGCTCTTGCATATCATGGATTATATTGTTCTGGGTTTGATTCTCCTAGTATTGAAAAAAGAGTCATGACAAAACCAAAAACCTTGCTGATGATGAGTTCAAAAATCAAAACAAGTGAACATGCCACCATGAGTGTTAAAGAAATGCTACACTGTGTAAAAATAATATTCTTCAAATAAGATTTTCTACATTATAATACAGCTTATTGGAAGAATACCGTATGCTAGTATTAGTAATAATACTAGCAACAAAAGACTTCAGTATTTTAATTTGGGTGTTTTGATTGAAATCTTGAATCTAAATTCTTTGAAAGGTATTTTATAGTATTTGGATTTTGTGGAAGGCAAAATGTGGCCATGGATGACAGCTTAATATGTAGAGTGAAATGATCAAACTTGAAAGATAAATTCAAAAATAATCACCAAGTTTTGTGTGCATGTGTGTTTGTCTGTGTGTATGCATGTGTGTGCATACACACACATGTATGCACTCCAGATGTTCCTTAAATGCATGTGGATCAGTTACTCCTGCACTGCTGAATCAGTTGAGGTGTTTGCAGCCCTCTGTGTAGATTCATTGTGATGATTATGCACTCTGAGTACATCTATCACGGGCATTAGAGATTGGGCAAACTCTCAACAACTGCAATGTAAGGGACACTGTTTCACAGCCATAGAATGTCATATAGAAATTGTTAGCTGTAACTGCATTGAGAGCATGATTTTTATAATTGACATTTTCTTCTACCATTTCTTTGATAAAATCATCCTTTTATTAGGTCATATCAGCTCCCTGAACCCATGAATCTGTCTCTGATCACAAACATGTCATCAAAATGTCACTTTCTAATAAGACCATCTTACACAATTGGCAATTGTTTCGTTAGTAGTCAAAAACGAACCTTCCAAGTTCAGCAATGTATTTATGTAGTGTTCTAAAGTTATGTTACTATTCTTAAGACAAATGAACTTTTACAAGAAATAGCAAAGAGGAAAAAGAAGCCAATAAAAGTTATTGATAAATTCTAATTATTAAAGTTTTAACTAAAAGTCACTCCTTTCTAGGGTCTCTGGATTCACCTTGATCTTACCAGTCTCTGTCTTATGTTGCCTATATTATCCTGTTTCAAACATTCCAACATTTTTTAGCTTGTTTTGCTATTTAATTGTTTAATTGGTATTATTCTTGTCATTTCCAAAGAATAAAACTTCCTTGAGAAATAAAAACATTGTTTTACAAAACTTCAGCCTTGACATCAGTTTGTTCATAGAAAATTGATTGGTTGATTAAAAGATAAAAAGCAAACATAACTGAAAGCAAAAGACAATAGTTTTGTTATTAAGTTTATTTAAGATTGATATATCCAGATAGCCAACATTATGTTTATTATAATTTAAATATGTAAGATTTTAACAGTAGTGTTTTTCCAATTTGTGAAAATAGCATTATCACTTATATAGTATCTTCTATATACATTATTTCACAATAAAATACTTTTCCTATCCTCATACACAGAAACGCACATGAGTGATTACAGTTTCCCTTATAACAATGAACAGTTTGAGGTTTGGACAAATAGTCAACACTTAATGGTCTGATTTGTCTGGTGTCTGACTCTAAGCACACTCTTTATGAGATGACTACCATGGTTCCCAAAGAATGATTAATAAGATTTTAATAAGAGCAATATAGTCATTTCTACTCTTTAATACATTAACCCTAACATAGGAGTTAAACTACTCCAGCCATGTTCTTTCTCATATGGACTCATATTTCTAACTAGGGCACATAAACACATCAGGTACCAGACTCCAGAAGCACATCTGTTGAACGTTTTAGGATTCTCCAGAAAGTCTTCACCAAGACAATATGCAAAAGTGGAACAGTGTCTGGGATTCATTTAGTGTCCTTGTGGGATTGTTTTCTTAAATTATCCAAGACTTGGTCCAAAATTTTTTGAATTTGGAATGGAGCAGATCCTCATTTATTTTCTCTCAACCAATGTTTCTACTTTTCCTGACAATTGTTGCTTTGGCTCAAATTAAACAAACACAGGTGCTAAAATGATCAGTTTTCTCATATTTTTCTACCTACTTGTGCTATGGAAATTCATTAAATTTCTGTAAAAGACACATTTTCCCAATTCATTTCACCTGAAGAAACTGCCAGGCAAAGTGGGCTGCCAGCATATGGGCCATACAGACTTCATTCCCAACATGTATTTTGCAAGTAGGTGTTTCATTTGCAGTTTACCAGAAGCAGACTGTTTTTCAGGTACATGGAGAACATCATCTCTGTAAAGAAAAGAATGGTAATAACTACTCCTGGTAGAGTTTGCTCAATAGGAGAGCAATATAGAATTGTTGAATAAAGGATTGAATTGAACACAATGTTTAAACAGCTTAAGTGTACCCATCTAGTGGGGATTCATGTTAATTACCAACCCCAGAATGGATGGAGATATAACACCAGCACAAAGTCAAAAGATGGGGATTAACATTGTTAAAGTGCATTTTATGTAAAACACAGTGATTCCCCATGTCCCTTGAATTCAGTGGTAGTATATCTATTTGCTCGATAAACAAAACTGTGGCTTAAATTTTGTGCAACTTTCCCAAATTCACAGAGGTAATAAGGATTACACAGTGCTTCAATGCCCTGTCAGTGTGATCATAAAACCTAAGTGCAAGTACTGGAATTCTCTTTTGGGTTCTGCTCTCTTGGATTATTCTTGAATGGTCTACTCCCTATTACTGGACTGCTCCATATGAATCCCAAGAAACAAACACAATAATGACATTTTTTCAAGACACTAGGAAGAAAATGACCATTAGCTTTTCTTATTGCCCAATTTTTTACATTACAACATGAATCATAAAGAAGTACTATTGTCTGTTCATTTAATATTTACTTTGTTGTCATCCATGTATCTATAGCAAGGATAATCCATAGCTCCCATGGTAGCATGGATACTAATGGCGGTATAGTTTTAACTCTAAACTTATATATAGATTTCATATCTATTAATAATCATTATGTCATTCATTGACTTTCAAGATTCCAGTGTACCATTCCACCCAAAATGCTACTGTGATTGTCTACAGGAAAGAGGTCTTACAGTAGAGAACTGCAGGATGCTTGCTAGAAGCTCTGAATTTCTAATCCTCATCATCTGGGATAATAATGAATTTACTTAATGTTTAAGTAAATTTAGTTTAATTTTCTAGTAAGTGAATTTAGAGGTAATTTCTACCTCATTGGGTCCTTTGGCACATTAATGAGAAAATGGATCTTGAACATTGATGAGATTACATCTTTTTTCTCATACATTATGATGCTAATAAATGCTTATCATTTTTATTGCAATTAGAGTATATATATTTAGAGTTGATTTGTGTTCTTCAGCAATATTAGCAGCACCATGAGATATTTAGATAAAATTAAAGCATTCACACTTTTTCAATTTATCTATGCAACACATTTCACAACTCTGTCTTCTGTCTGCTAATTTATCCATTTGTTTTGCATTTTATTATTTTTACCTCTAAATTTCTAATCATTTAAAAATAATTTGTAATAATGTTTCTGTCTTCCAGCTCAACAATGGCTACTAGTGGTCAGCTACTTGGCTTCTATATGTTGATTTGGGATCAGGTTTTTCTGCTTCTTTGTTCATTTTGCTGTTGTTGTTTTGTGTGTTTCCAAATATTTCTAAATAACATATTATTTATAAAACAAAAATAAATACCTGCAGAGTGAAATAGAAAATTTTTCACAAAGATAATATACACTAGGCTGTATTTTTGTCAACATTTAATTTGGAGTAATCCCATATTTGGCAGGGCTGGCTCAAAGAGTCAGACTCATAAGTGTTTTTGCCAAATGGACTTTTATATAAGTTGCAATCTTTTATATCCCATCCAATAATGGACATTTTCTCCATAATCATATTATAAGATAGTTCTCTAATTTCTGAAATTAAAGTATTGAAAGTGGAGTCTGAATTTTAGTTCACTGTTTTCCATTTTAGTTCTCATGAAGAAGCATTAATGATAACCTTCAATTATTTAGAGGTAATTCTAAATAATTAACCCTCCCACCCCCGCTCTATGTAGAGTCACCCAGAGAAATACAGGGAAAGAAACAGGACAGATTATGGTGAAAGGAGGAGAGAGGTCAGAGAGATTTGAAGCTTAAGGACTTCACCTGCCACTGTTGGCTTTGACTATCCAGTGAAAGAAACATGAGACAACAAAGAAATTGCAGAATTGCAGTCTCTAGAAGATTAGAGTAACCACTGTCAACAGCCAGCACGGAAGTGGAACCTGAGTCCAACATCCACAGGCACATGAATTCTTGCAGCCATCCAAGAGAGTCTGCAACCAGATTCTGCCCCAAATTCTCCTGATGAGTTCCAGCAGTGCCAGATCCACAGCAGAGAAATTGCTGGAGCTGATGGATTTCTGATCAACAAAAGCTGTGAGACAATAAATTTGCATGGATTGAGCCACTAAACATGTGGTAGCTTATAATACAATGATTTCTGTAAGAGAAAAAAAGTTGCAGTAATTTTTATGCAGTTAAAATTGAAAGGAAAGTAATAACTAAGGAGAAGGCAATGACTTTGGATAAAACACAAATTATTAATGCTCTCCCCTACTTGTAGAGAGTTATAGGTTGAAGCAGAAAGTGGGGTAACTGCAGGTAATGAAAATCATTATCAGAGAGTAAACTGTTCATTTAAGGCAAGAGTCCAGAAAATTCTAATAGTGGCACCATACTGTGATGCTTCCAAGAATAAAGCCGCAAATGATAACTCAGGAGTTCAAAGAAATGTGAGGGGAGAGAATTGAGTGAGCCCAAGAAGTTAAGCAATGCAATATCCTGAGTTGGGATAGAGAGGAAATTCTGAGACACATAGCAAAACCTCAACAAATCAGTTAGAATCATTAATAAATTGGCAGAAAAAAATGAGGTAAGTGGTTGTTAAAATCAAATTTTATTTAAAATTTTATTGTTGAGTGATGTTTATACCAAGGAAAGTTTTGGCTTTTATTATGAATATTTCCATAATTTAGGAGACTGCTTGTATTTTTCCAAAGAACTTTTACTTTATAAAATTTTGTGGTAGAATTTTATAGTTTTGGGACTGGCAGAGTGGCTAAAGTGGTAGAAAGCATGAAGTCCTGAGTTCAAATCCTGGTACTGCCAAAAGAGAGTTTACAGTTTTTATATCCTCACATGTTAGTTAACTTTAAGTAAATAACAAGTGCAGCTGACATATATTTCTAGATACTGCTTTCAACATCAGTGACAGAAATTAAGTATTTAATAGGGATTTCTATTAGGCATTGTTTGAATTTTAGTAAATACTAGACTTTAAGAATCTTATAGAAAATTTATTAGTGGGCTTGCCTAATACCATGGCTTTAAGTTTCACTTCTATCATACAAACATCTTTGCTTATAATTGAATTTACCTTTCTGGAGCACTAAGGTCTATTTTATAAGTGTGGGATTGGCACAAGAAACAGAAACTCTAGATATTTCAAATACAAAGTGCTTTAGCACAGAAGTTTGAAAGAGGGAGACTTATAAATTCTAGGCTTCCCTGACTGTGCTTTAAAGGTATGCCTAAGTAGCTTCAGTCTAGATGTTAGGAAACTCCCTTCAGCATCCAAACACCAGAAAAATGCAGAAAATCACTGTTAATGTCACAGCTGCACAACTAGTGAGCAGACATTGGAGAAAGTCTTTTTGCTAGATCTCATGACTCTTTAGAAAGACAAATGACCTCCAATGACTCTCCACCTTCCGAATTTAGGGTATTACCCAAATGACACAACTTAAACAACATCCAAAACTCCAGAAACAAAACACCCTCCCTGTGTTTCTATATATGATAGAATGGTGAGCATAAAATAAGGGTGAAAATGGCACCCGAATGTCAAAGACAGTACCTAGGAACTGCTCCAAATATTTACATGCTTCCATGACATACTTACTTGGGTTTTCCTTAGGCATCTCACATATGGAAAAAATTTAAAATAAAAAATAAAAAAAACACTGAACTCATCTTTCTGGTTCTTCAAAAGTCTATCACTTCTGAGTCATCTTATCCATTAACTCTTCAGGTTCATAATACACCACATTTTCTAATACAATAAAATTAGCTACATTTGGCATTGATTTAATATTTCCAATACTCTGAAGAAATCATTGCCCAAGATAAAAATATTATTTTTCTATAATTGTTGTGGGTTCCAGGATGTCTGTGTATGTTTGCATGGTCCTAACGATCAAACCCAGGCACTGTATGACAGAGCTATACTCCTAACCCGTGGTGCTTCTTTTTGATATGAATGAACCCTCATGATTTGGCTCTTGACACCACTTCAGGTTTTCTCTTTTGTCTGTCTTGTGTATCTTCCTGCCCTTCATTTATATTTTAATAAAAAATATATATATATATTTGAATGCTATCAAATAAGACATATTTTTTAATTCTATAATGTGTTATTATCAGGTGGTTTTTCCTTCTTTTTTGCTGTACTTTCTCCTGAAACCACATCTGCATGGGTAACATCAACCCATCATTCAAGAAGCATCACACAAGTGTCTTGCCTGAAATATTTTTCCTTCCAGCCGAACCTAGACTCCATGTCCTTCCTCTGGTGATCTTAGACTACCAAACACAACTTTTACTTTATTACTTACTATAGTTATCACAAAAAATCATTAAGTCTGGTCATAATTTAAAATCCTAGATACTTGCATCTCTGAAATTCATGGTGCATTTTATTTTCTAAGCATATTCCAGTATGCTAGTAATTGAATACAAGAAGTACTGATGATGGCAATGATACCTGAAAACCTATAAATGTAGAAAGAGATAAACATTCTTAAACATAAATTCTTATGTAGATTGCTAATATTAAGGTGGACAGCATATAAAGCATAGAACTTGAAAGATATGATAGTTTGTGTGTATAGGTTCTATTGCTAATAAAGACACAGAGACATAGATGCTAAGTTTACATTCATAGATATGATGAGCATGTTCTAAATATAATGGTGTGATATATTGTTCAGTCATTTTCTGTGTTTATAAGATGCTTAGCAATGTTGTGGCCAAATGTTGCTTTAGACTGGTGCATTTTTATGAGATTGGCATGTACTGGAAGGAAAGGAAATTAAACGTACATTTAAATCCATACATATGTTATAAATCTGCATATCTCAGTACTACAGAATAATTGACCTTCAGTTTTACTTCAGCATTATAGTGTAAGATAACAATTCCAGCAAAATGATTATTTTGAAAAGTATCCTCTTGATTAATCACTTATGCATGTATAATTGATCATGTACAAATTAGTTTTTATCGTAAGTTATAAAGAAGACCACATAATTATTTCGAATTCATTGTTCATCTAATCTTTTTGGCGGTACTAGTGTTTGAACTCAGGGCTTTGCATTTGCAAGACAAGGCACTCTACCCATTGAGCCACACCTCCAGATGTTGTTAACAGTTTTAACTGTTACTTACATAAACATAACTTAAGAATTAAAACATAATATATCTGTGTATGTGGCTTATACATGTACTCCCAGGTACTTGAGAAGTGGAGGTCTGCAGCTCAAAGACAGCCTGGGCAAAATGTTGAGATCTCATCTCAACAAACAAGCCAGATGTGTTAGCATGGGCCTGTAATCCCAGCTATGTGAGAGGTGAAGGAAGGAAGATCATGGTTCTATGCTAGCCCTGGACAAAAGCACATGACTCTATCTAAAAAATAGCTAAAGCAAAAAATGGCTGGGAGTGTGCTTCTTTTATAGAGCAGCTACACACCTAGTAAATAAGAGGCCTTGATTTCAAACTCCATCACTGGCAAAAACAATAGTTTTTTTTTTTGACATAGCATAAATACTACATACAGCACAACAACTTCAACTTCAAAATCATGCATAATGAAATTGCATCAAGAAAAACACAGTGAGGAAAATGGTTAAACACTACAGTATAAGGTAATTGTTTCACATTACTTTGAGCACTGCTGAAATTAAGCTACAAATATATTATCATTCTTCAAAATCAGTCAAAACCAAGTGTGATCAATAAAAAGAAATGCAATAATGTTGTAGTTTAATACAAATTTATTTTTCATTTTTCTTGTTTAATGTGAGTATATTTAAATGAATTATGAATTATAATTTAGTTGGATCACTACTTATGGAAAGCAGAAACAACATGTGATATATCTTTGTGTGGTTGATGCTAATCACCAACACGGAATCTGGGCAGCTGCAGCCTACGTCTTCAGGAACAGAAGGGAATTAATGTTTCACCTAGTCAGATCCCTGCCTTCGGTGAGTTCATCAAGGGTTGCTGTGAAACCTTGGGCTTCAGAGTATAATATGTGTAGAGGCTGCAGTCTATCATAACCTAAGAACTTTTTTGGATAAGCTCCATTTTGTACATATTTCTCCCCTGAAAAGTATCACTCTCCCTAACAGAAGCATATCCATGTTTTAGGCTTTCAATCATTATATATGAATATTTATCAATTTTCACATATGGTAATATATGGTTAATTATCTTTTAATTACTAAAAGAAATGGTTGACTATAACTTCTCTCCACCTGTCTTACTTAATAATACTCACATGCACACATACAGACACGTGGAAGTCATAAAAATGCTCATGAGACTGACGTCCAACAGGCTGCATTGTTTCCTGCTTTTATTTACTAATGTAAATAGAAAAGTATATGCTGCAAGATATTTAGAGTTTTAGGACTACATTAAGTTTAGAATGAATTGTCATAACATTCCTAAATAAGAAACCAACAAGTAGATCTTTAACAAGAAGAAATTCTGCCTGAAGCTAAAACCACAAGAGAGAAGCAGGTGCTTAAAAAAATTAGGGGTGACAAATGGCTTGGAAAACTGGAAGTAAAGAGAAATGTAATCTTAAGATGTTTGGGAGAAGACTTGTAATTAACTATAATGATTACATTTGGTGATAGAAAACTGTAAGCTTTCTGGGAGGTGGAGATCGGGAGAATTGTGGTTTGATGCCAGGCAAGGCAAAAGCTAGCAAGACTCCATCCCAATTCATAAGCCAACCATGTGGTGTATGCTTGTCATTCCAGCCATGTAGGAGACATAAGCAGGAGAATCATTGATTGTGAAAACACTAATCAAAAATTAACTAAAGCAAAAATGTGGACTGAGGGCATGACTCAAGCCTTAGAACACCTGCCTCCCAAGTGTGAGCCCTGGAATTCAAATCTCAGTACCACAAAAAAAAAAAAAAAAAAGAAAAACAATTTCAAGCCACAGTGTGACAAATACAAACATGTTTCTATGCTAGCCAGTATACTATACATCAGGGATCTGTTTGTTTTGTTAAATGCAATGAGAGCTTTTCATAATAAAAATAATTAATAAAAATAACTTTAATACATTATTTTTAAAATGAATTTGGATTTGCTCTATGCAATTTGAGAAGTACACATCTAAATGTGTAAAATACATGTATGGTTCAAAATATGGGAACGAATACCATGAAGTTTTTATTTTCCCAGAATAAGACATATTGTTCTTGAACTCCAAAAAATCCTAAAATTATAACCAGATATGATATAAACATACTATATAAAGGGGAAATCTAGTAACATAGTCTACCAGTCTCAACAGCAACTTTTGCATTTGTTTTTGGTACTTGGCATTGAACTTGGGCCTTAGACAGACATGCTAAGCATGCACTCTGTCACAGAGTTGCACCCATAGCCCCTTAACATCAATTTTGGAGTGACTGCCAGAAGATACCTACACATTCCATGAGATCCTAGTGACACTACTATTGACATTATCAGACTGATAGTAGAGGAGCCCCTACACTGCTCTGCTGTGCTGGAAGATACCTCCCCATGACAATCACTTCCACTGACCTTAGACAAAGCATGACAATGGGCCCAACAAGATTTTATCTAGGGTAATGTGATTGTTCCTTATATTGTTATGAACCTTATTTGCACAAAGAAGCTAAAAAATCCCAGATCATCTTTCCTTCAAAACCAGTCCATCTTTATGATTCTGACACATGGAAACACCAACTATGTCCCCTCCCCCACCTCCACAACCCTTCCCAGTGCCCCTTGAAACTTGGGTCTTCATCAGCACAACACCTCCTAACTTAACAATGTTATCTGTACTTTGATTGGAAGCTCTGGCTGTCATCAAAGTCAGTCACACACAGAGGTATGTAGAAAGTATTCTTTACACTGCCTGTAGTTCTCTCAAGCTGGGGCTATTTTCTCCTCTGTAGCTCTGTTGCCACTGGATTTAAAGGCAACTGATGCTACTCTCCCTCTTCCCTGCTCTTTACTCTCACTTAGTATTTATTTTTGTCTTTTCTCCAATGATTCCTTTTTTCCTCTTTCAGGGTAACTTATATGTCTATTATATACAGTCTCCTGTCTTTATTTACTTTTATTCATTTCTTTAATGTTTGAAGTAATTTTTGTAGTCATACTTCGAACCACTACCTTAATGTTCAAAGCATCAAAACAAAACAAAAAAAAAACCTTATGTTATCCTGATGTTTACTTTATTGCCTAAAAATGGTGCTTTGAATTTCAGCAATTTCTAAACTCCACAGGACTCTTGATTTTGTGGTTTTTCCCTTGTGAGATATTCATCTTACCCTATATATTTGACAGTATTCTGGATATTCAAATTGATTTTCTTTTATTTGCATCACCTCAGAACTTCAGTTATTATTCAATTTTGGCTCATTCAGGCCTAAAATTTAATATTAAATATGCATGTTAGTAGGAGAACAGCACAGTAGTCCTGCTCTGAAGCTTTGAGGCTCAAGGGTCAAGTCTCTGTTCTCTTTATAAATAGAGCACAGAACAAACCTAATCCCTTCTGTTTCCAGACTCTACCATTTCAATAGAATTGAAGTCTCAGACCCTCAGTTAGCTATACTCAAGATTCATGCGTCAGAAAGCTCTGACCTGATCATACAGTCGACCTTGAAATCACCCACTGAAAGTCATATCCCTTAAATTTCCAGTGACACCCAGGACTTAATTCCCGTTTATCTTTTATTCTCAGTCCTGAAGCCACTCCTATTAATTTCCCAAGCCACAGAGGACAGTGCATTGTTTTAGTTCTAAAAATGTGATCTCAAATCTCAGTGTCTATTTCTCCATACATGTCAGCAGCTGTGTGGATGAAGAAAGTCAAGAAATTCAGGGTTCGTAAGACAGGGAGGAAAAGAAGATGTGCAGCCTTCAATATTATTGCCTCCTTCATTTAGCTTTATCATTTTCTTTATAACATCTCTCCAGGACAATATTGAGTTTATGCTTTGGATTTTTGCATATTTTAAAAATGTTTCTCTTTACCTATATGTTTTACTGTCTTCAGTAGTGGCAGAAATTTAATAAAATGATTTGTGGGATTTGATGGAGTCAATAAAGAACTTTTTGTTTCCCTCATTACTTTCTTTCAAGACAAGAAGGAAGCCAAGAACTTGGACAAACAGAAGCAAGAATTTTGAATTTCTACTCATTCAGCTCTTACCGGATATGCCTTTGACCTGAGACAACAATGGCTTCCATGTACCTAATGTCAAATGTAGACAGATTTATCCACACTCAGGCAGCATTGCAAAACCACAATCCTCTGCCAGTGACTAGGACCTCATTGCAACGTTTGCCATAGACAAAAACCCATAATTTTTGACAGGAAGTATCAAGGAGAGACAGAGAGAGCTGAGCTTTATTTCTCTGCAAATCCTTCATACAAATTTAGTATCGATGGCTGGGAGAGCAAGAGTCTAGCCATAAGAGATGGTCCTTCATAACAAAGCAAGGCAACTTAAGCAAAATTTAACTTAAGTTGTATTAAGTAAAATTTGATTAAAATTTAAGACCTGTTATTGTTTTCAGGCAGAATTGGGCAGCAACAAAGAAGATCCTTCTGCAGTCCAACAGCCTGGTAAAGAACTCAGCTCTGCCATTGAGTACCCTGGGGAACTTGGAGAGGTTGCTGACACACACTTGCCTCAGTTTCCTCTTTGCACTCACAAAGATCAATAAATGTGTGAACATACAAAACTCACAAAGAACCATGTCTGATGCTCAGAAGCTCTGCAGAATTGTTTATTCCCTTCCTTTTCTACAATCTCTAATCATCAAGGTTCTGGAGATAATTAAGTATATTTATTAATTTCCTCTATAAAGTAGCCTCTTTATTAACAATACATACCTTATTTTATTTTTATTAAAAACATGAAAATGCTTACTTAGGAATTATGCTTATTCAATATGTAAACTATGCAATTTCAACATCCACATTAAATTGCACAATTATGCTCTTATCTAGGCATTCATACTTTGGCTGGCATCATTGCTCCCCTTTGTTTTGAGCAGCTACTGGCTTCCCTGGCTGTCCAACACCACGGATGGTCATTGTGGGACTACCCTGTAGTCAACTTAATAAACTCCTCATATTTGCACACTCTATGGTTCTATTCCTTTAGGGAAACCTGACTAATACACTGGTGATGAACTAAGACAATGAGCATTGGTTTTATAACAGATGTCAAGTGTTTTATTAAGAGAAGAGCCATATGCTATAAAAGGGAAAGGGTCTCATATAGTTTTGAAATCAGTGAAATTTTCCTAGAGAAAATAAAAACGTTTTTAATGTACCATGAAATTCTTGTAAAAATAGGAAAAGATACTGAAGAAGAGGGAGAATGACTTTCCTAGCACAGGAAAGAGAAAGTGCAGACTCCACATCAGAAACAGTGTGAGACATTTGCTGAAATGAATGAAATTTTGTAAGATTAAGAACAGAAATAAATTGTGACTGAAAAGAAAAGGAAGAGTCTCAAAGCTATCTGAAGATTAAGGGTGTTCTCAACTGAGCTCAGTTAGTATGCAAATACACCAAAGAGTTTCTGCACATTTGAAGAAAAATGTATTTATGCTTTTATTCAGATTCCAGATTTTCTACACAGCAAAATCCAATGGGACAAGATAGAGAGGAAAAGATGAATAAACTGAGTTGAAGAAGAAAACATAAATAGAAAAATATTAAATAGCAAACAAATTTGGAAACATTCTAAATATTAGAAATGCAACAAGCAGGAAAAGACACAAAGTAATCAATGTAGTGACATATTACAGTAATTACACAAGGAAAATTATATTTATGGTTTGGGTGTTTTTAGAATACTTTTTAGCCTTTGACAAATTTATGGAAAGACTTCTTGGCTAATTCTAAGGAAAATAATAGCTGTTGGAAACATAATGCTTGTACTGTTTTATCACAAAATTGATAATCTTTCCTTTTTTGAATAATGAACATGCTTTGTATTTGTTTACTTATTCATTTTTGGGATCCTGGGGTTCAAATTCAGAGCTTTGTCCATGCTAGAAAAATAATGTACCATTGAGCTACATCCTCAACCCTGATAACACTTTCTACTTTCAAGTTTCACCAAATAAAAACCAAATTATTTCATTTTATATACTACCAAGCAGATTTAACTTAATTTATTATAAAAACCTTAAATATTTAAAAGAAAATTAAATTACCAAGTTTGTAATTATTATTAAGCAAACTTAATTCTAGTATGCAAAACAGTGATTTCACAAGGAAGCTTAGCTATGCATATCACAATCTTAATGATCCTCATGAACCTTAGCAAACTGTCATGAAAAATTAAAATTTATGCTTCTACATAACTTTTAGATCTATGATAGTGATAAAAATAAATTGAAATATTTTTAATCCACTCCTGTGTTAGTGACTTTTTATTGCTGTGACAAAATACTTGAAAGAAATCAACTAAAAGGAAAAAAGATTTATTTTGGCTGACTTTCACAGGATTCAGTCTATTTTCACTTGGTCCCATTATTTGAGTGTTAGGCACAGTCAAATGTCAAAGTGAAAAGGGTATGGTAAAGTAGAGCTGCTCAATTTATGACTACCTGTTAGCAGAAAGATAGAGAGGGACGAGGAACAAGGTAAGCCTTTGAAGGGCCTACTACCAGTGAATCAGTACCTCTGACAAGTTCCCCCCATCATAGTTTCCACCACTTCCCAATAATGCCATCAAATTTTCAACCCATCAATAGATTAGTTAGTAGATGAAGGAGCCATCATGATCCAATTACTCCCCAATACCACCACCAATGGGGGAAAAGTCCCCTGTTTCATCTTTTTAATGTATAATAATACAATTACTACAGGTCCTTCTGACAATGGCTAAGTTAAAAAGATGGGTATACATAACCCAGCACTATTTTAAAACATTTTAAAAATGAATATGCTCCAAACAATAGTACAGATTTTACAATTTTAGAAGTACATTTCAAAACTTTTTAATGGGGAAAATGAGAATGTTCAGTACATTGAATATGAGGAAATAAGCCCAACATAGAGATGTCCAGGGCCAAGCATGAAACTATCTTTATCAGAAGTCAGAAAATAATCAAAGCAATTTTTTTCTATTTCAGTCAAATTTGTTCCACCGTAATTAATGTCATTATTATAATTTATGTCTACTTTATTTCTATCAGTCAGCACTTCTTTGTGGTACTGTGATTTGAACTCAGGGCTTTACATTTGCTAGGCAGGTGCTCCATCTCTTGAGCCATTTGGCCATTCCTGTTTTGTGTTGGGTATTTTTGAGATAAGGTCTCCTGAACTACTAGCTGGGGCTATCTTGGAACTTGGATCTTTCTGATCTCTGCCTCCTGAGTAGCTGGGATGACAGGTGTGAGCCACTGGCACGAGAAAGTAGGCATTTACTGAATTCATACAATATATGGCATTGTATTTTCCATTAACAGAACAGCCAGTCCTTTCCAATCTAAAAATAATATGCACATTTTTGTTTCTTAAGATCTTATTGTCCAGAAAATTTTGTATCCTAAATGTTGCTTTGTTTACCTTGACTGTCAACTTGATTGGATTGAGATATGCCTAGGAGATTAATGAATCATACTTCTGAGTATGTTTGTGAGGGACTTCCAGAAACCATTTTGTCATGAGGATTCATAAAATAGTTTAATCCACTGATGGACGCAGAGTTTGACTACACTACTGGGAAGTGGTGAAACTCTAGGAGGTGAGCCTACTTCAAGGAAATGGCTCACTGGAGGTATGCCTTTGAAAGGTACATGGTGGCCCTGGCCCCTTCCTGTAACTCCTTGCTTTCTGGGTGCCATAAGATGAACATCTTTTCTGCCTTATCCCTGTCTCCATGATGTCTCTGCCTTGCTATGAGAGTGAGAGCAATGGAACTTGCTGCCTGTGGTCAGAAAACTCTGAAACCTGGAGCCAGTGTAAATCACATCCTCCTTGGTTGACTTTCTGAGGTATTTTGCCAAAACAATGAAAAGGAAGGATGGCTACATGTGCTTCTTCTAAACCAAGACAATTTTCAAATAAACACAACATAGAATACTTTCTATAATAACTTGGCAAGAAAAGGAAGTACATTTTAAATATGCATTGAGAAGGAAAAATGTATTTAACAACAAATACATATGTGTATGATACCCTATACACACTCAATATAAATTTAGTGAAGAATAAATAAAAATAAGCCTACCTACAGTTTTAAACTTGGAAACAGGTATTAGTTCCAATCATGTACAACCATTGCACTGAAGTTAAAATAGCTCAGTAGCAGTGTCATGTGACTTAATTTGTCCTTTTATTAAGAGTTCTAATGAACTCTAGAGTGTAAAGACTTAAAATCTAAGAGCACAGAGATAAATGTGTTAAGTAACACACAGTAAACTGCTATCTGATGACTTCTTACTGAATTCCAAGATTAACAAAAGGTGAAACAATTAAATGAAAATAATGCTGCTCAATTTTTGAAAATTGTCATCTTGATGTATGTCAGGTCACTGGAAAGTCAAAGACATACATTCTATTTGATTAACTCCATTTTAAAATAACTTTGCTAATTTATAATCTAATATTTTGCTGATTGCATAATGAAACAAAATAATTGCTGTAATTAAAAATAGCACATGAATATTTTTAAAAGCCTTATTCTATTAAGGTTATTACATTGAATATCTATTTTGGAATTTACCAGATTTGAAATACTTTTTTTCTACTCACTTTTTTCTGAATTTATATAAGATGCTAGATTTCTAAATTGATAAGACTATTTTTGTTCACAAATTTATGACTTTTTTCAGATACCTGTTTTTTTCTGGATATACATTTATACCTATAATAGGGAAAAATACCCAGAAAGGCAACTTGCATATGCAAATGTTCTCAATAAAAGATAGATAAGTCTCTTAATCATAAATGCATGTATTAAAAAATATTAATCCTAAATGAAGAAAGAATTTTCATTTCACAGGAAGATTTCAGTAAGACTTAAAAATAGGCTTTCATTTCCCACATTTACATAATCTATTTAGTTTTGAGGTTTCATGAGAAAATTTCCCATGTATTTTAATTGATATTTTTCATCTTTAACTGACAAATAAGGGTATGAGGTGATGTTTTATTTATATACAAATTATGGAAAGTTTAAATCAAACTAATTAATGTAGTCATCACCTCAATTTTTTTCTGTAAGAATGTTTAAATTCCCTTTTGACAATTTTAAAACACACATTACTATTTCCTAAGGTCACCATGAATGGACTACACCCATAAAACATAGTCCTACATCTAACTGGGACTCTGTACACTTTGATCCACATTGCCCTCTCACCTGTCTCCTTCCACAGTTTGGTAACCAGCATTCTACACTAAGTTTCTGACATGAAATTGAGGTGGAGATCAACCCATAGCTGCATTTTGTAAGGTTTTAGTCCCTAAGAATTGCATAAATATTACTGACAACTAATATGAAAAGTAGTGGCATATAGTATTTATCTAAAATATTTAAAATTTTATATGTATTAGAATAACAAATAAGAATGGATGTAAGTAGACTATTGGCATTGTTATAGGAATAATGTTTGGTTATTTGTGCTCAAAATATATTGTTCAATATTTCATAAATTGAAAGATTTATTACTTGATATGTTCAAATGTGAAGTTAGAGAACATTAGATTCGTGGTTACCTAGGTGTTCTGTTTGTAGGACTTAAATTTTCTCTGAAGTATTTTATACCACAAGATAAGATCTTCTTATGAATCAGCAAATGCATTTTGAGAATGGTGAGGTTATGGGAAGTCTTCAGGGAAATATTCAGTGACAAACGTCATTCATCTTGTATGATAAAATTGACATTTTAAAATCATTTTTAGCAGCTCCATAGAGTTCAAAGCTGTCCACATATTGATTCTTTATAGAGGTCATACTAGCAATGCAACAGGCAAAATAAAGTTATACGTTTCACAGAGTTTAGAATGAGAATTTTTTAACTTTAAAGAGCTCAGCTATGAAAACAAATGATAGAAATGCCATTTCAGAAAATAGTTTTTACAAAATACACAAAAATTAGTGGGAAAAAGTGAAAATTCTCATGAACAAAATTATTCTTTCAGATATAGATATCTTTTTTTATTGTTTTATTATCCATATGTGCATAGAAGCCTTGGTTAGATATATTAACATATCTAAATCATTTTGTCAATTAGCTATAAAGGTAAAATGGTTTCTGCCTGGTTGCCGGGGGGTGGGGAGGGAGAGGGAGGGGGAAAAGGAGCAAGCGGGAAAAAGGGGAGAGAAATGACCCAAACATTGTATGCACATATGAAAAAAAGAAATTAAAAAGTCATTTTGTCTACATACTATCATTGATTACCTGTAGGTATTTAAAACCAATGTATCATATTTTCAAATTATTATGCAATTTCATGTTACTGAATTTTACACCGAAATCCATTAGACATTTTTGGTGCCTGAATGACAGCAGTATTGGAAAAAGTCATTTGCTCATTATAAGGAAGCATTTTGTGCATCCTGACATGATTGTGAAGTTTCTAGATTTATAAAAATGCCTATTTCTCATTCTTCCAAGGTCTGGCCTTTAACCTTTTCCTTTGCATTCTATGAAGTACCCCAAATTCACTCAATAAATCCCAGTTTTTCTTTAAAGTAATCATGTTTGTTTTTTATTGTTGGTAAAAGGAATAACCTTACTGATATAAAATATCTTCAGGAATCCCTTGATAGACCTGCATTGTCAAACATAAAACAACTAAAATGGAATATATTTTACCTTTTTTTTCCCGCAGGCTCTATAAATGTCTCATTCTAATAGTTTTTATCTATATGAGATGACAAAATATATGTGAATATTCTCATACAGAGTATTTCTAATGTATTTAAATATATATATATTATATATATATATACACGTTCTTCTTTGGAATGTCATTAACAAGTCAATAGTTATTTTTAATCAGATATGTAATATCACTTGAGATTAATTATTAACATGTATACAGTTTTGTAGCCACACTTAAATAAGGCAGAAGGACATTAGTGAAGACAAAAATTAAAGAGAATTTTCTAAAAATGGGAAGGCATAGAATAAAGAAAGATTGCAGTAAATTTTGATATACCATATTTATGGAAGGCTCTATATCCATTTCCTTTGGAAAAATTATTTTTAAAATGTATATGGGTATGTGAGAAAGATTGTCTTTTTCATGTACACTTGATTTGGAAATTGCTTTATCCCTCACCAGCTTACTTCAACTATATATTCACTAGAAAGAAGTCCTAGAACGCAGTCCAGCCACCAACTTTGAAATATTGCCTCTAAAAGTCCAGTTCAAGTAGGAGGACAAGTTTGATGAATGAGGGACAGTCACATACTTACAGAAGTTGAAGTTGGGCAATTGCAAATAGGAAGTCTAAATGAAATACATGAAAGAATTCACAAAATATCTGAAATTCAGAATGCTGCAGACCATTGTAACAATTCCAATTAGCAGAATAGCTTGTTGTCAGTTGTTTAGGGAGACAATTGCTGAAACTGAACTGAGAAAATGTTTTCAATACATACTAAAGGTAACATCTAGGTGTAGTAGTAAATCAACAAAGTGCATTTGAAAGAAATGGAAAGGACTGTTAGCCTGATCCTTATCTTACTTTTTCATCAAACATGTGTTGAAACAAGGAATTCTGTGTGAGTACATTTTAGATCTAATATAAAGTAACTGTGATTAAAATGAGAATCAATGTGCAAATAAGGTTACTCAATGTGATCTTTTTGTTTGCTGATGAGCTCTGAAAGACACTGGAAAAGTCACAATTTTACTTTATCCAGTGTATAAAGATAAACAACACACAGAAATATATTTTCACATAAAATAAGAGAATATTAGCAATTGTAGCTTACAAAAAGACATAAATTATATAAATTGATAAGAAATATTTTATATATACATTTTTCCATTCGACAGCATTAACAATATGACTAAATAGAATAGAAAGGACAAACACTTAAAACATTTAAAGGATTATACTGTGAAATTTTATTTTAATATTTTTATGACTAAAGTAATGAAGGTAAAAGCACAAAGTATCAAAACTTCTTGATTTTGATGATGTAGTAATCATTGGTAAATTTATAGTTTTCTTAAAATGTAAAACTGACTAGTACATTAAAAAATCACAAAACAATGTACTAAGTTTCCAACTAATAACAAAAAGAAAGTAAATAGAAATGAGTAATCAACTGGCTGAATTATTAAGGGATATTATTTAAAGAAAAGTTAAAAGTTGGTCTTGAAAATTAAAATAAAATAGACAGATATGCTGTACAAATAGATAGCTTCAGAATTTTTTTCCAAAAATATGTATGCTCAAGAACATGGTTTACCACAATATGTGCAATTTCACATTTTTTAGCAGGAAAATAGAATTATGCAGTGAAGTTAGGTATCATTTGTCTAAATCATACCTAAATATTTATACCATTTATACCTAAATATTTGTAAAAATCAAAACAAAAACCTTTGTCTTGGACTGCTGTTCAAAAAGAGACAGGTAACAGCTATAGATGCATAATGACAGATGCATATCAAGGAGGCTTCAGGGCAAGGTGTAAAGGAGAATTGACTCTGTTCTTTCCTGAAAGCCTTTAGGAAAACAGTTTTGTCAAGGAGATCCCTAGTTATCACCATACTCAGTACAGCAACCTGCACCCCCATGCAGGTTAGGCCAACCCCATCCCAAGATACCATCCCCTTCTGACATAGTAAACACCTTTTTTATTTATTTAGATTCTGATGTCTCTACCTTTTTAAATATAATTTTTACATCATGAGTCATTTTCTTTTCTGTTTACCTGTAATAGGTATGCATCAATTCCTTCCTGGTAAATCAAATGAAGACAAAATCCTGCAACATTTATATTTCAGATTGTTTTCCAATTCTTCTGGATGTTTCTGTCTTTGCTAACATGCATTTTATTACACATGCTCCATGTAAAGCTAAGACTTGTATTGATTTTGTTTCCCTCTGCCCTATTTTTCAGATAAGTGAATCTACATATTGAAAGGAAAACAAATAAAAATCCAAAATTTGAAGTAAAGTTCTATTGGATTATTCCAACAATACAATATGTGTATGAATAATGGATACTCAGATGATAAATAAAATGAACAACTATTTCCCTGCCAGAAAATAAATTGAGTAATTTATTCATTTCTGTTACATCTTCCATCATCATCCAAATTATTGACATTTTAAGAAATTATAGAATTAGAAATTGAATTTTAGGAGATAAAGGCTCTGAGTAAAATTAATATAATCTTCTTCAAAGTTATAAGATGAGCACACAGATTCATAACCACTTGTGAAACTGGCAGAGGTTCAGCTAAAAAATTATACACTGAATGCCTGCAAAAGAGATGGGGTCAGGTAGATTAAAACCGGGATTATTACTGTGGCATTTATCAATATAAACGTATGCATCTTTTTCCAATTTAAAAAAAAGTCTGTATTTGAGTAATTATATCTGCATCAGCTTACCTCCAATACTTAAGTAAAAGTTGGAATAGTTAAACCAACAAAAGCTATTATCCTCACCTTGTCTTCTGTTCAAGTTTCAAACTACAACGATGTTCCAAGTTCAAAGAGAATATTTTCAAAGAGTGAAAATGTTTCTCAAAGAGTTTCAATGCTTCTCATTTTAGAGTTCTCATTTTATGGTGTTTGATATGCATTTAGAGCCATATGTCTCTTCAGATTTGAAAGTCAGGTGGAATGAGTCAAATAAAAAAGCTTTGGCATTGAGATGGGTATCTACATATAAATTAATGTGTTAATTACACTTTCCTGAGTCACATGCAGAGACATTTGCTTAGAAGAGTCAATGCTAATTTGGATGGTGGACACATTATTATCGACTATTAGAATCTTCTGCAAACTTGTGTAATTGTTTGTGGTTATGCAAATGAAAATCATTCAAATTTTCATATTAAAGAAAACAGACTGATGGACGAGAGTAAAGCACTCAGCAACAAATCCCACAATACTTGGAGAATTTGCCTTACAAGTCATTAAATTCTTAAAGTGAAACTTGGAAATATTATATGTTAATCAAGCAGGTCCTCAATTTTGAACTGTAGTCTCAGGTTCAACTCCCCCATCTTGTTATTGGCACAATAGTAAGTTCTAATATGCAATTGATATAACATGTCTTCAGGTTATGCTTACTGCTCTTAATTTAGTTCATTTTATTTACTAAGAGAATTGCCTTTCCCAGAGCAAAAGATTCTTTTTTAGATTTTATCTGTATTTGAATGGGAAGGCCTTCACCAGTGTCTGACTCTCCACCCTGGCAGGGAGAGAAATTCTGGTTTAGACTTTTATTCTATAATGTAGACAATGATCAATTTATTAGTGTAAGTGTGTAGGGGAGAAAAGAAATCTTTGCATTTTGGTTTTCTAGGTATTTGACTAGGACACTGCAGCAAAAGCCAGATTAACAAAAGCATAGGAGAGTATAGGCAGTCGGAGATTCAAGATGGTTTCATTCACAATTCTCCTGACTCTTCTGCCATGATGCAAAAGCTACACACATTCAGTAGAAACCCTACCTACTTCAAATTTGCAATTGTGGTCTCTCCTGGACCAGTGATACACAGGGTAATTGTCTCTGGAGATGCTGGACACTACCCTGAGACCAGAGGTCCACAAAAGTAAAAATGAGTACTCTGCAGTACCTAGCAATGCTGAGCTCTGTTTGGTAGATAGGTCTGTTAATTCATTCCAACTGGATGATACTTTCAATGCAGGGAGTTTATAAAGATGTAAACCTTCCATAAATGAGCAGCATCTATATTTATTTGTTTATTTGCTTACTTAATTTATTTATTTATTGTGGTACTGGGGTTAGAACTCAGGGTTTGCACTTGCTAGGCAGGCACTCCACCACTTCATCCTTCCCCCAGCTCATCTGTATTTAGTTGAAAGTGACCAACTCTTCAAATGAATGCCCATACTAATATTGGGCTTAATACTAACATTGACTTAATGTCAGTAGATGCTTAATGCCTTTAATACAAAGGCCAATGACAGCTACAAAGTGTGGTAAAAGAGGCATCCCTTGTGATTCTGAACCTCCAAAAGACCAGACCAAAGGGACTCAGACAGGACACCTGAGAGTCGGCAAAAACAGGAAAAGCATAGGCTGAAAATGGGGCTCTGACCATCTGGGAATTCCCCTGCAGGTGTAGCCCTGAGCACCCATTCCTCCTGCAGGTAGAAAGTAAACAAACTTGAAAGACCTGCTCTCAGGACAAATATGAAAACAGGTGATCTTGGAACAGAAGGGATTAAGCACTGTGTATCCAAAACCAAATTCATGCCATCATTCAAACACTTAATTCTTTCAACTCTTTTACTCCAATAGAAATTAGGACAGAAGGAAAAAAAAAAAGATAAGGAGGCTTTTTCCACCCCTATTCAGTTGGATGCTGTTGACTGAAAACAGCATGTTGACCTTGGTAAGAATCTTTATTTTGACTGCCTTAGTCAGAGATCTCAGATGTGAACTTCTGCCTCCAAACAAACAAGGTGTCCCACAGGATTGTATTTCATATTTGTTGCAGAAACTATAGGGAAAGAAAAATTATATTCCCTCTACCTTTTTAGGTGCTTGGTTGGAAATCTGTGACAAAACGATTAGCAAGAGACAAGCCTGTACATTAATTTTGTGGAAGTTTTCCATGACACAGGAGAATCCTTAAGAAAACAAAGACCTGGAAAGTCATAAGCATAATTGTCTTTACGCTAGGTTTGAGGAAGAGGAAAAAGTTGTACAAAAATGTGGCAGGTACAAAGGGATGCTACTGGGTAAGAACTCAGGCTCATGAACACTGTTAGCTATGACTCCTCTGCATCCCCCATCTCCCAGGTAATGGTTCCACTTTCCTCTGGGTATAGCAAGGTCAGAAAGTCCTTCTTGTGCCTGCCTTTCTCAGTTCAATACAAGGAACCAGGTTTGAGGATAGCATGCTCTCAACCCCATCATGTTGAAAGAATGAATTTTTAGTGAGAGAGGTATGGTTGCATCTCATGCTAAATTACAAATAAGAATAGAATACTGGGTAAAAGTACTGTATTTATTATGATCATGTATTGCCTTATACAACCGATTTAAATATTTCAAAATGTTGTCATTATCATAATTGAAAGAATTATGACTTGGTGAACTAGAATATGGCCAAAAAAATTCTATCTCTTTCAGAAGTCAGTGATAGATGGAAAGTTCCTCAAATACTGCACTTTGATCTTCTTACTTTTAAGTAATGTATTAAAACTGCTCTTGATTTTATCAACACTGCCCTCCTCTTTATGACTATTGCATAATTTGTCCCAGTAAGAATTTACTGAGGTTTTTGTTGGTCCTATTAAAAATGTAACTACGTACCTTCCATCTTATGCTCAAGCACTGACTAAAACCTCTGATTCTAAAGCACTTCTAATTGTAAGCTTTCATATCTTTCATTAGTAGGCTAAATTTGACAGTTCATAACCCTGTTGTGTAGAGTTAGTGACCATTTTCCAGAAGAATGTTGTCATATTTCATTTATTCATAAATTTCTGTTTTATTTTTATCTTTAAAGAATTTTAAGTATTTTCACAGAAATAAATTCTTGAAGACGTAGGTGTGTTTAACCTAATTTAAACATTATATCATATATACATGTATCAAAACATCAAAAGGGATGGGTGCCAGTGTAATCCTAGCTACTCAAGAGGCAGAGATCAAGAGGATCATGATTGAGGCCAGCCCGGGCAAATAGTTCACAACACCCTGTCTCAAAAATTTCCAACACAAAGAAGGGTTCGAGTGGTAGAATGCCAGCCTAGCAAGCATGTAGTTCTGAATTCAAACCCCAGCTTTTCACTTTAATGGGACACTTAATCTTGGCCTTCTGAACACAGGTAAACAATTTGAGGTCCTTCAGGAGTTGTGCTGTTCTCAGTGTCTCCTTTTCTACCTGTGCCCGTTTATTCTGTTCAGACACAACAGAATGAAGAGCAGTGGTATAGTGACCTTCAATGCCATTTACCTGAACAGGCACCTCACAAGCTTGGAAAAGGCCTGACCACTGATATATTCAAGCATCGCACCTGCCACAACAGCAGGGACATTGCCATCTTTTTCCTGGACACTCTAGGCCATATATTTTAAATAAGGTCTCTCAGTTTTGCCAGGACAGCCTGGACTATATTCATCCTATTTATAATTCCCAGGTAGCTTGGATTACAGACATAAACTACCAAACCAAACTTATTGATAGAGATGAAGTCTCATTAATATTTTGCCAAGGCTGGCCTTGAACCATGATGCTCACAATCTTTGCCTCCTGAGTAGCTGGTAATGCAGACATGAGCCACCACACCAGGCCTTATGCTCAATATATGCTTTATGTAAGCTTTAAAATATAAATTAAAAAAAATAAAAATCCACGTTCTTAAAACATGAAGATACATCCTGAATATAGATGCACGTTGAGATCTTCGAATATTACTTCCAAATCATCTTTCTAGATCTGATTATAGGCTCTCTCTTGAAATATACGTTCATAAATTCATTTTACTTATGTATTCCTAAACATTGGATTAAAAGCATTGTGCTTTCAATGACTCACTTTTCCACTCCTTTCCTTTTTAAGATCTTATCTCCACCTCATATTTTATAAATGAGAGATTAATCTGGCATATTTCCTGACCACCTTCAGCAACACTAAGTCATATTTAAAGCTTGTTAACATACACGCATCATCAGTTCTCAGCTTAAATATCACATATTACAATTTTTAAATTTGTATATCTTAGGAGGTCCCTCTTTTTATTACTTTTTTCTTTTTCTAAATTTTTCCATGTTCTTAAAATTGCCTAAACATAATGTGAAGATTTCAATTTTCACATCTGAGCCATAATCTAAGTGAAAGTATATTATGACTATGGGAACATGAGGATGGGAGCATGCAGTGATGTCATAACACAGCAGAGACAGGAGTCAGCCAGAATTGACTTTGAATCTTGCACACTCACAGCTTTGTGACAGCACTCACAAACACTCACAGTGTATGTGATAGTATTCAAGTTACACATATAGTTAATAATTAAATAATTTTATCAGCTGCACAATACTTACAACAATGGGAATGAGTATCTGTTGGAAAGATTGATGTGAAGTTTAATATTAATGGAATGCTAACAATGACATTATCTTTATTGTAAGAAATATAAATATTTTATACAACTTTTTCCTTATAACAACTGGATGAGGTAAACAGCAATGATTTCTAGTTTACAGATGACAAAACTGAAGCAAAGAGAGGTAAATAACTGCCCAGGGTGACACACTCAGTGAGTGACAAGGAAAATTCTAAACCAGAGACCCTGGATTATCACATTGTCTTGGATTAAAGAGGAACACATATATCAGGGCAAGACTTCTCACTGCATTACACACTTTTCATTCTTTGGTAGGTAAAGTTATTTAAATTATTCATGAATAACAGCAATCATTAAATTAAATTCAACATCATCAGAATGTAAGTTCTATAATAAGAATTTATATTAACTGTCTAAAATGACTTTAATACTACACTTCTAATACAATTGAATTAGCTTTTCTGTCTATATATATATATATATATACATAAAATATCCATAGTATATCTATCCATATCCATATATGTATAGTATTCCCCACATATATATAGCATATATATATATATATATATATACATGTTTCCAATACAATGACAGAATAGATGCATTTCAACTTAAAATTCTAATTTAAAATGGCAGAATTTTAACTGGAAAGCTATATTTTTGTGGAGGAAAAAATGCAAAAATTAAAAGAGAGAAACTTAGCAAGTGTAAGAAGGGGTCAATTTTATGCAGAAATTCTCTCACATAATTCCATCACTGTGTCCTCCCACATTTCCCTTTCATTTCTACTAAACATTAATTGGCATTTAACTTTATTGAGAAACTGAAATAATTGGAAAAATGCATCTATGCAACAACACCACCATAGAAAATCAAAGAATCTCATTGTTCTTGTTTGGGTGTATATCTTTGTTTTCATATGCTTATGACATTACATACCTATCTCTCAAAACCATATCCACTTCCCACTTCCTTGATTTATTCAAGTACAAAAATTTTAATAAAAACCAAAGACCATTGGTTTGCATATGAACCATTTAAGGTAGTAAGTGTCCTCAAGAATAACCTGCAGGAGCTTCTGCTTCAGTTACAGGATTGCATGCAAAGCCCACTGTCTACAATTTCATCATTTGAAAACCTTAGAGTACTGGTTTCAAAATGTATTCTTTTATAATTTTTTATGATTTTATTATCAACACTAATGAGTGTATCAGTAAATGAACATCTCAGTTTTTGTGGACTCTACAGAAATGGTCATTTTATCTGTTCTGATTTATCTATCCAGAAATTCCATGGTGGTGCCTGAAGTCTTATTATTACTCACAACTGCTCCCTTTTCATAATGTAATCCTAGTGTCTTCCCTTTCAGTCAGAGTCATTTATCACACTAAAACATTCTTCTATGTTACTTTTTGAAAATTACTTGACCTCAAATACTCAACTCTGGTCTCAAAATTAACCCTTGCCTTCATTCTTTTTACATAAATCTTTATGCATTCTTAGTAATTGTCATCATTCTCTTAAAAATGTTCAAGAAAAATAAAACCATCTTAATGCCAAAATAGATAAATAAATAAGAACAGACTTACTGACTCAATCACCTTTAACTAGTTTTCTTTTCATCCTCCCTTTCTTACTCATTTGCCTTTTATTTTTTTAGCAATCTATGAGTACAATCTTTCTTGTGGAAATGATTTTGACATTTTCCCCCTTTTCTATATGTTTTATTTACTGAAAAAAAGGAAAAGCCAACTCTGATAAGATAACTCTCCTCCTACTCCCCTTTTTCATTGATAAAGATAAATATATTTAGAGAAAAATGTGTAGCTGTGTCAACTGAAAACAGAGCAGCAATCTGGTGCTGTCTGCAACCTTACTGTTTAGTTACATTATTCACGTTCCCCCAAATTTCCACACATTATAATCCTCTTCTCAAACACCTTGTGCCACCAAGAAACAATGAAGAGAAACTTCTTAACACGTTTGCATTTTATGTTACCATTTTTGTGTATAAAACTTCATTAGATTTATGCCTCCCATCCCAAATCGTATTTTTTGCTCTACTCATTTATTTCCATCAACATTTATGCATATAATGATAATTTCTATTTTAAAATATGAAAAATTTTAAAACAGAGAAAGAAAAAGTGTTTTTTTTTCTACATTATTGTGACTGATACAGTCTTGTTTCTGGAATTTACCTGAAAATCAGCCTTAAATATATTCACATTCACTAAATGGCACTATTAAAGGTCACCTATAATTGTAATCTTACTAAAATAAAAGGACAATCATGAAAAATCTCACTGAACCAAACAAAATTATCACAGTTGATCACTTCCAGGTATCTCTACAGAAAGACTTATCAATCATGATGCATAAAAAGAAAACTGATTCCATTCAAAATATCATGTAGTCTTCCCATTCAGACTTGACAATTTTATTTGTCTACTTAGTAACACCAAAATGGAGTTATCTTTAACACTTAAACTTTCTTTTACAAAATACAATAGCACTTTCTTTAAACCTGTGAATATGTTTTCATTCTGTTTTTGTGGTGTCATCATTGTATGTGTGTACATGTACATGTGAGTTAGAATACTGACAACCGACCACCATTTCCACTTATATTTTCTATTTTCAACAAAGTAATATGTTTTCTTAACAGATATCAAGTCATCTTAATTAATTCTCTGTAACTATTGAATTGTTTCTCTTTTCAGTGAAAATTAAATACATATTCCTTATTTAGTCTTACTTTCTGCTCCTGCTACTTAACTAAACTCTTGTTCAACTACATCTTTCTCTTTTTGCTTGCTCCAGAAAAACTGACATCCTTGTTATGTCACAATATGTGAAACACATTCTTGAGTTATGCCATTTTATACTTGTTTCATCTCTCTGGAATGCTCTTTCCGTAGATATGTGCATAACCTACTCTCTTATTTTCTTCAGGTTCTTCACTTCATTAGAACACAAATTTTCATGATTCCTTTCTACATGTCTGTCAGTTGTTGCTTTAAGCTTCAAACCATTATTAGTTGTGTGATCTGTGAAAAGGGACAGTTTGTTAATAGACATACTGGAGAGATGTATCAAGAGGAAAGAGTTTGGCTTCCTAGTTCTGGGATGCTTTGAGACCCAATGCCTTGTGCTGGTGAATTTTGTGTTTGTTTTGGACTATGCAGAAGCATATCCTTCTACACTGCACACCTCATCTCTACAACACCAGCAAGGTCACCTGCCATACCCAGCAAATAGTAACTTTCCCCAGAACTCTGCTAAAGTGATTCTTGAGTACAGTGCCTCTTGTTAGATGTCTCTGAATGAAAAATTTGCTCAAGACCTTGAGGACAGACTTCAAGCAAATTCCACTGGTGTGGCTCCATAGTGACTTCTTTGCCATGAGACAAACCATGCACATGCCCTTTCCAGCAAGGACTGGATCTCACTCAGTCTTGGAAGGTAGCGGGACTCTTCACTGTGTGCTCCATCGCAGCCCTAGGCTGCTCTTGACCTCTCCAATTCCTTATGCTACTAGCATTTCATTTACTCTATGACCCAATTCTCTTTCATAGCTAATTATTTTTGTTCTATTTTCCCTATAAAATTAGTGTTATTTCTGTCTCTTAATCAGAACTTTTTGACTACATTATATAAAATATCAACCTCAGCCCATCTGACTATTTTTATCCAATTTTCCCTATTGTGTTTTTCTCCAAAACAGGTAGCATAAAATGACTAGACTCTATTTACCCATTATTATCTACCTTGCCTAATCCATAATATAAAGCCAATGATGTATAGGGACTTTATTGCTTTAGTTCCTACATCTATTCTGCCAAGAATAGTGGCTGGTATTTAAGAGGTCTTCAAGACATTTTTTGAAAATGGATGAATGAATATTGTGCAATAAAAATACTTGGAAAAGTATGTCACTCAGGCACATCATAACCCCATTTTGATAGATATAAATGTTTTGGGTAATTGCAAAAGTATTTTAATGTTCATAAAATATATTGTCATTAAATATGTTTTATGGACTGCTAAGACTTTTCTTAGTTTATGGCAAGGTGATTATTGTGAAATGAGAATAATTTTCTATCAGAGTGAGTGAGCATCATTTATTAGTAGAGGTCAATAATGACTGAACAAAATGAATAACTTCATGGAAGCAAATTTATTCTTTAGAATATTTTGAGATGCCAACTTTTATTTTTTCAAGTTAAAAATTAGACTATAAATTTGTAAAATTCTAACTTTTTTGAAGTATTGGTGCCTGTTTTCATTACAATAAAGATCTAACAGAAAAACTTAACGGTCATCACAACATCAAATCAGATTTCTATATTAATAAAAATCTTAGAAAATTTAGGCATAGTGAGATTTTCAAGTAAGAAGGCAGACAGATTTAATTGGGAATTTCAAATTGTTGGTGATTGGAACTGGTCAGAAAGATAACAGAATTATATAAAAGAGATCACATAAACAGTTGAGTGTACATAAATTAAAATTCAGTTAAGTCTTTTAAATTTTTAATTGCATCCAATTTTTTAGAAAAGACATTTTTCATCTTGCTAGTTTGCTTATATCATGTCAAAGCAGCTGAGGTTTTGAAAACCCTAGATTTTATGTTTTAGGATCTATTTTCCATTTGACACTACAGTTGTAAATTGAGGACTGAGTTGTTTTGTGGATTTATACATCTAAGTATAGCACTGATGAGCTGAATCATACCACAAGAATACATAAATGTGTGTTTATTTCTGACACTTCTGCTTCATAGAGTTTAAGTCTGACATTTAAAATCAAATTAACTTCTAAAGCTTCAAAGGCAGATCAACATTCATTTCATTGTTGAAGCTACATCAGTAGTAACTGAAGAAGAAAATGGCAACACAGATGTCAAGGTCCCCTGAACAATAAGGATTCAGCAGACTAGTTAGTGGAAACAGACTATCAGGTCATAACTTTAATAATTCACACTCATTTGGTGTTAATTAGTCTTTGGCAGTTTGGATGACCTCTGTGAAGCACTCAATAAATATTTCCATCATGTCAGGTCATTGAATAGAGCCTCTTAATAACACACCACTGCATGTTTTCCTAGAAAAAAACCTACAACTTACTACAGAATGTACACGTAAAAGCTCAATTCATCTCTGGTTTTGGTGTTTGTAGGCTTTAGCCAAAATTCTCAAGTTCTCCTTTCTCTAAATAAATCAAGATATTTATCAATGAAATTTATATTTCAATATCTTTTGTCTTTCTCTTTTCTAGTCTTTTTGTAGTATTGTGGATTGAACCAAAAGCCTTTCATATGCTAGGCAAGTGTTTGACCATTGAGCTGCACCTTGATAAATTGTGTTCCCAGTATGTCCATTTGGTAATCTTATCTGTTCATTTTATCTCATACAAAATTATATTATCATATAATATTGCTATTTTATCATATCAGCATTGATATTAACATTATATAATTGATATTAAATATACCTGGGTTTTACTCTGTGCAGAATAGGTGTTTTTCATCATAATATTTTCATCATTATATTGGAATGGTGATATCATTTTCAGGCATTTTTAAAAGCCCGTACATTTATAATTACAGTCCTTCCCAAGCCCATGTTCAATTTAATGGTAAAATCCTTCCCAAGGACTGAACTTTGTGCAAAGAATAAAATAATCAAAGCAAAGAAAAATTACACAAATAAGAGAGAACCTCAGAAAAATAACTTGCCAAGAATATTACTTTAACTAAACTTCCTTTTAGGTACTTTTTAATATTTCCTTCAAACAAACCTGTAAGGAAATTTTCTGAAGTTATTCTAAGCTGTATAGAAAAAGTAAAAATACTGTCTCTAAGTCCATTAAAATACGTATGTGCTTCTAGATTAGCTCTATACTCTCTGAATAGATGCTTTAATTATGTAGCTGTATGGTTTTTCAGTTTTACCTCCACATGCAGCTTGGGTCTTCAAGACAACTGCCTGCTGATTTTTTTTTCACAATATATCTTGCTTTATTTAATTTGTTTCCACAGATATGAAGTGCAAAAGAAAGAACATTTTATAAGGATATAGGTATTTCTATGAATATCTAAGAAACAGCAATGGAAGAAAGAACACGTCTTTGGCAAAATATTAAGGTCGAGTCCTTTACTGCTTATGTGAGCATTCACATGATTTTATCTAGTCTATGATGTCTGTCACTCTCTTTTCTATGTTAAAACATTACATACATCTCTGCCTGTCTCTTATAATAATGCCTGTATCACTGTATTGAAAAATTGTCACTATCATTTTAACTAAAAAAAACCACATATCAAATTTTGTTTCTTTTCACATGCATGAGTATATTTTGTTGAGACAGTTCTTCTCACAATATATGTCAAGTGACCATTTGTCAATATATATATATAAAACTGCCTTTCTATTTATATATGTGTATTAGGAAATTTTCTATGAAAACTTTTTCATCTAAGTTTGTTTGAGAGATTTTGTTTTATTTTGATCCATTCTTAATTACACAGAAAAATATGTAAATGATAAATAAGTAAATTCATAGAATATCTGAGAAATAAGGAAGTCAGAGTCACACAAATTTGTGATGCCTAGAAAATACATTTACAACATTTGTAAATGACACTCAAAAGTGTGTAGGGAATATAAATCAATTGAGTTAGAAATATTTCTACTTAAGTATTTCATAAAGGATGCTTTAAATGCATATAGGTAACTTTTCTCTACCAGCTTATGTTAGGATGATTAGAATTACATAATAAATAACAACTGAACAGTGATTACAAAGTCCATAAAGGTATCAGATGTGTTGGAAATATACAAAATCTGCATCCTAATGCTACTTGGGACTTGGTTCTACAATTTATGCAACTATAAAATAAAACAGTAAAAATAGAAAATTTTTTTAATAAAGATGTGAATACTTTTTATGACCAATTTAAATAATAGCAGTTTGGTGGCAAGAGACAATTCTATTTAACTAAACTGTCAAAGTGATTTTGTAAAGGAAGAAAAATAAGGATTGGAACTTGGAAAAGATCAACTAAAAAAGACAACCCAGAAGAGGTGAACAAGGATGTAGTCATCCAGTCTTCACAGGCTATACATCTGTGAGAAACATAACTGCATTCAATTATAAAAATATTTCAAACACTGGAGAGGGTAAATATTCATTTAGGAAACTATACTATTAATTTAAGATAAAAGCTCATCTCCATGCCTCAAAATACAAGGAGTGAAGGAATGTATTTCAGGAATCTTCTTAAACCCTGGAAATTTGATATACTGTGTCTTTTCTTGTTTAAAACTTAGAGTGAAATATAACACTGTGGTTCTGGTACTTATTTAATGCAAAGTGAATAAGTGAGGTCTTTGACTCTTTTGAGGGGTTCATAATTACAATATGCTAGTGCTAATAACGGTAATCACCCTCAAATAATGACAATGACAAGGAGAAGGAAGGCAGGAGAATGAAAAGATGTTAAAGAACAAGTCCTTTGAAGGAAAAGCTAAAAAAAGGAGAACTATCATGAAACTACATATAGTACACCCTGCTATAAATATACTTGGAAAATTATTTGAAATCTTTAAAAACCTTATAAAAATTCAACAAGTGTTTTATATTTTCAATTAAAAAAATAAAGAAAGCTTTTTAAAATAATTTGGATGAGTTAAAATTACTGAAACAACACATGACTCCACAGGTCCTACCCTACCAATCACCCTGCCCATTTTTTTATCGAATATAATATATTTAGACAGAAAAAGAACCTTAAGTAATTTTCTCTGCTCACCTAAATTTAAAGCAAATGGAATCAGCAGAAATAAAAGAACAAACCAATTAATGCTGTCTTTTATGCAACACAAATATAAAACTTTATAACACATTTGAACAAAACAAAGGTCTAAATTATGAATATGTATTATGGTTGTGATAAATACTGGGTTTTGGTGGAAAAAAATTCAAGGAGTAGACATGCGACAAATACTAGTTTTTAGATTTAGCAGCAAAGTAAAATTTCTCTTGCTAGAAAGAACAATTAATTTTGGGAGGACTGATGAAAGCATTTATTCCCAAATATTGAGATTCCCACAAATTAAAATGTGGAAAAATGTGTCTACATATAATAGGAAAATAGCAAACAAGCATTAATGGGATAAAGCTTTATTATCCACTTGGAGGAAAGTAACATTTAACACAGACAGCATACTTAATCCAAATTTCAATGAATAATAATGAGCTTTTGAGATTCTCATTATAATAGTTTTCTCTCTTCCTGGTTCATTGATGTATTAATAACCTACTAAGGAATACTTCTTCTTTTTATAACATTCTGGCTTATGTTTGTAAATATGTGAGAGAATACGAGAGAGAAATTGAATGATTGGCTCAACAAAAGTGAATAGCATTACCAAATATTTGTCTTTCATTTTGAAGTAAATCATAAATATAACGTGATTATTAAAAACTAGGAATAGTAGGTAGTACATACCCCCTAAAGAAAATTGCTAAATCTCTCTTACTGCTAATCATTTTGATGTCAGACAAATTATAGCCCACAGATTTACATTATTTGAAAGAAAGAATTATGGTTACAAACATTACAAATATATGAACTAAACAAATTTGTAACTCACAACATTCTAACATAATGATAAAATCCTTCTACTAAAAGTGCTTTGAGTTATATAATTAGGATATGACATTAAATTTCTTTAAATTTAACACTAAATCCCAATGTTTTAATTCTGGTAGGCTAAGAATGTGGTCATTTAATTTTTGTAAACTCGCTGCCACTTACTGCAGCTAATTTTCACCCTTCTTCAAAGTTTCTGAAATAAACACTAATGTATGGCATGAATAAGAATATGAAGAATCAGCAATTAAATTTCAAGTGCATAAAATTCCTTATATAGTGATTTAGGAAAACATCCTTCCCTTATATGGAAGTTATAAATGTAAACCCTATTATGACTGTGCTTTTATTACAGAAAATCTTGTATACACTAAGATAGATAAAAATATATCCAGTTATTCCATTTTTCTTCAAACACAGATCACTACTTGATGTTCTATGACATATATCTTTTCTAATGTCTACATCAATAGGTGTTTATATAAAATTAAATTTGATATGTAATTTGTTTCTTGTAATCATGATTATAAACCAAACCATAGCAAGAGCTATTTCCTAATTTTTTATAAAATTTGGATTCTGCTTAGGATTAATTTATAAAGGTATAAATTATGTATCAGTGCATTGAAAGAAATATTTTACATTTATTTATATTATATAAAATTTGTTTGAATGTCTTCAGTGTGATATAGAAAATACAGTTATTTTTCTTGGCAAATTAAATATTAAATTTCAGACTACTCTTTATAATGGGCATATTGGTAAAATGCAGTGACCTTTACATGTGATATCTTTTCTTCTTATAAGATATTTACAATACAAATAAAAATAAATAAACAATAAACTCTCTCATTTCTATTCTTATTGAGTATAATAGCAATTATGATGAATCTAGGAAGTATGTTACTGTCTTTTCCTTATGTTTCACATAATAGCCTTTTCAATGCCTATTTTCATCATGATAAATAACTAGCAATTACAAATACTTAAAATAGCAGTTATAGACTCTGACACAAATAAAAGGAAGCAGACACAGGAGACAGTACAGAAAAAAACAGAGAAGAGGCAAAATAGCTTTGAATCATTCAGCTTCAAATGGCATTAACGAATCCTAGCAAGTCACAGTGGTAGGATGCCAACAATCAAGACACATCATGGAGACACACAGGAGCTAGATTCACATTCATAACTCATTATGTCCAGAGTGAACCTGACCTCAGACGCTTGCTTTTTACTGCCCACTGAAATGGCATAAACGATCATTTTAAATTTAGTATCTTTAGCTGAAGAAGAGGGATTATTGGAACATTTAACTAGACAATATAAAAATATTCTCTAATCATGTCAGATTGCAGGTTCCATTCTTCTTCTTTTGGTTATTGGCTAAATAATGAAAGTATTGTTTTGGTCAAATAGAGGGCAAGCTTTTCTCAAACATCAGAATATAATTCCTTCCATCACTGTGAGTGATTCAGTAAGATCAAGAGCCTAATCCTGGAATGACAAATTATCAGAGATTCCACGAACTTGTTGATTAGGTTCAATGAGCCAGCTAGGCAATGTGCCTCACACACCAATCTCTCTGGACTACACCTTCATTCCTCCTTATTCCTTATTATTTTACGAAGATTCTCATTGTAAAAATCAATACCCAAGAAAGCCTTCTTTTAAATATTTCTCTATGATAATACTACATTTCACAGGACCCCATGGTTTTACTTTGTATAGAGTAGTGATTTAAAATGTTGTAATTATGTGTTCAATATTTTCTGTCACTGTATTATAAGCCTCAGGACAGCAGTCATTTTGGCTCTTTTGCTGAGCACTATATCCCCAGCTTTTTAGATTTAATACATACTGTTTAGAAAATACTTGTTGAATGAATGAGCAAGTGAATAAGAGCTAAATAAATGTATTTAATGACTGGTTTTATATGTAGCATGTAGCTAAATGTTATATGAGCTGTCCATTGTCATGATAGCAGTACTCAATCAATTCAAACTCAGCAGCTCAAAACCACAATTATTTTTATTAGGGATCTGAGGGTCAGTTGGTCTGCTTCAAACTACGGCAACATCTGTGATGATTTTACTTCTTATGCACACTGATTGATTCTTCTGCAGAATATGAAACCCAGACTGCAGGGATGGAAGCTGTTTAGGACACTTTTCGCAACATGTCCTAAATGCATGAGACCAACCTCCATTTGAATAAACATGTATAAAACTACTGCTTACTGCACGACAATTAGCATCCATTGTCCACAGCAAGACATATAGCCAAGTCAAACCCAAAGGGGGAGAAACATATGTCATTGTTTATAGAATAAACTGGAAAGTCACATGGTGAAAAATGTGTAGCTGTGGGGGGAGTTCAAGAATTTGAGCAAAATTTTGATCTATTACCATATATATATTCAATATTACCTTTATATTATTCAGTGTCTTGGTTACCACTGTAGCTCACATAATAACATTCGTTGTATTTAATTTAAGCAGAAAGAGATTTACAGAAATTATTGAGAAACTTTAAGATTGCTGGAAAATCCAGAGACTCAAGCATAGATACTATACAGTTTAGAGCCACATGACCTTATGTTTCATAAGGTCCCACTGACAATGCTACTTACCACTGAACACCTATGATGAAAAGTGACCTAAGAAAAAAATCTTTATTTCAGCTGTCACAAAAGAACTGTCCAGCATCATACAGTTGTTCACTTGAGTCAAGATCACCACCTGTCCCTGTTCACTCTGCAGTAGCAGTCTCTTGCTGATGATCCTGCCTAGCACAATACAGATCACAGGCAAGTGGTCTAAGAAATGCAACTTTCAATTTACTCTTCTCTAGGAAGCAGCTGTGGATATCAATAAGCAAATCTGTGTTTTATGCCATAGAGTCAGTTAAATTCTCCCTTTCTAGTATCCACTTGAGACTAACCCTTGTAAGTTTCACTTGTATAGTCTACTAAGGAATCAAAGACATATTTAATGTTGTTAATGACTTTGCATAGGGCTTTCATGAACTTAAGGTGCAATTGAAATGTGTCCTTATTGACAGCAAAAGGTTTTTATAAGACTAATAAATACTTTCACACTAAGAAAGGTGTAGGCACTGAAGAAGATGGAGACAGGAGTCAATCAGAATTGGAAAGGGAAGGAGAAAGAGCTGCAAAAGTGATGACAGTATCACTTTTTAGTTCAGAACCTTAGACCATAGAGAGACAATGACTCTGGGGTGTTGTTTGAATGCTTCAAAGCCACGTTGGAATTAGACTCCTCTAATGCTGGAAACTGTGTGTGAAGAATTTCACAACAGCATCCACACCCTATACCTGACACAAATATGGTTGTGGTGAAGCTGAGGGTTGTACTTCACTCAGTACGTGTCACCCTCAACAGCCCACTACCATCCATTAGGGGAACTCCAACCAGGACCCTTTTGGCACTGTCCGACCTGTCTCAGCTTTCAAAATATTTATAATGTACATATAATAAAAATGCTTTATGAGGTGTATTTGAAGGTATAGAAAAGCAGTTTCACAAATTGTATGGGATATGGGTAGGGGAGTGAAAGTAGCAGAAATTTAGTAAAAATATCCTTGAGCACATTGGTAGTATATTAGTGAGCATTGCTGCCTTCCAAAAATCCTTATTTGTAATACAAGAGATCTAGGAAATCAAAGTTTAATTTTTATGTTTTCTGGATGTGAGATTGAATTTAAATTTATTTTATATTTAACAGTCTACTTACAAAAATTAAAGAGAGGATTTCTCACTTTTACTTTTTTATCTCTAGCTATAATTGACAAAATTTAGATATATTTAAAATGTACATCATGATGTTTTGATAAGCCTATACATTTTGAAATGATTACCACAAGCAAGCCAATAATATTTTCATCATATCAATATGACTGGTGCACTTTCATATAACTTCTTATCGGCTTTCTCCATTGTCTCAGTCTTTTCTGCATCCTTTCCAATTATGTCAGTACTAGGGTTTGAACTCAGAGCTTCATGCTTGCTGGTCAGATGCTCTACCGCTTAAGTCATTCCACCAGCCCATTACTGTGTTTTACACTTTCTTCTTTCTTCTATTGGCTCCTGGCGGTTGGTTTTCCTTGATAGATGTTTCCCTATTGTCTGTACTCTCTCCCTAGATAATTTCATCCATATAGAAGAGTATTACTGTCATTTTCATTCTAAATTTAAACTTATCTATATCAAAATATATTTTTCTGTACTGAGCATACAGCTTAGTGGTAGAGTGGAGTACTTTCCAAGAATATGAAGGAACCTTGGTTTGATCCCCAGTAACACATGGACACACACACACATACACACATGCACACACAATACGTGCATATAAATACTTCTCTTTCATAATGATCTAGAATGTACCATAGAACCATGTGTGCCTCATAGTGTTCAAAAGGTGTCCATTTTGTGTATGTTCATACAACTCATTCTGTATATTTTCAGTAGCATACTCTACTAGCACAATGAATGCAATGCAGGTTTCTTGTAAATAATTCCCATTTAGTGAGTAGTTCCACTTTCTATTTGTTTACCTTGTTCAGGAGCCTGTGACTTACCGAATTCTTTTCTCTTATTTACTAGACCTTGTCACCCTTTCTTATTACTGATGCATCATCTTAGGTTGATATTTCTCTGTCTAGACTACTGTTGACATTGTTTAAGCAAGTTTTTATCCTTCAGTCCACATGATTGTTCACCATATCATCTCTCCTTCCTTATGTAAAACTTTTTGTGGTGCAATCCACCCTTCACACTGCTATCAAGGTTATCTTTTTGAAATATAATTTTAATATGTCATTATTGCAGCCCTAATTTTTCAATAGCTCCCTAGATCTCTCTAGGATGTTTTCTAGATTCAGTATAAGCTTTTATTCCGTCTTTCTCCCACACATATGCCAATTATCACACACATGTACACTTTGCTCCAGAAGCACTGAACTCCTTTAGTTACTCCACATATTTGCAGACACTTCCATCTGCTTGGTTAACTTGGTCATTAAATGTGAAGAACTCCATCTGTGAAAATCTCTCTTGATTCTTCCATGTAGAATTAGACACACATTTACCTATGCAATCATATTTTCCTGTGCCTACATCCATAATTGACTTTTAAAGTCTACTAATCTTGTTATTTTTCTATCCTATGAAGACAATATTTCAGTTTGAATACAAGAACCATATCCTTTTTCTATTTCTCTTTGTTTTCTAGAACATAGCAAAATATCTGGAAGACACAAAGCCTTCAAATAAGTTTAAAAAGTAATGAAATGTATCAAAGATGATATGAATTACTACAGTTCACATTTACTCTTAACATATGTTTATAAATATTGTAGCAACTTTGTAAGAAATAGTAACTTTATGAGGAGAGCTTAATTTTTTGAATGGATAAATCTTAAGCACCATGGCCTAAAATGCATATATGATACCAAGCTTATGTACTCATGTGGACCTGTCTAGCAAGGACAATTACTTTATTTCTGCTCAGATAACTGTTCTCAATCCATTGGAAGAATAAAGGGTAGTTTATTTTAATAATTCACATAGTATAAAGTCTGGCACATTATAAATTCATGAGACAACCACATGAATGTTATATATTTCTTTTACAAACAAACTCAATATAATGTTGTGAATAACCCCTATTTTAATGAATAGATCTATATGACAAGCACGAAAATCATTTGTTTTGCTAGTATGAATCCTATAAAGGTATTCAGGAATTTCTCAATGACAATACTCAACTTTCATTGTACATATTTTTAATATTCAAGATTTATAGCAAACCATTTCCTTGTTAAAGATGACCAATCAAACATGCTTGGATTTAAGTGAAAATTAATATTTTCTAATAATTTCACTCACTCTACTACATTTTTCTAAAATAATACATTTATGTTAAATTGAAATAAGTCACGTAATATAATAGCAACTTTATATCATACCAATTTTGCATTGGGAATTATCTAATCTACTTTCTCCTCCTTGTGGAGGAGTACCTTGTGGGAATTCTTAGAGTAGTTGATAGCTAAGGAAGTAGGGACTTATTTCTTCTTTAGCAAGACATTGAAATAGCTCTTTCATTTTTTGAGTAGTGCTGAGATTTGAACTCAGGGCCTCATACTTGCTTGGCAGGTGCACTTACCACTTAAGTCTTCCACCGGCCCAGGTCTTTCGTTTTTATTAAAATCTGTTTTAGATATTGTCCTCCTACGCACACATATGATATTGTATAAATAAGAAAGTGAGGATAAGAAAAAAAATGAAAACACAAGCTAGTAATTCAATAGGCTTTATAGTATTATGAGGATATCAAGCCAAAAATATTGGATAGTTTGTTCAAAATGAGGTAGAAAATCAAAGCTTAGATTAAAATAATGAAGTTTCTACACAGTTCATTGCTTTTCAGGAATTTTTTTTTCTGAAAAATGTGCTATGAGCTTTAAACTTCTGCCCTTCTTTGAGTAAAGTCGTCCCTATAGTTTTTGAGTTTAGATACAAGTTTAATGATGTCAATAGCAATGAAAGGTCAAGGTCTTGCCCTAGCTGCAAGTTAACAGGTTGCCCTGCCACAGTTCTATAGGTGCTGTCTTAGGAGACCAGAGTCTGGGGCCAGAGCAATGGAGAGTTTGTTACTCACAGCTAGCGTGGTAATGTACCAGAGTTCTTGCTGGTCCTACAAGCCAAAATTATCAGTGTGATGTTGGAAAGGTAAACCAGTTTAAGGAATGGGATGAATTACAAGACAGGACCTCTGAGTTTACTGACCTGAATCTTTTATGGTGGGTTCACCTGACCTTTGTTCTAATCTTTGCTATGTTGTTTAAGCAGCACACTTGCCCTTTGCTCTGGAGGGAGAGATGATCTCCACAAAAGAGGTTTGTGATACAGGCATTTTTTTCAAAAGCAATCTGTAAAAATAGCACTCATTTCCTCAGCTCTAAAGACAAGAAGCTATTCCAGACACCCAGGAAGACTTGCCTCACTACAAATGGTTTCAGTTTTATAGACAATAATGACATTCACTTCTATTACCATATTTTAGATGGGTTTGCTGCTATGCTTTCATATTCCCTAATCTTTGTTTTTACAATGTTTAATCTTTCTTTAACCATATTCAGTCTTTTTTCATCTTAGACATTGCAATTTTCATCTGTAGAGGCTACAACATTTGGTTTGCACTGCATCATATCTTATTTCCACTTACCTCTGAACACATGTGATATAGGTGAAATTTTTAAAATATCTGTGTGTACAACTTTCAACACCATATTTGTTCTCTGACATGGTTGATTTTACATAGTTGAGTGTTTGGTGTATTTATTTTTATAAATACTCTCATGCTTCATATTGGGATTTATTTAAATGTCTTGGAAATCTTTGAATCCTTTTGGTTTTCGTTCTTGGATTTGTAATTTGGGAAGTCTACAGTATTCTGTTTAAGACTATTTATTCCCTACTATTGAAATAATTCCCTCTGAGCACAACACCTAACATTTTCTAAAGTTTGAGATTTTCTAGTTTGAATTGTGAGAACATGTACTATTTCTGGCTCTGAACAAATGAGGTGCCTTGTTACACCAGGTCCTTACACCCATGCACTAACCAGCTCTTAGCTGAATGGTGGAGAAGAGTCTTCCTGCAGATCCCTGAAGTCCTCTCTCTGTACATCGTTCTGTCTCATTTGCTGACCTATGAAGTCTAATCTTGGTCCTCCTGAGCTCTCAGCCATATCTTGTCATCTCATGCCTCAGTCCACTGAGTTCAAATGGTATCCAACCTCCTCAGGAATGCATTATCTTATGCTAAATTTTGTTCAAAACACTTACAATAAATATGGTGACATGCTTACATGATGACTATAACAAGTTTCTCACATCAGTAAATGGACACAGAGTGAATATTTTTCTGAAAGCATAATTTTCACCTAATGGCCAAGGCATTTCAAGCCATTTGAGTTCTTCTAAGCATGTTAAGTACCACCTATACTTCTTTACATATGACATATTTTATTTTATATATTACTTTATATGTGACTTCTTTATATCTGACATATAAACATTTTTACATGCAAATGTATATCAAACTAATGTCTTCATCTTTTTCCTTCGATATGTTTTACATATTAAAAACTTTAAATATATAATTAGTTAATAACCCTGAATAATATTCCCCTTTGCAGTAAGTTAAAACACTAATCTCAGGAAATTTAGCTTCTTTTCCAGTAACACCATTCCCATCACCTCACCAAACATGTAAGTTGGGTAAGTTTTTAGGTAAGTCACTTTCTGGCATCTAGCTAGAAACTGTTCAATACCTTTTATATAAACTCTCTCACTCTCCTAGATGAATCTTTATTTTTTATCATTTTCTAAAGCACTACTACAGTTTGAGCTTGAGGTCTCACATTTCCTAGGCAGGTGCTCTGCCACTTGAAACATACCCCAGTTCTTTTTGCTTTATTTCTCATAGAGATTTTTCACTTTTTTTTAAACTGGGTCTATGATCCTTCTGCCTATGCCTCTTGCATAGCTGGATTCTGGGAATGAACCACCATGGCCAGCTTCTTGTTTGAGATCTGGTCTCACTCTCTTCCTTGAACCACAGTCCTCTATCTCTCCACCTTCCAAATAGCTGGGATTAGAGGCATGAACCACTACGGCCAGACTCAAGTGAGTTTTCACTTATGGAAATTATAGAATCATAATCTTACTAGGAGAATCATGCTAGAATGAAAGCAGAGTAAACTGTTTGCAGATGCTGTTCTCTTGACTTTTGACACAACAGAAAAAGAAATATAATGATTATTCATTAACCATAACGAGATTAAAACTCAGTACTATAGTCTTATAAAAAAGGCATTCAAATCAATGTACCAAGAATAATGGATAAGTGGAAGACATCTGAAAAAGACGTACACGGCTCACCTTTTTGTGGTTGTCTCTCAAGGGCCTGGGTGGCCTCACCTGTTGGGTGTCAAACAAACCCAGGCTCCAGGGTCCAGCCCTGAAACCTTTACCTCCAGCATTCTTTCCCATTGGCTCTGCATGCTGCATTTTAAATTAGATAAGACACTCTATATACAATTAACTGCACCACCATCAAAAAAGGCCACAATAATTGTATGTACTGCATTAAGACATTTATTAATATGAAAACCATATGCATGTTAATTACTTACAGAAATGCATAGGAAAAAGGACAAAATGAATACCTGTCTTTCAGGCCATGACTCTGAGAGGGAAGTGAAATCAAATGTGATGAAGTGAAATTTTAATATTTGTCTTAAATATTTATTTTCTAAATTAAAATTTCAGTTTTAAATTAAGGGAATCTATACACAAAATTCTATGCAAAACTACATGAATAATGTTAAATTTTAATGACAAGTTTTGAATGCGACACCAAAAGATTGATAATAGCTTATTTCTACTTTTATGCTGACTTTTTGTTTTTATTCATTTATTCACATGTGCATACATTGTTTGGGTCATTTCTCTCCCTCTTGCCCCCCTCCCCCACCCTTTCCCCTCTTCCCCTCTCAGTTACAGTCAGGTCCTGTTCTGCTTTTATCACTAATTTTGTTGAAGAAAAGACACAAGCCTAATATGGAAGACAAAGCATTTTTGCTAGTTGAGTTGAGGATAGCTATACAGAAATATTCCTAGCATTGCTTTTGTGTACACTTGTTATGACCCATGTTGATTCATTTCTAACTGATCTTTACCCTGGTTACTGATCCCCTTCTCATGATAACCTCTGTTGCTTTAAGTTTTCTGTAATATCTCCTCTGGAGTGGGGACGTCAATCGCTTTCGTGTTTTGGGTTTTCTACCTATTTCTATATCACCCAAATGTGCTCTCCCCTCATCATGTGATCCAAGTCCAACCACATTGCTGCATTTGCCCTAGATCTAAAGTCCACATATGAAGGAAAACATATGATTTTTGGTCTTCTGAGCTTGGCTGACCTCACTCAGAATGATGTTCTCTAGTTCCATCCATTTACCTGCAAATGATAAGATTTCATTCTTCTTCATGCTGAGTAAAATTCCATTGTGTACAAGTACCACATTTTCTTGATCCATTCACCAATCGTGGGGCATCTTGGTTGTTTCCATAGCTTGGCTATTGTGAATAGCATCACAATAAACATGGGTGTGCAGGTGCCTCTGGAGTAATCTGTGTTGTATTTCTTTGGGTATATCCCCAGGAGTGGGATTGCTGGATTGACTGTTACCTCAATTATGCTAAGATAAAATTTAAAGGATTGCCTTATAACATTCTGAATTTCTTACTTTTAAGGTTAAGGTATAGATAATATTAAACAAACTGAATTCAGTGGTAATGAAATACATTTGTTTCAGACCTCATGGATTCTTTAACTTTTAATCTTTTACACCAAAACCAATATGAGACATTTAAAATACCAATCAGAATGTGGATATAATAAGAAAATATTAAAAATTAAATAATGTCCTGAAGCTTTTTTGTATAACAATCCATTTTATCATTTTGTGGCCATAGAAAATATTTTGTACCTTACCACTCTGAGCATTAAAATTTCCAAAAATGTAGAGGGTACTAAAAGGGAGATTTAGATTTTCATTAGAAAAGTACTTTTTACCTTTTTCTTTTTCTTTAGTTAATAAACAATACAGTGATTATTTCAAGGAGCTTTGCTTTATACATGAGTCTGCTATTGACTACTGTATTATTGGATAGGTTCCTGAGTGTCACTTGGTTTTCTGAGTAAAGACATTATACAAAAATTCTCTTACTAATGCTATGCTACTTCTATAAGCAGATTATATTATCAAAAGCCATCAAGTTGTATTTTAAAGTTGAATATAAAATCCTTATCCTAAATTTAAAAATCTGCTTTAAAATACATAAGTGTAAATAGACAGACCTATGTATCTTAAGGTATATGGAAATTTAGCTGAGTATTTCATAATTTCAATATCTGAATTTGTGTTTATTTTCTTATGTGTCTCAAGAAGGATAAGATCACTGAATACAGGCATGGGATGTTAACTTTCTGAATTTCAGGATGTTCCTAAAGTCTTCATATCTCCCCAAACATCTGCTCTTACCTATTGGCCAAGACAGAATTTTCCTTTTGGCCAACATGCATTTAATTAAAGTTCTCTTCATATATATGTATCTATAGTGTACCTATATATATGTATTGTATGTGTTTATATATGTAAAAACATAGATATGTTTTACATTTTTAGTTTATTTTAACTGAGACATAAAAACATAAAATCTCTACATCTCTACATATCATTGAGGTACCATTTGATATTTCCATACATGTGCATATTGTATAAATTTCCTATCAGAGTAAACATATCTATCTCTGCACTAGTGTAAATCATTTATTTATGGGGATAACATTCAGCATCCTCTCCTCTAGCTTTTTGAAATATAGAGCTCTTAACTGCTATCTATAGCTATCCTACCATGCAATAGGGTACAAGAACAGCTTGTCCCTATCAAAGTGTAACTCAGTACCCATTGATCAACTTTTCCCTTCTCCTCCCTCCTACCTAATTTCTTCCCACCCTCTGGCAACACCACTGTACTGTCTTATACTGTCTACTTCTATGGAATTGACTTGTCTGTAAATCACATATGAATGAGATGGTGTGGTATATGTTTTTTCCTGTCTGGTCTATTTCACTGAACATAATGTTCTCCAGTTTCACTCATGTTGCCACAAATGCAGGATTTCATTCCTTGTATGTCTAAATAGTATACACGCCACATGTTCTTTACCCTTTCATCAGCTGACAGACACTAGCTTGTCTACACTTGTTATTGTCAACAGCATTGCAATGAAAATGGTAATGCAGATATCTCTTCTATCTACTGATTCTATTTTCTTTGGCTGTATACTGAGAGTGGGATTGCAGGATCATATGATAATTGGATTTTGAACACTGTTTTCCTTGTTGACTGTACTAACTTACATTCCCACGTAAAGTATGCACATTCTCTCCAGAACTTGTTAATTATAGTCCTTTGTAATAATAATCATTCTTACTGAAGTGATGCAACAAATCATCATGGCATTTTTTATCTTTATTTTTGTGCTGAGTGGGGGTACATTGTGGCATTTACAAAGGTTCTTATACTGTATTAAAAGTATCATACTTGGATTCACCCCCTCCACTGTTCTCCTTTATCACCCCAACTCCTGATTTCTGGAGTAATTTCAACAGGTATCATTTTTGCATGTGCATACACGTGCACACATTTTTTGTAACATTTTCAAACTCCTACCCACTTTCCCTGCCATCACTCCCAACTGGTATACCCTCCCACCCCCACAGTCCAGTTCTGCCTTCCTCTTCTCTGATTTTGTAGAATAAAAAAGAAAAAGAGAGAGGGATTCCAAGATGGCGGCTAGAGGTAGGAAGCAGAAAGCGACCCTCCTATAGTGAAATCTTGGAGAGACGCTGGAGACACACTTTGCAGGCATAATCACCGAGAAAAGGCATAACTTTGACCCCTCCACATCTCCAGCCGGTGCAGAGAATCTCCATTTCACGTTAAATGGAGAAACGAGGAGGGCCCCCAGGGCCGCCAGTGGCCGGCGCCCATACAGCTTGGGAAGACGCAGACCAGGTGAGCTTCACGGTACCGCGGTAGCCCACAGACAAGCCTGGGCCAGAGCAGCATAGCCCCCTGGACAGACTGACCTCCACCCAGGAAAAAAAAAGAGAAACTGAGTAATAAGCAATAAGAACAGTTAAGACACGCTGGAAAGAGGATGGGGCGCCCTGAGCGCTGAAGATTGGGGGAAGGGAATACTTCCCGGGACTGTAAATAAACAAGCCGGGCGGGCCGGAGAGCATCTGGTGGGAACGGGGCATGCACCCAGCAACCAGGAGCGGGGAAGCTTGTGAGAGGAGGGAAGACCCACTTTCCACGTGAACTGTAAACAAACATGGCGCAGGCAGGAGCAGCAGCACCACCCAGTAAGCAGGAGCAGGAAAGCTTCTGAAAGTGGCAGTGGGAGGAAAACTTCAGAGGAGAGAGGGGAAGACCCACCTCCCACATGAACTGTAAATAAACACGCAGACCTGACAACGCAGGGGCAGTGTCACCTTTCCCAGTGCTTGGAAAGGGGAAAGCCTGTAGCAGAGGCTCCTGCACAGGAGAACTCTGAGCAAACAAAGCCTGTGGGACCAGGTGAATGCTAGCTCATCCCAGAGATCTGCATAAATAATGCCGCCAGCTACAGGCTGAGAGCAGCGGGCAGGCAAGCCACAGTTGCAGATACCACTCTCAGAACTGTCTCCAGACGCTTTTTTTTCTTTTTCTCCCTACCTTTGATGAGAGAACAACCGAATTACACCTGCAAGCCGAAAAACTTACTGAAACTGTATTGCATTTGAACTGGGGACACTTGGTGGGGCTTTGTGTGTGTGTGTGTGTGTGTGTGTGTGTGTGTGTGTGTGTGTGTGAGTGTGTAGTTTTGTTCTATTTTATGCATCCCCTTTGATTAGACAACTACAGAACAATATCTGAGGCACCAACTCCAGGACTGGAGATTGAGACGGACACCCAAACTATTAAGACTGAAACTGCATTGCATATAAACTTGGAAGTTTTTTGGTTTTTTTTTTTTAATTTTCTATTTTCCATTTTATTTTAATTCATTTTTATATATAGATATTACTTTCATTTACTTATTTTTTATTTTTTTAATCTTTGGTTTTCAATCCTCTCTCTGTCTCTCTAATGTCTGTTCAGCTTACTGTCGATTAGTACACTAACACTCCCTGTTTATACCTTTGAAACTCTCTTGTCTGATACCTTGTTCTGCTTTCTCCCTCTTGTCTGTATATTTGTTTTCCCCTTTTCTTTAACTTCTTGCTTTCCATCTCAGCTCACTCTTCCATTCTCAATATTACCATTGTTATTATTACAAGCTAGAAAATACTTAATAACACACAGTACAGGGACAGTAACAACACCAAGGACAATGACGGGAAGACAGAAAAAACAGGGAAACCAGTTTCCCCACAGCAAAAAATTAGTACAGGAACCAGAGGGGAATGAAGAGAACAGAAACTCAGATCCAGACTCCAACAAAATGAAGATAAACTATGGCAAAGGACCCAATGAAGCCCACAAGAATAATTTAAAAGAAGACATACTACAAGTACTCAATGAGAATTTTATAGAGGTGATACTGGATAGGGTTAACCAAAATGTACAGGAGACACTCAAGAAATTCCAAGACAATAAAAATAGAGAATTTGAAAAAGCAAAAGAAGAAATAAAGGAAACCATAGAAGCACTGTATAAACACCAAAGTGAAAGAGAGAACACAATGAATAAACAGATAAATGAACTCAGGACAAAAATAGACAACAATAAAGAAGAAAACTGCCAGGATATGGAAAACCTCAGAAAAAAGAACAAAACAGAACTGCAAAACAAAACAGAAGGCCAATCCAGCAGAATAGAACAAACAGAAGACAGAATCTCAGAACTTGAAGATGAAATGGTAATTAAAGGAAAAACTGAAGAACTATTAATGAAACAACTGAAGACCTGAAAAAGAAAATGCAAGAACTCACTGACTCCATCAAAAGACCAAACTTGAGAATTATGGATATCGAAGAAGGAGAAGAGGTGCAAGCGAAGGGAATGCGTAATATATTCAACAAAATAATAACAGAAAATTTCCCAAATCTAGAGAAATATATTCCCATACAAATGCAAGAGGCCTCCAGGACACCAAACAGACCAGATCAAAATAGAACTACTCCACGACATATCATCATTAAAACAACAAGTTCAGAAACTAAGGAAAGAATATTGAAGGATGTAAGAGAGAAAAAACAAGTAACATACAAAGGTAAACCCATCAAAATCACAGCAGACTTCTCAACAGAAACATTAAAAGCAAGAAGAGAGTGGGGTGAGATCTTCCGGGCACAGAATGAAAATAACTTCAGCCCCAGGATACTCTACCCAGCAAAACTATCATTCAAAATAGATGGAACAATAAGAGTCTTCCATGATAAGCAGAAACTAAAACAATATGTGACCACAAAGCCACCATTACAAAAGATTCTGCAAGGGATCCTGCACACAGAAAGTGACACCCAACTTAACCATGAAAAGGCAGGCAGCACCAAACCACAGGATAAGAAAAAGCAAGACAGTAGAGAGTAACATCAAGTTAGGTACACACAATCAAACCTTCAAACAACTAAGACAACTAAATGGCAGGAATCACCACATACCTATCAGTACTAACACTTAATGTTAATGGACTTAATTCACCCATCAAAAGACACCGTTTGACAAAATGGATTAAAAAGGAAGATCCACCAATTTGTTGCTTACAGGAGACTCATCTCACAGACAGAAATAAGCATATGCTTAGGATGAAAGGCTGGAAGAAGATTTACCAAGCCAATGGCCCCCCAAAACAAGCAGGAGTAGCAATACTTATCTCTGACAAAGTAGACTTCAAACCTACATTGATCAAACGAGATAAAGAAGGACATTCCATACTAATAAAAGGGGAAATAGACCAAAAGGAAATAATAATCATCAATCTGTATGCACCCAATGTCAATGCACCCAATTTCATCAAACATACCCTGAAAGACCTAAAAGCATATATAAATGCCAACACAGTGGTTGTGGGAGACTTTAACACCCCATTATCATCAATAGATAGGTCATCCAAACAAAAACTCAATAAAGAAATCCAAGATCTAAAATATGCAATAGATCAAGTGGACCTAGTAGATGTCTACAGAACATTTCATCCAACCTCTACACAATATACATTCTTCTCAGCAGCCCATGGAACCTTCTCCAAAATAGATCATATCCTAGGGCACAAAGCAAGTCTCAGATAATATAAGAAAATAGAAATAATACCGTGCATACTTTCTGATCACAATGCAGTAAAAGTAGAACTCAACAACAAAAGTAAAGACAAAAAACATGCAAACAGCTGGAAACTAAATAACTCATTACTTAATGAAGAATGGATCATCGATGCAATAAAAGAGGAAATTAAAAAGTTCCTGGAAGTCAATGAAAATGAAAACACAACCTACCGGAACCTATGGGACACAGCTAAGGCAGTCTTGAGAGGAAAGTTTATAGCCATGAGTGCATATATTAAAAAGATTGAAAGATCCCAAATCAATAACCTAATGATACATCTCAAACTCCTAGAAAAACAAGAACAAGCAAATCCCAAAACAAATAGAAGGAGAGAAATAATAAAAATAAGAGCTGAAATCAACGAAATAGAAACCAAAAAAACCATACAAAGAATTAATGAAACAAAAAGTTGGTTCTTTGAAAAAATAAACAAGATCGATAGACCCCTGGCAAACCTGACTAAAATGAGGAGAGAAAAAACCCAAATTAGTAGAATTAGGAATGCAAATGGGGACATAACAACAAACACCATGGAAGTCCAGGAAATCATCAGAGACTACTTTGAGAACCTATATTCAAATAAATTTGAAAATCTAAAAGAAATGGACAGATTTCTAGATACATATGATCATCCAAAACTGAACCAAGAGGAAATTAATCACCTGAATAGACCTATAACACAAAATGAAATTGAAGCAGCAATCAAGAGTCTCCCCAAAAAGAAAAGTCCAGGACGTGATGAATTCTCTGCTGAATTCTATCAGACCTTTAAAGGAGAACTGATACCAACCCTCCTTAAACTGTTCCACGAAATAGAAAGGGAAGGAAAACTGCCAAACACATTTTATGGAGCCAGTATTACACTTATCCCAAAACCAGGCAAAGACACCTCCAAAAAGGAGAACTATAGGCCAATCTCCTTAATGAACATTGATGCAAAAATCCTCAACAAAATAATGGCAAACCGAATTCAACAACACATCAAAAAGATTATTCACCATGACCAAGTAGGCTTCATCCCACGGATGCAGGGGTGGCTCAACATACGAAAATCAATAAACGTAATAAACCACATTAACAGAAGCAAAGACAAAAACCACTTGATCATCTCAATAGATGCAGAAAAAGCCTTTGATAAGATCCAACATCATTTCATGATAAAATCTCTAAGAAAACTAGGAATAGAAGGAAAGTTCCTCAACATTATAAAAGCTATATATGACAAACCTACCGCCAGCATTATACTTAATGGAGAAAAATTAAAAGCCTTCCCTCTAAAATCAGGAACCAGACAAGGATGCCCACTATCTCCACTCCTATTCAACATAGTACTGGAATTCCTGGCCAGAGCAATTAGGCAAGAAGAAGGAATAAAAGGAATACAAGTAGGTAAAGAAACTGTCAAAATATCCCTATTTGCAGACGACATGATCCTATACTTTAAGGACCCAAAAAACTCTACTCAGAAGCTTCTAGACATCATCAATAGCTATAGCAAGGTAGCAGGATATAAAATCAACATAGAGAAATCATTAGCATTTCTATACACTAACAATGAGCAAACGGAAAAAGAATACATGAAAACAATTCCATTTACAATAGCCTCAAAAAAATCAAATATCTAGGTGTAAACCTAACAAAAGATGCGAAAGACCTCTACAAGGAAAACTATACACTTCTGAAGAAAGAGATTGAGGAAGACTATAGAAAGTGGAGAGATCTCCCATGCTCATGGATTGGTAGAATCAACATAGTAAAAATGTCGATACTCCCCAAAGTAATCTACATGTTTAATGCAATTCCCATCAAAATTCCAATGACATTCATTAAAGAGATTGAAAAATCTACTGTTAAATTTATATGGAAACACAAGAGGCCACGAATAGCCAAGGCAATACTCAGTCAAAAGAACAATGCAGGAGGTATCACAATACCTGACTTCAAACTATATTACAAAGCAATAACAATAAAAACAGCATGGTACTGGCACAAAAACAGACATGAAGACCAGTGGAACAGAATACAGGACCCAGATATGAAGCCACACAACTATAAGCAACTTATCTTTGACAAAGGAGCTAAAAATATACGATGGAGAAATAGCAGCCTCTTCAACAAAAACTGCTGGGAAAACTGGTTAGCAGTCTGCAAAAAACTGAAACTAGATCCATGTATATCACCCTATACCAAGATTAACTCAAAATGGATCAAGGATCTTAATATCAGACCCCAAACTCTTACGTTGATACAAGAAAGAGTAGGAAATACTCTGGAGTTAGTAGGTATAGGTAAGAACTTTCTCAATGAAACCCCAGCAGCACAGCAACTAAGAGATAGCATAGATAAATGGGACCTCATAAAATTAAAAGCTTCTGTTCATCAAAAGAAATGGTCTCTAAACTGAAGAGAACACCCACAGAGTAGGAGAAAATATTTGCCAACTATACATCAGACAAAGGACTGATAACCAGTATATACAGGGAACTTAAAAAACTAAATTCTCCCAAAACTAATGAACCAATAAAGAAATGGGCACATGAACTAAACAGAACTTTCTCAAAAGAAGAAATTCAAATGGCCAGAAAACACATGAAAAAATGCTCACCATCTCTAGCAATAAAGGAAATGCAAATTAAAACCACGCTAAGATTCCACCTCACCCCTGTTAGAATAGCCATCATCAGCAACACCACCAACAACAGGTGTTGGCGAGTATGCGGGGAAAAAGGAACCCTCTTACACTGTTGGTGGAAATGTAGACTAGTACAACCACTCTGGAAAAAAATTTGGAGGCTACTTAAAAAGCTGGACATCGATCTACCATTTGATCCAGCAATACCACTCTTGTGGATATACCCAAAAGACTGTTACTCCAGAGGCACCTGCACATCCATGTTTATTGCAGCACTATTCACAATAGCCAAGTTATGGAAACAGCCAAGATGCCCCAGCACTGACGAATGGATTAAGAAAATGTGGTATCTATACACAATGGAATTTTATGCAGCCATGAAGAAGAACGAAATGTTATCATTCGCTGGTAAATGGATGGAATTGGAGAACATCATTCTGAGTGAGGTTAGCCTGGCTCAAAAGACCAAAATTCGCATGTTCTCCCTCATATATGGACATTAGCTCAAGGGCAAACACAACAATGGGATTGGACTTTGAGCACATGATAAAAGCAAGAGCATGCAAGGGAGGGGTGAGGTTAGGTAAGACACCTAAAAAACTAGCTAGCATTTGTGGCCCTTAACACAGAGAAACTAAAGCAGATACCTTAAAGCAACTGAGGCCAATAGGAAAAGGGGAACAGGTACTAGAGAAAAGGTGAGATCAAAAAGAATTAACCTAGAAGGTAACACCCACACACAGGAAATCAATGTGAGTCAATGCCCTGTATAGCTATCCTTATCTCAACCAGCAAAAACCCTTGTTCCTTCCTATTATTGCTTATACTCTCTCTACAACAAAATTAGAAATAAGGGCAAAATAGTTTCTGCTGGGTATTGAGAGGGGTGGAGAGGGAGGGGGCGGAGTGGGTGGTAAGGGAGGGGGTGGGGGCAGGGGGGAGAAATGAACCAAGCCTTGTATGCACATATGAATAATAAAAGAAAAATGAAAAAAAAAAAAGAAAAAGAAAAGGAACAAAATGACATATTTGCTTATTTGAAATAAAGGTAGCTATGCAGAGAATTCCCTTGTGATATTTCCATGTATGTATGTTTTAGAACCCCAATTGGTTCATCTCATCTAATTTTCTTCATTCTACCTTAATCCCTTTCTTATAGTGGTTTCAGCAGTCTAAGATTTCTATATTCATTTTTGTATAGAGAGTATATCAAGCATATTCATGTTCTTAGTTTCCTTCTTTAGCCCTACCCTTGCCATATGTGACCTTCTTTGGTGTGACCAGTGTTTTGTGTTATTGCTACATTTGTATTAAGTCTATATTCCACATATGAGGAAGAACATGCAATTTTTGGTCTTCTGAGCCTACTTAACTTCTCTGAAGATGGTGTTCTCCAGTTCCACCCATTTACTTGGGAATGACAAAATTTCATTTTTCTTTGTGGGTGAGTGAAATTTCACTGTGAATAAATACCACATTTTCTTAATCCACTCATTGGTAGTGGGGCATCTTGGCTGTTTCTATAATTTGGCTATTGTGAATAGTGCTGCAATAAACATGGGTGTGCAGGTGCCTTTATTGTAACCTGACTCACATTCCTTTGGGTATATCCCTAGGAGTGGTGTTGCTGGATCATATGGCAGTTCTATTTTTAGTTTTTGGAGAAGCATCCATACTCTTTTCCGTGGTGGTTGTACTAATTTATATTCCTAAAGCAGTGTAGGGGAGTTAATTTTTCTCCACATCCTCACCAACATTTGTTGTTGTGTGTGTTCTTGATGGTAGCTATTCATTGTGGCTTTGATTTGCATTTACTTCATGATTACTGATGTTGAGCATTTTTCAAACATCTGTTGCCTATGTCTTCCTTAGAGAAATGCTATATGGGTCTATGGCCCATTCAAGTGATGTTATTTATTCTCTGTACTTGAGTTTTTGGAGGTCCATGTATATTCTGGATATCATCTTTTTGTCAGATGGATACTTTGCAAATATTTTGTTCCATTCTGTAAGCTGTCTTTTCTCTGTGTTGACTCTTTCATGAAGTAAAGAACATTTTATTTTTTTTGTTCATTTATTCACAAGTGCATACATTGTTTGGGTCATTTCTCCACCATGTCCCAGTACAGAGCATTTTAGTTTGAGGCAATCCCTTTGGTCTTTTTCACTTTCATTTCCTGTGCTTTGGAGTGAAGGCATTTTCCACACGATGTTTTCCAGTAGTCTGTTTTTAGGGCAATACCATGGTGTTTTTTCTTTTTTTTAATTGCTGGTTTGTAGTATATTTTGAAGTCCAGTCATATTATGCCTCCTGCTTTGTTCTTTTGCTCAAGATTGCCTTGGTTATTCTTTAAATTATTTCCATACAAATTTGAGGATGGTATTTTCTAATTCTGGAAAGAATATCATGGTAAATTTTGGTAGTGATCACATTAATTTGTAGATCACTTTGTGTAATATGGGCATTTTAATCAGTGGTTCTTTCAATTCTTCTGTCTGAATGTATTTTAAAATAAAGAGCCATAATGTAAAATAGTGTAAGAAAGAAAGAAAAGTGAAAGTGCCAAATCATGTGCTTGCCATTGCAATTTCCTAATGAGAAAAAATAGGAATGTATTTTCTAATCAGATTTCAAACACTATGATTGAAAAATTTAAGACAAGCAACTAGCCTTGGATTGCTCTACTTTTGATCTTTTGACCACAGATATGTGTAAATTCCAAATTACCTCTGTCATTGACACAACTAGGATTAGTTTGGTAACAATGCAATCCAAACATTAATTGAATTCAGCCCATCTATTTCATTTCTGAGTCACTACTCTGTGGTGGTGCTGTATTATGGGGAAGGGTGTATAAATGTATTCCTGATTTTTGTACCCAAAGAATGTGTAAACTTATAGGACTGGGCATTTAAACCAAGGATTATAAGTGCTAATCTGAGGCTAAAAATTGTCATGTATGTCACATAGTCAATTTCATCAAAACCAATCTAAACAAGTCAATCACTTCCTGCCCTTAGGATAATTTTCCTACATCATTAATATGTGCAGTCACCCAGTTTCTTCCCTGTATTTTCTTTTGAATCACATAGATTGGGCTTCAATCCAATTAATTCAGCTATTTCATTCTTTTTATCTTATCCCCAAATCTCTTGCTTTCCTCCCACTTTCCTGCAAAAGAAGTCATCATTATCATTCCATAGAGTCTCTATTTCTGCCCTTGGATATGTTATTGGATATGATTTTTATGATGTGAACATTTTTCACATGCAAGAAGTTATGAAGATATTTGTGTGAATTGTTTCTTATAAGACTTTAATGCTATGATTTATTATTTGGTTAGAGCATAATTAAAACAATTCTTATTTACATGTTTATAGTTAAATAATCTTGATTCGAGGACAGACTGTGAGAGTAACTAGCTGACTTAAGGACAAATAAACTCACTAAGTTTAAGTTTATTTATAATAAAAGGAGATACTAGTTTCAGGATGAAGATTGAACAGCAAAATCATATGTAAGTATGGTTAAGTTGTAATTCCTGAATACCTGTAAGTTCCTAACACTATAAAATATTTATCCTGTAGGACTGGGATTATATGAGATGTCTTCTGATATTTCATATCAAGCTCATGCATTTGTCAGCTGCTGGTCAATGACTCTGTTTTGTATTTCAGTTGATTCTTATTGCAGTGACAGGAGTAAAAGGAAAATATGTCTCCAGTCTTGGCTCCCTGGGTTTTTTTCATATAGTGGCAGTGACAGTTTCCAAGAGCAACAGATTAACCCAAAGTAGAAATCCTTGTCTTGCTTCTTCACAGAACATACTTCCAAACTCTCCCATTGATCAGAGCAAGTCACAGAGCTGTTCAGATTTAAATAGTGAGAAAAAAATCTGTTTCCTGACACGAGGCAATACCACATATTACAGTTATTTTATAGTCTACTGAAATTATTGTCTTCATTGATGAAGGCATTGTATTTTAAAAGAAATAACTTAAAAGGATATATACCTAGCTAGTGGCAGAGCCAGGATTCCTATAGAGTTTTTAATTGTTTTCAAAGTTTGAGCTTCTAATCATCAAAACCAATAAATATTTTATTACTGATGTATCATCATTCTTTATGAACAAAAACAATTGTTGTCAATACTTTTAAAATTGATGAAGTTATATAATTTGGATATTAAGTTAGCACTTGTAACTATTACATAATTTTCTATATATTTGTAAGTTATTACATACACAAATATAAAATGTAACTAAAATAATAAGGGAAAAGAAATAAGAAAAATACAGTAAAATATAATTTCTATTATGCTTTTATAAATAAATACTATGCTTATGAGGAAGGGACAGTCATAATTAGGCTGGAAACATGTGCATGGGCTGAAGCTTAGAGAATTTGATTCCCTTCTAATCAATTACATCAGGCAAGCCAATGATGCACCTTTTCATGGCCTTAAAGTCAACTGATTAGAGACTTTAGTATAGCTGCAAAGTACCAAGATTTGTGTAACCAAATCACTGATGTGTGTGTATGGATATGTGGGGCCCACTGAATTTTAACAAGAGTATACCCCATCTCTTGTTGACTACCCTAAGTGAGAAAATACTACAAGGAAGACACTGGAGATTTAGTTTGGCTTAGACAAACTTTGTGCATCACAAAGGCATCATATTCCAAACTTTAGTGATTTAGCACTCAAATGCATCTTTTTAGACCATAATTAATATGTAAGTAAAGGTAATAAAATCTTACTTCTGGCAAGCATGACATAACCATCCTAAAACATCCTAACATTTACCTCATGAAAAGATACAATGTCTTTTCTTTTAGTACGTTGTTAGTCAAGTACTGAGATGTGAAGTTAGCCATTAATAAAGTAACAAGAGGATTCGAGAAGGAACTAAAGTATATAATTACATATGTAGGTAGATATGTATAGATATAAACATGCAAACATAATTTATATATGCATAACGTTATATATCAGGAGACACAAATATTTATATCAAAATAAGAAATAAATAGTCTTGACTGTTACAGTCATTACTGTGCAATTATCTTCTTTCCTTATGTTGCCATTAATAAGTCCATATTTCATTACTCACTCCTAATTCCTTTGTCCTTAGAAAGCATCTTAGGTGGCCATGGGCCTGCACTGGTGAGATGACCTAAATTTTCATTTCTGAAGGATATGGACTATGACCAGTCTTCACCTGAATATTTTCTTTAGACTCAGTTATAGGACAGACATATTTTAGATAGTAATAGCAAATACTTTAGGAGAGTTCTTCATCTCAGACATACTCTTACAAATCTCTAATGAATCATCAAACTCACTTTCCCCCAGGTAATAAACATAAGTAAGCCTATTCAGTACAGCAAACCCATTCTTTTTCTATTTAGAGATGTGAGGAGATGAAAAGGACTAAATAATAGCCACAGTTTTCAGCTTAATAGAATCATGATTTGAAATAATTTCTAAAACCAGTAGAGTGTAAAGTCATATGCCCAGGAAGCAAAATTGTGCTATTGGAATACTAAAGGTAACAGTAAAAGGATCCACTCTTATTCTCAACCCTTGTGGCCTGGACCTAGGAACACTTGCTAGGAAGTAACATCTTATATTGGATGCAAATTCAGAGAACTCACTGCATACTGGAGGACACTGTCCCAGACATGCAAAGTTTTGCCACATGCATTATATAGTAACTGAGAGCTTGAAAGTCCATTCTGTTTTAGGATGGAGGTGCAAGGCACGACTAATGAATTTTGTAAGTATGGCCTTTTTCACCTTTATTTGCAGTGAGTTCCTTGGTCCATATCATAGCCTTGGATATGACAGTCATGGTTATTTGAGCAGAATGGTGGGCAAGGAGGGTAAAACCAATTGTGGAGTGAATTGGTGTTCCAATACAAACAAATCACTGGCCCATCTTGTAATGAAAGTGCAATAATGATCAACGTGTCACCAGATAGCTGGCTTATCACCTCAGGAAATGGTACTATATCAGAACTTAGTGTCAGTTTCTTTTATTGGGATCTGAGAAAATCAAAAGTGGCTATTATCCAGTCAGCCTTGGCAAGTGGTGGACAATTTTGCTAATCCTATGTCAAAGTTCATCCTTGATAACATTGGCATTTTGTTTATGAGCTAATGAGCAATAGGAGAATGGTTGGAAGATGCAGACTGGTATTTACAGAATAGATCATTTTATAAATATCATTATTAACACCCCCTCTTTGTTTAAAGGAGATTTATGGCAATTCATATGGTATACAAATATCTTTATATCATGTATCCATTGAAAGGGGCTTCTCTACATATCTTTCCCAAGACCTCCTTTATTTTTTAAACCAGCATTGCAGTTGTGTGTTTTCCAAGTTCTAACCATTCAGCCAAACAGTCAGCCTTAATAAACTTGATCTTTTGGCTAGCTCTCCTTCCAGGCAAAAATAAACAATTAAGTAAAGCTCTTCTCACTGGGAAGGTGTCCTTCACAGGTGGCCCAGCAAAGGGCCACAGTGTTGCAGTTGTCAGCATTGGGGTAGGTGCCCACATTCTTTGTAGGACTGTTTATAAAATGAGCTCAAGATTTTTCTTCCTCAGTCAATTCACTGTAGGTAACTTGCCATGGAAGCCATATGTTCAGGTTGAGAGAGAGAAAATGATTTATCAATTATAGTGGCCAAGAACACTGGGCTGCTTTTGTTTTGTTTTGCCTTGCTTTGGGCACTTCAGATTCCATAACTTCACAAACTATGATTAAGCATTAAGTTTCTACTTTCCAGCAGCAAACCAAAGCTGTTTCTCACACGGAGACTACTTATCCGCATGTGCTGATTGGGCTGTCTCAGAATCATGCCTGGCACTGCTGGCTCACACCTGAAATCTTAGCTACTTGGGAGCCTGAGATCAATTGAGAGGATCATGGTTCGAGGCCAGCCTAGGGAAATAGTTCTCAATACTCTGACTCCAAAATAACAAGAGCAAAATGGACTGGCATTGGGGATCAAGTGATAGAGCACCTGCTATGAAACATGAAACCCTGAGTTCAAACCCCAGTTCCAGGAAAGAAAATAAAAGAAAAAAGACTCCCAGAATCTGAGATGCAGTGCACCTATCAGGAATGAGAGAGTGGCTGCAATGTCTCTGCTAAGTAGCATTTGATTAGCTGGTTCATGTCAATCAAGGCACAGAACAAACAGCTTCAGCCCTTGAAGCCACAGGGTTCCAGTTTGTGGTGGTCTTCCTTTTCTGACAGTCTGCTTAGAGATGATAAGCTGCAGCCCAAAGATAAATGTTCCCTCCATATTAGTATATTAATATTAACATGTGTTGCCTTTTTTATTTGAGTCTAAACAAAATATCTAAAGATTTCTGTATGTTATTAGATTTTGTATTACTATCATAAAGCATGCTCCTAGAGTACAAAGGAATGTAATTGATTTGTGAAATCATGTTATCTAACCTAATTTTATCTGTACGTTCGTTATTTAGCTATACCTTGGCTTTAATTTTCTTATTCTGATTATCATAAACTATACTCAGTAAGTCATACATAAATCTATGTCCTAATTGAGCTAAGGTCATGTCAAAACCATAAGGTTATACATTAGCAGTTTCTGATGAGCATATTTTAGATGATTAATATAATTAGTCTGAGTAATTATGGGATTGATACATTCACAGATTGGTCTAATTAGCCTTTGAACAGACTGATGCCTCAATTGGAAGGCTAAGTTCTCTGACTGATCTTCATGCACCTTTTATACTTGGCTTGATTAACATCCAAGCTTTTGACTAAGACAAAAGGCTAAAAGTTAGCTTATCAATTTTCAATAATCAGTTTCCTTAATGAGTATTTTTCCTTCAAGGATACTTGATCCTTTTTAATACATTAGCAACTTAATATATCACATTCTGTAGTAAGGTCAGCTAAAGAAGACATACTGTGGTGTTTAGAATTTTTCATTTATTTGCACATGGATTAGAACCATTAGAAAAATTTGAGACAATCTCTGTATTATAGCAGGTAACACTGGAGAACCTCAAAGTACTGTATAAAAGGTAGTTGAGTGATAATTTTAGTTCTCTAACAAAGACATTCCATATATAATTCACAGCACATGTTGACTTTCCTAAAATCTTAATTTTTCCCTGATTGCATTTAGAGGTTGCATGACAACTAAGTTTGTTTCAAAATTATTTTTAGACCATGGTAAAGAAAATGCTTTAAATCAATAATAATAATGTTATTAATATAAACGTACAACTTCTTTTGTTGTTTATATTGCTCAGAACAATCTATTTACACTGCATTTACATTTGTGCAATTAAAGTTTTAAGAGTTCTGTAAGTTCTATGGAAATCTCCATACAAAGTTAAGCTCTTTTACTATGCTAAATGCAATGATGCCCAGTGCTTAGCTCAAGCAATAAATGAGTTAAGTTGTTAAAGTGAACCCTTGTAATTATAACAGGAAGAGCTCATGCACCATGTTGTCATCCAGATTTTTGTTCTCTGCCATGTTACTTTAAGCCAAATAAAATTTGTACCCATTCTTAAGATACACTCCCATGACAGCTTACCAAAACTCCTTGAATTTAGTTTCAGAAGATGTTGATGGATTATATTATGATAAGTTTTAATCAGAAGAAAATGTACTTATTTAATTCTATAGTAGTATTTCACTTCAGTTGTCTCCTCAACTCATAATGAGATATGTCTAGATAGACTCATCATAAATGTAAAATAGCACAAAAATTCATCTATTAAACCTAATCTCCCCACCATCATACATACTTTGCACTATAGGAACAATCAGTTTGCATCACGACATGATACTTGTCTTAACTTTAACGTGCCTGGAACACTTCTTAAGTTAGCCTATAGTTGGGCAAAATCATATAACACAAATCTTAATAAGAAAGTGCTGAAGAGCTCATGCAATTTATTCAATGCTGTTTGAAACTGAAAAACAGAAGAGTTGTGTGGGTATATGAGACACAGATGGGTATATTGAAGAATTATGGAATATAAAAACAGAAAAGGCAATATCCAGAAAATGCTGACAACAGTACACTGGAGAACACTGGTTGTTTACCACCCTAATCAGCAGTGACTCACTGCAGTATTTAGACTCTGCTGAGTAACTGGTAGCATAGAAAAGACCAAAATTCAAAGAATTATCTCTGTTGAATCGAATTATCTTGGAGATCATAAGTAGTTGGATTTTTGTCTCCTTGTTTTTCATTCCCCAATGACTGCCTTCTAATTAGAGTGTTAAATATGTTCAAAGAATTTAATAATGATGAGCTTATTTCTGCATTTTCTTATTTTTTCTATGCTTTTATGTTTTTATTCCTCAACTTATCTATTACAGCTTTATTTTGTATCAAATTTCTTTTATCTGGTATACAGTTTTGGTTTTCATCACTTTCTTTTCTATGTATACATTTTAGTTTTTTTTTCCTTTTTTATTTTCTTAGTGATTAATGGGATATTTTAATTGACCTCTTAAATTTATTTATAACCACCTTGTTTGAATTACTACTGACAGCTTCAGAATTAAATCGAAATTATGTCCTAATACAGCTCTGGTTCCCTACAGATTGGTTTTATTGTTACTAATTATATTTTTACATTGTATATCCATGAACAGATTTCTTATCTATTAAGTTATACAGAAAAAAAGCTATTTTTATATTTTACAAAAATATAAAAATTGTTTTATCTATATAGTTAGGTTTAGCAGTATGCTTGCCATCTTCATATGGATTTGAGTTATTGTCATGGTTTTCTGTTTCAGCCTGAAAGACTGTCTAGAATTTCTTTTACAGAAGGTATAGATTGATAACAGCAATCATTATTTTTTCTCTTTTCTTTGACTTTCAGCTGTCTGATTTTAATATATCATATCATTGATTTCTCTGGGTTTGTCCACCTGTGAGCATACTGCTCTAATTAAATGCCTGGATTCATACCATTCACAAAAACTATAGTTTCTGCCAAGAGTTTGTTAATTTCATCAATATTTTCAAGAAATGAATTTTATTTCAGTGATTCTATTGTTTCCTATGTTTGCCTTCTTCCTCATCTCTCTTTCTGGTACTCATATTATCTATATATTTTTTACTTTGATGTTTCACAGATTTCTATGTCTCATTTTCCTTTATTCTTTTATTTTTCACCTATCTCACTTTAGCATCCCAATTTTTTATCATTTAATACAGTGATCCTTTTTTATACCTCCTCAAATGTGCTGAAATCTTATAGTAATTTTTTCACTTACTGTAATTTTAAAGTCCAAAATTTGTTTAATTAAAAAATTTTTTTTATTTCTTTATTGAAAGTCTCCATTTGATAAGGGTTTTATTACATTTTCTGACTACAGTTTCTCTTATTTGTTGTACATGTTCAATAGCACTAACATAGTCCCTTTATCTAGATAATACAAAGAGTGTGATGGCTCAAAGATGCTTGGTTTTGGTTGTTCTGTTCCTTGGATACTGGGTGTTGTTTCTTGATTATTTGAATGGCTCAGAATCCTGGTTACAAATTGGACAGCTTGAATATTATAAATTGGCAACTCTAGAAATCACATTTATCTCTTACCCAGGGTTTAGTGACAATTGTTTTTGCGTTTTCATTGTTGGTGACTGTTCAAAAACTATTAAAGGAAAAATTTTATTCTTTGACTTGTATGGTCACTAAAGTGTTTACAAGCTTTTTGGCCATTTTGTGCTTCTTGGAGACTTCCTTACTTGCCTGGAGTACCCAAAAATAAATATCCCACATTCTTTTCAAAATTTGTTGTGTTGGGCCACTTCAGCACTTAGTCAGGAAGTTTACAACACTGCCTCGCCCTCTTGGTTTAGAGCATTTTGATTTATTTGTCTAGATAAAAGTCACCATCAGGAATCCATTCCCTTAAATGGTAGAATTTTCTATATAGTCAGGTTTTGGCAATGGAAACCCTGTCTTTGAAAAGAATTCAGGAAACTTTATTTTGGAAGGACATTTTTACTAAATATAAACAACTACATTAAATGTCTTTTTTTTTTTAGCCCAGCACTTTAATGAGATCATTTCATGGTATTCTAGCTTACATAACCTAAGTTAATAAATCTTGTGTGATTTTTTATTATTTCCAACTAGATAAACTAAATTATTTTTTTGCCTGGACAATTTTTAGATACTTACCATGGTGTAATATTCTTAAGGTGCACAGAATATTTTATGTTTGGGGTATCAGTGTTGTCCTATTGTCAGACATGTGGCCATTTTTCTTTCTAATATCCTACTCCTCTGTCTTTCTCTAGAACTCCAGTTACATCTAAGCTAACTTGTACTTATTAATTCAAGTTGTATATGCTTCTTCTTATTAATGTGTCTCATTTTAGGATAATTAATATTTACATTATTTCATCTTTATTAGTTCTACTTTCCCTTCCATTGATGATTTGCTACTTTCTAGAATATCTAGCAATTTTAATAGAATGTTTAACATTACACCTCTTACATTGTTGAATATCTAGAATCATTTTTGTCCCTGAAAGAGGGATTGGTCTTGTTTTAAATGTAATTAAATTACTTGCATTTCTGATTGATTTTTCTAAGGACTTATTTTTAAGGGTTGTGAATGTAACTATGAATGATTTACCTGGGAGGAATTTGGGCTTGCTAGTTAAATGTAAACTTTCTGAAATCTTGGTTACATGCCCAACTTCTTGAGTAGATTTCTCCATGAATGCTACTTGGAGCTGGGGTCACCCCCATATCCCATGCAAACTCTGGCAATTATCCAGTTTATACTATGTCCCTGTCATTTTTTGCCTGATCTCAAAAATTTTCATCATTCTCAAGTCAAGCTTTTCTGGAAAAACTTGGTATGAATGTGGTGCAGAATTTCAGTGCTTTTTCCTTTATAGATTGTTCCTGTGTTGAACTATATCTTGCAACTAAAGCTATCTCAGCCTTCCTGAACTTTTTTTTTTGAGACAGACTCTTGCTGTGGAGCTCGGACTGGACTTAAACTCAGGATCCTCCTTCCTCAGCCTCCTGGCTTATCTCCCTTTCTGAACTTTCATCACCAGATTCTTAGAGCTGTGACAGTATTGTGCTCAACGTGGGATCTCTGACTTTGCACTGGGGTCTACAATGTGTCCCCAGGAAATTTTATTTTTCACATCATTGCTGATTTTCTTACTTTTAAGGATATTTCTGTGCTATTAGTTATCCATTATCTAATTTTCATTTACTTGTTTTCATTTTTGTTTCTTTCCTCCAGCTTTCATCTCTGTTTATAGTAGGAGTAAGTCTAAGTGTTTCATCCCATTGTGGCAGAAGAAAAAGTCCAGTGTAGAACCTTTTTGTTGTTAAATCATTGCAGAAAACAATTATTTCACTTTTCCTCTTACACATATTTATAATTAATGGGAAATATATCATTTCAGTGAACATTTTTGTTAATAATAGAACTTATTCACAGAGTTTAAATAAATGTGTTTTATTTTTCTATAAGTATTTGTATGAAAACAGATGCTGTGTCTTCATAAAATTCACTAATAAAATACAATGCAAGAACTTTATATGAATCTTTTGTTATTCAATGTATTTTTCTGTACTTTATTGATATTGCAGGGAATCATTTAACTTTTACTCTTAAATTTTAATGAGGAGTAAGTACATTAGTAATTGGAAAAAGGGTCTTATTTGTTTTAGACTATAGATTCGTTTAAAAAGCAGAACTTTCAATTTATTTTTATCATATGTAATTTTAATGAAGAATCTACTAAAATCCCTGTATAAATCAAATTCTCAACAGCTTGAATTCTGAAATCAGACTGCTTGAGTTTGAATACTGACATTTCCCTTTACTATGACCCAGCAAAGATTATACTTTTTGCATGTTGTCAGCAAATGGAGTTAATAGTATTATCTGTTTCATAGAATTGTTTTGAAGAAAAATTATAATATGTGTATATATGCGTATTCATATGTATATACAGTGTTTAAAACAGTTGTTACATCCAATAAGTTCTAAAGTGGTTATTATTATTATTGTTATTCCTACAACAAGAGAGAAAAACATGTAGAAAACAATTCAAGATGAAAGTTTCAATGCATAAAATATACAATCTTTAAAATACAATTAAATCCATATTTATGATAGAAAGTAATATAATTAATGAGACAAAAAAATAACATTTCTGTTGATTACTCCGGTTCTCATCTGACTGAAATAAGACAAAGATGTCACCATGTAAAAGAATAAAACAGAAGGTTGTCTTTATATCTTAGTATTACAATCCAAATAACCAGAGAACCTCTGTGCCTATGCAGACCATATAAAAGACAACCCAGTGTTGTAGGTCCAGATCAATGCTTCACACCTGTCCAGACAGAGAAGAGAAGAAACAATTGCCCTGAAGTCAATAATGTGGATTAGTAAATAGAAGTTAAGAATTATGTAAACAATCCTTACTCTTTGTTTAAGAAAAGATATCTCCCCACTCAACAAAGCGCATCCACTTAAACAATGAAATACAGGAATATGAAACAGGTCATGTTAAGGGAGGGGATTAGTGAAAGGGTAATGGAGGATGATATGGTTGATGTACTTTCTAAACATGTATGATGTAATATTGAAACATACTGAAGTTATTTTAAGAAAGGAAATAGAGTAGGAGGGAGAATAATGGAGGGTATAATATGTGTATATATGAAAATGTCACAGTGAACTCTCCTGTGTAACTAACAAAGATGTAAAAAAATTAAGAAAATTAAATAAATAGAGATTTTTGAAAAGATAAGAAATCTCATTTTCATACTGCAAAATGTGAAACAATATTTTGTCCAATTAATAAGGCATATACTGTACTGTTAATTATCATAAATTCAGCTCATTATCTGGGATCATTTTTATGATTGCTAAATTAATTTTTTTACCATGCTTGCTGTTATCCTTATGTAATTATTCATTTTTAGATTATGGTCATTAAATAATGACCAATGAGTGTAAGGGAATGTATTTTATCTACTGCCTTTAAGCAGAGGTCCTAATTATATTCTCTATTCTAATATTTATAAAAAGTTCAGACTTAGTCCTTAATTAGAAACTGATTAATATTTACTGCTCAATAAGCTGACTAAAATTCTCTACCCCATCTAATTTTTCTAATGAGTTAAAAGTTGCAACTCAGGAGTCTTCATGGCTGACATTAGTTTATGATGGTGAGATAGCAGAATACATAGCTTGTTTTGCTGACCAAGCACTGTTGAAAGTAATGAAGAATTATGTTAATAGCAAAGTCAGCATAACTGACATTGCAGCCAAAGAATGATAGGATTTGTGCACCATCAAGCCATCATTTTGACAAAGTGGATATTCCTACCAGAGGTATTTAAATGCCCTAGAAAACAGTACAAAGAAGAAGCTTTTGTATGCATTAATCTTTATTGCATATTAAAAAATTTATTATATATTAGAAAATGTATTTTTTTATGATTGTGCTTTCTCACAATTGAGGGATCTGATGGGAATAATCCAATTACAGGACACAGTGTTATGTGAGAAATAGCCGAACTAAAAACTATTGTAGCAAATATAATTAAAATTGAGTAAAAAATTTAATGGTACTCTAGGAGTTTTACAGGTTATTCACAATTTTGATGTAATATATTTGGTAACAATTTTTGTATAAAATTTTAATTTACTTAGATCCAATAATGAAATTGGATTTGCTATGAAGTCTTATAAACACACGATACAAATTTGCTTCTTGTTTTCCTCATTTTAAGGTATTTGGATTGGATAGTGCTTAATACTAAACGAATACATAAAAATTCATGAGTAACTGAATATAATTATCAGATGAACATTAGTGACAGCAGTGAAAACTTAAATTTCTTTCCTAAGGTACTTAACTTCCCTTAAGTTTCTTGTTCTCATAGCATTTGAGTTTCTAACGTCCTTACAGGCCAGAGTGAAAAAGTCACTATTGTGTAACTCCTGTAAGGTGTTATGTATTAGAAAATGTCTTTTTGTATGGTTTGCTGTAAATTTTCTTAATAACAGTAAAGCAATGAAATACATGTCATAGAAAGAATTCAAGATAACGGAAAAGTTTATATACATATTAGATAAAAGTACATATTATTTCTTACTTTTACACACTGTGAAAATCCAATCCACACAAATGAGTCAATAAGCCGTTATTTCAAGCTTTGATATCACTTTTTTTTTCTAAATTCAGGATAACTATGTACATGAAGAAATCTAAATAAAGCAGAATGGTTCATACATAAGATTAAATGTCTAAGATAGGAAAATTTCTACCACATGAGTTTTCATTCTGTTTGATAAAGGTGACAAATTATTTTTTAGAATTTTGGGAACCTGACTCTAGCACAATGCTTGAAGCTGGTAATTCTAGTTCTTCCAGCAAACAAAATGAGAGAGAGTTTTTGAGGATTCATGAATAAAATTTTCCATCCCAACATTGTTGAAGCCTCAGGAATTGTGTGTCTAGATGTAATTAATCAAACTTGAAGAGCTCTCTGTGATCTTACCAATATATTTGAGTACTTCCTGCCCCAGTTGTTGGCATATTCTAACCCCATAGATCTCTCAATGGTGACGCTGTAGCCATGAACCTCCACCAACCAGAAGAATATAAGCAGAAAATTAAAGCAGAAATACACAAGGGAGGAGGCCCTGAAGGAGCAGGAAGAGGGCACTGTGACAGCACATTGGAGAATTCTATGTCTGACTTTTCAGAAGACAAAGCCCAGGACATGGAGTTGTAGTAGAAAAAGCACTAGCTTTTCAGAAAGACTATTATTTCCTAACCATGAGAAGCAGACTATTATATTCATATTTAAACAAAGCAACTTTTTTTATTACTAAACAAGATTTTATGAATAATAGCACTGATATATATGTATTATATATCACCCTTTAGATCTTGATTCCTTGGTCATTTCTCAACCTGAGGTGCATAGCATACCCTACATTCCATTTCCATACCAGTAAGTGGTCTGAATGCATGCATTCATAAGTCCATTTGGCTAAGTCAGCCCGTGTGCTACTGAACACGGAAACAGCCCTCTGATAGATAGACCCAAGTAAAGCTTACAGGAAAAAGTTGCTGCTTTTATTGATGGTTCCAAAGAAACAAACCAAACCTACCAGCTGTTGAGTGAAGATAGAATAGTGCTTTTTCAAAGTGAAGAGAAAAACAGTGGGGAGGAAGAGGCCTGCTTTGAGAGCACTTAGAGCCAGCCATGTACCAATCAGCTGCTCCTCCCTGGGAGGCCTGGGTACCCCATTTCTGTGGAGTGGAGCAGCAGTAGAAAACAGGGGGCTAACTGGAGAAGTGAAACTTAATGATTTTTTGACTTGGATTTTAAGCACATTTTTGTGTGTAGATTCCTGCCCTTCTTGCTACTAAACTTGCAGCCACAGTGTTTTGCTTTGGAGAACCACTGGGAAGTGTTCTCTGAACCTTATTCTTTTTTCTTGGGTATAGTTTGTCATCAGACCTGTTTTTGAAAGGACAGGAAAAGAGGGGAAAAGTGACGGGAAGATGATTCCTCATCCAAGACCCGTGCACAGCCATATCCTGTATTGGGCTAGTTTGAGACAACTGCCCTGGACTGAGAGCTTTAAACTGGAAGGGTTTTTCATTTGATGGGGGTTTCTTTTTGGTTTTCTGTTTTGTGTGAATTGTGCTTAGGCTACAAATTTAATCTTCACCTACCAAGAGACAGTCTTCTCCCTGGACAAGCCCTTGGTGGACCAGTAGTCATGGGAAGAATACCTACTGGGTCTGGCACACTCCTACAGTTGGGGCAGCCTGGTCATCATCTGCCTGTGGAAGTGGGAAACGGGTATTTCAGACCCAACACACAATAATTGGAACAAATAAAGGTTATTGTACCCAAAATGGCTCAACCTGTGAAAAACACAGCTTTCTTCAGAGAGTGTGATGGACTAGGAAGAAGGGATTCTGGAAAGGATGCTGTGCAATGAGTTGCAAAGAGAGGACACTTTCTCCATGCGTTAAGAAAGTCAGACACTTTGAAATGCCTGTTGTTGATCTGGTGTTGCTAAGTCAACCCACATCCAGGTTGCCCAGAGCGTCTTTCAGAGCTGATTGTCGCCTGCTGAATCTGGAGGGAATTAGGGAGACATGTTAGCAGCTCTATGTGTTTTCTGCGGCAACCAACAGGACAGTAGCAGAAACCTTCGAAAGACAACTTTTGAGTGTCCCACTGGGGTAACTTTTCTTCATGATATGAGTTTTTAGTTTAGAAGTACTATATTCCACAAGGTGTAAGTCATTGAGATTGGAAGATACCCGGTCTTTTTTTTTAAATTCAAAGAGCACAATCAATCTTTTCTTTGAAAGTCCACATAAAGTACAACTTGCTTTTGGCATGATTATTTTCCTAAATAAAATGGCAAAGTATTTGCTTATTTTATGTTAACTATGGGCATGAAGCAAAGGTTTTATTTTGCATAAGTGCAGTTCTGTAGGGATGCAGTTAACTGCACTGCCTTATCGCTAGCATGCATGGCTTGTTGGAAGGTAAGGATTAACTATTTAACATGGAATGGTGCACTTTACCCAGCACTGTCTTCTAACTGCTTTGGGGAGGGATGGTCTCTGCCATCACTGTCCACCTGCTTCCCTGCCGCATTAGCTGTTCACCTGTGCTGTGACCTTCACTGTAGGTGCTACTAGGGTAGGCTGGAAAGTGCAGGGGTGTGATTTGAATTCAAACAATAAAAAACTGTATTTTTTCAATATTGTATAAAAAATGCTGCAAAACCCTTCTTAAACAAAAGTTCCTCATGAGGTATATGATTTTAGAATGCTAAAGAGAGGGAAAGAGGAGAAAAATCTCCCACTGACAATGAATTCTCAATAAAATCTTTTTTTATATTTCATGCTAAAATAATCAACAAAATTAACATCTGAAATTTTAGAATATTCCTGATAAGCATTAATGTATGAAGAATAACTTTACGTACTTGAAGTATTTATAAGGGACATATTCATAATTACAAATGAAAGTCTAATTTTCTTTCAAAATATTTCAAAGAGAAAATAATTTCTCTTATTTCAAAGAGAAATAATTTGTGGGACAAAATTAGATGAAATTGGACATTTATATAGGTTCAAATAGAAATGTAATCTTTGTTTTTACTTAAAAATTTGGGGCCTGAACAAACAGTCATGCAGGAAAATGAACACAGAACTTGATAAGAAGTGCCTCTTCTGCAGCCTAAGCCACAGCTGGTTTCAAGCACTGTTCCTTATCTCCCACCACCTTCCTTTGCCTGCCCCTAGACCTTGCTCCTGCAGCTGGTCTCATCCCTGGCTGATCAAAGCCCACTGTCCCCTATCTCCTGCCACCTCCCTTTGCCTGCCCCTAGACCTTGCTCCTGCAGCTGGTCTCTTCCTTCGCAGATCAAAGACCATCCCTAGCCCTTGCTTTCTCCCAAATTCTACTTGAGACCAGAATGGCCCAGAGAAGCTGCTGCATCATTTTCTCTCATCCAGCCACCCTGCTTATTAAACTTTTGGACATGAGATAACTCTCGTGAGCCTCCTTTGTGTGTGATGTGTGGCGTTTTCCTAACATTTGGTGCATTGGCTGGGAACAGGTGAGCTTCCAGCATCGACCTTGCTCTCCCAGTCAGTAAATTCAGGTCCTGTTAAGTGGGAGTTGCTTTCCTTAAGACTGGATAAACTTACTGGGGTCTGAGCTGCTTTGCTGGGACTCCTGCTCCTAGACTAGTGCTGTCATCACCACTCTTGCTCACCTGGAGCCTCCTCAAGGTCAGTGTGCTTCCTGAAACTCCCTCACCACCAGCTGATTTACTTGGTCCTCTCTTGGTGAGTTCCCTCGTACTACCACACCATGAGTCATGGTTCTCTCTTTTTCTTGGCTGGTCGAAAACCCTAGTACTAGGTCCTGACTCTCTCAGCTCAGGAACCAGGTTCCTGAGGCATGGGCGATCCTCTTGGTGAAGACGTTCCCTTGAGGTCCCTCCACTTTTCTGTTTCATCCAGGAAAGCAGTATCTCGGGGATGCCGACCACATTCTTCCTCAGACCAGGTATCACCATGGGCACTGGACCTTCCAAAATTCCCTCAGACACCCCTCTGGGCTGTCTGCTGGCCAGCTTTGAGCCCCTATGGCTCTTGCCTGATCTAAAGACAAAAAACCTCATTTTTCTTTCCAATCAAGCTTGGCCACAATACCAATTAGACAATAACTCTAAATGGCCACTAGATGGCACACTCGACCCTAACATTCTCAGTGATCTCTACACCTTCTGTGAATGCACTGGAAAATTAAAGGAAATTCCCTATGTCCCAGACCTCTCTTATCTCCACTCTAAGCCTTCTCTCTGCACCTCTTGCTCCCCTGCCCAAGTCCTTCTGGCCATAAAAACCTCAATTAACGTCCCGGACTCTGAAACCTTCCCTTCCTTCAACCCTGCCAACAAACCAAATCCTCTCCCTAATCTCCTCCTTCCCCACTTAAGCATACTTCTTGTGCTGCTCACACTGCTTTCTCTTCCTATCTTCCTGAGAAACTTTCCCATCATGGAGTTAAACAAGCCACTCCTTGCCAACTCTGGCCTCATGGCAATTCTGACCCTGGGGAGCTCATGCCCCTCCCTGTGGGCTGAGACCAAGCCCCAAGTTTATTCAGTATACCTCATGCTACACTGGCAGAATCCTGTTTCATTATGGCCTCTGATGACTGCTTCTCTTTCTCCCTCCTGTCTAATGTCCCTTTTTCCTGAGACAATGACCAGAGAATGGAGGTTTTGTGTTGCTGAAAGTGTTCCAATACCAGTCAATGGGAGTGACCTAGAGACACAGGTGGTGGCTAATCTCTCAGGCGTGTCATGCCTCCAGTCTCTACCTTCCCCTCCCTTACCTAAGATGTCAGCACACCTTTTCTGCTTCCTCCATGGTCTCACCACTTGTCCTTTGTCTCTGTCTGCTTTCCCCTCCCTGGGCTTACTAGGATCCTGCCTCCCATGAAAACCTTCAAACATGGTACCTTATGACTTAAGTTATTCCAACTATTTTGCCAGACTTCTCAGTCTTAAGTAACTTTAAATGATCTGCTTACAAAAAACTGTGGCTGACACACTCACCCTAACTCCGCCCCCATAAGGAAAGGAGGGAAAGCAAACAGGTGCACTTGTGCACAGAGATGCCAGCTCCTGGACACAGCAAAAATGCCTGCCATAGCTAAGAAAATCCATACAGAGGACCCAGCACACCCTGGGCCACCAGCCACACGTGGCAATGGCTATGGCTCACAGCCACTTTCCCTAGAATACACATGCACAGAGTACACAGACAGAGGAGAAGGGTGACAGGCCACAGGATCAGGCCTAGGCAGACAGGCTCACTTGCCCTGGGTATGTATGGAGGGAGTGGCACCTTGCACAAACCCTGCTCCTAGCCCCACCTCACACCTGGCACCAGACCCAGCCCTTGTAAGCCAAATGTTAACTCAAGGTTATAGTCCCCAAAATAACACATTACTATGGTCTTTAAATTTTTCATTTAAAATTTTCTATACTTTTGGCCTCAACATAAATTTTTCCCTTCAAATATTAACACTAGCTGTCCCATATGGTACTGTTATTGCCCCAAAATGCCCTTTGAATGCTCTTTTCTAACTTTACACATGATTTATTCCTTTATTAAAAGTAGACTTTATTAAAGAGGCCATCTGTTATTAACTAAAAGACAGGATTCTAACGTTTTGTTCTTTCTAGATGTGATCTACACTTCCAGTTTTCTGGCTTGTAGATGTTAAAAGCTTTGTACTGAGGCCTAGCCTCAATATGTCTTGGGTGACTTAGCAAATTGGCCTTCACAGGGCTCCTTAAATTACAATATCATACTCCAATTAGACCTTCTATATAAAAGTAAAAAAGTAAACCAAGGTCCCCATACAAATTTTCTTTCATCTCAGATTGGCTCCACAATTACTATTTAGATACTCAAACACTGGCCATTCTTTGTAAGCCACAGGATAAACATGGAAAGGAGGACCAGAAAAGCCCCTTATCAATGACAAGGCCCACCCGTACTTCTCCAACCTCTGCCCTACCTTCTAAGCCACCCCAATATCCAAAACGTCCTAATGGGTGCTTCCCCCTTCAACAGGTAATGGTAGGAAGAGGGCCAGTCTATGTCCCCTTCCTGCCATCAGATCTAAGGGAAATTTAAAAGCATCTGGACAGCTATACTGATGCCCAAACTAATACATTCAAGCCTTTATCTCTGTGATCCAAACCTTTCAATTGACATGAAAAGATATTATGCTTCTACTAGACCAGACTCTTTGCTTTACAGCAATGCCCTAAAGAAAATCCCCTTACCTTTCTACAACATCTTAAGGACACTATCAGAAAGCATACCACAGGGGACCCAGAGTCACAGGTGAGAGAGGTTCTCCTCAAAGATAAATTTCTAACAGTCAGCCCCTGATATTTGTAAAAAAAACTCAGTCTATGGCTGAAGGAGAAAATTCATTGGATCAACTAGTACAACTAGCCATGTCTGTATATTATAACTGGGACATTACTAACAGAGAGAAAAATAAGAGACATGACCTCACTGCTGCCTCCACTTGACTGGGGCCTACATCTCGAGTTTGCTACCATGATGGACAGGAGGGGCACTTCTACAAAGAATGCTTAAGGGGAACAGCCTGGGAGACAGCCCCACCCCCAACCAGGACCCTGCCCTCGCTGAAAAAGTAACCACTGGAGGTCTAAGTGCCCCCATCTCCAGATGGAAGACGAGGTGCCACCTCCTATGGATTGATGGGTCCCAGCCCCCTGTCCATGCTCCACTTCTTGGAGCCTTGGGGTAGTCATAAAGGTAAAAAAGTGAAAGGTCATTTCCCTCCTAGACAGTGGAGCCCATTTCTCTGTCTTACCTTTCTCTTCTGGTCCCCAGTTCAATGACAAAGGTTATCATTTGGGGCAAATCTGGCCAGCCCCTAGAGCGGTAGTTTACCTGGCCTCTGGCCTGCTCTTGGGGAGACCTCCTCTTCTGTCACTCTTTCCTCATAGTACCTAAAACTCCAATGTCCCTGCTGGGACAAGATTTACTATCACAACTAAAAAATATAGATACATAATAAATGTATTTTTTAGGAAGTTAAAAAATGTTTTGAGACAAAAAAGGATTTTATAAAGAAGGGTTTGTCCTAAATATTGTTTCAAATAGGAGAGATAAAGACAAGCCATCAAAGGGTTTAATATGTTATATAAAGGTCTAAGTAAGTTTTAAAAATGTATAATAATAAGCTTCAATATGTGATAAATTTAAAGTTAAATATAATCTAAGAAGTGCCTAAAAAAATTTTAGGGTCATGTCAAACTAAAATCAAATTCTCTATTTCTATAAAATAACAAGGTATTCTTAATATTATTCTGAGCTAGGTAACATCTACAAAAAATCATTGCAGAAAAAGACTTTATCAAAGAAATTATTTGTGTTTTCTGTTGATCTTGTCAAACTTTAAGTACTACTAAATCAGAGTTCATTTGTATATTTGCTCATGAAATGGTCTCTTAAATTACCACCTTATAACTTTGTTCAATATCTAGACTTTATCTAAATATGATACAAACATTTACAGAATTAAAAGCGTCAATCTATGTAAAATGATGAGCTAGCTCTCTTTTATCCAAAAGTGTTACATTTAACCTACATTCTGACAGTCAGCCTCTATTTGCCTTTAAAGGTCCCACAAATTCTTCATAACAACTAACCTGGTCAGTCTTGCTGCAAGAATTTAAAGACAGACCTCATCTTTGTGGACTTGCCCTAACCAGAGACTTCTTAGATTGGCATTACCCAGAGGCCACACTTCTTCAATGCAGAGCCACAGAGCTCCTTATGAGCAATGCAACTGAGTCCCTTTTAAAAGTTTTTGGCCTCTGGGAATACAAAGTCTCCAAGGGGAAGCTCAATTATGTCTCCCTCAGGTCACCTACCTAGGAGTGTTCTTAAAGGAACAGACTCACTCCCTGAGTCATGAGTTAATCAACCCAATTTTCCATTTCCCTCCCCCCATACCATAAGACAGCTTACAGCAAGCTTGAGAGTTATAGGATTTTAAAGAATTTAGATCCCTAGGTATGCAGTCCCTTAGCAGACACCTTTTATGCTTCTCCTAATATTCCTATTTGGGTCTTAAATAATGTATGGCCACCCATTTCTCTTAGAAAACTTGCCTCCAACAGACTCTGCTCCTCTGGCTGACTACTACCTTATCTTTACCTTCTCAATGAACTTCTCAAAAACCATACAGGCCAGATCCTGCCCCAGCCTATAACAATTTCTATTAAACCAGGGGATCTTGTTCTCTTAAAGGATCTTCTACTCTTTCCATTGGGACTTTGGTGGAAAAGCCCTCATCTGGTCATTCTCACGACATCCACTGCTGTCAGGCTCAATGGGATCCCCCAATGGCAGCATCTCTTAAGGAACAAACTCTTAAAACCCTCTAGAGTACAACATTTCACAGTGGTTCTCCTGGTTAATGCCCATCCTAATGCCTATATTTCTTGCTCTCTTATTCTTAAGCATCCTCCTGTATCATACTACATGTCTGCTACTGCTAATCAAAAATTTAACCAGTTGTACCTCCAGGGATATCTACCTCTCTAAAACCACCCAGAAAAACTACTGTGAAGGCCCCATCCAGGATGCCACAGGAGCCTGAAGATTCTGCCCCATACAATGCCCCCTGCCATCAGGAAGCAGCCTCTACCCTCATCATTTTGAAACAAAAAATGGGGGAATGATAAGAACTGCCCCTTCTGCAGCATAAGCCGCAGCTGGTGTCACTCCTTGCAGAACAAAGCCCACTGTTCCTATCTCCCACTCCCTTCCTTTGCCCACCCCTAGACCTTGCTCCTGCAGCTGGTCTCATCCTTTGTTGATCAAAGCCCACTGTCCCCTATCTCCCACCACCTCCCTTTGCCTGCCCCTAGACCTTGCTCCTGCAGCTGGTCTCTTCCTTTGCAGATCAAAGACCATCCCTAGCCCTTGCTTTCTCCCAAATGTTACTTGAGACCAGAATGGCCCAGAGAAGCCACTGTGCCATTTTCTCTTGGCCAGCCAACCTGCTTATTAAACTTTTGGACATGAGATAATTCTCATGAGCCTCCTTTGTGTGTGGTCTTCAGCATTTTCCTAACAGAACTGAAAAGGGAAAGTGAGTTCATGAAAAGGATGATACTTAACTGTTAATAAAATATTTGATACAAGACAAAGCAGTTTAAGATGTCAAGGTTAGAGTGCACAAACAGTGATGAAGAGTGATTTCTATGAAAAGTGAAGTGAGAACTCTAAACTGTCAGAGCATATACCTCGGTGCAATAGAGGAAGTAATGTTGTACTACTTAAAAGCAATGATAATCTCACAGGTGTTAACTTTCTTTCATTAACCATTCATGATTCATTTACATTACACATTGAATTCAAGTTAACAATGTACTATAAAACACCACAGATATATTTTATTTACTACTTGTTTTATAGTTATTAAAGGAACATATGTTTCGTTTCTCATGGTCCCTAAATTAAAAAACTGGAAGAACAGTTTATGGAAATGAAAATATATTAAACATGGAAATGCTAATAAAAACAATACTAATACTAGAAAAAATGCTTTCAAGCAAAAACGGTGGGTATAAGTGGGATGATGTAATATTATGCAGTTGCTAATTTTCTTTAAGTAAGCTCTATAATAAACATAATTCCAAGCAAAAGGGAGAATAAAAAGTAATACAAGGAGATCATTTGTCCTACCAATTTTAAAGACTTATTTTAACTATATTTTAAGGAAGGGATTGTAGTAATGATATAGGGAATTATAAAGAGAACACTGAAGACAACTGAAAAGGACAGAAAGCAATAAATGCAACAAGGAAACATAACCTATAATGGAGAATATTTATTAATCAATACAGTCATGAAAGAAATTTAGTAACAGTACTTGGAAAAATTAGATTCCTAATGAACAAACAACACAACTACATATTCAACTTCTATCTGATACAAGATCATATAGTTAAAATCTATATATAGGGAAGAATTTACTAAATAGTTAAAAATAAATAAAGGATAATTAGCCAATGAATATAACTAGATTGCAATGTCAAATTGTCACAAAAAGAAATTATAGAAAATATACATAGGTATGGAAAATCTATGAAAATAATTCAATGTATATAACCATCAACTACTAGTCCCAAGTATTTACATTAAATATGTAGACATCAATAACCCAATTGATAAAATATTGGCCAGACAGAACGTCCACAGAAAATATAAACCCCCAAATGGAAAAGTAGTAAAATTACAAACAATCTCATTGATAAACAGGAAAATTCAAATTAAAAGCCTTAGGTAATATCATTATAGACCTATAATACTTACAATAAATATGTAACAATAATAATTCTGGTGAAATTGTAAGAAGTAAACTTTTATACACTGCTCACATGTAAGTATGTGTTAGCACTTTTCAATTGTACTCAGATAGTATCTGGTAAGGTTGAAGAAGCCCAATTTTTTGTCCCAAAATTTACATTCTCAGAATACATACTTTAGAATTGCTGTTTTTGAATGAGATAAGTACAGGAATGTTCATAAGGTAACTTACAGAAAAAAAAGACAGAAGCAAATTAAATACACATCAACATTACAATGGATATTTAACTGAATATGAGATGCATAGAGAATTACAGAGTGCTAACACTGGCCTCTTGTTTCTATGAGCTGCCAGGAGACAATCATCACTTTCTTCTTCCTCTTCCAAAATGGAAGTGACAGCTGGTGTGTGTATCCTTAGGTTAGTATCAGATTGCAGTGGAAGAGCCGGCTGCCCCGAGCACTCACAATCCTTCTTTCTTTCAAAATCATCATCAATTAAATATGTCTCCAGTCTGTATTAATGGAATTACTTGTAGGTAGTAGAACCCAGAAGTCATTAGCAATGGTGTTTGGCTGAGTTTAGACAGAGGAGACATCTTTTAAATTCACCCTCCAGTTGTATACACAACCCAATACTGACATAAGTAAAAGGCTTTGCCTACAATTGCTTCTCCATCTACTATTTCACAACCGATCTGCTTATTAACAGTGAGGGTATAACAGTTAGAACAATAGCAACCTAAAAATAAAAATGAAAATAATTTAAAAGCATTTATAAAACTAGTCATACTTTATGGGCTATGGGTATGCATTGTGTGGGTAGAGTACCTGCCTCACAGGCAAGAAACCCTGAGTTCAACCCCAGTACATCCCTTCCCCAAAATCTAATTTGTAAAATTGCATATTTAACTGAGAAAATAAAGAACTTCATCAGGAATATCAAACCTGAAAATGTGATTTAATAATCAAGTATATATACTTATCTTTATTTGTAAAATAAAATTGTATATATCCCTTCCCTCCTTTGCTCAAATCCCTTATAAAATTTGATTCCCCTGTGGACTTGGGAACTAGTACATTTAACATCTGTTATAATCACTGCATATTTTTTTATTTGTTTTTATTGATTTTACAGACATATGAAAGTGAAATTAAAATGATCAATTATAATTTCACATAAAGTTAAACTCAATTAAAGGATGTGACAGCTTTCTTTCATTACTCCTTAATCTTCCAGATGTAAGAGAAAAATGAATTGCTTTATGTAATCCAAATTAACATGATAACTCTCCATTTCTTCAAGTCATATTATGTGTAATAGCAAAAATTCTAATGATGATTTGTTTGATCTGCAATTATAAGGTTGATATACAGTATACAGATATACTGTATATCAGTAGCACTATTTGTAAATGCACAACTTTTAAATGTCTTACAATTTGAAACTTTAACTTATTTTTAAAACTACATTTTTAAAAGTGCCAGAAATATGGCTCAAGTGGTACAGCACCTGCTTACAAAGCACCCAAAAGACCCCGAATTCAAACATCAGTACCATCAAAAAGAAAGAAAAGACTGTAAGAAGAAAAGACTGTAATATTATTAGAGAGCCATTTGTATATATGTCTTTATTCTACTCTTCTTTAAAGCTTACAGTAGTTTCTATCAGGTGATTAAACAGTATGTAAACTGATATCATTTCTGTCTGGCGTATGAAACTAGGAAAGAAGTAGATCAGATTGAAAACTTTTTTTAATTAAAAGAAAAAATAAAAAGCACATCTGGTAGGTGAGGGTAGCCAAAAGCAAGAAAATGGAGAATTATACAATAAACAGAAAAATACCACCTGCTTATGATTTCTGTTATGAATAACTTTTTAGCAGTTATTCCATAGTGCATTACAGAATTTGGCACAATATATTTTCTGTATGGTATGCAGCTGCAAAGTCCTGGTGAAAGTTAAATATATTCACTTAAATACCTATTGATATATTTTCTAGGTACATAAAAGTTACAAAAATGTCTCATAAATGGTAAACTGTAAATACTTTGAATCTGTTTGAAATTTTTGAATATGTGTATCTTTAGAATACTTTTGTAATCATGTAATATGTATGGCTATTTATATTATTTTGCTGTTAAAATTTTTTCTTGCTATGTCACAGGTGAGTGTAAAACATTCAGTAAGTTTAGAGCTCAAAAAACATTTCCTCAGCATCTTAAATCTGCAAATGTGAGGCATTAGGTGTGTTTCTTATTGGGTGTACATAATTTGTCTAGTTTCCTATGGAGTTTATGTGTGCAGCAACATATCTCTTGGACTCATGAATAGTGAAAAGTAAAACCAGGAGAACATATGGTGTCTTTGCATATTTTCTCCAGAGAGCTCATTCTCAAGTTTTTCAAAATTTGTCTTAAGTTTGACAGAATTTACTCATCCAATTTTCCTATGGAAGAAAAAAATTAGCAGTTTTAAAAGATTGGAGTGAAAAATAAATGGTAAATTCTGGTTACAGTCATTTAAGTTTACCAACTTTTATTTATATAGCAATTGCATATTTTGCAAAGCAATTAACATGCATTATTGAAATCTTCAATCTAGCCATGTGGTTGGTTAGGATTCAATTTATTTTAAAGATTAGTAAACACAATTTTGACACTAGACATTGCCTTAAATTTAGTCTACATGAGGACCGACCTGTTCCCAATGAGGCATAAGCAAATCTTGATAGTTCACTTCTATGATCTCACAAAATTTTAGATATACAAGACAGGAAAATTAACAAACCTATGAAAATTAAACAGTTGAAGTGTAGAGTTGTCAGTGGGATCTCCTTGTGTTCCTTGCAGTAACCAAAGACTACTGTGGTTACTACCTCAGTCATCACACTATGTTGATGAAGTAGGTTTTGTTCATCATACCTATTAGATTCTTGGAATTGGAAATGGAGAAAATAAATTATTTGCTGATTATTCATCTGATAGAGGGCAAAAAGATTAGATTCAGTCCCACAATCTGACATCAGAATCCATGATAACCAGCACCAATGGCTCGTGTCTATAATCTTAGCTAATTAGGAGGCTGAGATCCAGAAGAGTATGGTTTCAGGCCAGCTTAGGCCAGTAGCATTCTTCTGTCATCCAAGCTATGGTGGACAGCCTAAGAAAGAGGATCAGGGTCCATGTCAGCCTGGGTAAATAGTGAGACTTTATGTCAAAAAACAACCAGAACAAGAACAGCCAGAGGCATTCCTCAAGCAATAGAGTCCCTGCCTAGAAAGCAAAAGGTCCTGAGTTCAAACCCTATACCTCCAAAACAGAAAGAATCTCATGTATTTTAACTTTAGTTAAACTATAATTTTAATCTCATTTTTAAATTACCTTGTGAGCTTGGATGACAATGTGGAGGACAGTGTGTGCAATTTTGAGACATAGGCAGGTTCTTCAAGGGTCACCAAGAATTCCAGATACATGAGGAGGGGAAAGATGTTGCCAAGCAAAATGTTCAACTCTTGCAAGTAAAGGATCTTGAATACAAGCATTTGTTTATAGTTTAGGTTTGGTATCTGTGTACAGAAACTTACATCTACAGTAAGTACACAACTGTGATGGAAGTGAGGCTGGCGAGTTAGAGTGAGACAACTTGTATGGCCTATGGGAACAATATAGGTGACTTCAAGACATAACAGAACTTTTGATTAATACAAGAAATGAAAGGCCTCTTGGGGTCATTAATATGATTTCATGGTAAATGTTTATCTAATAGTAAAAATGATGATAGGAAAAGATTTGTAAAATTTTACCACACTAGTGACTTCGAGTACAGCTTTATTAACCCCTTTTTCTTTTTCCTAGTTTGCTTCTGCTTTCTGTTTGCATTCTTTTCCTGTGCCTCCTTTTCATTCTTTCTTCTCCCTTCATCATCTCTTCTTTCAGCATTCTTGGAGTGAATTGCAGGTGACCTTTAAAAATTTTGTCAAAGACAAACAAAGCAGAACAATACTCCCTTCTTCCATATGAGTGGATATAAATTAATAAATGTGAATTATGCTAATGATCTAGTCAAACTACATATAATGGTGGACAATGAAGCCATATGCATGTTATTAGAATTTCTGCCCAATTTAAAACGGGGTTAAAGAAGCCCAGATATAAGGCATTTATTCTTTACTTCTGTTTACGCTATCAGAAATACACCACAATTGTCTTTCAGGTATTTGGAGTGGTAGATCTCTATCTGTATTTGAAAACAGCCATATACTTAGTGGAATAAAGCTTCAGTGTGCTGAGCGACTCATGAAAACTGTTCACTTTGGAAGAGTTACTAATTATGAAAATGCATAATATTATTGAAGTCAGACGTATCGGTAAGTTTCTAAAGCATATATTTATTCAGTCATCAACCCAAGGAAAAGACAACAGACATAATCTCTAAATTAAACAAAAGTAGATCATGTTGTCAAAGTTAGTGAAGAACAGAATCCTCTGAACATAAACTCTTATGAAGCACAGCTACTTTGAACAACTGTTAGCGTTTTGGAGAAAGCTAATAGTTATTAGAATTTTCTTTTCTTTTACCTGAAAGGGACATATTTAATAGCCATTTTTACTCTTTTACATAGTGTCCTGTTAATTCTGCTTTGTTTCTTCTCATACAGAATAATTTATATATATATATATTTCCAGACTGTGACTGTCCTTTTATCTGATTACTTACTTCTTTATAACATGCAAAATTTTCATTTGATTGTCAAATAAGCAAAATTCAAATATTTTTGTTAGTTCTGGTTGTAATAAAGTAGAATAAGAAAGATATAATTGCCATTATTTATATAAAAAGATTAAGATTAAGATTAAACTGCCTTTAAAGCAGTTTTTATTAATAGGAAGAAAACTCTAGGTGTTTCAAGGAAGACTTTCTATTAATGGTCCTGCCTGCATCTGAAGTGGTATTCCAGGAGGAGTAATGAACTTCTTAGTATTGTGATACAATTTCTTTCTAAGAAAGATCATATGAATCAGAAATTGGCTGATACATTAATAAAATGATCTGAGTGGCTCATAAAACACCTGATTTTATACCCAAGAAATCTCAAATATTTTGGAAGCAAAAATGATGGCATACCATTGACTCATTTATTTGAACAAATTAAATTAATGCTGTGTCCATTGACCTGGTAATGAATTTTTAGGTGTTTGCTAAGAAAAGGAAGGACCTACTCAGTAAATGTTAGCTAAAAGAAATCATTAAATTAATGTGGAAGTAAAATACATATGCCTTATCATTAATTTCAATGGTGAGGAATTAACTCTTGTTTGAATGAAGATCCAATTTGGAAAACAGTATTTTCTTCAACTAAAGAACATGTGGGTAGTCTAAAATTGTTCTTATATTTAATTCAATAACTATCTTTAAAATTTGGTAAACTTTTTGAATAATTTGATAAATTATGTGAAAATACTGAAATGATTCTAACCTGGAGAAAATCACTTGTGAAGATTCTAATTATACCTGCTAACCATAAATAGTATGAGCTAAGGGCTATTATGGATTTTGTGAAGAAGACTTTTTTCTTTCATTAATTTTCATAAAAGAGAATCCCAGTGATAACAGATATGAGTGAAATTTCATCCAATGATTGTAGAAATAAAATCGGAGATGTGAGCACAGATTCTCAGGCAAATATTTTAATTGGAAAGAAAGAGACTGTCAAAGAAAGGGTGACAGCACTGAATGTGGGAGATTCAGGCTTCCACAACACAGAAAAGTACAGGCATGTTATCTGGTTATTGGAGTAGTCTGAGGTCTGGTCGTTTTAATCATGTGGATGGCATTTTTAAAGGAATCTCTTCTCATAGATTAAAATTTCCCCATGGAAGGTACAGATCAGCAATGAGTTTTTCCCTAGCACAGCATGGCAACCCCCCTGCACCAGGTGTTTTCTTTTCTCATGTGATAAGGGGATGAGAGACAGGTACCCTCCATTATTTTTTGACAAGGGAGGGGAGAGACTGTTGGTGGATAACAGGCTATGGAATAAGGAATTGAGAACCTATCATCTCTTGTCTCTGTGAGGGTTCTTATTTCTATTTTGTTTTCCCCTTAAGGATTTCTTCCTCTTTAATCTTAAGAGGATGCTGAAGGGTTGAAGCCCATATTCTGGAATAACTTCAAAGCTGATGTTAGACTTTTGACCCTTCCTAGAGGAGGAATAGAATCCACAGACAATTGATCTAAGGATGACTAGATAAGCAACATAGGCTCCCCATCTAGGAGGGGTTAAAAACCACTGGTGAATATTAACTTGACTTAGAACTTGCAGAGGACTGGAGGTGGTGGCACATCCCTATGGTTCCAGTCCCTTGGGAGGGGAAGGTAGGAGGATTATGTTCCAAGGCCAGCCCAGGCAAAAAGCATGAGACCCTATCTGACAAATAAAGTAAAGCAAAAAGGGCTAGGGTGTGGCTAAAGTGGTAGAGCACCTGCTTACCAAACACAGGTTCCTGAGTTCAAAACCCCAGTACCACAAAACAAACAAACAAAATAACCTAGAGTCTGGAAGACACCAGCTATATCAGCAAACTAAACAAACATGGGTCAAAAATCGAGAGTAGTATTATGGCCAGTAATGTTCAAAAAGTGATAGAAGACAGGCAAAATTAGGCACCATTTGACTAAAGAGGTCCCTTCTGACTATATTTGTACAGCCATTCAGCTTTCCTGCATATTCCTTTAATATTTTGGCCTCTACTTGTACTCAGGTTTTTATCTGAGAATACCAGAGGCTTAGGACTGCACAGACTCTTCCTTGTTCTGCCAATAAAAAACCTAAGGCCCCCTTATTTTCTTTACTTTTTTGTAGTACTGGAGATGAAACTCAGCTAAGTGCTCTTGCACTTGAGCCATGTTTGCAATATTTTTGGTTTTCATTTGTTTTTTGGATAAGGTTTTTCTATGTAGCCCAGGCTGCCACCAAGAATGATTCTCCTGCCTTCACCTCCTGCTAGCTGGGGTTACAGGTGCTACCACCATGCTCAGCTTATTTTTGAAATAGGGTTATACTAACTTTTGCCAGGGCCAGCTTCAAACCATAATCCTCCTGCCTCTACCTTCAAAGCACTGCCATCCTATTTTATTTTTTTACACCTCCAGTCCTACTTTCCTATTATATTTTTTTAGTGGGACTGGGGTTTGAACTTGGGACATAAAGCTTGCAAAATAAGTGCTCTACCACTTACTATTATTTCACACCTCCTACTCTTCTATTTTCAATTATAGTATTGTCTAAGGAATTTAGTGAGAAATTTAGGCCAGACAGCATATTTGTCATACTTTTTTTCCTATTTTTTTCAGTGGCTTGTGGTAGGGTTTTCAGTGTGAATTCATGGTAAGGGAAGCTATCCCAGGGAACAGGAGATGCAACTCCTCCCACGGCTCCTGAAAGAATCAGCCCTATAGCACATTTTTACCATTGTGTTCTACTATTGTGCTCATTTTAATCTTACTTTATCATTTTTGCATTTACTTGAATGTGTATGGGCCACCTCCACTCCCACCCCCCAGTCTCCAGGCAGAACTTATTCCACCCTCTTGTTCTCTGATTTTTGTTGGAGAAAAAAAATAAAAGAAAAACGTGAGGTTTTGCTAGCTTGAGATAAAGACAACTATATAAGGAGAGTCCTAGCATTGCTTCTATGCACTTGTGTAATACAACCCAAAATGGTTCATCTCTACCAGACCTCTTCACTACTTCCTAGTCCTCTTGAAATAGTGGCCTCTGACAGTTTAAGGTTACTATATTCTCTCTTCTACAGTAAACACATCAACCACATTCAAGGTTTTGGTTTTCTTCCTTTCTCTATCCCTCCCATGTGTGGTCTCCCCTTAGTGTGTTACCCATGTAATGATTTTTATTATAAATTATGATTTGTGCAGGGACTAGTTATGCCAAAATGCAGTTTCTTACAAAATGTTGGTAATGAATGCACCCAAAACTCAAAAGACACAATTTGAAGTTTTGACTGAGTATTTGAGAGAATCCCATCAGCTTATCCATTTATCCTTCTGCAGTCCTGGGGAGGATATATTGACTGATTCTGAGTAAAATTCAAATCCCTTAAGACACTGGGTAGTGAGGAACAATTGTTGGTGATAATGGGTGCAGCTAAAATAAGGGCTGTGTGGAGAAAACCTGGCAAGAGATTCTGTCATGGGTTCCTTTAACTTCCAGGTCAAACAAAGACTGGGCCAGCTAGAGTCTTCTCATTTATTCCATTTTTGTAATTTTGAGGAGGATTATTTGGACCTTTTGACTAAATCTAGAAAATATGGCACTAAAGCCACATGTTTATGCAGTTCTGTGGAATCCTCCATGGTGCTTGGGTTTTAGTTATAGGCCTTGCAATCTTATCTGCTGTATTATTGCCTTGGCTTACTAAGGATCTATCCCTTTGATATCTCTTGCAGTGAAAAACTGCCACGTGTCAGGGAATTGTATTGCTTTAAGGAGTCATAAGATTATATCTTAAAATTTATTAGGAAATTTGTAGTCATTAACATTCCCCTCTCCTTCCCTCAAAAGCATGAAATACTAGAAACCCATGCTTGGAATCTATATAGATGTGTAAGATCTTTGTTGTTCTGTTGTAGGGTCCACATAAGAGCAATAAGTTCTGCTTTCTGAGCAAAGATGTGAGGGGAAGGTATTTGCTTCTTAAAATAAGAAATAAATACTGAAAAGAAAATGCAATCTAAATGCAAAATAGCCATGTGCCTTTAATCATTTCACTAAATACTAAAATCTTTTAGTATTTTCTTATTTTAAATTTAACCTACAGAAATAATTAAGCAGATATAAAATGATGAATTAGTTGATGGTGATTTTTTTTCTTTTTGTTGCAAACACGACTATAACATTACATGGGGAAAGCAGTAAAGGCCCATTTATGTGGTAGTTTACAAAAATGTTCTGATTCTGAATATATTCATTATTGCTCAATGCATTTTACAAATTATTAGAACATTTATATATGAAGCTAATAGAAGACTTATTTTGCAGTAGTTTCAACTCAATGTTTCTTTAATGTAGTAGACAAGTTTTAGATATTTCTATTACTTATTTTTTATTGTTGTTTACACAAAATATTCTTGTATATTTAATGACATTTCGTATTCATAACTACTAATAAAATACTGGCAATTCATACAACCCAACTTATCCATTCATATTTAAATGCCTATAAAGCATATTCATATGAACTACTTATTTTATTTTAAATTATAAAAATCGAAGCAATAAAAATAAACCCTCGAAATATCCTTTACCAAAATTTGAAATAAAAATATCATCTAAAATTTAGGTTGAAGATTTATAGTCCTGTAATGAGTAATTTTGAATGCATCCTTTCAACAGATCAAAATTTTCTCAGCAATGGATCTTAGGATATTTTGGGTTTTCTGTTATAAGTCACTCAAGGATTTGCCAGGCAAAGGCTCCAATTGTCCCAATGCAATGTTGAGATCATTGCTTTTAGAAAGATTGTAGGCTACAAAAATAATTTCTTGTATTTGGCATTCTGAGGATCATTTTAATGTGCTCCCCTGTATCTTCCGAAACCTAGGAAGCATAAATAGTTGACAATACTTAACAGTTAGTTATAAATATTGTCATGTACAGTTCAGTAACATATGAATGATACCAATAAGAGGTTTGAGAAATATTATTGCTGTACATCCACAATTTCAGAACTTTATATTACTTTCTAGTGAAAAGATTTTGACTTGAGTTAATGGTTGACTGATTACTCAAGTCAATTAGCACTTATTCTGGAAAAGAGAAATATTAAAGTTTGTTTTTAAGGAAAATGGTATTTAATACATGGAATCAGGCACTTAACAAAATAGCTTAGTGACTAATGAAGTGAAAGTCAATGGGAGATGTCAAAGCTTCCAGGTTTTACTGATCAAATTTTGTAGAGAGAATCAGGGAGCTTCTGTTCCTCTTCTGCAACCAATGCAAGATACCATCACCAGTTATTACTTCTGAATAAAGCATGGAGGAATGCAGAACAGAGGATGCATAAGTTTGATGACAAAAAAGCTAACAATGATAAATAAAAGCAATCAATTTATCACCACTGATAAGCATTAATATGGCACTCACTTCCCTTGTACCCTCTGGACATCAAAAGTGGAAATTAATTTTCACCCAGAAAACAGGATGAAAGGGAATTGAGATATACAGTCCTCAGCTCACAGTCCTTATACCAATAGAAAAAGCACAAAGGATTTAAGATTTGGTGCTCATTGCCAAACAATCATTCTCTCCCACAGTTCTATCTATGGTATATTTGAACTTGTGAGCAATGGCAAAATCAGCAATAGCATATTTTGATCTCATGCAGCACAGACCATTCATACAAGTGAATGTGTCCTGAGATGGTAAGTTCTTTTATGATAATCAAAGATACAGTTATCAGGTAAATAAGCAACTTGACTCATACCTAACTCATACCTAGGATAAACAAAAATAATGGTTAGTATATGCCAACAAAAACTAATAAAATAACATGCCTAGTTCTACATCAAATGCCTTCAATTAGTTATGAGATGTTGATGAATTTAATTTTCTTCTTCCACTACTTGGTTCATGGCTTCTTTGCTCTTTGCTGTCATTTTAAGTCATTCTCTTTATTTGGCGGAGGAGTCTTGTTGACCTTTATGGCAGCATTGAATTTGGTCATTTTGGATAACTGGACAAGGAAGGAAGTTATCCCTGGAAATCTTCTGTTTACAAACATGTAGGAAAATCTGTCATTCTGATCATTATAATAACCAAAAAAAGCCAAAATATTCAGCAGATAGTCTACATGTTCACAGTGACCTAAGCCCTTCACTATGTATCTACTTTAAGTTTTAGAATGTAACTCTTAGCTAACCAATGCCCTAAATTTTAGGTAAACAATTTAATTATTCTATACATTCAATTGCCTCTTACTTTTAGAACCTATAGAATTAATCATCTCTTGTTTTCAGACATCAATGTTCTGCAAATACAAAACATAAAATATCACTTAAGGTTGAATACTTCTGTTAGTGCATGGACTGAAAATTTAAAGTCATAAACATGTTATTTTATGTCTCTAAATGGAGTCAATTGACAAAATTAGCTAGGCATCATGAAGTCTTGCAGTTACTACCTAACCCTTACTTCAAAAGGCAGTTTATTGGAGTGTAGATGATGATTTAAATAGTCGTTTGGAACTACATGCCACAGAAAATCAGTATCCCTTGTCCACTGTCAATGAAACTCCACCATCTATCAAAAACACCTGGAAAGATTTTCATTGTCCATTACCATTTTTGATTATCTAGTTCTTGAAAGCATTTTTAGAACTATATCTCATTTTGTATATAGTCTTATAAAGAAAACAAAAAGTACTCCAGGTACTTTCAGCAAAAACACATTAATTGATACTTACAAAATCACCAGTTAATATTTATTCTTTTATTTTGTTATTTGATCAAAATAGGAGTGAGCATACCCATTGCTTCAAAAATTTATCATTTCTTTATTGTAAGAACATTTAAAAATTTCCTCTCTGGTTATATTGAAACATATAGTAAAATATATGTTGCTAACCTACTGTGTAATAGAAAAACAAAAGTTTTGTATTCTACCTAACTGTTATTTAGTACCTACTGACCATTCTTCCCCCTCTGCTCTCCTTGGCTACTCTATGATTATGTCTAGAATATCTGCTATTCTGTTTCCTAATTCAGTCAGATTAGCTTTTATAGATTTCATAACATCTGTGGTATTTGTCTTTCTGTGAAGATCATTGTTATGCAATGTGAGAGCAAAGGACCAAGATTAAAGGATACTTCAAATGAGAACTGATAGTGTATTAGAATTACCAGTCTGGAATAATGTAGATGGATTCAGTAGGGATTTATTATAGGAAATGATTTTCAGTTTCCCTAGAGAAGACAAAATAATAACTACAGTTATTATAATTTCCTTTCCTTGACCCATGCATTTTGACATTTACTTATACTACATCATTCTCAAAAGTGTTATGATGGCACTATCACAATTTCTTTATGTACATTATATATTATGTAGCTGTTGTTTGTCTGTATTTCCTGTAATTTTCTAGAAAGCAGCATTTATCTATATTGTTCACTGCTACATCTAGGCCAGAATCTCATCTACCTGACATTGTTTGGAACAGCAGTATTTCAAGTAGTATGATTGCATACTGCCCTCAAAGCATGGGTAGTGGCAGATACTGAGTGTTGTAGCCAATCATCAGCGGTGATGACTTGGCTCTGCTTGGTTACAGAATAGCTCTTTCTCATCATTTGCAAGAGTTAAAGCTGATTTTCTTATTCTGCTCTCTTGTGATTTTCTCTTGCCTGCTGCCAAAGAAAATCACTATAATTCAAGAGTAAACACTGGAGAAAAAAGTACATAATTTTCATTCTTTGACACTCTTCAAATACAGAGAAGTGCACTGGAAGGCTTTAGAATTAGGTCCTCGATGCATACAGTATCAGTTCTTCCTTTGAGAGTAGGTAGAGGTGGGGAGAACTTGACAAACTCTTACTCAGCTTATATTAATTGTACAAAGTAGCAGGTTTAATTGTGACATTTCATACAGCAAATAATGTACTTTGATCATATTTCTGTCTCTCTATTACACTTCATTATCTCCCATTCCTTAACCCCTTCTACATCTCTAATAGTCCCCATTTTAATTTCATGTTTTCTCCCCAAAATTCCACATATAAGGAAAAACATCCTGGGTCTGGCTTATTTCACTTAATATTATGACATCAAGTTTCATCCATTTTCTTGAAAATAACATAATTTCATTCTTTAAACACATCCACATTTTTTCTAATTTTTCAATATTTGTATTACCATATATTAGTTATACCAGAGGCTTCACTATGATATTTCCATATATACCTACAATGTACCTTGGTTAGGATCCCCACCAACATTTTATCTAATCCTATTCCCCCTACTGAAAATTATTTCAACAGGTTACATTGTTCTATTTTCATAAAATAAACTAAATGGTTCACAATCACCATCCTTCACCTTCTACATTCACCCACAGGCTCCCATTGATACCCACCCCTAACAGGACCTGTTTTACATTCTTGTCCTACATTTTTAAGAGTACATTTATTGTTCAAAGGAGATTTGCTATGGTGTTTCACCCACAAATATACTGTATTTAATCTGACTAATCCCCTCTATTTCTCTCCCTTTCCCCTTTTCACTACTCCTATTATTCAACAGCTTTCAGTGAGTTTCTCTATGCCATCTTCCAACACTTTCAATGTATTCAAAGTTTTTCAATATTATTCACTCTTTATCATTCTCTTTTCTTCTCCCTTCTGCCTCTCGTCTCCTCAAACATATATATATGTATAATATGTAAACTATATAATATGTAACATAATACACAACATAAATAACAATGTATTTTATCTACATACATGTATTAATAATACGATATATGCATATATAATAATGTACTATAGTAATATATGTATATTGCATATAGTTATAGTTCTTCTATAATAATACATAATAAAATATATCACATTATAAATATAATAATGTCATATATAATCATGTTTGCACTATGTATATGTCTATCTTTTGGATCTGTCTTCAATATATTAGAGAAAACATGAGAACTTGGTCTTTCTGAACCTGGTTTATTTCACTTAACATGGCAAACTCCAGTTCCATCCATTTTCCTGCAAACGTCACTACTTGATTCAACTTTATGGCTGACTAATACTCCATTGTCTATATATACCATGCTTTCTTAATCCAGTTATCATTTGTAAAGCATCTGTGCTATTTCCATAGCTTGGATATTGTGAATGGTGCTGGAATAAACATGGGTGTGAAAACTGTCTTTATTGTTTCCTGGCTTACATTCTTTCAGATATATGTACAGATATATTCTTTCAGATATATATACCAGAGTGGTATGGCTGACATATATGGTAGCTCTTTTTAATATTTTATTGAGAATGTCCATACTGATTTCTATAATGATTGAACTAATTTACATTCTTATCAACAATATTTATGGGTTTCTTTTTCCTCACATATGCATCAACATATTTGTTCTTTGTGTTATTGATAGTCATTCTGACAGGGGTGAGGTGAAATCTCATTGTAGTTTTGATTTGCATTTCCTTTAGGACCAGGGATGTGAAGCATTCCTTCACATACTTGAACTTCTTCCTTTGAAAATTGTCTGTTCAGTTCATGTGCACATTTTCTCAAAGGGTTGTTGATTATTAGGGAGGGATTATTTCAGATTTGTAGAGACACAGGGAAATGGTGCCTGTCAGCAATCTGTCATCTCTCCTCAAAGATCTATATACCACGTTTTCTTTTTCCATTCATCCGTTGATGACACCTTGGCTAGTTCCATAATTAGGCAATTGCAAATGGTACTGCAATGGTTGTGAGGGTATCTCTATTTAAGTTTGCTTTCATTCTTTTGAATACGTATCTGGGACTGGTGTAGCTGAATCATATTGTAGCTGTATTTTGCATTTTTTGAGAAACTTCCACATTGATTTCCATAGTGGCTGCACTAATTTACATTTTCACCAACAGGGTATAATGCATTCTTTGCTCCACTGCACCTTCACCACTCTTTGCTGGGTTTTGTTTTCATGATGATAATTATTCTGACTCAGGGGACATTGACACTCAAGGAAGTTTGAATTTGCATTTCTCTGATAAATAAGAATGCTGAACTTTTTTCAGGTATTTATTGGCCATTTTTGCTTGATTTGAAAAGAGTCTATTCATTTCATTCATGTAATCCCAGCACTTAGGAAGTGGAGGCAAGAGGATCTCAAATTCAATATCATCCTGGGCAACAAAGTGAGATCCTTTCTCAAAACAGAAAAAGAAAAATAACCTATTAAGTTCATTTGCTCATTTATTGATTGGAATATTTGCTTATTTTGAGTTTAATTTTTTTTACTACTTTATATATTCTGAATATTAATCTTCTGCTAGATAAACAAAGATCTTCACTCTAATAATTTTTCTGTTGCTGTTCAGGAGCTTTTTAATTTGATGTAATTCCGTTTGTCAATTCTTGTTTTTTCTTGTGCTATGTCATGATGTGTATCTTTTATATTTTCTTCTAGTTTCAAATTTTCATGTGTTACATTAAAGAAAGTCCATTTTGAGTTGGTTTTTTTACAGGGTGAGAAGTAAGGATCTAGTTTCAATCTTCTACATGTGAATATTTAGTTTTCCCAGCAACACCCTGTGAAAGAAAGAGCATGTGTGTTTTTGTTAGTTTGATGTATGGTTTTGGTTCCTTTGTCAAGAATCAGGTGACTGTGGCTATGTGGACTTATTTGGGGGTTCTCTATTTTGTTCCATTGTCTACATGTCTATTTTTGTGCCAGTACCGTGCTGTGTTTGTTATTGTGGTTTGGTAATATAGTTTGAAGTCAAGTTTTTGGATAACTTCCAACACCTTTGCTCAGGTTTGCCCTAGTTATTAGGGATCTTCTATGCTACCAAAGAAGCATGAATTTTGGGACTTTTCTTCCATTTCTGTGAAGAATGCAATTGGAATTTGATGAATTTTGCAATGAATCTATAGATTACATTTTGCAACATGGAGTTTTAGCATGCTCTTTACAATAGACCTCAGACCAGCAGTTAATCTAACATATGGGCTGACACCTTGAAAATTGTGTAATTAAATCCTTTGATATCATTTTATGTCAACACTTGCTTTTTAAGTTAAGAACCTTTCCAAGAATGCACTCCCACTTACTAAGGAGGATCTAGATATTGGTGTAACTTTCCTTCTGCTTTCTTCAAGTCTTAATATTGTCATTACAGATATGGACTTGATAATGGTATTTAAGAGGCAATGTACATTTAGGATTAGACTGGAAATACTAAAAGTCAAGTAAAGTAATATTAATGTAGGAGTCAAACTATACTAGCAACTCTTACTTGAGAAAAGACTTTGATATTGTTCTTCAAGATAACTCTTCTTTCATATGTTAATAATTGTTTATGTTCAAAGCTCATTTTATAAGTTCTGTTCCTTGACAATCTTGATTCTTGCCATCTCATGTGAAAAATATTTTCTTATAGACAAAAATTGTTCATCAATGCCATGATGTTTTAATACTATGAATATCAATTACCTTTACTTGGTGAATTCTTGAACTCCTTTTAAATAAGAGTAATTCTATAGCCTCTACACAGTACTCCACATTAAAACACACAATACAATTAGTGGTCTGGAGAATGTTTCTCACATCCTTTCAAGAGTTTCTAACGATTGTAAGCTCCGCTCTTCCAATTGTTCTCAAAATTTTAATTACATAGTCCAGTTTAGTTTAGATCAAATAATAACTCAGTTTTTATATGTCATACTCTTTTATCTTGAATATTAGTCATTATTAGTTTAGCAAATCTCCAAAAAGTATAACATTTCCTCTGAAACATATTTCAAATTCAGTTGTCAAAGAAATATTCTGAAAAGAAATATACACATGCTTAGAAAAAGATCTGCCTGGAAGTGAGGGGGGAAATAGGATGCGGGGATGGGTAGGGGAAGGAGAGAGAGGTAGCCCAAAAAATGTGTACACATATGAACAAATGTAAATGCAATTTTTAAAAATGCTACCTCATCAAAAATAAATAAATAAATGTCTTACTCAAGAAAATATAAAAAAGGAGTTCCTCCAACACTTTGCACCTGGGAGGCACTCTTCGTCCTTGTCAGAGGTTGTTTTTGGCACACAGACTTCACCTCTCACATATTGTCTTACTTATGCCAAAGAGCTTGGGGACATAAAAATGCTGGGCCAAGGTGGTCTTGAGAGCTGTTTGCCCTGAGTGGGTTCCTTCATGGAACTGCTTGACAAATGTGGGAGCCAGCAACTCTGGAATTTCAATATGGCCTTTGGCAAATTTCTACCACCCACCTGGCAGGAAACTTTCTCCTTCTATCTCAAATTAAGTCTATTCTTGGAAATATACCATGGGTCCCATTCAGATAAGTTGCTGGGGAACAAGGCAGCTATCAGTGAGGCTGAGGTTTTGTCCTCCCATGAGGGCTGCTTCCTTGACTTCCCTATCAGCTTTTTGATTTCCCTGAACAACTGTTATCCCCCCTGTCTGGTGCCTTTGTCAGTGCATGACTTTTACTCACTTAGAGGCCCATGCAACTTCTAGCAATTCCAGAATTTCTTGTCCATACTTAACACTTTTTCCTCCCAAGTTAGTGAGCCCCCTTTCTTTATATAGGGATCCATGGACATGAATGGTAGTGAAGGCATATTTTGAGTCCCTATAGATGTTTACTTGAATTCCTGCAGTGAGCAGGAGCACCCATGTGAGAGTAATAAGCTCAGCCTTTTGTGCAGAGGTCCCGACTGACAGCAGATGTGCTTCAATGACAGCATCCAGAGTCACTAATGCATATCTGGCAAAACATGTGCCATCCCATACAAAGCTGCTGCCATCTGTGAAATGCTCAATGTCTGGATGACTGATAGACTGATGAGTCAAGTCCCACCAGCTGGAGAACATCTCATCCATAACCTCTTAACAGTCATGCTTGGGGGGCCTGAATCAATTGGCAATGGGTGGCTGGATTTAGAGTCTTAACAACCTCTAGTTGGATATGTGGGTTTTCACATAACATGCTCTGATATCTGACCATTTGGGGGATCGTCAACCAACAGTTTTCTTTATATTCCATAAGAGTCAAAACAGAGTAGGGAACTCTGACTGTGAGTTTTTGTCCCAAAGTAAGTTTGTCTTCTTTAGTCACCAAGATAGCAGTAGCCACCAAGGTGCACAGGCAGGGTGGCCAGCCTCAGGAAGCTGCAGCAAGTTGCTTTGATAAATAGGCCACCAGATGGTGCCAGAAAACTAGCAGCTGGGTCAAGACTCCTACAGCTGTCCCCAGTCTGTCATGTACATTTAGGAAGAAGGGCTTCATCACATCTGGCAAGCCCAGAGCAGGGGCATTTGTGAATGCCCTCTTAATTTCCTTATAGGCCTTTTCCTGCTCCTCTCCCCATACCCTGGGTGTCTGTTTTCCACCCTTTGTGGCTTCATAAAAGAGTTTTGCTAAGAGAGAGTAATTGGGAATCCAGATCAGGCAGAAACCTGTACTCCTAGAAATTGCCTAATCTGTTGACAGGTCTTGGGGACCAGAATGGAACAGATGGCCTATTTCCTCTCAGGGCCCATTCTACATTGTTGTTGTGACTGGTGAAACCCAAGGTATTTGAAAAATCTGAGCCTTCCTTCTTTTGGGAAACCTTATGTCCTCTCTTCCACAAAAGGAGAGAAGGAGGTGAGTTCCTTCCATACATCCTCCTGAGTTGGTCTAGCCAACTGAAGATCATCTTTGTACTGGAGGAGTGTGCAGCCATGCTGGTCAGCTGAGAAAGCCTTTGGGTAGGATGCCAAGGCATCCCCAAAGAGAGTGGGAGAGTTTTTGTAGCACTGTGGGGACCTTGTACAAGTCAATTGTCCCTTCTCTCCAGTACTAGGACTTTCCCATTGGAAGGAAAAGATGGGTTGGCTCTGTGGGGCCAGGCAGATGAAGAAAAATGTGTCCTTAAGGTCCAGGCAGTTTAAGAACTTTGCTTCAGCTGGGATAAGGCCCCAAGCATATATGGTTTGGGACTGCAGGGTATAAAGTAACAGTTGGTGAGTTGACTGCATAGAGGTTCTGAACTGGCCTAAAATCTTCAGTCCCTTGTTTTCGGTCAGGTAGAAAGGGAGTGTTCCAGGAAGTCTAACAAGTCCGAAGTATCTCATACTTAGGAGCCTGTCAAGATGATTATGGATCCCAACTTGGGCCTTGAAAGGAATGTAGTATGACCTCTGGCTAACAGGAATGGCTCCTGGCTTTAATTCTACTACCATTGGAGGTATGCTCCAAGCTGGTCTAGGGGGATTGTCCTCACCCCATATACTGGAATCTTAGAGGGAACCTCAGGCATGACAGGGATCTCTTTCTCAGGGGTGTAGAGTTGCCATTCCTCCTCCTGTGCAACCATGAGAGTTAGAATCTTGGAGTCAGGCCCTCTCAGCTTTAAGGCTGCTGTGCCATTGGGTCAAAAGTTATCTGGGCCCTTAGTTTGCACAATAAATCTTTGCCCATCAAAGCCATAGGGCAATCAGGAAGGTAAAGGAACAAATGCCTTACTTCATGCTTCCTAATAATGCCTCCAGATATCATTCAAGCTGCTGGTAATCTCAGTCATCATTAGGGTCCCAGTGGAGGTCCTCCTCAGGGAACTAACCCTGAGCATAGGCTTGGGCACTTAAAGTGCCTGCAGGTGCATGATCTTCCAGCCACTTTAGAGCTGCCAAAGTTATACAGCATTGCTCCTCAGTATTAAATAGAGTCAGAAGAAGCTGTCAGCAGTCTGTTCAGGTGGACATAATTATGAGTTTGGATGATGGATTGCTTAGATCAATCAGAGCTGAGGCTTTTCCATGAAGGAGGGGATAGATATGGTGCTTCCAACTTAGGAGGTCTGTTGTGGTAAAGGGCTGGTAGACGAATGTCTGCATTTCTTCTTGTATCTGACCATGCTGGTCATAATATATTGGGATCTGGACTTCTCTCAGGGTCATCTGCAGGCCAGTGGGTTCCAGGGGAGAGGCTAGGCCCATATTGGGATTGTTCAAATGTTCCTAGTTGGACCTAGGGGCTGGTCTTGCAAGGAGCTGTGGAGTGAGGACTGGTGGGCTCAGAGTCTGAGGAAAGTGTGATTGTTGTAGGTTCAATGACTCCTGGGCCCAGCCTTGTAGGCATATTTGCAGCTGGAGCTTCCCTGTTTGATGCTGCTTCCCCTTCTAAGGGTGGAGGCAAAGGGGTGGAAAGTGGTGGCAAAGGTGGGTACAGAAGCACATAAGGGGGTAGGATCTCCTTGGGGTCATCCACTAATATGGGTTTCTATGGCTTTTCACATTTTTCCCTGCAGCTGGAAGCTCCTGCCATCCTGGCTACCATGACCATAGATGCTTACTCTAGATGGGGCTTTAGCCACATGGACCAACTGAAGACCGCATCCTGCCCAGCAATCAATATAAGGAAACTGATCTGAGTGTTCAGGCTCCCCTACAACTACTTCAAAAACTCTATTGACTATGACCTTATCTAATGACCCCCCTCTGAGGGCCATCCTACAACAAAGGCAGGCCAGTCTATTTCACAGAAGGTCTTAAGCTTGCCAGGAGTCAGCTTGACTCTGTAATCTTCCTTAAATCCCTTTTTAAAGTACTTAAGCATGCACCCCAGGTGGGTATTCTTACTCTGAACTCCTCCTATTCCTCAAGTCACCAGTTATCAAGACAGACAGAAATGGAATGTATGAGGGTTGTGGAGAGGAGGTAAGGGGTCCTCCTTTCTGACACACAGGCAAAAACAACACCACTCACCTTGTCTCTGGCCATCCCCCTTGTGAGGACATAGGCACCTCTTAACCATAGTGAGACCATATAAACCATGGACTGGAGCCCCAAATGGGCCACACACCACAGACTATATGAGGATCACCATGGAACTGCTTTGGGATTTCTCACTCACTTTGCAGCTGGGCCACATCTCAGGCTCGCACTTGTACACACTCTCACACAGCACAGTACTTCCACTCCACTACCTGGACACATCTATATTAACTCATAGTAAGTAATAGTCTTATGGAACACACCTAGATATGTAACATTTTACAGAAGAGGTATATTTGGTTGGCTCTATGATTTATTCATCTTTTGGCAGAAATGGTATTGAAAACACACACACACACACACACACACACACACACACAAATTTACTGTTTTTCAGGATGAAGAAATAATGGTATATTACTGGTCATTGTGCCAGAATATACCAATAAACTTAAGTTGTAATACAAGTGCAGAAATTGAACACATTTGTAATCTAGTGTGGTAATCATCTGTTGAACATGTTTTTATTTGCAAATATTCTATTTATGATAACAGACACAACAAATCATTTAATTCTCAGTTAAACAATATTTCCTCTCTACAGGCATTTAATTTTTCCTCAGCAAATATATCTATTTAGTTTTAATATCATTACTGTGTCTCTTATAGTCTATTTAATGTTTTATATAATTTTTCATTCTTGAGATATTCCATTTACAAAATAATTTTAAAATTATGAGAAAGACAGCACGTTTAAAAACATATTATCTTGGAAATTATTTGCTTTACAATTGACAGATAAACAACTAACATGATTATTGTAAAAAAGAGCTTCTACTCTTCAAGAGACAAAAGTTAAAAACAATACCAACAACTAAAAAAGAAAGAAATGCAAAATTGGTTGGGGGGGGGAAGACACAAAGATCTAACCCTTAGAAGAAGAAACCTAAGCAGACAATTATGCTAAAGGGTGTTGTTCCTTATATAATTTACTTATAGGTGTATGGAAAATTCTGGATTGTAGTGTTAAAATTGAATAAACATCAAAGCTTACCAATAAGGAAATGTTTTAATAAAGTAATGATGTACATAGTTTAGAATAAATTATGAAGCACTAACCACCACATACCATTTTCAGACACAAAGTACAAACAAACAGTAACAATGCATTACAGTGGGTTTTTTTGGTTTTGTTTTTTTATTTTGTTATTATTGCTGTACAATGTGACATTTACAAAAGTTCTTACAATATATCATAGTTGAATTCACCCCTCGGTCATTCTCCTTTATTCTTCCTCCCCCATTTCTGGACCAGTTTCAACAATTCTCATTTTTCCATTTGCCTACATGTGTACATAATATTTCCACCATATTCATCCTCCTACATCCTTTCCTTGGATCCCCCCTTCACAGTTGTAACAACCCTAGACAGGACCTGTTTTGCCTTCCTGTTCTCCACTTTTGTTAAAAAGAAAATTACGTTTTGCTTGTTAATATAGCTATACTGGGGATTTCATTGTAACATTTCCATGTATATCTGTACTATAACTCAAAAAGGTCCATCTCCTCTATTTTGGAATTACTGTTTTCTCAGAGGAAGAGGAATGCTTGCTTGTCTATTTATTTGATGGTAAACTGAGGCAAAACCATTGATATCCAACATGTAGTACAAAGTGTATAATTCACTAAGGCTTAAATTTTCATACACTGTTTGCAAGCATGAACAGGAAGCAGAATTTTATCAAGTTCTTAGAAACTGCTTTTGCTAAAAAAACAAAACAAACAAGCAACAACAACAAAAAAACACTGACTCTTCACCTGGTCCCACAAAGTAAGCAAGAAAAAAGTATGGTATCCTGTCTTCACTTTACATCTGTCTCCTTTTCTTAGAACTTTGGGTCAGACCCCTGCTTAACTCTACATTAGGCATGTAGATCATTCAAGGCCTGTCTGTCTAAAAATTGATGATACTTAACCAACCTTATACCCCTTCTCAGATGAAGGCACAAAGATAAGAGAAATTAAACATTCTTCCATCAGTGTTTTTAATGCCCTATTCCAGAACTCTTAAGAAGTACCTGAAAGTCTGTACTCATCTTGGACTCCCAGAAAAGCAAAGAGTCACAGACAGATCACTCTATGATGAGATCATCCCATAATAATCTCAGAGGAACCAGATTGTCCCCTCAAGTGATAATGATTTCTGTAGAGTCTTCCTGTAGAGCCAGAACTTAGATAAAAATGAATGGGCATACACTATGACTAAGATTGCTTAATTATGCCTACTTCTTGCCCCCTACCCCAATTCTGCCTGTATGTAAACCTAAAACTCATGTCAGTACCTCAAGGATGGGCTGAAGTGACTAACTTCCATTTTCCCAGAATTTTCAAAAACTTTTGATTAAAATTTTTTCTTTCCTATTCATGATTATATTTGTTTACTTTCTTTCAGATAAGTAGGCAGACTTGACATATTGAAACTCCCAGAGTCAGGCCTTTGGCTTAGCACCATGGTTACAGAAGAATATGGTAACATTTGCACTGTGGTAGAGATAAAAGAAAAATGCTACATATGACATTACAGGAAAAATGTTGTAGAATATGGTAAAGTTACAAAGTGTGGGTAAGTGTTTTCATATAGGAGTCTGAACTTTATTTTAATACTGTTCAGTTTATCTATAAGGTAACACAATGCGCCTCTATATTTTATTGCCTTCTGTTTCCTGACTCCATTTACCAATTCTTGGGAATGTATGAACATTCAATATTTAAGAATTGCCTGAAACCTTATATGTTTTCTGGGCAAAAATTGATGCTTATAGTATTATAATAGACAATTTGACTTGGAAGTTCTGTGGGCCCTTAAGTCAGGATATAATCTCTAGGGATCATGAGAAATAGTTTAAATGGCTTTTTTAATAATGAGGAGAAAAGCATGCACACATATGAATTACTTCCTTTGACCTTAGGAAAAAATCTTTGGAGTTTGCATAATTGAGTGTATTATAAAATGAACATCAGCTAAAAGGGCACTTAAAACCCAAATGACTTCCTTTTAAAGAGGATTCTAATGTCTGTTCCCTATTAATTACCATTTGACTTGCTTGCTACATAGATGTGCTATTTATTCTGCAGTCTTTATCTGCTAGAAATTTTAAACTTAACCAAAATGTAAGCTTTAAATATATTTTAATTGAAATAACACTGTTTCAAAGAAAAATTGGTTATGTATAGAAGGATAATGGATAATTGTTGTAGCTATTTTATATTTATGTGGGTACTTGATTGGTATAATTCAGTGTGAGTCATTTCCAAGACTGCTGCCTATTGAATTTATGCTAAGTAGGATTTATTTTCTGTACTCATGAAACCACCTACAATCTACTAGTTTTGTTTTGTTCTCAGGGAATGTCATTGACTGGGTTCCCTAGGACATAGAGCATGAAGCAAAACTGTGTTGATGTTTTATTTATTGTAAGATGTAATCACATACAGGAGAAATGAAAAAATAAAGTGAATAGAGAATATTAGGGAGCAAATACAAAGAGAAAGATATTTGAGCCAAGTCCTGAGGTTAACTGATTGTGGAGGTAACTGGAGTTAAGAGTAATCAACTTTATTCTTCATCTGTTCTGGTATTCCCTTGTCTTTAAACGCTAGGTTGACTGGTTTGTGATGCATGCTGGTGAGGTAACCTAGACCTTCAATATTACCTTTTCTTGTCTTTACTGAATAGAAGTTACTGCAATTACTATTGACATTTATTAGTGAGCATAACATAGTTAGTGGTGACCCCAAGGAAACTGCTGAACTCTAGGCACATCACCTCTGCCATCTTTTGCATTTAAAACCATAGATCCCTATGGCAATCTAGGATGAATTCCTTTCACCTAATGAAAGAAAATGGAAACTTATCAAGGTTCCATTGATAATTGGATTCCAAAGTTACCAAATAGCTACAACTCCCAGGCAATCCTGTTACTGCTGTGTCTTTTGGCAGAAATGTCCATCACTTGGGAAATGGGATTGATAATTCAGTACAACCTAAAGTAGTACAGATGGGAATCACAAAAGGAGAGGGGTCTGGAAAACTAGGGACTCTTATTTAGTATCCAATCCTGAATGCTACTGGGTGCATAGCACCATACATTGGTCAGCATTACTGCATATTAGGCAGTCCAGATAACAGTGATCCAACCTTGTGTGGAGATATTCCAAAGGTGGTATTTTACTTGAGTCTTCTGTAGGTTCCATCATTTTATCAAGTTGATTGCTTCTGGTAAAGATGAGTGAATACTATCTTATGACCTATCTCTCAGTAACTTCTTTTTGTTTTATCTGTTTTATTGTTGTGCTTGGGGCACATTGTGGCATTTACAAAAGTTCTTACAATATATCAAATATATCATACTGAATTCACTCCCTTCATCATTCTCCTTTATCCCCCTCTCTCCATTCCTGGAATAGTTTCAACAGGTCTCATTTTTCCATTTACATACATATGTATACAGTATTTGCACCTAATTCACCCCCCCATTCCCTTTCCCCACATCCTCCCCCTCCCTCTCATACCAACACCACAGACACTATCTGTTCTGCCCTCCTGTTCTCAAACTTTGCAAAAGAAAAAAAAAGAGAACTTCATTTTTTATTAGTTCAGCAACAATGATGGGTGAGAGTCAGGGGAACCATGGATGGTGGTGTATCCTTTTAGATTTACATCTACTTTAAACCAGATTCACACAAAGTTCTTCTTTTTTTCTTTTTTGTTTTGTGGGTGATCCTGGAGATTGAACTCAGGGCCTTGCACTTGCTAGGATGTGATCTATCACTTGAACCACACTGCCAGCCCTTTTGCTGTTCAGTTTCTTTTTCAGATAGGGTCTCACATGTCTGCCTGGGTGGGCTGTATGCACTCCAATCCTCCTAAATCTGCCTCCTGAGTAGCTGTGATTACACACATGTGCCACCATGCCCGGTTTGTTTTGAGGAAAATCTGAATAACTTTTGCTTTATCTTTTCAAGGGTTTATTCTACACCAGTGATATTCTTAGCTTTACAACTGTGTTTTAAAAATTCAACAAATATTTATATTTCCTTCCTTGGTGTGAATAATTGACTGAAAGAGCAGGAGATAAATGTTTTGTCTGTGTTCTTGCTTTTGCTATTCTAAAGAAATCATTAATATGATTTTACTTCCTACACTCATTCTTCTTTACATTGTATATCACATCTGCTTGGATCAGCTGGAAATTTGAGATTAATATTCTTGCTAAAATAGCTACCTATGCCAATAGTTGATTTTAATCAGTCAGGCACTCTACCACTTGAGCCACTCAACCAGCAATTTTAATCAGAATCAAGTCTTCCATTAGAAGTGATGAAACTATGATAACTGAATATTTGTTCAGGCATGAGAAAATGAGTATTTAAATAAAATATCACTCACTTTAGATGAATTTACTTAATCATTAGGTTTTCAGGAGCAAGTTATGAGTTTCTGTTTTACAGGATAGTAACCATACAAAACAATTATGTACTATATATTTTAAAAAGCTTAAAAAAGGATTTTCAAAGTTTTGTCACAAATAAATGGTAAAGTCCATTCCCCTTGTTGTGTTTGCCCTTGATCTAATGTCTGCATATGAGGGAGAACATATGATTTTTGGTCTTTTGGGCCAGGCTAACCTCACTCAGATTGATGTTCTCCAATTCCATCCATTTACCTGCAAATGATAACATTTCATTCTTCTTCATGGCTGCATAAAATTCCATAAAGCGAGAGCACACAAGGAAGGTATGAGGATAGGTAAGACACCCAAAAAACTGGATACTATTTGTTGCCCTCAGTGCAGAGAAACTAAAGCAGATACTTTAAAGCAACTGAGGCCAATAGGAGAAGGGGACCAGGAACTAGAGAAAAGGTTAGTTAGAGAAGAATTAACTTAGAAGGTAACACACATGTACAGGAAATCAATGCATGTCAACTCCCTGTATAGCTATCCTTATCTCAATTAGCAAAAACACTTGGTCCTTCCTATTACTGCTTATACTCTCTCTTCAACAAAATTAGAGATAAGGGCAGAATAGTTTCTGCCAGGTAGTGAGGGGTAAGGGTGTATAAGAGTGGGGAAGGGAAGGGGCCAAGGGAAGGGGGAGAAATGACCCAAACATTATATGCACATATGAATAAAATAAACATTTTTAAAAATGGTAAATGTTTTAGGAGATAAATATGTTTAACCTGGTCTTATATTAGGTAATATTTATATATTTTGAACACTACATGGTACCCATTAATATGTGTAACTTTTATGTTTTGATACAACAGTTAAAACTCATAAAACACAAATCTTTAGGTTTTAATAATTAAAAATTTAATAAAATCAATTTAAATTAAATTAGCAGATACTTTAAAGCAACTGAGGCCAATAGGAGAAGGGGACCAGGAACTAAAGAAAAGGTTAGATTGAGAAGAATTAACCTAGAAGGTAACACACGTGCACAGGAAATCAATGCGAGTCAACTCCCTGTATAGCTATCCTTATCTCAACTAGCAAAAACCCTTGGTCCTTCCTATTATTGCTTATACTCTCTCTTCAACAAAATTAGAGATAAGGGCAAAATAGTTTCTGCCGTATATTGAGGGGGTTGGGGGAGAGGGAGGGCGTGGGGGGGTGTTAGGGAGGGGGTGGGGAGAGGGGGGAGAAATGACGCAAACATTGTATGTACATATGAATAAAAATAAATAAATAAATTAGCTTATAAGAAATGTTATGCTCCTCTCTGAAGTACTTATATTTCAAATAAGATTGTACCAAAGTAATTTTTATCTATTTATTTTCAATGTTTTGTCTCACATCTATGAAAATTGAATAGTTTATTTAATCCAAATGAACATTTTGAAGTGTTCAGAAAAATATTTTCATAAGGAATGCATTTAAGGATCTTCTAATAAAATAGAGCAAAAATGAATAAATTTCTTGATTTATAAGAAACAGCCTTGAAAAAATGAGTATGGTATCTAGAAATAGTACCAGGATATGTAAGAATTACATATAACCATGGCAAAATGATAAAAATGTTTTATTTGTAGTATTAAATTTGTGCATTTGTATTTGGAACTTAGTGATACTGAAATATCTGCATTTGTAACATATCCTATTTATAAAATAATATAAACTTTTTTCTAACAAAAATATCTTGATATTTCATATTTAGCTTAGAAGTAATTATACCCATGCATTATTAAATAGAAAGCTAAAGTAATCACATGGATAAAAAACAGAAATTCTTACAAATTACTGAAAAATGAAATTAAAACAAAGCCTAAATACTCCCATTCTGAACCTAAGAATACTAATTAAAGCAATTTTTCAATTATGCTGGAAAGATAATGGAATTCCATATGATGACAATGTGAAAAGGATGACTCAGACTTTTGGTATAGCCATGTAGTCAGCAGAGACTTAGGCAAAACTGTTGACAGGAGGCTGTGAACCATGTGCAGCTAATCAATGGCATTGATTTTTAATATAACTGCCTTGTGCTGGATTAACAATTTACAAGTAGGGCCCAAGTTAACCATGAATCACAATTCCTTTGTTCCTAGGTTCACTCCAATTCTCACAAGGTTTTCCCTTGAACAATTGCAGACATCAGTGGTTTTTAGACATTTTTATTACCTTAGTTATCCCTAACTAGCCTAAGAAGCAGATATGTCAAAGCTACACTTCAGTGAAAGTTACATTTAAAAACAAACTTTAAAAGAAATAATTCTATATTATTATCATCCCCAGAATATTTCTGAAATACATGATTCAAGGTATATCTTAGGGAATTTTGGACAAATTGTTTTTGTATGATTCTAAAGTTCTGTATGAATTCATTTGAGCCACTTTTGTTACATGCTACTTGTAAATAATAGGTGTGTCTATATTTAAGAGTCCCAATTCTTCACAATCTCTCTCAGATACCAATGGAAGAGATTGAAGACCGAATCTGTATGCCATATTGATATCTATTCAGTTCTTTCCTTTTTCTTTCCTTCTTCCCTCCCTCCCTTCCTTCTTTCCTTCCTTTCTTCCTTCCTTCCTTCTTTCCTTTTGCAAAGTGGTATAAATTACTACATACATTGTTCTGGTGCCTTGATCAAAAAACATAAAAACTCAAACAACCTCAACCACCACCACCACCAAACCTACTGTGTTCTTTCATGTGTACTGATGAATACTTACTTAAATCATGCACTCTAGGAAGAGTAAAGTATGTTAGGGGAGAATCCTCGTCTACCTGGGATCAGTTATCAATGCTTAGATCCAATGGTGCCACACGGAACTAGTAATCATCAATTTTGGATTGTATCTTTAAACATGTAGGCATGTAGTTATGTGCTACAGGGTTTGCAAAACTTTTAAAATATGGTTATTCAGAGTTAAGTAGGGGTTTCTAAATACTGTAACAAATTAGTTTTTATTTGTTTCAAAATTGGAATCTATTAATCATAGTAATTAACAAGGCTTCTCATATCAATGAAATAAAAACATGTTTAAAGCATGTAAAACAGCTATATGTGTGAACTTTTAGCTTAGAATGATGGTAGACACTTGTAGAACATGTACTTTTTTAGTATGCACATGGTGGCATGTAATAGAGTTACAACCAAGAGATGTCTATACATTTGAGTATTTCATTGCTTGTGATTCACTTAGAATGGAATAAAAAATGGAATTTTCTTTCCTTTCAATTAACCGATATGAGGGAAAGCAGTCTTGAGAAGTGTTTATCATACTAGTAAGAAGACTTTTAACATAGGATAGAATACATTAGCTAAAAAGTGTACATTCTAGATATGTTGAGTTTGAAAGATAGCTTCTTCCATTTTTATTTCAGAATGGGGTAATTATAAGACTGAGTAGTTAAAATTATGAATATAAGATCCAGAACTGGATCTAAAGTAGTCACTTGAGCCTTTTAAGTAAGAAGTCTTTCAAGTGAACCACATATAATTCCTTTGTGAAAGTATATTTTACTTTGTATTTTTATCAGAGGTCACGCCAGGAGTCACAGTAAAGGGAGTAGAGAAATTTACATTTTTGAGAGGTAAGCATGAAATATGAGTAGTCTTTCAGTGTGATTATTATAGCTTATCAGTTTAATGAAGCATCAGAAATTTAGATTCACACCACATTGGATAATATTCAAATGCATATGACTAAAATACTCAAGGTTCTATATCATTACAGAAATGAAGCAAGTTATTTGTCATCTTCATGAGCCACTTTAGGAACAAGAAATATTCAATAAAGCCAGTGAATGTGTGTGTGTGTGTGTGTGTGTGTGTGTGTGTGTGTGTGTGTCTGTATTTGTATATAATCTGTGACACCCATTCTGAAAACTGAAGATATATTTAAGAATTTAAGAAACACTGCAAAGAGACTGCAGAGTCTTGGTGATAAATAATACCTGGCCTCACCAATGACTATGTTTTTCTTTAAGCAACATATTTAGAATTTGGGAGGCTCAATATCTATTTAGGTAAGCCTATGGAAAAAGAAAGTATAGGTGTATGTAAGGTTGCCAATATAATATTCCAGTATTCTTTGATTCTCCTTATCATACATTTAAAACTAAGCTTTTTATTTAAAACATGTTGCTTTTGTAGATAGTCATCAGTGGCCAAAATCCTGAGAAAAATGCAGTGCAGAAGACAAATTCCTTGATGGTTTTTGAAAGGTTTTACTTCTAGGAGAACTGTGTTTCCAGAAACATGCAGCAGGAAGCTCTTGTACTTTAGGTACTGGTTTACACAAGATAACACTTTGCTCCTCAAAGAAGGCAGAAAAATGAATTCTGGAGGTATGTGATTTTTCTTTTTTTTTTTTTTTTTTTCTCACGTGTAGGCCTCATTTCATCTTTTTATTGTTGTACTGGGGGTACATTGTGGCATTTACAAAAGTTCTTACAATGTATCATAGTTGAATTCACTCCTTCCATCATTCTCCTTTATCCCCTCTTCCCTCATTCCTCACACAAAATAAGATCAACAGATCTTATTTTTCCATTTACATACATGTGTACACAGTATTTGCACCATATTCACCCTCCCACACCCCTTCCCCACATCCTCTCCCCTCCCACTGGTACCAATCACTGAGACAGGACCTGCTCTGCCCTCCTGTTCTCCAATTTTATAAAAGAAAAAAAATGGCATTTATGTTTGTTGAAGATAGATATACAGGGAGTTTCCTTGTGACATTTCCCTGTATATATGTATTACAACCCGAATTTGTTCATCTCTAATTTTCTCCTTTCTACCTTAGTCCCCTTCATATGGTGATTTCAACAGGTTTTTAATTCTGTATTGATTCTTGTGTAGGAAGTACATCAACCATATTCACTTTCTTAACTTCCTTCTTTTTGTCTTCCCTCTCTTGCATGTGACCTGTTTATCATAATATTGCTTGTATTTGTATTAGGTCTATATTCCACATGAGAGAAAATATGCGGCCTTTGGTTTTCTGAGCTTGATGTGTAGGCCTTATTTTAAAATGGCAAAGGAAAGTCTTGCTTTACCTTGTAGCGTTTAAAATATATTTTGTAAGCCAGGAGTGGTGGTTAACAACTACATTCCTAGCACTAAGAAGGATGAAGCAGGAAAACTGTGAGTTTGAGGCCAGCCTGTGTCAAAAAATAAATAAATATCATGCCTGTAATCCTAGTTACTTGGGAAGCCAGCTGAGATTAGGAGGTTCTCAGTTCAAGGCTAGCTCAGAGGAAAAAGTTAGTGAGACCCTATCTCAATCAATAGTTGGACACAATGGCATATGCCTGTCATCCCAAGTTACTCAGGCTGAGATCAGAAGGATGCAGTATGGGGCCAGCCTGAGCTAAAAAAGTTTATGAGACCTCCATTTCAACAAGAAAAAAAGATGGGTATGGTAGTTTGAGCCTGTCATTCTAACTACAGGGGAAACACAAAATAGGATTGTGGCCTAGGTCGGCCTGGGCAAAAAAGCAAGACCTCCATCTCCAAAATTACCAGAGCAAGAAAGGGCTGGAATGGTAAAGTGCCTGGCTTAAGTGGTAGAGTGCCTGCCTACCAAGTACAAAGCCTTGAGTATATAAACCCCAGTACCACCAAAAATCAATCAATCAATTAATAACAAATGTTTTGTAAAGAAAACATCAAATATGAAAGCTATCTTAAATATCTCCAGATATTTAAGTCAAGCAACTAAAAATGGTAAAGGGCTTCCCTTCTCTCTTTAAAACTTCATCAGTACAAACATTGTGACAAGCATAAACTGGGTGGTTAATGTATCCCAAAACTTCTACAACTTGGTTACAAAAAATGCACAAATTTGTAGTATCAACCTTTTTCCTACAAGTTTTTGATCACTTATTTTATCTCAACTGACACACCACTGACTTTTTCAGGCCCTGTATTTTCACTACAAAATAAGCAGTCTTCTTCACAACTAATTTTAAAACCCTCCCTCTGCCTTTCACAGAGCTTTTAAGCCTCTCCTCTCCAACTCCTATTAAATCACATGATGTTCCCTGGCTTTTCTTGTCACTTCACCACAGCAATCTTTTCCTACTGATTAACTCAACCAAGTACATGCATTTCAATTACATCCTCAAACCTGACACAAAATGGAGATTTATCATACTAGAGTAATGCTATCATTTTGTAACTTTGCAAACTCTGAAGTCTTATTTTAAAGATGGGTTCACAATGTCTATGCCATATACTGGCCTATTAACACTAAAAGATATGGCTAATTGAAGTTCTCCCTCTTCCTATAATTTCTTTGGCTTTTGTTCACCTACCAATATTCTTCCAAAATTAGCTCCTTAGCTTCCACTTGTTTTTTTAACTTCTTTTAAATTTTGTTGTTTTTACCACACTTTCTCTTTGTTACAATTTTTCCTGCAACTTTTTCTACCTTTACTCTTGTCTCTGTATTCATATCCTTAACCTTTTTTTCTCAGCAGTCTGTTGGTCCTATCACCACTTCCTTCATTTCTTTTTTTTTTTTTTTTTTTTTTTTCATTTTTCTTTTATTATTCATATGTGCATACAAGGCTTGGTTCATTTCTCCCCCCTGCCCCCACCCCCTCCCTTACCACCTACTCCACACCCTCCCTCTCCACCCCCCTCAATACCCAGCAGAAACTATTTTGCCCTTATTTCTAATTTTGTTGTAGAGAGAGTATAAGCAATAATAGGAAGGAACAAGGGTTTTTGCTGGTTGAGATAAGGATAGCTGTACAGGGCATTGACTCACATTGATTTCCTGTGTGTGGGTGTTACCTTCTAGGTTAATTCTTTTTCATCTAACCTTTTCTCTAGTACCTGTTCCCCTTTTCCTATTGGCCTCAGTTGCTTTAAGGTATCTGCTTTAGTTTCTCTGCGTTAAGGGCAACAAATGCTAGCTAGTTTTTTAGGTGTCTTACCTATCCTCACCCCTCCCTTGTGTGCTTTCGCTTTTATCATGTGCTCATAGTCCAATCCACTTGTTGTGTTTGCCCTTGATCTAATGTCCACATATGAGGGAGAACATATGATTTTTGGTTTTTTGAGCCAGGCTAACCTCACTCAGAATGATATTCTCCAATTCCATCCATTTACTAGCGAATGATAACATTTCGTTCTTCTTCATGGCTGCATAAAATTCCATTGTGTATAGATACCACATTTTCTTAATCCATTCGTCAGTGGTCGGGCATCTTGGCTGTTTCCATAACTTGGCTATTGTGAATAGTGCTGCAGTAAACATGGATGTGCAGGAGCCTCTGGAGTAACAGTCTTTTGGGTATATCCCCAAGAGTGGTATTGCTGGATCAAATGGGAGATCGATGTCCAGCTTTTTAAGTAGCCTCCAAATTTTTTTCCAGAGTGGTTGTACTAGTCTACATTCCCACCAACAGTGTAAGAGGGTTCCTTTTTCCCCGCATACTCACCAACACCTGTTGGTGGTGTTGCTGATGATGGCTATTCTAACAGGGGTGAGGTGGAATCTTAGCGTGGTTTTAATTTGCATTTCCTTTATTGCTAGAGATGGTGAGCATTTTTTTATGTGTTTTTTGGCCATTTGAATTTCTTCTTTTGAGAAAGTTCTGCTTAGTTCACTTGCCCATTTCTTTATTGGTTCATTAGTTTTGGGAGAATTTAGTTTTTTAAGTTCCCTGTATATTCTGGGTATCAGTCCTTTGTCTGATGTATAGTTGGCAAATATTTTCTCCCACTCTGTGGGTGTTCTCTTCAGTTTAGAGACCATTTCTTTTGATGAACAGAACTGTTTTAGTTTTATGAGGTCCCATTTATCTATGCTATCTCTTAGTTGCTGTGCTGCTGGGGTTTCATTGAGAAAGTTCTTACCTATACCTACCAACTCCAGAGTATTTCCTACTCTTTCTTGTATCAACTTAAGAGTTTGGGGTCTGATATTAAGATCCTTGATCCATTTTGAGTTAATCTTGGTATAGGGTGATATACATGGATCTAGTTTCAGTTTTTTGCAGACTGCTAACCAGTTTTCCCAGCAGTTTTTGTTGAGGAGGCTGCTATTTCTCCATCGTATATTTTTAGCTCCTTTGTCAAAGATAAGTTGCTTATAGTTGTGTGGCTTCATATCTGGGTCCTGTATTCTGTTCCACTGGTCTTCATGTCTGTTTTTGTGCCAGTACCATGCTGTTTTTATTGTTATTGCTTTGTAATATAGTTTGAAGTCAGGTATTGTGATACCTCCTGCATTGTTCTTTTGACTGAGTATTGCCTTGGCTATTCGTGGCCTCTTGTGTTTCCATATAAATTTAACAGTAGATTTTTCAATCTCTTTAATGAATGTCATTGGAATTTTGATGGGAATTGCATTAAACATGTAGATTACTTTGGGGAGTATCGACATTTTTACTATGTTGATTCTACCAATCCATGAGCATGGGAGATCTCTCCACTTTCTATAGTCTTCCTCAATCTCTTTCTTCAGAAGTGTATAGTTCCTTGTAGAGGTCTTTCACATCTTTTGTTAGGTTTACACCTAGATATTTGATTTTTTTGAGGCTATTGTAAATGGAATTGTTTTCATACATTCTTTTTCAGTTTGCTCATTGTTAGTGTATAGAAATGCTAATGATTTTTCTATGTTGATTTTATATCCTGCTACCTTGCTATAGCTATTGATGATGTCTAGAAGCTTCTGAGTAGAGTTTTTTGGGTCCTTAAAGTATAGGATCATGTCGTCTGCAAATAGGGATATTTTGACAGTTTCTTTACCTATTTGTATTCCTTTTATTCCTTCTTCTTGCCTAATTGCTCTGGCTAGGAATTCCAGTACTATGTTGAATAGGAGTGGAGATAGTGGGCATCCTTGTCTGGTTCCTGATTTTAGAGGGAATGCTTTTAATTTTTCTCCATTAAATATAATGCTGGCGGTAGGTTTGTCATATATAGCTTTTATAATGTTGAGGAACTTTCCTTCTATTCCTAGTTTTCTTAGAGATTTTATCATGAAATGATGTTGGATCTTATCAAAGGCTTTTTCTGCATCTATTGAGATGATCAAGTGGTTTTTGTCTTTGCTTCTGTTAATGTGGTTTATTACGTTTATTGATTTTCGTATGTTGAACCACCCCTGCATCCCTGAGATGAAGCCTACTTGGTCGTGGTGCATAATCTTTTTGATGTGTTGCTGAATTCGGTTTGCCATTATTTTGTTGAGGATTTTTGCATCAATGTTCATTAAGGAGATTGGCCTATAGTTCTCCTTTTTGGAGGTGTCTTTTCCTGGTTTTGGGATAAGTGTAATACTGGCTTCATAAAATGTGTTTGGCAGTTTTCCTTCCCTTTCTATTTCATGGAACAGTTTAAGGAGGTTTGGTATCAGTGCTTCTTTAAAGGTCCGATAGAATTCAGCAGAGAATCCATCAGGTCCTGGACTTTTCTTTTTGGGGAGACTCTTGATTGCTGCTTCAATTTCATTTTGTGTTATAGGTCTATTCAGGTGATTAATTTCCTCTTGGTTCAGTTTTGGATGATCATATGTATCTAGAAATCTGTCCATTTCTTTTAGATTTTCAAATTTATTTGAATATAGGTTCTCAAAGTAGTCTCTGATGATTTCCTGGACTTCCATGGTGTTTGTTGTTATGTCCCCATTTGCATTCCTAATTCTACTAATTTGGGTTTTTTCTCTCCTCATTTTAGTCAGGTTTGCCAGGGGTCTCTTGATCTTGTTTATTTTTTCAAAGAACCAACTTTTTGTTTCATTAATTCTTTGTATGGTTTTTTTGGTTTCTATTTCGTTGATTTCAGCTCTTATTTTTATTATTGCTCTCCTTCTATTTGTTTTGGGATTTGCTTGTTCTTGTTTTTCTAGAAGTTTGAGATGTATCATTAGGTCATTGATTTGGGATCTTTCAATCTTTTTAATATATGCACTCATGGCTATAAACTTTCCTCTCAAGGCTGCCTTAGCTGTGTCCCATAGGTTCCGGTAGGTTGTGTTTTTATTTTCATTGACTTCCAGGAACTTTTTAATTTCCTCTTTTATTGCATCGATGATCCATTCTTCATTAAGTAATGAGTTATTTAGTTTCCAGCTGTTTGCATGTTTTTTGTCTTTACTTTTGTTGTTGAGTTCTACTTTTACTGCATTGTGGTCAGATAGTATGCACAGTATTATTTCTATTTTCTTATATTTGCTGAGACTTGCTTTGTGCCTTAGGATATGATCTATTTTGGAGAAGGCTCCATGGGCTGCTGAGAAGAATGCATATTGTGTAGAGGTTGGATGAAATGTTCTGTAGACATCTACTAGGTCCACTTGATCTATTGCATATTTTAGATCTTGGATTTCTTTATTGAGTTTTTGTTTGGATGACCTATCTATTGATGATAATGGAGTGTTAAAGTCTCCCACAACCACTGTGTTGGCGTTTATATATGCTTTTAGGTCTTTCTGGGTATGTTTGATGAAATTGGGTGCGTTGACATTGGGTGCATACAGATTGATGATTATTATTTCCTTTTGGTCTATTTCCCCTTTTATTAGTATGGAATGTCCTTCTTTATCTCGTTTGACCAATGTAGGTTTGAAGTCTACTTTGTCAGAGATAAGTATTGCTACTCCAGCCTGTTTTCGGGGGCCATTGGCTTGGTAAATCTTCTTCCAGCCTTTCATCCTAAGCATATGCTTATTTCTGTCGGTGAGATGAGTCTCCTGTAAGCAACAAATTGTTGGATCTTCTTTTTTAATCCATTTTGTCAAACGGTGTCTTTTGATGGGTGAATTAAGTCCTTTAACATTAAGTGTTAGTACTGATAGGTATGTGGTGATTCCTGCCATTTAGTTGTCTTAGTTGTTTGAAGGTTTGATTGTGTGTACCTAACTTGATGTTACTCTCTACTGTCTTGCTTTTTCTTATCCTGTGGTGCTGCCTGCCTTTTCATGGTTAAGTTGGGTGTCACTTTCTGTGTGCAGGATCCCTTGCAGAATCTTTTGTAATGGTGGCTTTGTGGTCACATATTGTTTTAGTTTCTGCTTATCATGGAAGACTTTTATTGCTCCATCTATTTTGAATGATAGCTTTGCTGCGTAGAGTATCCTGGGGTTGAAGTTATTTTCATTCAGTGCCCGGAAGATCTCACCCCACGCTCTTCTTCCTTTTAATGTTTCTGTTGAGAAGTCTGCTGTGATTTTGATGGGTTTACCTTTGTATGTTACTTGTTTTTTCTCTCTTACAGCCTTCAATATTCTTTCCTTAGTTTCTGAACTTGTTGTTTTAATGATGATATGTCATGGAGTAGTTCTATTTTGATCTGGTCTGTTTGGTGTCCTGGAGGCCTCTTGCATTTGTATGGGAATATCTTTCTCTAGATTTGGGAAATTTTCCATTATTATTTTGTTGAATATATTATGCATTCCCTTTGCTTGCACCGCTTCTCCTTCTTTGATGCCCATGATTCTCAAGTTTGGTCTTTTGATGGAGTCAGTGAGTTCTTGCATTTTCTTTTCACAGGTCTTGAGTTGTTTAATTAATAGTTCTTCGGTTTTTCCTTTAATTACCATTTCATCTTCAAGTTCTGAGATTCTGTCTTCTGTTTGTTCTATTCTGCTGGATTGGCCTTCCGCTTTGTTTTGCAGTTCTGTTTCATTCTTTTTTCTGAGGTTTTCCATATCCTGGCAGTTTTCTTCTTTATTGTTTTCTATTTTTGTCCTGAGTTCATTTATCCATTTATTCATTGTGTTCTCTCTTTCACTTTGGTGTTTATACAGTGCTTCTATGGTTTCCTTTATTTCTTCTTTTGCTTTTTCAAATTCTGTATTTTTGTTGTCTTGGAATTTCTTGAGTGTCTCCTGTACACTTTGGTTGACCCTATCCAGTATCATCTCTATAAAATTCTCATTGAGTACTTGTAGTATGTCTTCTTTTAAATTATTCTTGTGGGCTTCATTGGGTCCTTTGCCATAGTTTATCTTCATTTTGTTGGAGTCTGGATCTGAGTTTCTGTTCTCTTCATTCCCCTCTGGTTCCTGTACTAATTTTTTGCTGTGGGGAAACTGGTTTCCCTGTTTTTTCTGTCTTCCCGTCATTGTCCTTGGTGTTGTTACTGTCCCTGTACTGTGTGTAATTAAGTATTTTCTAGCTTGTAATAATAATAATGGTAATATTTAGAATGGAAGAGTGAGCTGAGATGGAAAGCAAGAAGTTAAAGAAAAGGGGAAAACAAATATACAGACAAGAGGGAGAAAGCAGAACAAGGTATCAGACAAGAGAGTTTCAAAGGTATAAACAGGGAGTGTTAGTGTACTAATCGACAGTAAGCTGAACAGACATTAGAGAGACAGAGAGAGGATTGAAAATCAAAGATAAAAAAATAAAAAATAAGTAAATGAAAGTAATATCTCTATATATAAATGAATTAAAATAATATGGAAAATAGAAAATTAAAAAAAAAATCCAAAATACTTCCAAGTTTATATGCAATGCAGTTTCAGTGTTAATAATTTGGGTGTCCGTCTCAATCTCCAGTCCTGGAGTTGGTGCCTCAGATGTTGTTCTGTAGTTGTCTCATCAAAGGGAATGCATAAAGTAGAACAAAACTACACACTCACACACACACACACACACACACACATACACACACACACACACACACACACACACAAAAAGCCCCACCAAGTGTCCCCAGTTCAAATGCAATACAGTTTCAGTAAGTTTTTCAGCTTGCAGGTGTAATTTGGTTGTTCTCTCATCAAAGGTAGGGAGAAAAAGAAAAAAAAGCGTCTGGAGACAGTTCTGAGAGTGGTATCTGCAACTGTGGCTTGCCTGCCTGCTGCTCTCAGCCTGTAGCTGACAGCATTATTTATGCAGATCTCTGGGGTGAGCTAGCACTCACCTGGTCGCTCAGGCTTTGTTTGCTCAGAGTTCTCCTATGCAGGAGCCTCTGCTACAGGCTTTCCCCTTTCCAAGCACTGGGAAAGGTGACACTGCCCCTGTGTTGTCAGGCCTGCGTGTTTATTTACAGTTCATGTGGGAGGTGGGTCTTCTCCCCTCTCCTCTGAAGTTTTCCTCCCACTGCCACTTTCAGAAGCTTTCCTGCTCCTGCTTACTTGGCGGTGCTGCTGCTCCTGCTGGCTGCCATGTTTGTTTACAGTTCCTGTGGGAAGTGGGTCTTCCCTCCTCTCACAAGCTTCCCCGCTCCTGGTTGCTGGGTGCGTGCCCCGCTCCCACCAGAGGCTCTCCGGCCCGCCCGGCTTGTTTATTTACAGTCCCGGGAAGGATTCCCTTCCCCCAATCTTCAGCGCTCAGGGCACCCCACCCTCTTTCCAGTGTGTCTTAACTGTTCTTATTGCTTATTACTCAGTTTCTCTTTTTTTCCGGGGTGGAGGTCAGTCTGTCCAGGGGGCTATGCTGCTCTGGCCCAGGCTTGTCTGTGGGGCTACCGCGGTACTGTGAAGCTCACCTGGTCTGCATCTTCCCAAGCCATATGGGCGCCGGCCACTGGTGGCCCCGGGGCCCTACTCGTTTCTCCGTTTAATGTGAAGTGGAGATTCTTTGCACCGGCTGGAGATGTGGAGGGGTCAAAGTTATGCGTTTTCTCAGTGATTATGCCTGCAAAGTGTGTCTCCAGCATCTCTCCAAGATTTCACTATAGGAGGGTCGCTTTCTGCTTCCTACCTCTAGCCGCCATCTTGGAATTCCCCCTTCTTTTACCTTGATTGTGTGCATGTATATTAGTAATCAGCCTTGAATAGGTGGAAAATTCACAGAGTTTTAAATATGCAGTTGCTTGGCACACTGAAATTATTGTCATATCCATGTATTTCTGCTTAATGGTACAATCTATGCAAGATATAATAAGTCACAAGAAATGAGATTAAAGTGGAAACTAAGTAGATATTTCAATATCAAGGAATATTGATTTGAGACTTTGTACTTTAATTGAAATTATGTGATTGGGCTACCTTATTATGCTTTGTAAATATTTAAGTCATATATCTTATTTAAAAGGCTATGTAATTTTAATTTTTGTCATTAGGCCTATGTAAATTCTGAACACTCATCCTTGGCAATTTGCAAATGTTATTCTGATATTACTTTGATACAAAGCTTCCAAGATTACCCCAACATATTATTAAATTTTAGTTGTTTTAAAACATTACATATGTCATTTAGTCCCAAATATTTTTATTGGTCCAAAAATAGCCTTAGGATTTGTGCTTTGTAGAGAGATGATGTAGATAGATACAGATGTCATAGAGACAGATACAGACACAGATAGAGATATAGATACAGACATAGCTATAGATAGATATACGTACAGATGTATAGATATCTGTTGTGATCAAGGGAATCTGAAGTGATGCCATTTGCCATTAAAACTTTATTGTTTATTGTTAGAAATTCTGAATAATTTTCTTCTGTAAAGATCACCATTAACATAGTGAAATAAATTTGCATTTTACTATCAATAGGAAATGTGTTATAAAATACTACACACATTATAGCAATTTCATAAAAAATATTTTATACACAAACATACTACAAGAAACCAAAACTATTATGTTACTATTTTTGCTTATAGTTTAATACAATATTTTACTCCTTTCTAAACTTTATTTGAACAATTATTGCTGTTCAAGTTGGTATTATATTAAAATGAAAACTAAAGTTCAAAACCCAGTTCTACCAAAAAATAAATTAAAATTTAAAAATTGAGAGATTTGATTACATGAAACCCAACAACCATTATATCAAATAAAATACTTTTAAAAGACAAAAATAATTTATATTTATAATATTTAACATAAAAAATTAACATCTCTATATTCAAACTAAGCTATCAATAGAAGCCAATAAGAAAATAATGCAGAAACCGAAAATTACGATGGGCAAAAACATGAAAAGACAATTTGCAGCAATAATATTCAATGGAAATGTGAATGTAACTTGGTACACTCACATTCTGAAAATGAGATACTGCAAATTCTGCCATGACTGAAGTTGTAAACTATTGTAAATACTTTTTATTCATTATAGGTAGGAAGATTTCATCAAATGTTTGTAAGTATGAAATCAATGTAATCTGTCACAAGTTCACCTAAGCAAATAAACAACATCCAAACAGCTGACCAAAGAAAAGGCCCTGGGATATCATGGACAAGAGCTAAGATCTGGGCAAGAAAACTGTCATGGAAGGACAGGGTGACAGTGAATGCAATTCATGTTCAGTAGGAATTTGTTCTCTGTGACATGTTGAAAGCATATGGAAGAATATTAAGCATGGAGAAAATGCTTAAATCAAATATATTCTATCTTAATATATTTTCCCTTCTTTTTTCAAAGACATTGTCTCCCTTCATGACCCAAGCTGGCCTTGAAATCATGATCCATCTACTTCAGCCTCTAAGGTGCTGGAATTATAGCCACGGGCTCTTGTGCCTGGCATTTTCTTATCTTAAAATTTACTTTTCTATATAAAATATATTGTATTTAAAAATACAGAGATGTGAGTTTCTAAATAGACATGGAAAAGAATGTTTTGCCTCTAGCTCCCCAAACTTCTTTAGAACCCCATCATTAGTAAAGGCCTTAGGGAAAAGCAGCCCTAAGTTCTTACCATGACAACTACAAGCCTAACTCAGTTCCTCATTGAGAAGTGTTCTCTGCCTGGCTCAGGCCAAATCCTTAGACAATACCTAGAATAAGAAATGCTCCTAGAGGAAATTAAAATCAAAATCATCAGCTCATTTATGTAATTTTTATCTATTATATCCCTTCTTTATGTAGGTGTTTGATACATACATACATACATATATGGGCTATTGAAAGCTGGAAAGAAAATAAATAATTCCTTGGCAGTTTGGACAAGATTTAGTGAAAAGCTGAGAAATTTCTGTGTGCATAAAGAAACCAACAATGTTGTCTTTCTAATGAGAATTGACAAGGACAAATGCCAGGTGTTACTGGACAAGGAATATGAGGGCATTTCCCACATGAACTTGAAGATGAACTACCTGAGCAACCACCTTTTTATTTGTGTATAGAAATAAACACCAGCATGATGATGGAAGAGTTTCATATCCTCTGTGCTTTGCTTTTTCCAGTCCTGCTGAAAGTAAACCTCAACCAAGGATAATGTATGCTGGGAGTAAGAATAAGTCCAACAGCTGAGCTAACACAGGTGTTTTAAAGAAGTGGTGGAGACCTAACTTAAGAATGGTTATGTGAGAAACTTGGCCTTAGCTAATAATGTGAACTTCTGTGCCTTTAATGTATTTAAAGTTTTTGACCATACTGAATCCAGACATAAATATTTATTTGTGCCTTGTTTCCTATAGTAAAGGAAAAAATTCTTCATTTGTGCCAAGTTTGGTCAAAAAGGAAATGGTCTTATAGTAATGAACCTTTGTAAAATGTTTCCTTATATTTGTAATTGTGTAATGGGCTTCCCTTCTCCAGGGACTTTTTGTACTCCTGTGACTTACTGTCCAGAACTTATTACTAACCAGACAAATCAATGGGAAGTGGATATTAGATTGTGATGGACAATACTTGAATTCACCCCCTCCACAACTCTCCTTTATCCCTTTTTTCTCCCATTCCTGGAATAGTTTCAACTGATATGATTTTTACATTTTCAGACATGTGTGCATAGTATTTGCACCATATTAACCCTCCTAGACCCTTTCTCTACTTCTTTCCCCTCTCACTGGTACCAACCCCTCTTCAGGACTGGTTCCACCCTCCTGTTCCCTGATTTTGTAAAAGAAAAGCAAAATGACATTTTTGTTGTTTAAGATAACCACACAGTTAGTTTCCTTGTGACATTTCCCTGTATACATATTATAGCCTGAATTGGTTCATCTCCTCTTTTTCTCTATTTTTTTACCTACGTCCCCTTCTTATGGTGATTTCAACAGGTTTAGAAATTCTATGTTTATTCTTGGATAGACAGTATATTAACCATATTCACCTTTTAAACTTCTTTTATCTTCCCCCTCTTGTATGTAGCCTCCCCTTAGTTTGACATGTCTTTCATAATATTGCTGTATTTGTATTAGTTCTATATTTCACATAGGAGAGAGAACATGCAGCTTTTGGCCTTCTGAACCTAGCTAACTTCATTTAAGATGATGTTCTCCAGCTCCATCCATTTACCTGCAAATGACAAAATTTCATTCTTCTTAGTGGCTGAATAAAATTTGGCATTACCTAAAATGTACTAGTGCAAGAAAAGAAAAAACTACTAATCAGAATACAGAGTCCCAAATACTCACAAAAACATGCAATCACCTGATCTTTGACCTAATTAAGTAGAAAGATGGCCTTATGTTAATGGTACTAGAAAAATGAGATATTACCATAAAATTAATACAGCAGATTATTTCATAGCCTTCAATATTATGAAAAAGTACCAAACAGAATAAGTGATTGATTTGACTCTACTAAATGTAACAGTCTATTCATTAAAAGTTAGAAATTAGAAAGGAACATGTAAGCCACACAATAAAACTGTACATTTCAATATGATCTATGTCCTCAATATTCACAGAACTCCATGAAACGGTAAGAAAGGTACATAGGACACTGCATACATGGAGAAATGTAATGAGTAAAAGTAAAAAAGATGTTCAATAACACCAGTTCTTAGGAAATTAATAATTAAAACCATGATTAAACACGCAGAAATGCTAGCATAGCTATTAAGAAGACTGACATTTGTCGATTGGGAAGTATTACTACTGGTATTTCTTACATTTTTGGAGTGCTCATAAATGGGCACAATGAACTTAAAAAAATCCAGTGGTTCTGATAAATAAGCTGCTATCTTATGACACCACCTGGATCTAGGGTCAACAACTATTATACCATGAGATCAATAATGAAAATCAGTTTTAAAAACCTCATCAAAATAAAAACCTCATCAACAGTAGAAAAGAGAAGTAAAATTCCATTGTCTTTATTTTCAAAAACACTACATTGATATGAAAATGTTAAAAATTCTGCTGCTTGTAACAACATGGGAACAACACAAAGACTTAAATTGCATATCTCGTATAATTTTATTCATTTGAAGCTCGAGAACAAAAAAAATTAATGCCTACTGATAGGATAAAAGGAATGTATTTAAGTTATTGATATTTACTGGGAAGGGGCATGAAGTATATCATTTGGAGATGACAGTATTCTATATCTTAAACCAAAATGACTGTCTCATAGATGAATACATGTGCAAAACTTCACTGAGATTGACTGAATCTAAGTTGATGCCTTGTTTATCATAAAGGGATTTTGCAACTTAGTTTGCTAAAGCAGGGTTCAGTTAACAAATATGAGACAGGGGTTTGAAGTGTAACTACTTAGCACAGTATTGCTCAGCATGTGGAAGGCCCTTGCTTTCAAATCCACAATATCACGTAGTAAACATGTAAATGTGAAACAAATATTTTAAGATTAAATTTCACATAAAGTAGTTTCCAAAAACGCCAAAAAGTAAGGTTTTTGAAACTTGCAGCTTAAATATAAATGAAATATAGAATTGTCTTTATTTTCCTACTAAAATCATAAATTACAACTCTACCAATGGATGTTTTCAATTTTCTAAGGCAATTTCATAATTCTCCATATAAGATCAGCATTATTCATTAAAAAGAAATCTTTTGCTGTTTATTAATAAATCACTGTCTGGATAATGGTATTACAATGTTTTGATGTACTGGGTTTGAACTCAGGCCTTGCACTTGTTAGGCAGGCACTCTACCACTTGAACCATGTCCCCTGTCCATTTTCTTTAGATATTTTTCATATAGGGTCTTGCTTTTGCACAGGGTTGGCCTTGGACCAAAATCATCATACCTTTGCCTCCTGCATACCTGGAATCATCAGGAACATGCCATCAGGCCTGGCTTGTTTATGAGATAGGCTCTAACTAACCATTTTCTCTGGGCTTATCTGGAATCATGTTCTCCTCTCCATCTCCCAAATAGCTAGGATTATAGGTGTGTAATCTTAGTACTTGGCCCTACTAGTCATTTTTTCAAATATGTAGTAATATGGTTTGAATAAGTGTCCCCCTGGAAGTCTATGTGTTAAACACTTGTTCTCTAGCTAATGAAGTTTTTGGCAGCTGATGGAGTCTTTAGACCATAGGGGCACACTCTCACTCTTAAACCCTGGCCATGAGTTGAGCAATTTCACTCTTCCAAATGATCCCCACAACATTGTGCTATAGGCCCAAAATCAATGGGGCCAATTGGTCATGGACTTGAACTTCTAAAACTGTGAATCAAATACATATTTCCTCTTTGTAAATTTGTTCTCTTACACATTTGCTCCAGTTATAGAAAGATGATTAACACATACAGTTTTTATGGCTTCTAAGTCTGACACTACCTGAAATGGACAGAAGAGAAGATAAAGTAAAGACCTCTCCTTAAAAAACTGTGATTCTATTTTTAGTTTTCTGATGAGCCTCCATATTGTTCCCAGAGTTGTACTAGTTTACACTCCCACCAACAGTCTATGAGGGTTCCTTTTTCTCCTCATCTTCCTCAAAATTTAGTGTTGTGTACTCGATAGCCATTCGAACAGGAGTGAGGTGGAATCTCAATCTGGTTTTGACTGGCATTTCCTTTATGGGCAGGAATGGTGAGCATTTCTTTATGTGTTTTTTTTTTTGGCCATTTGGACTTCTTCCCCATATGGAGATAAGATAAGGAAAGGGTGTAGGAGGGTTAATAGGGTGGAAATATCATATACACAGGTATGTAAATGGAAAAATGAGACCTGTTGAAACTATTCCAGGAATGGGGGAAGGAGGATAAAATAAATGGTGCAGGGGATAAATTCAACTATGGTATAATGTAAGAACTTTTGTAAGAATCACAATATACACCCCTACAACAATAATAAAAAGTAAATAAAACTATGGTAAGAACATTAAACTGAGGCTTACCCTCTTGAAATTTTAAGTACACAGTTCAATATTGTTAACTGTAGGCACAATTTGGATGGCAGCCATGTAAAACCTATTCATCTTCATAATGAATCTTTATACTTCTTGAACAGCAATTCAATATTCCTTCCCCCCTCCAGTACTTGTCCATTACCCATCTGCTCTTTGCATCTATGAATGTCACTATTTTAGATACCTCATTTCAATGAACTCATACACTATGCTTATTTGAATGGCTTATTCCTCTTAGAATGATGTCCTTGAGTTTCCTCCTATGGTGACATATTTCAGGATTTCCTTCTTTACATCTGAATAATGTTCCATTGTATGTGTTTCCCATATCTTGACTATTGTGATTAATGATACAATACCCATAGGAGTGAAGATCTATCTCAAAGAGCCTGATTTCAATTATTTGATAAGTAGACATAAATTGAATTGCAGGATCATATGGAAATTCTGTTTTTAGGTCTTTGAGGAACTTCTATATTGTTTTCCATAGTGTTTGCACTATTTCATATTCCCAACAGTATACAAGGCCTCCAATTTCCTCAAATCCTGGTCAATGCATCTTTGATACTATTGTAATGGCTGTGTTATATAAGGCTTACCACATTTAATTGAAACTATTTTCTAGGAGATATTACTTCACTAATTATATCTTTATTGTACACACATATGAATATAATATCTAGATATAAAATTGATGGAATTCCTTTATTCTGTGAAATCATTAGTTTACTTTGAGACTTCATTTGTTAAAAATCTATAGGAAACTAAAAGAAGAAAATAGTGGGCCATTAAAAATCTTTTGTTTGATTTTCAAAGGCTTAGCAGTTTCTTTCCGTAAAACATCATTGCTCTTTCATCACTATTGAATTAAGGTGGTTGAGTTAGTGAACATCTATTCTCTGCATAATTAGGAAGTTACCAGCTCTGTTATAGAAGAATATTTCCACAGGATCTGGGCTTTGTGTATTACTTTCCAAATTCTGTCTTGAGAAAATTTGTTTTTAATCATCTACAGGTAGTTATTTTTATTATGTGTGGAAGCTAAACTATATCTACTGTGTGACTAGAGAAACAGTCTTCACAATATATTTGGAGATATTGCCACATTAAAATCATCTTACCATTTACAAATATCAGGACTTGGCATTTTGTCATAAATCCAGTGAAATGTAATCTTTTTCTGTAATATATATCTCACTCTATGTTTATGACCATCAATAATGCACATAACATAAAGATTCTCACATTGTACCAAAGGGCACTTTATATGAAATACAATTAATTTCTTATAGCCACTGGTGATGTGATTCCTAAAAAAAGATTAAGGGATTCATGTCAAAAGCTTTACAGGTACATAGTTAGAAAAGTGAAGTCTTTAATTGATGAAATGACTGTTTTAAAACCACATATCCTTTTCAATTATGCAACTGTATTCTGTGTTGTGTCAAGTAAAGCAATCATTTTGAGTTGCATTAATTCCCAAAACATTCTTTTTATGGTGAATAGAGCTTTATGAAACCAGTGATAAATGAAATAAATACAGCACAGTAGGTGAATGCAAATTATCTCAAAACTTCTGTTTTAATTAATTTCAAAATCATTTTTGAGTATAGTTTCATACACTTGGAACTTGGTGACAAACTTGCAAATTGCTATTTTAAGTAAAACTGCTGTCTTGTTATGCGACTTTTTTTCATTCAGTGTATCTATGGTACTTGTCTTAAAAATCTTTCTCTGTAAAGCTAGACCATGACACTTTTGAGAAATACTGATTAGTGGATTGTGGCTATGATCTCCAGAATTTGAAATATAAAACTAATTTATAACCACAATATCACAGAAAAAGAAAGAACATTCAATGGTGACTTATTAGAAAAATTTGGGCCAGATTTGCATTTATAAACACTCTTAATTATTCTTCATTAGCAATCTATTCATGTGGTAAAGTGGAAATTTAATCCACAAGTGTGTGTGTGTGTGTGTGTGTGTGTGTGTGTGTATTGACCTTACAAACATCTGTTGACCTCTTGAACTTCTTGATATTCCATTTCTGTTAAATAACTTGAAATCCCTTTTCAGAATACATTTGGGAAATACTTTGCCTTTATGATTCACAGAGTCCTTTCTAAATGAAATATGGTTTTCCTTTCATTCAATTTGTTCAAATCACAAGATGATTCTTCTTTGAAGTTATTCATGTCAGTTACTGATCCTCACTCTTAGGGATGTTTTACTGTACAATTCAAGTAGGAATTTTTATGCACTCTATCTGTAATTAGCATATTATGTTAAAGTAGTCATTACTAAAAATGTTTGCAGATAAAAATTTTCTTCCTCATGCATCAGCCCTGCTTTCCTTGGAAATATTTTCACACTGAAGTAATATATTTATCTGAGTCAATCAGTAGGAGGATTTTGTATTTTGAGAGACTTGTATTTGATGTCAGATTTCACATAAGGGAAGTCATTGTGTTGATTCCTGTAAGCATTAGAAAAAATAAAAATGTGAAGAGAAGCAATAAAATAAAATCTGTGATTATATTTTGATGTATCTTTACCAGATTTATAGTTCAAAGTTTCATAAGAAAATGGAACTTATATAATAACTATGACATAAGTTTTATTCAGACAGTTGATTAAATGTACTTTTCTATTTCAACATTCTATACTGTTTTCTATGTTTCATTGAAGAAGGAATGTTGGAGGACATGTGCACAACCTGAAAACCACTGATAGCAGCAGGAAATTAGTCAGCTAATCCTTGGTATTTTAACTGGGCTCCTTAGTATAATTGCTCATGTTTATGCACCCTCTGGCCCACAGTCTGTATGCTTAGGTTTTGTAGACATATACACAACTAATGACTCACTCGCATGTGTAGAGCCACTTCAGAGAACTCTGAATTGCTATCTCAGATTTGTCTGTGCACAGTATTGCAAGTTCTGGGATAACTGATACAGATAAGGTAGGATTTTTGAATCAGCTAATGAACTTTGAAAATTATATTTTGTCACAGGGATTCTGATTAATTGAATTCTGTTAGATTCCACTTTCTTTTGATCAGCTAAATGAACAAATTTTTATTTTGCCCTTTTGAAACAAGGGTATTCTGAAATAGTTATATTCTTAGCATGAAAGAAGATTTTTATTCATAGTCCTACTTAAAATTAAATCTTTTCCCAGTCCAAACTATCAAAGAAGAATACCTAAACACTGTTTCTATTTCACAAGTATTCCACTAAAATATGTGATATTTTATTAGAGTTACACTGAATTTATGAACTAACTACAACAGAATGGGCATCTCAGTGCCATTATCTTATGTGTATGGTTTATTGAAATCTTATTTATTGTTTCCTTTAATGTGACTTGATGAGCAATTTATAATTTTCTGTTCAAATGTTTTACACATATTTTGTGATTGTTTCTGGAAGACTTATTTTATAGCACTCTTCTGAAATTTGTTTGGAGACTGTACTAATGTCTTGTAAAACAGGAATATGGAAGTCTAAAGGTTAAAAATCTTTTGTAATCATCCTGTTATAAATAATGTAAAATTAATTAATGGCAATAAAGGTTTAAGCAATAAAAGGATATTTGAAGAGCAAGATATCATCTTCATAATCCTTGGTATTATTAGCCTCTTTCATTAACTGAGGTTATAAAATGTGGGAAGTAAAATGGTAAATAAGAAATCAAAAAGTAGCAATACTTATGCACCTTGCATACAATGTTATCTCAATTCTCAATTTTCTTAGCTAGTAGACTAACATTTTGACCTATAAATTGTGTTAAGGGATTAAAATTCATGATGAGAAATATATTTTATTTCTCAATGATTTCATCTCCTATCCTGAACTTATTTTTATTCAAGGCAATTAGGCCAAGTCTAAATCTTTTTTTCATGAACTAGACAACATTTGCATTACATGAATAGATAAATTACCAAAGTCTGGAAGAATGTACAAAATCAATTAACTAAGCAAAACATGCATATAACTTAAACTCAAATGGTGTAGATCATAAATGCTGAAACTTGATTCAGCCAAAAATTCCCCAATCTTGCCAATATGAGAATGGATTGTAATACTTTTATTTAATGTACTCAATGTGCTATATTGACCTGCCAACTTCAGTCAATTTGGAAGATCAAAGAAGGTAAATGTGAGAATTCTGGTTCATAGTTATTCAGAGTTTTTAAAAGTGAAACTATACTGCTGCCTTAGGCAATATTGCCAATAAAAAGAGTTTGGTTATCTGAAAGTTTATCAATAAAATGAGTTACTCACCCTGATTCTCTCTGCATAGAGTGATAGATAATATTAGGATCAGAAATTTTGAAAGGCTCTAACATTTAGGATCAGTATATTTATTTCTGTGATAAATATGCCTTTCTATTTGTACTGACTTCCATCTTTTCTCAAGCTTCTAGTCACTAACCTTTCTTAGCAAACAAATTAAGAGATATCATATATAAATTCTGTGCTCAAAATAATTAGAAGCTTTTCCATTTAGCAAAGTGTAACCACAGCCCAATGTGTGGAGGAAATAATTTGAGGATCTAAGATGAATGTGAGCCTCCACCCCAGTAGTTTATTGATGAGTTTGTGTTCACCATGGTTGTTAGTACACTTTGATACAAATAATGCGTCAATAAATTGGGCCTTGAGTAAATTTTTTTCTTACCTCTCTTCTAAGGTACTTGCTCAGCAATTAGCAAGTAGCTTCCTGCTGACTTTCAGAGACTGTCAAGTGGCTATGAATCTAGTTAGTTGACAACAAAATCCTTCAATGCTCTCTTGAGAATTTACTGCTCCACTGAACTTGAACTTGAGTTTCTGAATAATATAGTAAGCACTCAGTTTGTTCAATAAATTATTAATAAGGACATCTTATTAATAATAATATATTTTATTTAAAGATTCTTCCAGGCAACATATAAATAATAGTTTCCAACTTTATAAAGGGAATGCGTCCGTAAGTTTGGCATATAATATTTTACTTGAACTTTGTAGCATTTTATATAAGACTGGGTTAGAATTACTGTTTACTTTTAATGTCACTTCAATCCAATGGGTAAACCATTCAATTAGCTGAAACTAATTTCTTCATATTGTTTCTCTATGCCCATCCTTAATTGGATCTGAAGTTACCTATTGATTTTACATTCTATCATACAGTGTTGTTCATTCCAACCTGTCATCATTTATAATCAGTGTCCACTGTTGGGGTTCTTGAAACATCACCTGATAAACTAATCCTAGTACAAGTTCTCGGCCAAGATGTCAGGTGGAGATAGATCCTCAGGATGTAAGGAAAACAGATATTTGAAATTGATGACTCATTAATGTAAATACTTTCAAGTTTGTGTTTGGTGTGCACCTCATTTTATTACATTAGTATACAATTTTCAATATTTTCGTGGTTTAATAACCAAATTTGTGTCACATGCACTTGATTTATTAATGTATATATTTTAATTTATCTATTTATTAGCTTTGACCTTATGTTCAGTTCCTCTGGTTGCCCACCTTAAGTCCATTTTTATCTTTCTGAATCTCTTTGACATTAATGTGGCATGATTCAAGCTATGCAATAATTTGTCTTTTCATTTTGTCAGCACCTGCAGGCTTACATGTTTTCAAATGCTTTTGATAAAATTGTTTCAGCAATTTACTTTGCAATTTGGTATTCTAATTGCCAGAAATAAGTACAGGGTCAAATTTTACCAAGTGACCATGAGGCATTATCCCATTAATTTTTACCTGTGTTCCTATAATCTGAGATCTTGGATGTTCTGTCCAGACTCAGTCAATCTAGACTGTTTGCTCTGCAATAACTCTACCACTTGATCCACTCTAGCAGACACTTTATGTGTTTTTTTCTTTCTTAAATAGGGTCTCAAGAATTACTTGCCTGGGCTGACTTCAAACTGCAATCCTCCTGATCTCTGCCTCCTGAATAGCTAGGATTACAGGCATTTGTTTTTATAACTGTGTATCACTTCCTATGATTTGGATGTTGAATGTTCCCTAAAATTGAATGTATGAAAGACTTAGTCCCAATAGCAGGGCATACATAGTAGTATAAATTTTGAAAGAGGACCTAAGGGTAGATCCAAGATAGTGAAGAGGGTATGAAAGCAGAAAGCCTAACCTCTGTGTCTCCACACCTGGGTTACTCTGACTGGTTCTAGCCAAAATAACAACTGCTATCTCACTAGCAGGAAAAAATTCAAAGACTGACCCACAAGTCAGCCTTTAATTGCATCTAACAGCTGCAAGCTGCTGCATAGCCAGCAAGGCAGGTCCATCCTCAAGGAAACCCTCCTTTCCCATGGTGAATTTTTTTCTGTCCTCTTTTCTTATTTTCTTTTTTTCTCTTCTCTTTCCTCCATCAAGCATAAATAAAGCACCAACCAGAATCAAACCTTCAACACTCTGAACCCCCAGCCCATGGAAAGCTTCCCCATGCCACCTTACATGGAAAAAATTTGGAGCCATTCCACACTGCTGCCACCACCACCGACTTCAAATCTGCCTGCACATCATTTGACAGAAAAAAACAAGTGAGTACCATGCACCACATGGAACTCCCCAGCTGCTGCCAGGAACATAAATCAGCCCAGCCCCTGGTCACAATGACCCCACCTAATAAAACTGAATAACAAACAGTGAACTCATTCCCCAAAGCAGAGCAGGAAGTGGATCACAGAGATCATCTCCTGAGCCAGTGAGCAGCACCCAAAAGTGAACTGCCCTGCAAACCTGAAAATCAAACAGCAAAGTGTCATAGCACATGAGCAGCAGAGGGGGCTGATGGAACACTGAACCTGCCCCAAAGAAAGGGGACTGGGCAAAGAAATAAGCCCCCAGCATAGAAATCCCAGTACACAAACACAGCAAAAAGCCACCTCCAAAGCAGGGCAAGTAGTGGATTATAGATTTGATCTCCTGACCCAGAAACCACATTCAAAACTGAACTGTCCCACCCTGCTGGTGGAGGAGCTGAGCAACAGCTGCAGCCAAAGGGTAACACAGCTATCAGCTGGGGAAATCAATAGCTCTGACCCACCCTGCATGATCTTGCAAAGCTACTTAGCCTCCCAATCTCAATTTAACTGGTATACAGAAAAACAAAACACTAGTCACAAGAGAATCACCTGGTGAGACCACATCAGAGGTTCTGCTTATATGACAATAAGAGGACTGGATGCTGGAGGAATAATTCCAGAACTTAAACTAAAACTGAAATTCTATTGTTCCCGAACCTGATGTTTTTTTTTGTGGTTGTTGTTTGTTTTGCCAGATTTTTTGTTTTTTGTTTGTTTTGTTATTGTGGGTACTCTTTTTTTATTTCTATTCTTGTTGTCTCTTTTTTCTATACTATCAACTTTACCATCATCATCTTCTCATCCCCACTCTCATCCCATTCACTCTCCCTCCTTCTCCTTTGCTAAAATCCATTGTTTTCCTTCCCCAAAACGAATTCTGCCCCTTCTCACCCACTGTCTCCCCCTGCTTTCACTTTCCCCTCTTATTCTCTCCCAGCTTGTCACCAGACTACCCTTCCATCCTATTCACTCATCACCCACTGATCAACCTACTATACCAACATTACACAACTCCAAACCCCAGCAATCCCTGGCACAAACACAGTCCATTACAACAACAGAAATACACCCAAACACACAAGGACCACAAAAACCAGCAGGCCTGCACTGCTTCCCACACTCATGCACCCCACTTCCCGCATCCCTTTTTAGTGCCACCCTATCCAACTCCCCAAATTGCTATAGATATCCAAACAAACATTAACCCCCCAACTCACACTACTTATAGATATTACCACCAAGGGGTCTTCTATATAACATATAAACTACTGGTTGGGTATTGATCCTGTGAATTAGTTGTTAACAAATTACACCCAGACCAGGGACAGAAATAGCACACCAACCTAGCTAAGAACCAAGACAGGCACAAAACAAAAATTAAATTAAGGGAAAGAAAACAGGCGACTAAAACCACCAACTAACCTATCAAGAACATAGTTGCACAGTACCAAGTGGAGCAATGGGAAGAACAAAAAGGGATGGAACCATGTTCCTCAAAAAATTAATTTAATGCAGGATTCAGATGAAAATGAATACAATGGATACCCAGCTCCTGACTCCAACAAAACAAAGATAAACAACACCATGGAACCCAGCAATGCTCTCAAAAACATTCTCAAAGAAGAAATCCTGCAAGTAATCACTGAGAATTTCATGGAGGAGATACTAGACATGGTCAACCAAAATGTACAAGATACACTAAAGAAATTTCAAGACCCCAAAAATAAAGAATATGAGAAGACACAGAAACAAATAAATGAACTCATAGTTGCCCTAAATAAGCACTAAAGTGAAACAGGGAACTCTATAGAGAGATAAATGAATTAATGATGAAAACAGAAAATATTAAAGAGGAAGAGACTCCTGATATGGAAAACCTCAGAAAAAAAAACCAAACAGAGACACAAAACACAGTGGAAGTGCACTCCAGCAGACTTGAATAAGCAGATGACAAAATCTCAGAACTCAAAGATAAAATAGAAGTTAAAGAAAAAAATGAAGAGCTGTTAGTCAAACAATTCAAGACCTGTGAAAGGAATATGCAAGAAGTCATGGACTCCATCAGAAGACTAAACCTGAGAATCACGGGCATTTCAGAAGAAGAGGTCCAAGTAAAAGGGATTAATAATATATTCAATAATATAATAACAGAATATTTCCCAAATCTTGAGAAAGTTATGCCCATTCATGTACAGGAAGCCTCCAGTAGAACCTCCCATCAACATATTATCATTAAAACAACAAGCACAGAAAATAGAGAAAGAATACTGAAGGCTATAAGAGAGAAAAAAATCAAATAACATATAAACGTAAATCCATCAAAGTCACAGCAGATTTCTCAATGGAAACATTAAAAGCAAGAAGGTCATGGAGTAAAGTACTCTGTGCACTGAATGGAAATACCTTCAACCCTAGGATACTCTACCCAGCAAAACTATCATTTAAAATAGGTGGAGCAATAAAAATCTTTAACAATGAGCAGAAACTAAAACAATATATGACTACCAAGCCACCACTACAAACAATTCTCCAAGGAATTCTGCACACAGAAGATGAAAACAAACAAAACCACTATTAGATGGGCAGTATCAAATGATAGGAGAAGAAAAGACAAGGAATCAGAGAGTAGCATTGATTCAGCTCCATACTATGAAGCCCTTAAACAACAAAAGCAACTAAATGGCAGGAATCACCACATACCTACCAATATTAATGCTGAATGCCAACAGACTCAACTACCCCACTAAAAGACACCATTTGGAAAACTGGATTAAAAAGGAAGCTCCAACAATCTGTTGTTTATAGGAGACCCATATCATTGGCAGAAACAAACAGTGTGAAAAGCTGGAAGAAGTTTTACCAAGCCAATGGCCCCTGAAAACAGGCAGGAGTAGCAATACTTATATCAAACAAAGTAGACTGCAAAGTTACATTGCTCAAACAAGATAAAGAAGGACACTTCATACTAATAAAATGGGAGGTACACCAAAATGAAATAATTATCAACCTATATGCACTCAATGTCAGTGCAGCCAATTTCATCAGAAATACTCTGAAGGACTTATAAGCACATATAGTCTCCAACACTGTGGTAGTGGGAGACTTTAATACCTCCTATCATCAATAGATAGGTCATCTAAACAAAATATCAATAAAGAAATTCTAGAAATAAATCATACCATAGATCAAATGAACCTAGCTGATGTCTACAGAATATTCCATGCAAAATCCACACAATATACATTCTTTCCAGCAGCCCAAGGAACTTTCTCCAAAATTGAACATATCTTAAGATACAAAGCAAGCCTCTGTAAATATAAGAAAATAGAAATAATCTCATGCATTCTAATGCATTACAACTAGAACTCAACAACAAAAACAACAGCAGAAAATATGCAAACAATTGGAAGCTGAAAAACACACTGCTCAATGATCAGTGGGTTATAGATGAAATAAAAAAGGAAATTAAAAGGTTTCTGGAAGTCAATGAAAATGAAAACACAATAAACCAGAACCTATGGGACACAGCAAAGGCAGTCCTGAGAGGAAAGTTTATAGCTATGAATGCATATAGTAAAAGGACAGAAAGATCTCAAATAAATGACCTAATGCTGCATCTCAAACTCCCAGAAAAACAAGAACAAGCAGAAGAAGAGAAATAATACAAATTAATGAAATAGAGACCAAAAAATTCGTACAAAGAAGCAATGAAACAAAAACCTGTTCTTTGAAAAAATAAACAAGATTGACAGACTCCTGGCAAATATGCCAAAATGAGGGAAAAATTCCAAATTAGAAGAATAAGAAATGCATAAGGGGAAATAACAACAAGCACCAAGGAAATTCAAGAAATCATAAGAGACTATTTGTGAACCTATATTCCAATAAATTTGAAAATCTTGAAGAAATGGACAAATTTCTAGATACTTATGTCCTTTCAAACCTGAACCAAGAGGATATTAACCACCTAAACAGATCTATAACATGAAATGAAATTGAAGTAGCAATAGAGTCTCCCCTAGAAAGATAAATCCAGAACCTGATGGATTCTCTGCTAAATTCTATCAGACCTTTAAAGAAGAACTAATGCCAGCTCTTCTTAAACTTTTCCACAAAATAGAAAGGGAAGGAATACAGCCTAACTCATTCTATAAAGCCAGTATTACACTTATCCCAAACCCAGACAAAGATACATGCATAAAGGAGAACCATATTATCTTCCTTAATGAACACTGATGCAAAAATCTTCAATAAAATAATGGCAAACAGAATCCAACAACACATCAGAAAGATCATACACCATGACCAAGTTGGCTTTATCCCAGGGATGCAGGGGTGGTTCAACATATACAAATCCATAAATGTAATACAGCACATTAATAGAAGGAAAGACAAAAACCACTTGATCATCTCAATAAATGCAGAAAAAGCCTTTGATAACATTCAACACCACTTCATGATAAAAGCTCTAAGAAAATTTGGAATAGAAGAAATGTACCTCAATGTTATAAAGTCTATATATGACAATCCTATAGCCAACCTCACACTTAATGGAGAAAAACTGAAACCATTTCCCCTAAAATCAGGAATGAGACAAGGGTGCCCATTCTCCCCACTCCTATTTAACATAGTCCTGGAATTCCTAGCCAGAGCAGTAAGGCAAGAAGAAGAAATAAAAGGAATACAGATAGGTAAAGAAACTGTCAAAGTATCCCTATTTGCAGATGACATGATTTTATACCCCAAAGACCCAAAAATATCTACCCCAAAACTCCTACACAGCATAAACAGCTTCAGCAATGTAGCAGGATACAAAATCAATTTACAAATGTCATTAATTTTTCTATACACCAACAATGAACAAATTGAGAAAGAATATATGAAAACAACTCCACTTACAATAGCTTCAAAAAAAATCAAATACCTAGGAGTAAACTTAACAAAAGATGTGAATGACCCCTACAAGGTGAACTAGAAACCTCTGAAGAAAGAAATTGAGGAAGACTACAGAAGATGGAAAGATTTTCTGTGCTCATGTATTGGTAGAATCAACAGAGTAAAAATGACTATACTAACAAAAGCAATATACATGTTCAATGCAATTCCTATCAAAATCCCAATGACATTCATCACAGAGATTGAAAAATGTACCCTAAAGTTCATTTAGAAATACAAGAGACCACGAATAGCAAGACAATACTCAGCAAAAAGAGCAATGCTGGAGGTATCACAATACCTACCTTCAAACTATATTATAAAGCAATAGCAATAAAAACAGCATGGTACTAGCACAAAAACAGATATAAAGACCCAGTGGAACAGAATAGAGGATCCAGATGTGAATCCACACAGCTATGCTGTGTGACAAAGTCACCAAAAACATATGATGGAAAATACCCAGCCTCTTCAACAAATGTTTCTGGGAAAAGAGGTTATCTGCCTGCAGAAAACTGAAACTAGACCCATGTCTATCATCCTGTACTAGCATCAACTCAAAGTGGATCAAGGATCTTAATATCAGACCTGAAACTCTGAAGTTAGTATAGGAAATAGCAAGGAATACTCTGGAAGCAACATGTATAGGCAAGGCCTTCCTCAACAGAACTCTAGCAGCCCAGCAACTAAGAGAAAGGATGGACAAATGGTACTCCATGAAATTAAAAAGCTTCTGCACAACAAAAGAGACCACCCACAGAGTGGGAGAAAATATTTGCTAGCTATACATCAGACAAAAGACTGACAACCATAATCAATAGGGAGCTCAGAAAATTAAACTACCCCAAAATCAATGAAGCAATAAAGAAGTGGCAACTGAACTAAACAGAACTTTTTCAAAGGAAGAAATGCAAATGGTTAAAAAACACATGAAAAAATGCTCATCATCTCTGGCTATAAAAGAAATGCAAATCAAAACCACACTAAGATTGTACCTCACTCTTGTTAGAAGAGCTATCATCAAAAACATCACCAACAACAAATGTTGGTGAGGATGTGGGAAAAAGGAACCCTCATACACTGCTGCTGGGAATGTAAGCTAGTACAACCACTTTGGAAGACAATATGGAGGCTTCTTAAAAAACTAACAATAGATCTGCCATATGATCCAGCAATCCCACCCCTAGGGATATATCCAATGGAATGCGACTTGTGTTACTCCATAGGCACCTGCACATCCATGTTTATTGCAGTACTATTCATAATAGCCAAGTTATGGAAACAGCCAAGATGCCCCACTATTAATGAATGGATCAAGAAAATGTGGTATTTATACACATGGAATTTTACTCAGCCACAAAGAATAATGAAATTTTGTCATTTGCAAGTAAATGGATGGAATGGAAGAACATCAACTTAAGTGAAATTAGCCAGCCTCAGAAGGCCAAAAACATATGTTCTCCCTCATATGCAGAATTTCAACCTAAAATAGATGCAGTAATACTGAACATGGGCCACACTCTAAGTAGAGAACAATACAGGAGGAATAAGGAAAGATAGGAAACCCAAACCATGAAAGTTTTTGATGTGCCCTCTGTAGAGCAAACATATAGTAATCTTATACTGACTGATGCCACTATGGGAAGGTGACTGGGAAGTAGTGAAGAGGTCTGGTAGAGATGAATCAATTTGGGTTGTAATTCTCATGTGCATGGAAGCAATGCTAGGAATTTCTGTGTATAGCTATCCTTATCTCACACTAGCAAAAACACTATGTCTTTCTTATTATCACTTATGCATTCTCTTCAACAAAATTGGAGAAGAGGGCAGAACAGGTTCTGTCTGGAAGTGAGAGGGACAGGGGGGAGAAGGAGGAAGTGAGGGGCAGGGAGGAGAGATGGCCCAAATAATGTTTGCACATGTGAATAAAAGAATGCATATACCCAAAAAATTCATAAATAAATTCAAATTTGAGGTGAAAATAAAGACGTAGGACCTAATGAATGGAGCTAAGGTCATGAGGGATGGCCCCCAGAAGAGGATTGTGGGACCTTGGCTCATCCGCTCTCCGTTTACTCTGTGGCTCATTATGTGAGTGTTTTTTCTCTGTCACACAGTCACCCACTCCCACAGTCATGCCCTGCCTCACCACAGGCCCCAAGCAAGTGAGGGCAGATGATCAGGAAATGGATCTTCCAAAACTGTCAAACAAAAATAAGACTTTACTCTTCACAAGTTAGTTATCCATGTCTTTCATTATAGTGGCAAAAATTTGACTAATAAAACACTGCTGGATATCCCAGGGTCATCTAGTATTTTCCCCTACCCCCAGATCAGCAATTTCTATAAGAAGCTCTGTCTTCCTTTGGTTTGAATTCTCTAATACACCTCCATAAAACAAAAGTGAAACATGACAACAGATTAACCGTAAAACTACGGAAACAATCCAGTACCAAATGTAATATGTAACTAGAAGACAGAACGTACTATGATTTCACATTAGGTGTCAATGGTAAACAAACACTCTTATCCTTTAGAATGAGCCATGGAATCCACATCTCCTTGGGGAAACAGGCAGACACTGCAATCAGATTTAGGTTGTAATATTGTCTTATTGCCACTTTAGGACTTTAAAAAATCTAGGTAAATCTGAAGTTGTGTTTATCAGTGCTGTCTATCCCCTAATCTCTTTATTTCTCCCCCACTCTGGAACTTCTGTTTGATCCCTGGAAGTATTATCTCTCTTATTGTCACTTTTTTTTTTGAGGTACTGTGGTTTGAACTTGGGGCATACACCTTGAGCTACTCCACCAGCCCTTCTTTTGTGATGGGGTTTTTCAAGAGTTTTGCAAGCTATTTGCCCAGGCTGGCTTTGAACCATGAGTCTCGTGTTCTCTGTCTTCTGAGTAGCTAGGATTATAGATGTGAGCCACTGGCACCTGGCTAGCTTCATTTTCATGTTCCAAAATTTTTAATTTGCTATAATCTGTCTTCCACTTAACACAACAACTGAGATTTCTTTTTACTTTGATATTTATACTTTTGTTGTCAGGATGTCAATTTTGTTACTCATTAAATATCAGTGAAAGAAAAGAAACAACAGATTATACATGGTAAAGCTTTATAAAATTTGTTTTACCTTTTGGTCACAAGTTTTATTATACATTGGTGAAAAATTCTGCTATTTTTACCATTATGCTTTCTCCAAAATGAAAATCTTTTTTATTCAGGATTCATAAACTGTAATGAAAAATAGCTTGTAATCTATAAATTATGTGTGGATGTTCCATATAAATGACAACCTTATAATGTAATTACAGAAAAATCTGATTATGTAGTTAGACCTTACCAAACCCTGCATTTTACCTCATTAAAGGTTTAGTAATTCTCCATTTTATAAAAAGAATGCTGAGACACAGAGAGGATAACTTTCCATAAACTGAAGAATAAATGAAGTGATAATACTTGTGTTCAGTTTCTCTGGTAATCTGACCCTGAATTTGTTTCCCTAGATTTGATTTATTAAATCATTGATTGCCAAGTGCCTTCTGGGTTTTGTAGCATGTAGAAAAGCCATTATGGACCAATAAGGAGCACAGAATAATAAAGAATATGATATAGAGATTCATACAATTTGCATTCTACATGTGATTTTTCTGACAAAATCTAAATAACATATTGAATCAAATATTATTGCAGCCTAAATATACCTTAAAGGCCTCACCATACGACACAGAAGATATAAAAAACAAATCAATGTATATTGACATTAAGAAGTTTATAGTGGATGGATTTTAGAATACACAGTGAACAAAACATGAGGCAGACTGTAACAATAGTTAAAAATAGAGATACAGATTATTCCTATACATTTATTGAGAGTCAATGTGCTTTTAACTATATTTTTCCTGAAACATTCTTTGGCTTTTATGAGTCTGTAAAGATCAATTCATAAGCTTAGCTCTATGAACTCCTTAAATTGTTTATCAAAGTTATTATCACCTCCAAATTGTCTGAGTAATGTCTATTTTTCTAAGTACATCATAAACTCCATGACAATGGGAGCAACATTTACTACAATATTTAGTTTTCTGTATTTTTCTCATGACTTTTAAATGTCAAAATTATTTCAAAAAATAAAAAGTAAAGGAGTGTTTTCTAAAGTAGAATATCACATTACAATTGCTAAATTACAAATTTAAAGTTAAATTAAAAAGCTAGGCTGGGCAGTCGAGGCTCACACTTGTAATCCTAGCTACTTGGGAGGCAGAGATCAGGAACATCACCGATCAAAACCAGCCCAGCCAAATAGTTTAAGAGATCCTATGTCAAAAATGCCCAACACAAAAAAAGGGCTGGTAGAATGGCTCAGGTGGTAGAGCACCTACTTAGCAAGCTTGAGGCCTTGATTCAAAACCCAGGAACAAAAACAACAACAAAAGATTAAACAGTTAAATTTAAGACTATATTTTCTTCACTTTTACAGGTGAGGTTTTATTTTGTACAATTTCCCATACTTTTTTATATTCACTTAACATATAGTATGAATCATCTATTAACTCATAATACCAGTAAACAATAATGATTCTATAATTTGTACTATCCTGTAATATTCCTTAAGCAAAAAAGTTATTTTTAAGTATTCATGGATAATTTCCACCTTTTATTAATATAAATAGAATGGAAGGATATATAGGATTATTTTGGGGCTAGTTTTCTTGGTGAGTGGGTGCACTGACATATTAAAATAGCATCATTTTCCAGTGATATTAAAATGCTTCTTAGACACCTCATATGTAATACTAATGGGACAGGTAAGGTTTATAGTTATAAACCTATGCTGTAAACATGGAAATGCTTGATTAAGGAAGATGCACATTTGTAAGTTATATTTTGTATCTGAACATATCACATGATTAAAGTTTTTGACTGATATTAACATTTGCAATGGCAGTTCATTCAGAAGAGAAGCATCAGGCTTCCTATAGTGTGCAGTCAGGAAACACATGCCCGTTCAGGTGCCTCTCACTCCCTCTTGGATTGCTTCTTCTTACATCACATCCATGTTCAGATACAAAGAGATTTGATGAAATTCAAGGGCCAATAATTCCATGTTTAATGTATCTCTAATGATTGGTGCTGTGTAAGCTGTGCCTCACATATGAGTGTAGTGAGTAGTAGGAAACAGACAAGTGTACACTGTCTAGGGAAAAAATGGCAGCATGGCAATGAAGTATCCTCCTACTAATCAGCAGACAGCTTGTCTGTGTGTATGAGGGAAAGTCAAGATTCACCCCTGGAATTACTGATTTCAGGAGCAAATTGTCATGGGCCCCATTCCTAGAACATCGTGTGCACTGTGCTGACACCGAGTTGGCACTGAAATGCAGGTTTACTTGCCAGGAGAGACAATAGGAAATGTCTCCACTTCTCTTTAAACTTCTGAGTATCACACCATTTTCTTAGTTTACAAATTAATTCTATTCAGATACAGCCACATGGAAGTAGGAAAAAGTTGTTTTGAGCTTTGAAATGTCCCTACAGTCCAGAAAGCCATGATAGAAGGAGAAAAAATTAAAAACTGAGAACCAAAGCTCTGTATCCTGTACCAGCTTCCTACTGAAGATGTACACAGTGCACTGTATGTATTTAAAATCTCCAGCTGGGTCTAGTGGTGCACACCTGCAATCTCAGCACTTAGAAAACTGAGACAGGAGGAAGGCAAGTTCAAGGCCAATATCATCTACCTAGAGAGACCCTGTCTCAATACAAATAAATAAAAAATAAATAAATAAATAAGTTACATACTTATTACAAAGAAATAAAATTAATTTAAAACATCCAAAGAGAAACAGCTGTTTCCATTTACAATACTGCATTCATTACTGAGGACTTGTGTCTATGTAAACACACAGATACATGTGCTCACAAATGCCTTAAATATTTTTTTCCAAAATGATATCCATTTAATCACTTTATCTATCCATGGGTGATACATATTGGTGTGACACCATTATACCATCAGTCTGAAAGCTAAAGTAGGAGAGAACAGCCCAGAATAGCCCAGGTCCTCTAACACACATTTTAACATGCAGGGTGCAGAGAGAGAGATGCAGACAAGAAAGACCACAGACCTCCCCTGTGGCCATAGCTAACATTCTGAATTTCTTTCTTTCATATGCTTCCTTTGTTCCTTTAGTTTTCTATATGGCCTGGGCTGTTTATTTAGAGAATGGGAATACTCAAATTTCTATCCTTGAGGACTCAGAGCTGTCTTGATATCCTGCCTGTATTAGAGTTCTGTGACCAGTCACAGTCTTTTCCCCAGGCATAGTCCTTATTAGAAAGTACCTTAGATTAAAAGGGCCAAGCATTTTGCTGCTCAGGTAGCTTGTAGAAGGAATTTGACAATCACTAGAGAATAACTTGTACCCTTACAACATAAACAAGATATCTGAGAGCTTTGTTGGCAAAGAAACCAATTAAATAAAATCCAAAGAGTGACAAGTCTACCTTCAGGCAAGAGAGACCATGGCAACTTTCATACTTGATGGAGTAGCAGGAGGTAATGGGAAGAGCCCATTATACACACAAGACTACTGATGAAATCTATCAAATCCCTGCTACCTGATGGTGGTTGGGATGCAGTTTAAAATCCCTAGCAGGTCCAGAAGCATCAGGAATCTGCTTACAATTTTGAAGCTTTACACACCCTTCCACACAGAGCTCATGGGAATAAATATGGCATAGAGGGGCTAAAAGAGACCTCGAGCACAAGTATTGAAGTCTGAGGGGGAAGCAGGACAGGAACATCTACATTACCCTAAGACAGAAAGGTCAGCAGTGTCTCCCACCTGTGAGAGCATGGGGAAGACACACCAAGGGAGACCCAGTAGGAAATTGTGCATCTGTCCAAATCTTACATTAGATAGGGGGCTGAGAGAAATCCACCAACATTTTTAACCACCAGTGAATGAAACATGACCAGAGAAGTTGAAACTCTACCTACCGAGGATTAAAGTCTCCATGTGTCCCAAGGCTAAATGCTCGAGGAGCAAAGGGGACAAGCACACAGGTATTTGATCACCTGGCCCTGGCAGGTTGCACTGGAGCATCAAAGGCTCAGCAGGTGTTTCTGAGGTGCCATGCAGGGGCCTCCTGCAGCCTGAGGGTCAGGCAGCATATCTGCAATCCACATTCCAAGAACTACAGAGGGAAGATTCTGCTGTTGTCAGCCAAAAACCCAACCCAACACCAGTCACCTAATTATGCTAAAGGTTGACAGAAGAGAAGTATGACCTTTCCTGAGGAAGAATAATATTATTAAGAGTAAGATGTTAATATCACTTACTTCAGTCTCCATTTTGTGCTGGCTTACATTGATTTTATTTTTTAACTGATGGATTATGATTACACACATGTACCAAGTACAACATGATATTTGGATACATGCACACTACAAAATGTTACACTCACAACAAATGTTATGAAATATCTAAGAAATGTTATTAATATGTGGAATAATATCAAGAAAGAAAAGAGTCATCAAAGTCTGGTACAGAGGTGCAATGTAGTTTGGATTTATCAGGTGGATATACAGACATATATATGTACATATTTTAAATCTAGTATGAATGTATTTAATGGCTCAGTGCCAAAGTAAACAACTCTGTGAAGATAAAGAAATACAACATTGAGATAAAAACTATAAAATAAGCCAAACTGAAATGCCACAAATGAATAATACTTGATTGAAGATGAAGAATATTTCAATAGACTTATGAGAATACTGAACAAAACTGGGGATAAAAGTCAGTAAGTTTGAAAGTCAATCAATCCCAACAAACCACACAAAGAAACTTTGAGCCAGGTGTGCTTGTGCAGGCCAATAATCCCAGCGACTTGAAAGGTGAGGGCAGGAGAACTGTGAGTTCTAAGCTAAGGCTGGCAAAGTAAGCAAGACCCTATCTCAAAAACAAAATACAAACAAAATACCTTGGGGCATTGGCTCAGATAGAAATAGAGCACTAGAGCACTTGCCTGGCACTGTGTTCAATCTCCATTATCACACAGACAGGGTGGGGGAAATACAAAGGGCAACAAGGAGCAGAAAGTAAATTTGAGAGTTCAAGAAGTTGGGCATGGTAGCATCTACCTATAAGCCCAGCACTTGGGAGGTGGAGACAGGTTTATGGATTTGAGGTCAGTCTGTGTCACACACAAGCTCCAGGCCAGCCTAGGCTACATAGGGAGACCCTGATTCCTAACAACAAGCAAACAAAAACCTGCCACCAATACAAAATAGTGATCTTGACATAATTAAAACTCTTCTGTTATAATGAAATTATAGTGCCAGGAAAGACAAGAGGGTTAATGGAAGAGAAAAAAAAACTTTGAATGGACAATGTCTACAGATTTCCTCAAATTCAAAACATAAATCCATAGATACAAAAGGCTCATCAGATCAAGAATGACAGCACATACCAGTGAACATACATATGTGCCTAGCTAAACAGAAACCTGACAATCTTCCAAAAATCAACCAAGAGAAAAGAAAGATATTAAGAGTAACCAGATAAAATTAAACAAAAAAATGATGACTGACATTTATTAAAAATACAGATAAAGCAAATATGCATTCAAGTAAACAAACAAAACCAAAGCACAGAGGAGTCAGTGTGAAAAAATATTTAAAGTATTGAGAACAAATAACAATTCTTAACATAGAATTCTAGAACTGGTGGAAATATTCTTCAGACATAGACCTAAATAGAAATACTATAGAAAAACAAATATCAAAAAAATTTATTTAGAACCAAACTGCACTGCAACAAATACAAATAGCAGTTCTTTAAGTTAAAGGAAAATTCTGATACATAATGAGTAACTGAGTGAAGATTTTTCAGAAAAAATAATCATTTTCACTCTCTCTCTCTCTTTCACACACACACACACACACACACACACACACACACACCCCACACGCTTCTTACAGTTAATCCAAATATATTTCATGTATATAATTGAGTTGTTCCAAGTCTATGCTGAGCAGTTTAAATAGGTTTATATAATGTGCTTATTCATTTGGTTCCCAGCTCTGTCTGCCAATGAGACTTACTACCAACGAAACCCCTCCCTTATGTCCTAATATTTGTTTTTAAATAATATTTACCAATAAAAGGAACCATGGCTACTTAAAGAAATGGCTAATTCTAGGGTTGGGCAAGGGGAAACACAAGACAAGCCTGGAGAATCTTGTATTGGTAGAACATAGGTAATATGGAGTGTGGGCCATTTGAAAAAGTAGAATTCATGAGGAGGAGACATGTGCCTATATTAGTCAGTGCTATGGGGGTGTCAATAGTAGTACCAAGAGCCAGGAGCTCCAATGCCTTAGGGTAGAGGAAGATAGCTCCATTTAAGAAGAAAGAAGATGCCCTTTGTCCACTTCGTTCTTATATTTGAACACTCAATATTGCATTGGTGAGAATGAGTTCACTCTGTCTGCTGACTCTCTGGAAACATCCTGGCAGATACATCTGGAAATAATGTTGTAGTAGCTATCTGGGCACCGCTTAACCCAGTCAAATCAGCACATAAAATTAACCAGCACAGGATCCTTATTAAAAAGAGGCCATAGAGCTAGTTAGCCCTATTTTTGTCTCTGATGACAAGTGAGAACTTGTCTACAACTAAGAATCACTAGAACTCTCATTCATGCTTTCCCTGAACTAAATTTCTGTTGTTTCTAAGTCACCCAGTATAAGATACTTTGTTGCAGTAGACAAAATTATTTTAAAAAATCACCCCATGTCGTGCCTAGAATCTTGGTACTTTTAATGTGAAGATACTTTCTAATAAGTACTGTGCCAAGGTTAAATCTGGTCTCCAGCAGGCCTGCTTCCTCTCCAACTTTAGAATCATCTTACCTTAGTTTGAATATAAACCAGAGTTGTTAGGTCTTCTTAAAGGAAAAAATATGAACAATGTATGTATTTTGTCTTTGTGGGAAGATGTAGGTACTAATAGCCTTCAAAACCTATCTAAAAACTTTTAACTTTATGCATGTCATTCTTTCACATTTTTAGAAGTAATTTTAAAGCCCCTGTCAAGTTAAACCCATTCTTTGTTCATGGTTATGCTTCTGTTTAGTTGTTTTTTTCTTACTTTATTCAATGCAGTTCTATTTCTGGTGAGCCTTGTAACTATCTAATGAATCCTGAATATTGCTTACACAAAATACAGAATCTTTTGGATAATGTTGCTTGCCTACAAAAATGTTTTATCTTCCCTCCAGTAAGTCAACAGCATGTGGACTGATCACTGTTATCCTCGTCTGGCCTGGTTGAGGAAATTTTTCAGCGCTTTAAGGCTCAGTTTGCTTCCATTTTATTTTGCTCCTAGAAGTTTATGAGCTCATAATATTACTCATTAGAAGGCCTAAATTTTCACAGTGAAGTCATTTTCCCACTTTGTATTAAACTAATCATTGATAGCTCTCTTCAAAATTTCAGTTCTGCTTTGTGAGAGCCTTTTCTCAGATTTTTAACCTATTATACTGAAAATAGCCATAATTTGTCAATTTTGTTGAAGGAAAAATTTAGTCACATACCTTAAATTTAAAGCTCTTAATGGCTTTTTCAGCCCCTAAATATTGACTTCTACTGATGAAAATTCCTGATTTCCACCTTTTTGCCAGTACCATAGTTGGCATATACTGCAAGTATAAAAATGTGTGCAAATGTGTGCTCACCTGTCTGAGAGCTGAGCCTCTCCAGCTTTCATTGCCATAGAAATTCTACAATTTCTTGTATCAAACCCTTTTCAGATGCTTTTTGTGTTTTATTACCTTTCCTTTGTTTTATTTTCAACAGATTAATTGAGATATAATGAACATACCATATAATTTATCCATTCTGATTCACTGGTTATCATATAGTCATACAGGAGTTGGACAACCATTACCATAATTTTAGAAAGTTTTTGTCACACCAGAAAGAAACTGAGTACCTATTAATAGTTGATATCAATTTGTCCATTCTGGACATTTAAAATAAATGGAATATACATGGTCTTTGTTGACTATATACTATTGCTACAGAAAATATATGCAAACATCTGTATTTTGAGATGCAGCCCTGCTGTAGAATGCTTTACTCATTTTTATAATCACACAATGTTCCATTTATAGTTAGACGATGTAGTTATATCCACTTGTCTGATGATTGATGTCTGGGTTATGTCCACTTCCTGACCATCATGAATATTGATGCTATCAACATTTATTTGCAATGTTTTATATGGGCAAATGTTTTCGTTTCTCAGAATGGCATTGTCAAGTCTACCGGAATACTATGTTTGACATTGTGAGGAGTCCACAATTATTTTCCAAAATGGCTAGACTATTTCATATTCTGATTTATAATGAATAATAATTCTGGTGTCTTCACAGCTGCATCAGTCATGGTGGTGGTAAAGTGATATCTCATCATGGGGTTTATTTGCATTTTTATATTGACTAATGATGTTTACCATCTTTCCATTAATTTCTATACCTTCTTTAGTCTTTGTGGAGCAATTTATTTATATCCTTGATGTTTTAAAATTTCTTTATTTTTATTTTTGGCATTGTAACATTTATATATTCTAGTTTAAGTTCCTCATCAAATATGAGTTCTAATTATTTGATTTGCAATTATTCTCTACCCTTTGTGAGTTGATGTTAAATAATTTTAATGTTTGTATTTTCTTCTATTTCTTTAGGTGTTACTATAGTTTGCACCTGGAATTTCCCCTCAAGGCCCATGTGTTAAAGGCCTGGTGCCTAGCCTGTGGTGCTGTAGGGACATGGTGAAGCCTTTAGAACTTGGCACCTAGAGGGAAGATGGTAGGTCATTGAGATCATGCACTTGAAGGCAATATTGAGACACTGGCCTATCCTGTCTCTTTTTTCTTCTGAGATGTCATGAGGTGGACAGTTACATCCCCCAAGTGATACTACTGCCTTGATGAACTATGCCACTATAGGCCAAAGCAGCCAGACCAAGTGACCAGAAATCACAAACTGTGAGCAAAATAAATCATTTCCTTCTCAATAGCATATGGCTTCAGGTATGTTTTGTCACAGAGATGGAAAACTAACACAAGTCTTTTATCCATTTGGAGTTTAGCTCCCCTTTCTGGATGACATGAGGCAGGTCTCCATCTTGGTTCTGTTATAGATGACATCCAGTTGTACTAGCAACATGAGCTGAGACTATTCATTCCACAGTACACTATCTTCAAACTTCTGTCCAAAATCAACTGATGATAAAGGTAAGGGTTTACCTGTAGACTCAAAAATATATTCTATATGTCCATCATTATACAAACACCACACTGTCTTCATTACTGTGGCTTTATTTTATGCTTTGAAATCAGAATATGTGAAACCTCCAAATTTGATTTTTGTTTTCATAAGATTTTTGACTGCTCTTTGTTCCTTGCTATACTGTATAATTTTCTTAGATCACCTTATCAATTTGTGACAAAAAATATATCCTGATAATTTCTTAGTGTTTGCTTTGGATTCGTAGATAAATTGGGATGATATTTTCACCTTAACAATATTAAATCTCCCAGTCATAATCACAAGAACTCTGCACATTTATTTATATATCATTGAAATTCTTTCAACAATGTTTTGAATTTTTTTATTGTATATTTTGTACTCAGTTTGTTAAATTTAGTCTTTGGTATTTTATTCTTTTTGATTCCATTATAAAAGAAACTATTTTCTTGATTTGTCTGTATTAATTTTTTCTACATAGTAATATAATTGAATTTATATAGATGTAATAACACACAAACTTTTTGATTAGCATATTGATTCTAATAGTTTATTTTTTTGTGTGAAGATTCCTTAGAATTTTCTCTGTATGAGGTCATAGCATCCACAAGTACAAAGTTTTAATTGTTCTGAATTACATCCTCCTACAATGATGCTTTAGTCAGGGGGAGCTTAGGCTCAGACAGCAAAGATGAGAAAATGGCAAAAAGCTTCAGGATAAAGTTGTCACAGTGACAGGATCACTTATTAGAAGTTTCAGTTTTTCTGGCATCTTGACCCCTGTTGTCAAATGTACCTCATTATCCTTTGTTGTCTAGCAACATAAGACTGCTATTGTTTGGATCATCTTTTTCCTTGACCTCTAAGCTGAACACCAATTAAAAATCAGCAAGTGTCTCAAGAAAAAGCAGCAGAAAATATCACACTCACCTCTCTGCATTTCCCTCCTCTGGTCTGCATTGATCCTTAAGTCACAGCTGTCTCAGATGCTTTCTACTGCCTTCAAATGTCAGTGCTTTCCTATTTCATCTAACTTTTACAATTGCTCTCCTTGTGGTGTTTGTGTGCTACTCAGTCATACTCAGGCTTTATATCTGGCTAAAATTTTTAAGTTAAAAAGAACACTTTGATGCATGTTTAGATAGAAATATTGATGTTTATGTATCTATTATTTTTGGCACAGAGGTTTTTTTAATCATGCCATTTTATAATAAAATTAGTACTTGCTGCTTGCTATGAAATTGTTTCAATGGCCCCTTTGTGTTTATAGAAATTTCTTTAGGTTTTGGCTACTGGTGCTGTGATTCTCTCAGGTGTTCAGAAAACATTCATCATTATTTGGGGAACACATGTAGCAGGCAAAATGATTTTGTTATCTTATATTTGAAAAACATGTGGTTCACATGTGAGTTTGGTCCTAGTTTTTCACATGGAAGTTCAATTGAGTTTTACTGCCTCTTCTCAGTCAATGTACTAAACTGGATAACCCTTACGTATTCAAGAAGTTTTAGCTCATTCAGCATTATCATGGGAAATTATTGTATGAAAGGCAGGAGAATAGTGGGGAAGCATAATTTGATATTGAAGCAAATATCCATTGTTAGAATGGCTAGAATCTCACATTTTCTTAAAAAGCTACCAATAGGAGTTTTATAGTGACCAAGAAAGGAACATCTTCAGAGGTAATTAAAACTGAGTTATGTTTTGTTACTGAGATATATATACACAAGAATTTCCCATCACACTCTAAATAATGCTGGTGAGCAAGAAGAATCAGAATGTTCACAGAATAGATGAAAAGACAAAAATGACAACAATGAGAGGTAAGAGCAACTCATGAGTTGTGTAGGTTCTTTTTTAAAAGTATTCTATCTTGTTTTAATTACAAAGTTTTTCTCTTGGAGTTAAAGGTAAAGCAGTGATGCATCTTAACAGTCAGTGGTATCCTCAAATATCTGAAATATGGTATCGTATTTTCTTGTCTTTCCTTAGCATGCAGTGCCTTGTACATAACATATACTAAACATACAGTTGTGCATATTTAAATTAAGAGGTTTATTATGTTCAGAATCAAATTTTCACATTATATTTGTCTTAAAATAATTTATTAAAATTATATATTGATTAAAAATTTTAATTAATTTATACATAAAGCTTTATGTAAAATTCACATTGTGTGTTTTTGAGTATTTTATATTTTGAAGTCTACTGTGGTTTAGGATAAAATCAATAATATCACATGTAAGGTCTTCAGAAAATGTTTTCTTTATATATTGGTGGCAAAATCTTTGTGTGAAATCTTCTGGGTGTAAGCCAGGTGCTTTAGTTAAGCTACATTTTGATGCTTAACTAAGCATCAAACACTTTCCAGGTTGCTTACCTTTTTGTGACTTATCTCCTCTTGATTTTTTGTGGTAGTTACTTATGTAAGTTGTAGAATAAAAATATTGAAGAGGGTGACCAGCGGTGTGTGCATGCTTCATTGATCGGTTCAATTGAGTTTTTTAAATTCAATTTACTGCTAAATCCTCCTTATTCTCTTTAGTTTCATAAAAGTTTCCGTTAATTTTCTTAAGGGTAGAAAATGTAGTCCATTTCTTCCCACCTCATGGGCTACACCTTGACCTAACATTTTCATGTTACATACTTTTGCTCACCTTAAGTGCCTTAAATAGGGGTTGCTGAAGACGGCGGTATATAGACTGATTTAGCAAGAGATGGTAAGGTGTATCAGGTTTATCGACTATAGAACAGGCTCTTCTAGGTGGACAAAAAGCACCGCCAAGTCCTTTGAGTTTTAAGCGATTGCTGGTAGTCCCCTGGCGAATATGTTTGTTGAATGTATATGCATTTCGTTTTATGGCTAAGCATAGTGGGTTATCTAATCCAGTTTGGATCTTAGCTGTTGTGTTGTCAGATTTATTAAGATTACTTTCTCGGGTTATTTTTTCTCTGCAGCTTTTTAAGGTTTGGGTAGGATTTATTCTTATTGTGGCTAATGTCTTAAACATACTTTATGCTGGGGTTTATTAGTTTGGGTCTATTATATGACCGCGGTGACTGGCACGAGATTTACTGACCCTAATCAGCACAACTTAGTCAAACTTTTGTTTATTGCTTAATTTTTCTCTCTGCTGTGTCCGATTGGGGTGTGGTTGAGCAAGGCGTCTTGAGCCACGTTCTGTGTGCTTGGTGCCTGCTCCTTTTGGTCTGATTTGGACTTAGAGGGCATATTCACTTGGGGCACGGATATTTGCATGTGCACTTTTACTGAGTACTGATAAAAAGGCCAGAACCAAACCTATGTGTGTTTATGGGATTGTATTATCCATCTAGACATTTTCAGTGCCTTGCTTTGATATGTAAGTACATTAACTTATACGGGTTTAAATTGGTGGTTTTATATATAGATAATTGTTTTAGGTGTCTTAGTAGTATGTGGGCAGGTGAAAGCGAGTTTGGTTTTTTGGTTTGTATGGTGTGTGTTAGATTTGTCTAGTGCACAGTTTTAAGATTACAAGATGCTCAGATGGCACATTAGCAAATTGATTATATAAAATATAAAAATAAAATTATAGTAGATTAGGTGGTGTGAATGGTAGAGTGGAAAAAGTTTTTTGGTTTGTTAGACATGTTTCTCTGTCCTCACTAAATCACAAATTCATTTCTCCCCTTTTCTTTGTGTCAGACACTGTTTTAGTCTAAACTGAGCACATTATTCACCTAAATTATTGTAATAGCTTCCCACTTGGTCTCCCTGTGTTCAGTATGTATCACTTCAGTCAACTATTGCTGCAACTGTCAAAGAGATCTTTAGAACCCTAAGGCAATTATGACATAACCTTTATGATCTCAATACTTGTAGAAGAAACAAATACATTCTTAAGAGTCTATTAACTAGAGAGACAGGACAGAATTAAGTTTATGGGGTATAAGTGTGGGGGGAAGGGGTGTTTGTGCACAGATAAGTGTGTAAATGTATGTGTGTTGATTTTTTTACATGCCCTCCAACCATGAAGTTCTAGCACCTTATGGCTTTTATTATGTGGGTAAAGAATATTGACTTAAAAGTCAGGCTCCAATTGAATTGACTGAGAACATGCCTTGATGGCTATGCTACGTCACAGCATCCTAAAAAATTAAAAAAGGCCAAATGTATGACATTACAGTTATGTTGATCATAGTCCATCGAGATGTCTTATTTAAGGGGAACGTGTGGGGGATTTCAGTTTTCATGGCCCTGAAGTAAGAACCAGATGCCAGGTATAGTTTCATCATAGAAACCCCCAATTGTAATGGGCCCAGAGGGAGCAGAGGGACACTTCCTGAGCTGGTTGCTGGTTTTATGGAGGATGGTAGATCAAGGGACCAAATCTGAGTGTCCAGGTTGGCTGCTGCCCTTACCACCACTTCCTAGGCAAAAGTAAAGACTCAAGAGACTAGAGAAGCAGAAGGTCAATTATCTTAAGGACAAAGCTTTTTAAAGCACTGCTTATTGTTAGCTGCTTTCCTCAAACACAAGAATTCAGTTCATGAAGCCTAACTAGCCACAAAGAAAGATGAAACAATTGAAATAACTCTGTGTCACTCAATAGCAACTTACATGCCATACTTTTTGTATGAAGTGGGAATGACACAGACATGGAGTAGGAAGTGTATTAATTTTCACACCAAGAACCAAGGGACTGTCTTAGCAATTTTTTTTAAATGATAGGTTAAAAATTTTTACAAATTCATGGAGCATCATGTGTTGATTGATACACGTGCATTATGCAGTGTTCAAATCAGGGAAACACGTCTGTCTTCTCAAGCATATCATTTCTTTATGGTGAAAATACTCAAAATCCTTGCTTTTTGCCTTTTAAAAATATGTAGCACATTACTGTTAGTTATATTCATGCTATTCTGCCCTCATGTCATACATTTTTTGAAAGTATATATTGATAGTTCAAGGGGATTTTACCTTGGCATTTTGGGTGGGTATTTATCTGGTATATATTGTGGGAGGGAGCAAGCAAAAAGAAATGATGTATGTATTTTGTGTTCATATATGGAAACAGAAGAATGAAGCATGTCAAAATTTTTCTAAGGAGAGGGGTGGGGAGAGGAGATGAAATGGTGGAGGGGGTAAATCTAACTAGGAAATATTATAAGCACACATTTAAATGTCATAATGTATCCCTGGTACAAGTATTATATGCTAATAAAAAAGTGAGAAAAAGAAAACTAGAACTTCTTTGATCTATGTCACTGTCATTCATCGCCCATCAATGCAGATGCGATTGTATCTCCAAATTCAATGGAGAAGTCTTAAAGACTAATGATACAATGAATGCATCACTATCATATTGTTTCTCCAAACAATTTTGATATTTTAAATATCCTAAATAATTTCATATTCAACTAATGTTCATAGCTGGCCTTATAAGATTTCTGCAAGTGGTTGACAAATTCTGAGAACTAATTGTTGAAATTTGATTCTTGGATGAACCACATGTTACTATATGAATTTACACAAAATTTTAACATCTTTGTGAATCAGTTTCCTCACCTACAAAATTAAAGAAAATGCTAGTATGCATATTTGGTTCTAATAAAATTATATTAACTAATTGAGTCTGAACCATTGAAAGCATATGTGTCATCTATCTCCATGCTATTTCCATCATCACTAATAACACCTCTACATCTTGGTATCTACTCTAACTGTATAACTTTAATATGTAATACATATGAATGAAGATTCATTAATCTATATATATATAATAATTTTATAAGGATAAAACCAGAATGTTTAAACTATTAAAAAAGTATTCAAAAGATTCATTTCTTGTACCTACAAGGTTTTCATTTTTTGGTATTCAGTGCCAAATTCTCTAGTTGTATTTTACTTATCACTCTAGGTGGGACACTTTTTGACTTGGATGAAACATAAAAACCTTATTTGAAAAGGCCATTTAAGAAATCTACAGACCAACCTGGTATATATTTCCCAATGGGTAACTTACTACCTGAAATTAAAGAATTTCCAAATATTGCCACAAACTTCTCAGTTCTGTTTCCTTATCTTTATAGAATTAACCCATCAGATGAAATGAGAATATTTCAAGTCTCTTGTGCCACTAGTTGCTCATATCTATCAATCCTCTGAATTATGCAACATTATTTTATCTCATGTATTGCTTCTGATATTCTGCTTTTCTAAATGTTGGACTGTGCTGTGCCTCAAGTGGTATAGCACCTACTTAGTAAGCACAAGACCTGGAGTTCAAATCCCAGCACAACCAAGAAAAAAAAGAAAAAACAGTCCGTTTTCTTATGTTAAAGAATTCTGCAATACCAGCCTTTTTGCAGTCTCATTCCCTAAAAATGATCCTCCATACTGCTATCTGAATCCTTCAAGTTAAGTCAAAATTTCCTTATATTTTAATTTTAAAATTGGTCTCAAGAGTCTATCAAATGGTAAATTAATAAGATTTATAAGACTATTTTTTAATATGGTTTTCTAATTTTCTCATTCTGTTGGGAAAATAGCTCTGAAATGATTAGGTATTTCCAAAACATCTTCCATTTTTGGTGATAATTTTTCATCCTGACCAACATTGCATTTCCATTTTCTCTGCTTGAAGAATTTGTGATCATTCAGCTCACTGTCAATAATCTCTGGGAATATCCTTCATTGCTTTTCAGACAGAATTGATTCTTCTGCTTTTTTCTTTAATTGATCCATCCTGTCTTGATTATAACTCTCAGAATACTTATATCTCTCCAAAATATTTTTGCTTAATTGAGGAAAAGTGTGATGTATAAATTACTTTATTCCTATAGATTGTATTAGATAATACTTCTTAATAAACATTTTATAATTTTTCATTTAAAAGTTAAAGTAATAAGTATACACTATCATGTCATAATATTTAATATATTTTGATGGTGACTAAATTAAATTTTGTGAATGTATGCTTTATGTGATTTCTGAAAGTTCTTTTCAAAAAGTGGAAGATGAAGCACATTATATATATATATATATAAGATTTATAAGACTATTTTTAATATGGTTTGCTAATTTTCTCATTCTGTTGGGAAAATGGCTCTGAAATGATTAAGTATTTCCAAAACATCTTCCATTTCTGGTGATAATTTTTCATCCTGACCAACATTGCATTTCCATTTTCTCTGCTTGAAGAATTTGTGATCATTCAGCTCATTGTCAATGATCTATCATATATATATATATATATATATATATATATATGAGATACAAAAATGAAACCCTCCAAAACACTGTCTGAAAAAGATGGGACGGCAGGAGAGAGGGTGAGGGAACATGACAGAGGAACTTGATCAAAATCCATTGCACACATCTATGGAATTATCACAATGAATCCTCCTTGCATTTTGAATGTATACTAATAATAATAGAAAAATAAATTTTAAAAAGAAATGATAAATTGACAATTTTTGAGTACAGGAATGGGAGAGGACATAGAGCTGATACAAGAAAGATGAGTAATAATAGGTAATTTTATTTGCATAAGTTGTATAAATATAGAGCATTCATTCTTTATAAATGTTTAAAATTATTTGATGACTGTCATAACTACTGTTAGTAAAATTAGTTGAATATTAGAGCAATAATTATTTCTAGCTATGTTAGAAATTTGAACTAACAAGTACTGAGGCATTTCACATTAGTATAGAGATGTTTCTCTTTTCAATTTTGTTTTGGAAGGACAGCCTATGTTAGATTCTTGATGACACCACTAAGCCACACGCATCATTTTTCCTTGCTTCCACAGCACAGAGAGATTCCAACTGTTCTTTTAACTGTGATACTGTCATTTCTCCTAAATAAATCAAAGTCATTGAAGGTTTTAAATAATTTTAAAAAGTCATTACTCATAAAAACAACATGCATCTGGAAGTACAGCCAAAATATTTTTTAAAATGGTGAGATAGCCCTTGGATATATCTTAGAAATACTCAAGTTTGAAATAGAAAAAAACATTGCCATTGTTATGATAAAATCACAAATGTAGGAAAAGATGATTCAACTAAATTTTAAGAGAAAATTATTTGTTCTAATATTATAATTCACTATTTCAGAATTTGAAAATCAGAAAAGATCAATGACAAAAGCAAAAAAGTTCTTACAAGATTACTTATTTAGTGAACTAGTCTACAGTCTGTGGAGGACCATTCAGTAAACTGTTTTGAAATTAAAAACAAATATTACATATTTATTCCAGATGATTAATTTGTGAAATATTGTCATAAAATAATGAATGATGTGTGGATAATTAATACAAAAATATTCCTGCAACTGTTGGTTTTCCTGAGAGATTAAATATATTATTAAACATGCATATTAAAAATACTATGCAAACATTTTTAAAAAGAATTAACATATGGCAAAATTTTCATATTATTAGTGACATAATTCTAATCTCAGAACACTCACTAAAATTAAGAGGAATCACTACATAGTTTTGAATATCTTATATGTCTCTTGAAAAGTAAAACTGAAGAAATTCAACTATGGAATCAATGTGATATTTTTCTTAATTGTGGTATTCACAATGTAAGAAACTAAGACCAATGTGGGAATAATTGTTAAGCTAATGACAATTAGTGAGTTTGCTTACTTATTTTTATATTCTTATTTTATTTTCATTTCCATTAATTCATTCATGAATGAAGACTTTAAAAAGCAAACACAGAAGTCAAATTGTAATTTTCATTAACATCTTGAGCTACTTTTAATTCAGTATGTTATCATAATAACCTTATCATTGAAAGCAGTAGTTGTGCTGTAAATAACATTGTTGTTATTTCTGTATTTAAGTCTATATATGTTCAAAGTTTTTCAATAGTGCATCACTTGCCAGAATTGAATCAAGAAATTATTAGGCAAGATAAATTTATCTCCAGCAAATATCAGTAGAAACGTTTGAGTAGGTGTCACTTATACTAGTGTCAGCAATGATATATTTAAATCATAACAAGAGCTGTATAACACATATAGTTCTAAACTACATTCATTCTAATACCTCACATTTTTGCCAAAGTTATTCTTCCCTAATGGAGGAAAATATGATTATAATATAAAACATGTTGAATACAGTAGCATCTTCACTGTTGCACCAGGAAGGGTTGCATGTCAATTAGTGAACCAAGGCATTATCTGAGGAAGTTCAGTTTGTACATGCTTTATATCATTTTAAGAAGAAAGCCTCTTGTGTTGCTTTTTGTTGAGAGACCATCATCAGAAATTTATTAATTACTGAGTTTTTGTCTCTTGATCTTTAGGGTTTAAGCTTCAGGGAAGCTGAGAACAATCACCATAGAGATATGTAACAAATCTTGTTACTTCACTGAGCCCAAAAGCCTTAGGAATTACCCTAAGGGGAAATCCTCTTTCTCTCTGTGTACTTAAAAATCATTTATGCTCCCTGGATTCAGCATGCAAGCAGGCCACACTAACAGAGCAATGCAATTAACTTTTCCTACAAATTAAATATGCAAATATTATATGCAGTACTTGAGTAAAATAATTCTCTGGTATTTACAGAATTGGTTAGGAAAACAGCTTTCCATCAACTGCTAGATCATCTCAGGACTAATTATAAGTTTACTCTTCATTTATTACAAATTATGTTTTCAGAAACAAGAGAATACCAGAGACTGCAGGTCTGCACATATGTGTGCAAGTGAGCATTTCTTTCATTTTGTCACATTTTAAAAAGCACATCAGTCTTCAAGAAAATGAAATGGAAATATACATTTATTGCTAAAGACTATGCATATGTATTTACTGAGAGTTATTTTAATAATATTCCTTTAAAAGTAATTTATACTTTTAAATTCAATAGATATTTACTAAATATAAGCTCACTGATAGTGATGAATACAAGAAAATAAACTCTCTCCAGAATTATGAATATATCTTATACACATATATATTTATAGTATATATCCTTCAGATAGATTTCTTCTTCAATATATTTGGGTAATGTAGAGTGATTTTCCCATGAAGCCAACAGAAAGAATCTTGAGAACTATGGAAGAAGCATTGTTTTGTTTGGTTAGCTGTTTTTAACTTTTGTGCCACTCCTTACTCTTAACCAGTACATTTGTTAAATAATAAATTCAATTGTGTATAAAACAGGCTCTACCAATTATATTAACTGATAACCTGATCTCATATTAAGCATAGCTCTAGATATCAATAATCAAATTTTATTCCTTTAAATGAACATATTTTAATAAAATTAAACGCAAGTAGGAAGAAAGGATTATGTACCTTAATTTATTTGATAAAAGAGATTTTTTAAAGGAAAGTCCAAAATAAAACATGTATTTATTAGAGTGCAGTGAAAATAAATCTATTTAGCTTCACTGTTATTAATCCCAAAGGAAACTGCATGTGAGTGGGAAAAAATAATTATAATTTATATTGGCATCTTTTTCAATAAGAATTCTTTCTTATTCATCAATACTTACAATAACGAGATTTACTTCTGGAAATTGTGAATGTGTGCTGCAAACGTGACTGAAGGTGGTAAATTTCATCCCTGGGTAGCATGGCTGCATAACTCATGAGTTACTATGGAATATTAACCCATAGTTTTTAATTGTTCAGCTGATGACTCAAAGGGCTGAATTTTGATTGCTATTGCTGTGGGAAATGCCACTGTTGATAAAGGTTTATTAATTACTAACATTTGCTATAGTTAACAGAGAAGCAGCTAACTCATTCCTTTATTAGGGCAATAATGATCTAACCTTGTTAAAGCAGACAACCCCAAAAATGTAAAATATTAGAATCACAAAAATATCTGCTCTACAAAGGTATTACTTTGCCTTCACAGGAAAAATTGCCATTTGTTAAATGTAAGATATTTAGTTCAACATTCATTGGTATATCTGAAGGATAACTCAGTTAAAATTTCAAATTAGTATTTTTTTCATCTGTTTCCCTTCATTCATTATTTACATAATTCTTTCAGGTATTTCATTCTATCCACATGATTACAGCTGAACAAATCCAATCCTATCCACCAGAGTTTATTACAACAGACATGTGGCCTACATTGAAAATTACTTAAAGTACTACAGTGCATTCATTATAGAAGTAAAACACATGACTTTAACACAGACAGTTATTAATCTGTTGGAAACTAAAATATATATAAACAGGTTGAAAACCGGAAAAACAGTAACACAAATGAAAAGGTTAATGTCTGCCATAATGTCTTTAGGTTACACTTCACTTTTCCATTTTTTCTTCAAGACTTATATGTAGAACAAAATTTCCTCTTTTAAATCATTTCTATTTTTTACTTTACTTTTTCTTCTCATTCATTCTTTTGCCTTCCAAAATGTTGTTTCTGTCTACATTAGGGCTTTCAGCTCAACAATTTGTTTCTTATTCCATGGCACATTCTTGTGATGTTACCTGGTCCCTGTAATTATGTAGTATGAATTTGTACTTCCATATATTTTTCAACCAATTAAAACTTTATATAGTTAATGTACAAAGGAATATTTGCTGCTATCTGCAGACAAATGAATTGTGAAAATTAAGACCTATATATATGCTAGTTTGCTTAACATAAACATGTAAGTCATAAAATGTTTCTGTAGCACCTTCTAGAAATTCCATAAGAAAGTCAGTAGAAGAGCATTGCACTGAGACTAAATAATGATAAATGTTTCATTTTATTTATTTATTTTTCTTTTATTATTCATATGTGCATACAAGGCTTGGGTCATTTCTCCCCCCTGCCCCCACCCCCTCTATTACCACCCACTCTGCCCCCTCTCTTTCCTCCCACCCACTCAATACCCAGCAGAAACTATTTGCCTTTATCTCTAATTTTGTTGTAGAGAGAGTATAAGCAATAATAGGAAGGAACAAGGGTTTTTGCTGGTTGAGATAAGGATAGCTATACAGGGAGTTGACTCACATTGATTTCCTGTGCGTGTGTGTTACCTTCTATGTTAGTTCTTTTTGATCTAACCTTTTCTCTAGTTCCTGGTCCCTTTTCCTATTGGCCTCAGTTGCTTTTAAGGTATCTGCTTTAGTTTCTCTGTGTTAAGGGCAACAAATGCTAGCTAATTTTTTAGGTGTCTTACCTATCCTCACCCCTCCCTTGTGTGCTCTCGCTTTTATCATGTGCTCAAAGTCCAATCCCATTGTTGTGTTTGTCCTTGATCTAATGTCCACATATGAGGGAGAACATACGATTTTTGGTTTTTTGGGCCAGACTAACCTCACTCAGAATGATGTTCTCCAATTCCATCCATTTACCAGTGAATGATAACATTTCGTTCTTCTTCATGGCTACATAGAATTCCATTGTGTATAGATACCACATTTTCTTAATCCATTCATCAGTGGTGGGGCATCTTGGCTGTTTCCATAACTTGGCTATTGTGAATAGTGCCGCAATAAACATGGATGTGCAGGTGCCTCTGGAATAAACTGTGTCACAGCCTTTTGGGTATATCCCCAAGAGTGGTATTGCTGGATCAAATGGTAGATCAATATCTAGCTTTTTAAGTAGCCTCCAAATTTTTTTCCAGAGTGGTTGTAGTAGTTTACATTCCCATCAACAGTGTATGAGGGTTCCTTTTTCCCCTGCATCCTCACCAACACCTGTTGTTCGTGGTGTTGCTGATGATGGCTGTTCTAACAGGGGTCAGGTGGAATCTTAGCGTGGTTTTAATTTGCATTTCCTTTATTGCTAGGGATGGTGAGCATTTTTTTTATGTGTTTTTTGGCCATTTGAATTTCTTCTTTTGAGAAAGTTCTGCTTAGTTCACTTGCCCATTTCTTTATTGGTTCATTAGTTTTGGGAGAATTTAGTTTTTTAAGTTCCCTATATATTCTGGGTATCAGTCCTTTGTCTGATTTATAGTTGGCAAATATTTTCTCCCACTCTGTGGGTATTCTCTTCAGTTTAGAGACCATTTCTTTTGATGAACAGAAGCTTTTTAGCTTTATGAGGTCCCATTTATCTATGCTATCTCTTAGTTGCTGTGCTGCTGGGGTTTCGTTAAGAAAGTTCTTACCTATACCTACTAACTCCAGAGTAGTTCCTACTCTTTCCTGTATCAACGTTAGAGTATGTGGTCTGATATTAAGATCCTTGATCCATTTTGAGTTAATCTTGGTATAGGGTGATATACATGGATCTAGTTTCAGTTTTTTGCAGAATGCTAACCAGTTTTCCCAGCAGTTTTTGTTGAAGAGGCTGCTATTTCTCCATCGTATATTTTTAGCTCCTTTGTCAAAGATAAGTTGCTTATAGTTGTGTGGCTTCATATCTGGATCCTCTATTCTGTTCCACTGGTCTTCATGTCTGTTTTTGTGCCAGTACCATGCTGTTTTTATTGTTATTGCTTTGTAATATAGTTTGAAGTCAGGTATTGTGATACCTCCTGCATTGTTCTTTTGACTGAGTATTGCCTTGGCTATTCGTGGCCTCTTGTGTTTCCATATAAATTTAACAGTAGATTTTTCAATCTCTTTAATGAATGTCATTGGAATTTTGATGGGAATTGCATTAAACATGTAGATTACTTTGGGGAGTATCGACATTTTTACTATGTTGATTCTACCAATCCATGAGCATGGGAGATCTCTCCACTTTCTATAGTCTTCCTCAATCTCTTTCTTCAGAAGTGTATAGTTTTCCTTGTAGAGGTCTTTCACATCTTTTGTTAGGTTTACACCTAGATATTTGATTTTTTTTGAGGCGATTGTAGATGGAATTGTTTTCATACATTCTTTTTCAGTTTGCTCATTGTTAGTGTATAGAAATGCTAATAATTTTTCTACGTTGATTTTATATCCTGCTACCTTGCTATAGCTATTGATGATGTCTAGAAGCTTCTGAGTAGAGTTTTTTGGGTCTTTAAGGTATAGGATCATGTCATCTGCAAATAGGGATATTTTGACAGTTTCTTTACCTATTTGTATTCCTTTTATTCCTTCTTCTTGCGTAATTGCTCTGGCTAGGAATTCCAGTACCATGTTGAATAGGAGTGGAGATAGTGGGCATCCTTGTCTGGTTCCTGATTTTAGAGGGAATGGTTTCAGTTTTTCTCCATTAAGTATAATGCTGGTTGTAGGTTTGTCATATATAGCTTTTATAATGTTGAGGTACTTTCCTTCTATTCCTAGTTTTCTTAGAACTTTTATCATGAAATGATGTTGGATCTTATCAAAGGCTTTTTCTGCATCTATTGAGATGATCAAATGGTTTTTGTCTTTGCTTCTGTTAATGTGGATGATTACATTTATTGATTTTCATATCTTGAACCACCCCTGCATCCCTGGGATGAAGCCTACTTGGTCGTGGTGAATAATCTTTTTGATGTGTTGTTGAATTCGGTTTGCCATTATTTTCTTGAGGATTTTTGCGTCAATGTTCATTAAGGAGATTGGCCTATAGTTCTCCTTTTTGGAGGTGTCTTTGCCTGGTTTTGGGATAAGTGTAATACTGGCTTCATAAAATGTGTTTGGCAGTTTTGCTTCCCTTTCTATTTCATGGAACAGTTTAAGGAGGGTTGGTATCAGTTCTTCTTTAAAGGTCTGATAGAATTCAGCAGAGAATCCATCAGGTCCTGGATTTTTCTTTTTGGGGATACTCTTGACTGCTGCTTCAATTTCATTTTGTGTTATAGGTCTATTCAGGTGATTAATTTCCTCTTGGTTCAGTTTTGGATGATCATATGTATCTAGAAATCTGTCCATTTCTTTAAAATTTTCAAATTTATTTGAATATAGGTTCTCAAAGTAGTCTCTGATGATTTCCTGGACTTCCATGGTGTTTGTTGTTATCTCCCCTTTTGCATCCCTGGTTCTACTAATTTGGGTTTTTTCTCTCCTCATTTTAGTCAGGTTTGACAGGGGTCTATCGATCTTGTTTATTTTTTTAAAGAACCAACTTTTTGTTTCATTAATTCTTTGAATTTTTTTTTTTGGTTTCTATTTCGTTGATTTCAGCTCTTATTTTTATTATTTCTCTCCTATTTGTTTTGGGATTTGCTTGTTCTTGTTTTTCTAGGAGTTTGAGATGTATCATTAGGTCATTGATTTGGGGTCTTACAGTCTTTTTAATATATGCACTCATGGCTATAAACTTTACTCTCAGGACTGCCTTAGCTGTGTCCCATAGGTTCCGGTAGGTTGTGTTTTCATTTTCATTGACTTCCAGGAACTTTGTAATTTCCTCTCTTATTTCATCAATGATCCATTCTTCATTAAGTAATGAGTTATTTAGTTTCCAGCTGTTTGCATGTTTTTTGTCTTTACTTTTGTTGTTGAGTTCTACTTTTACTGCATTGTGATCAGATAGTATGCATGGTATTATTTCTATTTTCTTATATTATCTGAGACTTGCTTTGTGCCCTAGGATATGATCTATTTTGGAGAAGGTTCCATGGGCTGCTGAGAAGAATGCATATTGTGTAGAGGTTGGATGAAATGTTCTGTAGACATCTACTAGGTCCATTTGATCTATTGCATATTTTAGATCTTGGATTTCTTTATTGAGTTTTTGTTTGGATGACTATCTATTGATGATAATGGGGTGTTAAAGTCTCCCACAACCACTGTGTTGGCATTTATATATGCTTTTAGGTCTTTCAGGGTATGTTTGATGAAATTGGATGCATTGGCATTGGGTGCATACAGATTGATGATTATTATTTCCTTTTGGTCTATTTCCCCTTTTATTAGTATGGAATGTCCTTCTTTATCTCGTTTGCTCAATGTAGGTTTGAAGTCTACTTTGTCAGAGATAAGTATTGCTACTCTTGCCTGTTTTCGGGGGTCATTGGCTTGGTGAATCTTCTTCCAGCCTTTCATCCTAAGCCTATGCTTATTTCTGTCAGTGAGATGGGTCTCCTGTAAGCAACAAATTGTTGGATCTTCCTTTTTAATCCATTTCATCAAGTGGTGCCTTTTGATGGGTCCGTTAACATTAAGTGTTAGTACTGATAGGTATGTGGTGATTCCTGTCATTTAGTTGTCTTAGTTGTTTGAAGGTTTGATTGTGTGTACCTAAGTTGAGGTTACTCTCTACTGTCTTGCTTTTTTTTTCCTGTGGTTTGGTGTTGCCTGTCTTTTCATGGTTAAGTTGGGTTTCACTTTCTGTGTGCAGAATCCCTTGCAGAATCTTTTGTAGTGGTGGCTTTGTGGTCACATATTGTCTTAGGTTCTGCTTATCATGGAAGACTTTTATTGCTCCATCTATTTTGAATGATAGTTTTCCTGGGTAGAGTATCCTGGGGTTGAAGTTATTTTCATTCAGTGCCCGGAAGATCTCACCCCACGCTCTTCTTCCTTTTAATGTTTCTGTTGAGAAGTCTGCTGTGATTTTGATGGGTTTACCTTTGTATGTTACTTGTTTTTCCTCTCTTACACCCTTCAATATTCTTTCCTTAGTTTCTGAACTTGTTGTTTTAATGATGATATGTCGTGGGTTAGTTCTATTTTGATCTGGTCTGTTTAGTGTCCTGGAGGCCTCTTGCATCTGTATGGGAATATCTTTCTCTAGATTTGGGAAATTTTCCTTTATTATTTTGTTGAATAGATTGTGCATTCCCTTCACTTGCACCGCTTCTCCTTCGATGCCCATGATTCTCAGGTTTGGTCTTTTGATGGAGTCGGTGAGTTCTTGCATTTTCTTTTCACAGGTCTTGAGTTGTTTAATTAATAGTTCTTTGGTTTTGCCTTTAATTACCATTTCATCTCCAAGTTCTGAGATTCTGTCTTCTGTTTGTTCTATTCTGCTGGATTGGCCTTCCGTTTTGTTTTGCAGTTCTGTTTTGTTCTTTTTTCTGAGGTTTTCCATATCCTGGCTGTTTTCCTCTTTAATGTTGTCTATTTTTGTCCTGAGTTCATTTATCCATTTATTCATTGTGTTCTCTCTTTCACTTTGGTGTTTATACAGTGCTTCTATGGTTTCCTTTATTTCTTCTTTTGCTTTTTCAAATTCTGTATTTTTGTTGTCTTGGAATTTCTTGAGTGTCTCCTGTACACTTTGGTTGACCCTATCCAGTATCATCTCTATAAAATTCTCATTGAGTACTTGTAGTATGTCTTCTTTTAAATTATTCTTGTGGGCTTCATTGGGTCCTTTGGCATAGTTTATCTTCATTTTGTTGGAGTCTGGATCTGAGTTTCTGTTCTCTTCATTCCCCTCTGATTCCTGTACTAATTTTTTTGCTGTGGGGAATCTGGTTTCCCTGTTTTTTCTGTCTTCCTGTCATTATCTTTGGTGTTGTTACTGTCCCTGTACTGTGTGCAATTAAGTATTTTCTAGCTTGTATTAATAATAATGGTAATATTTAGAATGGAATGGTGAGCTGAGATCGAAAGGAAGAAGTTAAAGAAAAGGGGAAAACAAATACACAGACAAGAGGGAGAAAGCAGAACAAGGTTTCAGACAAGAAAGTTTCAAAGGTATAAACAGGGAGCATTAGTGTACTAATTGACAGTAAGCTGAACAGACATTAGAGGGACAGAGATAGGCTTGAAAATCAAAAATTAAAAAAAATTAAGACAGGAATAAAAATAAAAAATAAGTAAATGAAAGAAATATCTATATATTAAAAATGAATTAAAATAAAATGGAAAATAGAAAATTAAAAAAAAAATAAATCCAAAAAACCCTCCAAGTTCAAATGCAATGAAGTTTCCGTCTTAATAATTTTGTGTCCGTCTCAGTCTCCAGTCCTGGAGATGGTGCCTCAGATGTTGTTCTGTAGATGTCTCATCAAAGGGGATGCATAAAGTAGAACAAAACTACACACACACGTAAGTTTTTTGGCTTGCAGGTGTAATTTGGTTGTTCTCTCATCAAAGGTAGGGAGAAAAAGAAAAAAAAGCATCTGGAGACAGTTCTGAGAATGGTATCTGCAGCTGTGGCTTGCCTGCCCGCTGCTGTCAGCCTGCTGTTGCTGGAGGCATTGTTCATGCAGATCTCTGGAGTGAGCTTAGCCCTCACCTGGCCCCGCAGGCTTTGTTTGTTCAGAGTTCTCCTGTGCAGGAGCCTCTGCTACAGGCTTTCCCCTTTCCAAGCACTGGGAAAGGTGACACTGCACCCACTTTGTCAGGCCTGCGTGTTTATTTACAGTTCATGTGGGAGGTGGGTCTTCCCCCCTCTCCTGTGAAGTTTTCCTCCCACTGCTACTTTCATAAGCTTTCCTGCTCCTGCTTACTGGGCAGTGTTGCTGCTCCTGTCAGCCGCCATATTTGTTTACAGTTCACGTGGGATGTGGGTCTTCCTTCCTCTCCTGTTTAGTTTTCCTCCCTCCGCCACTCTCACAAGCTTCCCTGCTCCTGGTTGCTGGGTGCATGCCCCGCCCCTGCTCCCACCAGAGCCTCTCCGGTCCGCCTGGCTTGTTCATTTACAGTTTATTTACAGTCCTAGGAAGGGTTCCCTTCCCCCAATCTTCAATGCTCACGGTGCCCCACCCTCTTTCCAGCATGTCTTTATTGCTCTTATGGCTTATTACTCAGTTTCTCTTTTTTCCCAGGTGGAGGTCAGTCTTTCCAGGGGGCTATGCTGTTCTGGCCCAGGCTTGTCTGTGGGAGTACCACAGTACCATGAAGCTCACCTGGTCCATGACTTCCCAAGCTGTCTGGGCACCAGCGACTGGCGGCCTGGGGACCCTCCTTGTTTCTCCGTTTAACGTGAAGTGGAGATTCTCTGCGCCGGCTGGAGGTGTAGAGGGGTCAAAGTTATGCCTTTTCTTAGTGATTATGCCTGCAAAGTGTGTCTCCAACATCTCTCCAAGATTTCACTATAGGAGGCTCGCTTTCTGCTTCCTCTCTCTAGCCGCCATCTTGGAATCCACTAAATGTTTCATTTTAATTGGATATTTTACTCTTACAAAATGTTGAAAGTTAGAAGAAAAAATTGCTCCTAGTCACAATTTATATTGGTGAAGGAAAAAAATAATTGGTAAATGAAGTAAATAAATAGTTCTTTATTGACTGGTCTTTCTTGTTATAAGAACACATCTGTGTTTTGCCTTGTGAATGCTCCCTTAACTTCTTGACATTTGTAGGAAAAGCAAAGGTTGAAAAGTTGTTATTGGACTAATTCTTCCTACCAGTTTTTCTGTCTATTAAAATAATTAGGGAAACTAGTTTTTTAATTCTAACTTTCTAATTTCTTTCATTCTCAATTCACTTAGTAAATATGTTACTATCCAAGCAAAAAAATTAGCACAGGAAACTTCATTGAGTAAGATGAGAGGGAGTGGAACACAGTCTAACCTTCACACTTGAAACAAAAAGCGGGCAGTTTTGCATTGAGGTAGCAGAAATTTCACTTGTGTTTCTAGTTAGCCTTCCTCAAAGGAAAAGTACATTTTTTCCAATCTTCAAGACGAAAGATAGTATTACAGTCTAGAGCAAGGCATCTCAACCTGGTTCCTTCTCTTCAATAGAGGCCAGGAGATACAACACCTTCTTTCTTGAGATTAATTTCAAATGCGTGCCTCCCAGGTACTTAAAAAGACCCTCTTGAGTTTTAAAACTAATGGCAATTGTTTTATTTTATTTTTTAAAGAGTTGAATCTCAAGGAAGCACCATAAGATTTTACTTCTAACTTCCCTAAAGTAAATGATCTAGAAAAAAGAGGTCAAAGACTTAGACTCAAGAGTATTTAGACAGCCTTGGTCATTACACCAAATGAGATACTACATGAAAACTTTTCCAATAATATTAAAGATATTGCATATTTTCCATAAGATTTTCATCTAATAATCCTTATACAGTTTTACTTATTTGTTTTAAGTAGTCATATGTTCATATTTATTTTATTTATTTTGAAATACTATAATCTGATATTTCAATTATCACAATAATGATTTCAATGACTCAGTTAAAAATCTCTCTAAAATCTACTCTTATGTTGGTCTAACAAATGACATTTCCACTTTGCATTTCATGCTATTCTCAGGTAAACTTTGTTTATAATCTTTCATTTAGTATTCATGAATAAGTAAGTGTTAATCCAGATATGGTGGCTCATGCCTATAGTTCCAGCTATTCAGAAGGATGTGGCAGGAGAATTACTTGGGCTCCCAAGTTCAGCACCTGCATCAGTAACATAGTGAGATTCCAGCCAATCTCAGGAAAAGGGAGTAGATGTGCAAGAATGTAGTTCAATGATAGAGCAATGACCCAGCATGAGTCAGGCACTGGACTCAATCCCAGCACCAAGGACCAAACAAACAAAAACCCCAAGTTTGTGCTAATTTTTCTGTGTTTTGATTTACTTAGTTCAGTCTTTTGAGCAAATTTCAGTATGTGCATAAATTTCTATTTACTCTTCTTTATTCATAGCTTATTTTATTTAATGCCTGTCGGTTTACCAATTGAAAGTAATTTGCCCCAACTTATTGTTTAGATCAAACCTTACTAAATTTTCTCCTCATTTACCTTTCCTGCTGTATTTTAATTATTTCACTGTGTCTTACAGCATTAATACAAAGAGAAAATCAGAAGATCGCTCATGCTTTTAATAGCTGAGCTTACATAAATATTCATGATTTGATAAAATGTTTGTTGCATTAAATTTGATGTATCATTCTGTGATTCTAAAATCTAAAAGAACAACAATCAAATATATGATAGTCTGTGTGACTCATTAGAATTATACAAAAATTTTCTTTAGAACTTCATCATGATAAAAGTTTATAGGGTAAAATTAGATTTGATTTTAGTAAGGTCTCTAAGATAATTTTTAAATCTTCATATAGAAAAAATGTCCAATATAGTTAATCTGTATTGTTGATTTCATATCATAACATACTCTGTGTATTATCTGTACAGCATTTCACCAACACAAATTGGTTTAAATAAACAATATATGTATTTGCTTTCTTTTGTATGTAGACATTGAAAATTTGTCTATAATATCTCCATTTTATAAGATGCAATATATTCAAAGACTTGAATTACTGGTTAATTCTGGATAGTGAAATCATTAAGAGTTTCCTGTTGAAGCTGGGCAGCAGCAGATCAAACCTGTAATCCTAGCTACTTGGGAGGCTGAGATGGATGGGGAGGATTATGGTTCGAAGCCAGCCCAGGTAAAAAACATTTGCAAGACCCCATCTCCGAAATAAACAAAGTGAAATAGACTGGAGGAATAACTTGAGCAGTAGAACACCTACCTTGCAGCTATGAAGTCCTGAGTTCAAATTCCAGTCCCACCAAAAAAAAGTTTCCTGTTGAATTTACCCTTTTATAAAAAAAGTTAACTTTGAGATTCTGACTTTTTGTGTTTACAATGAAAACCTTACAGTAGCTTTGGTTCATTGTTTAGTAAATGAACTGTATCCAGTGAAGCTTTGACAATTGACCTGGTAAAGTCTGGGCTATTTCAATGTGTTTTAGCATGCATTTTCTTTTAATCACAAAATCATTGCTTTCTGCCTTAATTAATTTTCTCTCCAAATATCTTTACCTTTGTTAGACCTCAATGACTTTATAAAACAGCCCAAACATCACAAAAATGATAATATGAAGTCATCTAGATATCTATTGGCACACATTCATCTGTTTCATAGGTACTGTCATCAGATGGAGTAGGATGGACCAATATCAATAAGTAAAAACAGGAGAAAAAAGAAATTGATCAAATTTATTTGTATAAGATTCAGTTTTTAATTGAATATGAGTATACTCTAAATATCAGAATGACATCACAAACTCTTCATGTATATTATCTAAAAAACTATGTTCAGCTGTGCAGAAGTAATCACTATGTGCTCCATTCTGTAATAAGTCATTTCTTGTCATGGAATAACTTATTTCCCTTAAAGTATAATTTATTGTTGCACAAACATCTCAGACGATGTATCCTAATGTTCTCAGGGCAATGTAGTGTAACCTCCTGGGCTACAAACCTTACACATTCCTGTATTATAAGCTAAAGTCAATTGCAACACAATTATACCTGTGTATTTAAGCATGTCCAAGCATGAGTTACAGCAGAAATGTAGTGCAAAAGATAAAAATTACATGTTAGTATAGGTATTTGCTATAAAGTGAGCTTGCAGAAATGACTGGAATGACAAGGCAGGAAAGCTGTGCATGGTAGACTTTATAAAACACTGTACATTTAGGATACACTAAGTTGATAACACTTTTTATTTAATAATACATTAATTGTAGTTCAATGTAACTCTATAAGCTCTTTAATTAACATTTTTGTATTTTGTAATAATTCTTAAAACACACATCACGCCTTCTTTCTATATATCCTTGTACTGTATGCTTTGTCCTATCTTCATATCTTATTTATTTATTGTTTTTTGCTTTTTAAACTTATTTTTATTAACAACTAAGACTCAAGCACACACATTAGCCTAGTTATACACAGGGTTATAATCTGGGTATTGCTGTCTTCTCCTCCATGTTTTGTCACAGTGGAAGTTCTATAGACGTAATTAACAAGCACACAGCTGATCCCTCCTGTGTTGATAATGCCTTCTTCTCGAATTCCTCTTGAGGTCCCTGAAGCTATTCCATGGTGACTTACAAGGTTGACTTCTCTTTTTTTTCTATCATTGATTTATTTGTATGTAGATAATGCATAATGAATATTCCTCCACATTAAGGAAATCTTTTGGAATCCATGTTTTTAAGTTTTTAAGAAGCTTCTTAAGACTATAGAATCTTCAACATTACCCCTCACTTAATTTTCTTGGAATTTCTTCTTTGTATCTCCTACAATTGACTTAGCAGTGTTACTACACTAAATGCATTCTCTTACTTCATTTTTAGCTATGTGTTTCTACTCCAGTTCTAACATCACTTCATGAGTTGACTGCTTAGAAACCACCACTAGGAGCTCATCAGTGTCATCCTTGGATTAATGTTATTAATTACCTCAATGATAGCTCTTGCTAATTTTTGGAACCTCCTCATCCTTGGCAAATCCTTTTAAATTATGATCAAATTTCTGAGCACTTTTCCTTTCAGGTGTCATTACTCATACACTCCTTGGTGGCATCACAACAACCCTACAGAGGTTTCTCAGTGCAATTGATGTTATAATCAATGTTTTCCTCAGTTTCAATATTGTCCTGGACAAAGGTTCTTCTCAGACTGTAAGCCTTGAAAGCCACCATAACTCCTTCAGCCATGGTATAGATCAAAAAGGACGTATATGGAAGGACAAACTCCACTTTGGAATTGGGGTGAAGATCAACAATTGCAGCAGGGCATATAGGAACATTATCAAAATAGAGCAAAAATTTGAAACTCATGTATTCTTCCATTCAGGAAGGCACCTGGGAAGAGGAGCTGGGACATACATGAATTCTTACTGCTCCTCTAGTGCTCTGGCATTGTGAACTTCTTGATATGCTTGAAAGCTCCAGAGTTCTCACTGTACCAGTTCATAAAGAGTTTCAATTTGGAGGCTATAACATTGCTCCTGAGAAAGGTTGTTATCCTTAAAATCCAAGAAACTTGGCATTGACTTAGCTTCTTTTATGGGTAAAGTCTTCCATGCATCCATTTCCAGAATTGGGAAGTTTCATCCATGTTCCAGCTTTGTTCTGGCATGCACTTTTCCTTTACCATCAGTTTATCTATACCTTCCAAAAAGTCTATAGCTGCTTCCACAACAGCACTCATAGGTTAACCAGGAATTCTCACAGTAGGTAATGAGAAATGATTCTTAAATCATTTCAACCAACTAGAGCCAGCAGTAAATTCAACACCATAGTCAGGTCCAGCCTTGTTAACATTGCAAAAATTTTTACTTTGGCCAAGTTTGTCAGGGTTCTGAGAGGGAAATGCTTCTGTGTCTGGTCTTTAATCAAGGTCACTACTAGTCTTGTACATCTGATATAGGTCCTCAAATTTGTGTTAAGCCCTTTGTCTTCAATGAAGCACCATCTTGTAGGAATCAGTACACAACATCTTCTTTCTCTTATCTAACGGGACTCTTAGGTTGCTTTTAGAAAGTGGCTATTGGGAACAGTCTTACAATGAACACAGCAGTGCAGATATGTCTTTGACATTCTGAATGAAGCAGATTCTTAACATTTGTCATTTTGCTCTTGTTCATCGGGATGAAGGCTATGGTGGAATGGGAAATTCCTGTTTGGAAGTCAACAACCGTTTTTGACTTTCTGACTTTGTATTTCTTAATCACTTTAAATTTTGTTTCTATGTCAATCACCAAATGTGGGATCTTTCTTATAAAGTTAAGAGTGTACTTTGTATGCTTAGAGGTCATGATGAGCAAAAGAATATAAGGTTAAATCAGGCACAAGAGAAAATGACACAATCAGGTATGTGGCAAATGAATCAGGCAGCTGCTGTTATAACACAGCTTTTGTCTTACATAAGCATTTTATAAGTGGGAGTACACTTAAAAATAATGATTAAAAATGTGGTATACTAAAGACATAATGCAAAAACAGTCATCTATCATCACTATGGTGTGCTATGCTTCTTACAAAATTGTATGTGCTACACTTTTCTTGCTAGCAGTTCAGAAGGTTTGTTCACAAACAGGTGCATAAGGCATTACACAGTGATGTCAGGATGGTTATGGGGTTACAAGGTGATTAAAATTAAAATGCATCTGTTTGTTGCTGCATAATTTTATTTGGTGCAAGTGAAAACAAATTAAGTATCACTACATGCAATCTGAAAATCTTATCAGAGAACAGTAGTAGAAAAATACAGGTAAATGCAAATCAGGAAGAGACTAGAGGATATGAAGACTTGTCAGGAATAAAGAATTTTGTAATTAAAATTTTGATTAGAAAAATTGAAGAGCCCAAATATAGTGATTCATATCTGTAATCTCAGCTATTTCAGAATGGATATGAGAGGATCATAGTTCAAGGCAAACTGGGGTTAAAACAAAAAGATAATGACAGTTTATCTCAACAAAAACTGGGCATTATGGCAAGAGTCTATCATCCCAGGTATGTAGGAAACAGAAATAAAGGGGATCAAGAGGATCACTGTCCAGGTCAGCCAGGACAAAAACAAATGATCTTACTGAAAAATAGCTGAAGCAAAACCAAACCAATCAACCAAACAACAGCAAAAAACCATGAAGAAATGTAACTTACATTAGAATTACTTTTTGAGTAGTTTTATGAGAGAAGATAATTTTTTAAAGTTGAATCTGCACCTTTGCAGATGGGAAAAAAGTGTTAGATACTTGGAGAAAAGTGTGCACCCACGTATTGTAACATATCTGAAACACAGTAACTTCTTGTTTTTATATTGATACTCCCTTAGAATTCAACTTAGAAATTTAAATGAGAGGTATAATGAGATTTAATAAGTTGGTTTTAACTGGGCACTCACATGTTATTTCTGCTATAATGTTCCTTGGGTTGTGATTTTAAGTTCATGAAGGCAGGGAAAGATAAAACACTATCATTTTCTGAGTGGTAGAATTTTTGCTTTTCTTTATAGATCATAAATAATTTTGGATACTAATAAAATCATCACAACAAACATGTGTTCTTTAGTGTTTCATAATGATACAATGCGATTCTAATCTGTGTATGTTCTATCTCTCACACATGTGTGTACACACACACAAACAGACAAATACATGTGTACACAAACATACACACTCTCATACATGCAGCTTGAGCACAGATGATTATAGTAATCATTCTTTATTGATTAAGCAGTGAGAATTGCCATAAGTTTAAGAGAATAACAAATTTATAGAAATAAAACTTAAAATTACCATTGGGTTATTTTTTTCCTTCAATGAGCCAGAGAGTAAATATTTTAGATTTTTCAGGCCATGTGTACTCTATTTCAGCCACTCAACTTTGCTACTGTAGGACAATGGCAGCCACAGAGAACCATAAATGGTGGACTGTGTTATAGTAAAACTGTATTTACAAAAGCAGGTAGTGGTCTTGAGTTGGTTCCATAAGACACAGTTGGCTGACTCTGTGGATGATTATAGGAAAGTCTGAGATTTAAATGGTTTGAAATATAGGGTACAAAAACAAAGAAGTCATTAACCTGCCCTCCCAAGGAGTGAGGCTGTAAGGGAGAAAGGTTGGAAACACACACACGACTCTACTTAACATACATTCCTTTCTTTATTACTAACTACAAATCACTTATATAAAAAATGCTCATTATAGTCATCACTATATAATCTAAAATGCAAATTTTTCACATAATGGTAAAATAACTATAATATCTTAGTCCAGGTTATATGTATTTTTATAGAACACATTGTTCAAAAATGAATCAGTGACACAATTGTCACAGCTAATGAACCTACACTAACACATCACCACTATCTAAAGGATTCACTTGGGGGTTGTGTGTTCCACAGTTAGTGACAATTTAAAAAGTTGTATGCTACATTTTAGTACCATCTAGAATAACCTAGATTGTTCTTTTTAACTTATGGATGTCTAGTTGTTCCAGCACCATTTAGATTAAAAACCCAAAATAGCAAGTGTTAGGTTTTTTAAAATAGTTTTATTATGTTTTTGAATTAGCATATATTCATACTACAAAGGGCTCTCATTGCACTGATTTCTACACACATTCATTGCAGTTGATCACATTCTTCCCCTCCATTATATTCCCATCTTTCCTCCTTCCTACTTCACCAAACAGAATTTGGTTTGAACAAGCAGTTAAAAAGACTGTTACAATTTCTTACAAGAAGGGTAGTTTAGCAGTCTCTGTAACAGTCAGTACTTACTTATGGTAAGTAAAAACATCTCCTTTAAACACTGTTCACCAATGGGAGATGATTCATAAAAGGTAATTTAATGAACTGCAAGCAAATTTTGCTCCACTAAATATTTTTGAGACTAGTGCTAAATCAAAACACATATCTAATCACCAAAAATCATTATTTTGTGTTAGTGGAAAAATGGTCTTGAAAATTTACTTTGGTTCTTGTGTCCAGTAGGAGAAGAACTGAAGCAAGACACAAAGATTCAGTAAAATTAATAGTGAAATTTATTAGGAAAGGAATGTGCTTTCAACAGACTGAAAGCAGTTTTGTCTCTAGAGTGAGAGCAACAGGGTCATGGGGGAGATACAGAGAGACATTTCCTGTTCCCCATGCAGGAAATGGGATCAAAAACTCAAAATGGTGGTTCCCATCTCCTAGTCTTACACTGGAGAGCTGGGGGAATGCACCTGATCAAAAGTAATAGGTCTGGGTAACTGAGATGGTTGTTAAGACAGGGAATAATCATTTTGGCCCCTGGATAATTTCCTGGATTTGAGTCATTGTCTTTTTAAGAAAGTCATTGAGTAATCTACTAGTTCCTCCTCTAATTGATAGAGAATTTCTATTTGAAATTCCTAACCTTTGCTTCATCTTGCTCTTAGACCTTGTTGTTTAGGGTATGGATTACTCTTGGGTAGAGAGTGAATCTAGTTTTAGGGCAATGGCTAACTTCAAAGATTCCTGTGATTGCCCCTCGGCTTTGGCAACGTGATCTTAAATACAGATTAGTGGATTAGAAAGGTATTTTTCCTGTGGCCACTGCTTATTTATAACTGCTACTTGTCAGTACAATAAATAAATGGTTTTGAATTTATATGGTTTCTTATTACAAAAATCTAAAAATAATTAATTTTGTACTTTGATAACATATATTTAAAGAAAAATTATTGTATTTACACTATACATGCATACAATTATATCTTTATCTAGAAAAACTGAAAGTATACATGTGATTCCTGTCCTTTTTTTTCCCAAACAGAAATATAAGTTGGGCTGGGAAAGTTTTTCAAGCATTCTTATGCTCATTTATGAATTTGAAAAATAATGAGCACTAAATATGTGGAAACACCACTGATTCAGTAAATATTTTTAAAATACATTTTATGTAACAGGCATTGATTTAGTTTCTGATAGAACTGTAAAAACAAATGTATTAAAAACAAAAATGCACCACACTATCTAAAGAAGACAGGAGAAATCAATGGCCCTGTACCTAGACCAGAGCTCACAGTTGGATCCTCCAGACCTGCTCCATCATAAGACAAAGACATGTGCATTGGTGCAACAGACACTACTTTTGGTCTGTATCAATGCCAGCCCTACATGGGACACACCATATATCCAGAGACTCTGTACGTCCTCGTGGTTGTAAGAATCAGGTGCAATTAAGCTTGGCATCAGCCTAAGTAGACAGGGACTGTTTTTAAAACTCATCCAACAACCTCAGGCACCTGAGCTATCCCCAGGACTGTGCTCATAGGCAGAGCCTCAAGACCCCTGCTGGCGTCAGGCAGAGATCTATGCCCTGACGGGTTGGAGTTGTGTTTTGGACTGCCGCATTCTACCTGTGTGCATTCCTCTGAGATTCTGTAGGACCTTACATTTGTGAAGCTCAAGCATGACTCAGCTTGGCATAGCCTTAAGTGACCAAGAGATTATTCCTTTAAGGTTTTGAAAGGAATTATTACTGCAACCTACTTGTTTAAAGGTGGAGATAGGCTCTGTTTTGGTCAAATAGGCCTATTCAGGTAAGTTGAAGATACAGAAGAAACTCTATAATGAAAACCATCTGTGTTATAAGCAGAAGCATCTAGCACATTGTTTCCCCGTGAGAATTAAGTGAGATTTTGAAAGGAATACTTACTAGAACTTAGGGGATACAATATAGAGATAGGCTGTGTTTACTCCAGATAGGCCTGTACAGGGAAGTTGAAGGAACACATGTATCTGTCAAAGAAAACCATCTGTGTTAGAAGCAGAAACAAGAAGCGCAATGTTGCACATTGAGAACTGAGTTAGTTTTTAATAGGATTGCTTCCTGAAAATCCTAGTTTTTAAGTTGGAGAAAGGCTCATATTCTTTCAAATAGGCTTACAGTAAGTTGAAGAAACACAAGTATCTCTCTACATAAAAACATCTGTGTTTGAAGATGGAGCATTAAGAACATTGTTTGCCAGTGAGAATTAAGATAGTTTTTGAAAGGAATACTTCCTGAAAATCTTAGTTTCCAAAGTGGAGAAAGGTTGTGTTTGCTCCTATTAGGACTATTCAGGTCAGAGGAAGAAACACATGTATCGTTGCAAAGAAAAACAACTATGTTAGAAGTTGCAGCATCTAGCACATTATTTCCTTGTAAGAATTGATTAAGCTTTCCAATGAAATACTTCCTGCAACTTAGGTGTTTCAAGGTGGAGTTTGTCTCTGTTTCCTCTAAATGTGCCTATTCGGATTGGGTGATGAAACACATGTATCTCTCCAAAGAAAACCATGTATGTAAGAATCTGGATCATCTTGCGCATTGTTTACCTGTGAGAATTCAGTTAGTTATTGAAAGGGATACTTCCTGCAACTTAGGTGTTTCAAGCCAGAGATTTGTTTTGCTTCCTCCAAATTGGCCTCTTCAGCTGACGTGAAGAATCATATGTATCTCTCCAAAGGAAAGAATCTGGTTACAAGCTGCAGCATCTAGCACATTTTTCCCTGTGAGAATCCTTTAAAGTTTTGAAAGGAATACTTACTGCAACCTATGTGTTTAAAGGTGGAGATAGGCTCTATTTGCTCCAGGTAGGCCCGTTTAGGGAAGTTGAAGGAAGACATGTATCTGTCGAAGAAAACCATCTGTGGTAGAAGCATAATCATGAAGCGCAGTGTTGCACATTCAGAATTGAGTTAGTTTTTGATAGGATTGCTTCCTGAAAATCCTAGTTTTCATGGTGGAGAAAGGCTCATTTTCTTTCTAATAGGCTACTTCAAGTAGCCTCACAAGTATCTCTTGACATAAAAACATCTGTGTTAGAAGCAGGAGCCCAAGAACATTGTTTGCCAGTGAAAATAGAGATTGTTTTTCAAAGGAATACTTCCTGCAAATCACTGCTGTCAAGGTGGAGATAGCTCATTTTGTTCCAAAAGTCCTATACAGATAAGTTGAAGGAAACCATGTATCGCTCGAAAGAAAACCATCTGTGTTAGAAGCTGTATCATCTAACGCATTGATGCTCAGTCAAAACTGAGTTAGTTTTAGAAAGAATAGTTCCTGCAAGTCGTTTTTTCCCGGGGGGAACTATGCCTTGTATGCTCCAGAGTGGCCTATGCAGCTAAGTTGAAGAAACACATATCTCTCAGAAGAAAACCGTATGTGTTAGAAGGAAGACTATTTAGCACACTGTTTCCCTGTGAGCATTGAGTTAGTTTTTGAAAGGAATATATCGTGCAATCTATATGTTTCAAGGAGGAGCTAGGATCTGTTCTTTCCAAAGAGACCTATTCCACTGACTTGAAGAAACGCAAGGACCTCTCCAAAGTAAATCATTTATGTTAGAAGCTGCAGCATCTAGCACATGGTTTCCCTGTGAGAATTGAGTTAGCTTTGGAAAGAATACTGCCTGCAAGTTAGGTGTTAGAAGGTTGAACTGGCTCTCTTTGCTCTAGACAGGCCTATTCAGGTAAGTTGCAGGAATACATGTCTCTTGAAAGAAAACCATCTGTGTTAAAAGCAGCAGCATTTACTGCATTCCTGCCCAGTGAGAATTGAGTTAGCTTTTCAAGGAATACTTCCAGCAACTGATGTGTATCAAGGTGCAGATAGTCTCTCTTTGCTCCAATTAGGCCAATTCAGCTAAGTTAAAAAAAAAACATATCTATGGGTGGAAAGAAAACCATCCATGTTAGAAGCAAAAGCATATAGCACATTTATTCCCTGTCAGAATTGAGTTAGGTTTTGAAAGGAATACTTCCTGAAAATCATAGTTTTCAGGTGAAGGAAGGCTCAACTTGCACCAACTAGGCCTATGAAGCTGAGATGAAGAAACACACGTTTCTATCCAAAGGCAAACGTCTATGTTAAAGGCTGTAGTATCTAGCAGATTGTTACCCTGTGAGAGCTGAGTTAGTTATTCAAAGGAATAATTCCTCCAAGACGGATTTTCAAAGTGGTGGTAGGTTATCTTTGTTCCAACAGGCCTATTCAGCTGAGTTGATGAAACACATGCCTCTCTCCAAAAACAACCATGTGTGTTAGAAGCAGGAGCATCTCGACCATTGTCAATTCCCTGTGAATTGAGTTAGTTTTTGAAAGGAGTACTTCTTGCACATCCTAGATTTCAAGGTCAAGAAAGTCTCATTTTCTTTCAAATAGCCTATTCAGCTAGGTTGAAGAAACACATGTATCTCTCCAAAGACAACAATTTGTGGTACAAGCATGAGTATCTAGCACATTCTTTCCCTGTCATAATTGAGTCAGATTTTCATAGGAATACTTCCTGTGAATCATACTTTTCAAAGTGGAGGTAGGCTCTAGTTACTCTAGATAGGCCTATTACGTTAAGTTGAAGAACACATGAATCTCTCAAAAGAAAACCATCCATGTTAGAAGAAAGAACACCTAGTGCATTGTTGCCTAGTGATAATTGAGTTAGTTTTTGAAAGGAATAGTTCCTGAAAATCATAGTTATCAAAGTGGAGAAGACTCATTTTGTTCCTAGTAGGCCAATTGAACTGAGTTGATGAAACACATGTATCTCTACAAAGACAACCATCTGTGTTAGAAGCATTAGCATCTCGAACATTGCTTGCAGGTGAAGATTGAGTTAGTTGTTGAAAGGAATACTTCCTGCAGAACGTAGTTTTAGGGTGGAGATAGGCTGTGTTTGCTACTATGAGGACTTTTCAGCTCAGTGGAAGAAACACATGTATCTCTGCAAAGAACACTAACTATGTTTGAAGCTTCAGCATTAGCACATTGTTTCCCTGTGAGGATTGATTAATGTTTTCACAGAAATGCTTCCTGCAACTTAGGTGTTTCAAGGTGGAGGTTGGCTCTGTTTGCTCCAAATGGGCCTATTCAGCTAAGATGATGAAACACATGTATCACTGCAAAGAAAATCATGTATTTTGAAGCTGAATCATCTTGCACATTGTTTTATGATTTATAGAAAATCATAGTTCTCAAGGTGGAGATAGGCTCTGTTTGCTCCCAAGAAGCCTGTTCAGCTGAGTTGAAGAAACACATGTATCCATCGAAAGAAAACCATCTATGTTACTAGTAGGATCACCTAGCACATTGTTTCCCTGTGAGACTTGAGTTATGTTTTGAAAGGAATACTTCCTGAAAATCATAGTTTTCAAGGTGTAGAAAGGCTCACTTTTTTCCAAATAGGCCTATTCAGCTGAGATGAAGAAACACATGTATAGCTACAAAGAAAGCCATCTATGTGGGAAGCTGCAGTATCTAGTACATTGTTTCTCTGTGAGAGTTAAGTTAGTTTTGGAAAGGAATACTTCCTGCAAATCATAGTTTTCACAGTGGAGAAAGCTCATGTTGCCCCAAATAGGATTCTTCACATAAGTTGAAGAAAAACATGTATCTCTCGAAAGAAAATCATCAGGGGTAGAAGGCGGAGCATCTACCACATTGTTTCACTGTGAGAGTTGAGTTACTTTTTGACAGGAATAGTTCCTTCAAGTCATAGTTTTCAAGGTGTAGAGAGGCTCACTTTGTTCCAAATAGGCCTATTCAACTGAGTTGAAGAAACACATATATCTCTCCAAAGAAAACCACCTATGTTAGAAGTTGCAGCATGAAGCACATTGTTTCCCTGTGTGCATTGAGTTAGATTTGAAAGTAAGACTCATGCAAATCAGAATTTTAAAGGAGCAGAAAAGCTCATTTTGTTCCAGATAGACCTATTCAGCTGAGTTTAAGAAGCACATCCATCTCTCCAAAACAACCATCATTGTTAGAAGCAGGATCATCTAGCATATTCTTTCCCTGTGACAATTGAGTTAGTTTTTAAAAGAATCCACCCCGCAACATGGGTTTTTGAACGTGGTGATAGTCTCTCTTCATTCCAAATAGGCCTATTCAGTTGAGTTGAAGAAACACGTGTATCTCTCCAAAGAAAACCACCTATGTTAGAAGCTGCAGCATCTAGTACATTGTTTCTCTGTGAGAGTTGAGTTAGTTTTTGAAAGGAATGCTTCCTGGAAGACAGAGTTTTCAGGGTGGAGAAAGGCTCATTTTGTTCCAAATAGGCCTATTCAGCTGAGTTGAAGAAACAAATGTATCTCTCCAAAGAAAACCATCTATGTTACAAGCTGCAGCATCTAGCACATTGTTTCCATGTAAGAATTGAGTTACATTTTGAAAGGAATACTTCCTGCATATCATAGTTTTCATTGCGGAGACAAAGCGTGTTTGCTCCAAATAGGCCTATAAAGCTGAGTTGAAGAAACACACGTATCTCTCCAAAGAAAATCATCTATGTTAGATGCTGCAACATGTAGCACATTGTTTTGCTGTGAGAACTGAGTTAAGTTTTGAAAGGAATACTTCAGGACACTTAGGTGTTTCTATGCGTAGATATGCTCTCTTGGCTTCAAATAGGCCTACTGAGCTAAGTTGAAGAAACACATGTAACTCTTTAAGGACAACCATCTGTGTTAGAAGCAGGAGCATCTAGCACATTGTTTCCCTGTGAGAATGGAATTAGTCTGTGAAAGGAATATCTCCTGCAAATCAGAGTTTGCTCTTGGAGATTGGTTATGTTTGCTCCAATAAGCCTAATTCAGCTAAGTTGAAGTCACACAAGTTTCACTCCAAAGAAAACAATCTATGTTAGAAGCTTCAGAATCAAGTACATTTTTCCCTGTGAGAATTGAGTTAGTTTTTGAAAAGAATACTTTCTGCAAGGTGTGTTTTTAAAAGTGGTGACATACTGTGTTTGTTCCAAATAGGCTTGTTCAGCTGAGTTGAAGAAACACAAGTATCTGTTCAAAGACCACCATCACTGGTAGAAGCATGAGCATCTGGAACATTTTTCCCTTGTGAGAATTGAGTTAGTTTTGGAAAGGAATACTTATTGAAAATCATAGTTCTCAAGGTGGAGGTAGGCTCTGTTTGCTCCCAAGAAGCCTGTTCAGCTGAGTTGAAGAAACACATGTATCCCTCGAAAGAAAACCATCGATGTTACTAGTAGGATCACCTAGCACATTGTTTCCCTGTGAGAACTGAGTTATGTTTTGAAAGGAATACTTCCTGAAAATCATAGTTTTCAAGGTGTAGAAAGGCTCACTTTTTTCCAAATAGGCCTATTCAGCTGACATGAAGAAACACAGGTATATCTCCAAAGAAAGCCATCTATGTGGGAAGCTGCAGTATCTAGTACATTGTTTCTCTGTGAGAGGGAAGTTAGTTTTGGAAAGGAATACTTCCTGCAAATCAGAGTTTTCCAGGTGGAGGAAGGCTTATGTAGCTCCAAATACGCCTACTCAGCTGAGTTGAAGAAACACATGTATATCTCGAGAGAAAAGCAACTGTGTTAGAAGCAGGAGCATCTAGCACATTGTTCACTGTGAGAATTGAGCTCGCTTTTGAAAAAATAGTTCCTGCAAATCATAGATTTCAAGGTGGACTAAGCCTCCTGTTGCTCCAAATATTCCTATTCAGTTGAGTCGAATAAAGACATGTACCTCTCTGGAGAAAACCATTTATGTTAGAAGCTGCAGCATGTAGCAGATTGATTCAATATGAAAATTGAGTTAGTGTTGGAAAGGAGTACAACCTGTAAATATAGTTTCACTTTGGAGAAAGGATCATTTTCTTCCAATTAGGATGATTCAGCTGAGTGGAAGAAGCTCATGAATCTCTACAATGAAACTATATGATAGAAGCTGCAGCATCTTGCATATTGATTCCCTGTGAGAACTGAGTTAGTTTTTGAAAGGAATACTTCCAGCAAATCATAGTTTTCCAGGTGGAGATAGGCTCCGTTTGCTACAAAGAGCCCTATTCAGCGAAGTTGAACAAACACACGTATCTCTAGAAACGTAACCATCCATGCTAGAAGATACAGTATCTAGCACATTGTTTCCCTGTGAGAATGGAGTTAGGTTTAGAAAGGAATATATCCTGAAACTTAGTTGTTTTGAGGTGGAGATATGATCTGTTTGCTTCACATATGCCTATGCAGTTAAGTTGAAGAAACACATATATCATTCTAAAGAAAACTATTTATATTTATATGAGAATCTGCAGCATCTAGCACATTGTTTCCCTGTGAGAATGGAGTTAGTTTTTGAAAGGAATACTCTTGCAACTTAGGTGTTTCAAGGTGGAGATAGGCTCTGTTTGCTAAAATTAGGCCTCTTCAGCAGATTAAAGTAACACACGTATCTCACCAAAAATACCATGTACATTAGTAGGTGCAGCGTGTAGTACTATGTTTCCCTGTGAGAATTGAGTTAGTTTTTGAAAGAACACTTCATGCAAATCATAGTTTCCAAGGTGGAGATAGTCTCCATTTGTTCCAAATAGTCCTATTCAGGTGGGTCAAAGAAACACATGTATATCTATAAAGACAAGCATCTATTTTAGAAGGTGGAACATTTAACGCCTTGTGTCCCTGTGAAAACTAAGTTAGTTTTTGAAAGGAATACTTCCTGCAAATTAGGTGTTTTGTGGTGGAGATAGGCTCAGTTGGCTCAAAACAGGCTTATTCAAGTGAGTTGAAGAAACACACGAGTGTTTCCAAAGGAAAACATCTATGTTAGAAGCTGGAGCATTTAGCGCATCATTTCACTGGGAGCATTGAGTTAGATATTGAGAGAAGTACATCCTGAAAATAACAGTTTTCAAGGTGGAGATAGTGTCTGTGTGCTCCAAATAGGCCTATTCAGATGAGTTGAAGAAATGCATGTATCTCTCAGAAGAAAACCATCTATGTTAGAAGCTTCCTGCACCAAACACCTTGTTTCTGTGTGAGAATTGAGTTAGTTTTTCAAAGGAATACTTAAGCCAATCATAGCTTTCCAGGTAGAGATGGCTTTCATTGATCCCAAAGGCATATTTAGCTAACTTAAGAAATATGCGTATCTCTCGAAGAAAACCTTCTCAGTGACAAGAATGAGCATCTATTGCATTGTTTCCCTGTGAGAATTGAGTTACTTTTTGAAAGATAGACATCCTGCAAATCACGGTTTTCAAAGTGCAGTAAAATTCATGTAGTTCCAAATAGACCTAGTCAACTGAGTTGAAGATACACATGTATCTCTTGAAAGAAACTCATGTGTTGTAGAAGCAGGAGCATCCAGCACATTGATTCCCTGTGACAACTGAGTTAGTTTTTGAAAGAAATGTTTTCTGCAAAAGACAGTTTTCAAGGTGGAAAAAGGCTCATCTTCTTCCAAATAGGCCTATACAGCTAAGTTGATGAAACCCATGTATCCCTCAAAAGAGAACCATTTGGGTGAGAAGCAGGAACATCGAGCACATTTTTTCCCCGTGAGAATTGAGTTAGTTTTTGAAAGGAATCCTTCCTACAACTAGGTATTTCAAGGGGGAGGTAGGCTCTGTTTGCTCCATACAGGACAATTCAACTAAGTTGAAGAAAGACATGTATCTTTCCAAACAAAACCATCTAGGTTACTAGCAGGATCACCTAGCGCATTGTTTCCTGTGAGAATTGAGTTATTTTTTAAAGGAATACTTCCTGCAAATCGTAGTTTTCAAGGTGTAAAGAGTCTTACATTGTTCCAAATAGGCCTATTCAACAGAGTTGAAGAAACAAATGTATCTCTCCAAAGAAAACCATCTATGTTAGAAGTTGCAGCATGAAGCACATTGTTTCCCTGTGTGCCTTGAGTTAGATTTGAAAGTAATACTCATGCAAATCAGAATTTTAAAGGAAGAGCAAAGCTCATTTTGTTCCAGATAGGCCTATTCAGCTGAGTTGAAGAAGCACATCCATCTCTCCAAAACAACCATCATTGTTAGAAGCAGGATCATCTAGCATATTCTTTCCCTGTGACAATTGAGTTTGTTTTTCAAAGAATACACCCCGCAACATGGGTTTATGAACGTGGTGATAGGCTCTCTTCATTCCAAATAGGCCTATTCAGTTGAGATGAAGAAACACGTGTATCTCTGCAAAGAAAACCACCTATGTTAGAAGCTGCAGCATCTAGTACATTGTTTCTCTGAGAGAGTTGAGTTCGTTTTAGAAAGGATTGCTTCCTGCAAGTCGGAGTTTGCAGGGTGGAGAAAGGCTCATTTTGTTCCAAATAGGCCTATTCAGCTGAGTTGAAGAAACAAATGTATCTCTCAAAAAAGAAAACCATCTATGTTACAAGCTGCAGCGTCTAGCACATTCTTTCCATGTAAGAATTGAGTGAGTTTTTGAAAGGAACTTTTCCTGCAAATCATAGTTTTCACATTGGAGAAAGCTCATGTTGCCCGAAATAGGCCTCTTCAGATAAGTTGAAGAAACACATGTATCTCTCAAAAGAAAACCATCAGGGGTAGAAGCCGGAGCATCTAGCACATTGTTTCACTGTGAGAGTTGAGTTACTATTTGAAAGAAATATTTCCTTCAACGTGGCTTTTCAAAGTGGTGATAGCTCTTTTCATTCCAAATAAGCCTATTCATCTGAGTTGAGGACACACAGGCATTTCTCCAATGACAACTGTCTGTGTTAGAAGCAGGAGCATCTAGAACCTTGCCTCCTTGTGAGAATTGAGTTAGTTATTGAAAGGAATACTTCCTGCAAATCATAGTTTTCCAGCTGGAGATAGGCTCTGTTTGCTCCAAAGAGCTCTATTCAGCTAAGTTGAACAAACACACGTATCTCTAGAAACATAACCATCCATGCTAGAAGATACAATATCTAGCACATTGTTTCCCTGTGAGAATGGAGCTAGGTTTAGAAAGGAATATATCCTGAAACTTAGTTGTTTTGAGGTGGAGATATGATCTGTTTGCTTCACATATGCCTATGCAGTTAAGTTGAAGAAACACATATAACATTCTAAAGAAAACTATTTATATTTATATTAGAATCTGCAGCATCTAGCACATTGTTTCCCTGTGAGAATCGAGTTAGTTTTTGAAAGGAATACTCTTGCAACTTAGGTGTTTCAAGGTGGAGATAAGCTCTGTTTGCTAAAATTAGGCCTCTTCAGCAGAGTTAAAGTAACACACGTATCTCACCAAAAATACCATGTACATTAGTAGGTGCAGCGTGTAGTACTATGTTTCCCTGTGAGAATTGAGTTGGTTTTTGAAAGGAACACTTCATGCAAATCATAGTTTCCAAGGTGGAGATAGTCTCCATTTGCTCCAAATAGTGCTATTCAGGTGTGTCAAAGAACACATGTATATCTATAAAGACAAGCATGTATTTTAGAAGGTGGAACATTTAACGCCTGTGTCCATGTGAAAACTAAGTTAGTTTTTGAAAGGAATACTTCCTGCAACTTAGGTGTTTTGTGGTGGAGATAGGCTGAGTTGGCTCAAAACAGGCTTATTCAAGTGACTTGAAGAAACACATGTGTGTTTCCAAAGGAAAACATCTACGTTAGAAGCTGGAGCATGTAGCGCATCGTTTCCCTGTGAGTATTGAGTTAGTTTTTGAGAGAAGTACATCCTGAAAATCACAGTTTTCAAGGTGGAGATAGTGTCTGTGTGCTCCAAATAGGCCTATTCAGGTGAGTTGAAGAAATGCATGTATCTCTCAGAAGAAATGCATCTATGTTAGAAGCTTCCTGCATCAAACACCTTGTTTCTGTGTGAGAATTGAGTTAGGTTTTCAAAGGAATACTTAAGCCAATCATAGCTTTCCAGGTAGAGATGGCTTTCTTTGATCCCAAAGGAATATTTAGCTAACTTAAGAAATGTGCGTATCTCTCGAAGAAAACCTTCTGAGTGAGAAGAATGAGCATCTAGTGCATTGTTTCCCTGTGAGAATTGAGTTACTTTTTAAAAGATAGACATCCTGCAAATCACGGTTTTCAAAGTGGAGTAAAGTTCATGTAGTTCCAAATCGACCTAGTCAACTGAGTTGAAGATACACATGTATCTCTTGAAAGAAACTCATGTGTTGTAGAAGCAGGAGCATCTAGCACATTGTTTCCCTGTGAGAACTGAGTTAGTTTTTGAAAGAAATGTTTTCTGCAAAAGACAGTTAGTTTTCAAGGTGGAAAAAGGCTCATCTTCTTCCAAATAGGCCTATACAGCTAAGTTGATGAAACCCATGTATCCCTCAAAAGAGAACCATTTGGGTGAGAAGCAGGAACATCTAGCACATTTTTTCCCTGTGAGAATTGAGTTAGTTTTTGAAAGGAATCCTTCCTACAACTAGGTATTTCAAGGGGGAGGTAGGCTCTGTTTGCTCCATATAGGACAATTCAACTAAGTTGAAGAAAGACATGTATCTTTCCAAACAAAACCATCTAGGTTACTAGCAGGATCACCTAGTGCATTGTTTCCTGTGAGAATTGAGTTATTTTTTAAAGGAATACTTCCTGCAAATCGTAGTTTTCAAGGTGTAGAGAGTCTCACATTGTTCCAAATAGGCCTATTCAACTGAGTTGAAGAAACACATGTATCTCTCCAAAGAAAACCATCTATGTTAGAAGTTGCAGCATGAAGCACATTGTTTCCCTGTGTGCCTTGAGTTAGATTTGAAAGTAATACTCATGCAAATCAGAATTTTAAAGGAAGAGCAAAGCTCATTTTGTTCCAGATAGGCCTATTCAGCTGAGTTGAAGAAGCACATCCATCTCTCCAAAACGACCATCATTGTTAGAAGCAGGATCATCTAGCATATTCTTTCCCTGTGACAATTGAGTTTGTTTTTCAAAGAATACACCCCGCAACATGGGTTTATGAACGTGGTGATAGGCTCTCTTCATTCTAAATAGGCCTATTCAGTTGAGATGAAGAAACACGTGTATCTCTGCAAAGAAAACCACCTATGTTAGAAGCTGCAGCATCTAGTACATTGTTTCTCTGAGAGAGTTGAGTTCGTTTTAGAAAGGAATGCTTCCTGCAAGTCGGAGTTTGCAGGGTGGAGAAAGGCTCATTTTGTTCCAAATAGGCCTATTCAGCTGAGTTGAAGAAACAAATGTATCTCTCAAAAAAGAAAACCATCTATGTTACAAGCTGCAGCATCTAGCACATTGTTTCCATGTAAGAATTGAGTGAGTTTTTGAAAGGAACTTTTCCTGCAAATCATAGTTTTCACAGTGGAGAACGCTCATGTTGCCCGAAATAGGCCTCTTCAGATAAGTTGAAGAAACACATGTATCTCTCAAAAGAAAACCATCAGGGGTAGAAGCCGGAGCATCTAGCACATTGTTTCACTGTGAGAGTTGAGTTACTATTTGAAAGGAATGCTTCCTTCAACGTGGCTTTTCAAAGTGGTGATAGCTCTTTTCATTCCAAATAAGCCTATTCATCTGAGTTGAGGACACACAGGCATTTCTCCAATGACAACTGTCTGTGATAGAAGCAGGAGCATCTAGAACATTGCCTCCTTGTGAGAATTGAGTTAGTTTTTCAAGGGAATACTTCCTGCAAATCATAGTTTTCCAGCTGGAGATAGGCTCTGTTTGCTCCAAAGAGCCCTATTCAGCTAAGTTGAACAAACACACGTATCTCTAGAAACGTAACCATCCATGCTAGAAGATACAGTATCTAGCACATTGTTTCCCTGTGAGAATGGAGTTAGGTTTAGAAAGGAATATATCCTGAAACTTAGTTGTTTTGAGTTGGAGATATGATCTGTTTGCTTCACATATGCCTATGCAGTTAAGTTGAAGAAACACATATATCATTCTAAAGAAAACTATTTATATTTATATTAGAATCTGCAGCATCTAGCACATTGTTTCCCTGTGAGAATCGAGTTAGTTTTTGAAAGGACTACTCTTGCAACTTAGGTGTTTCAAGGTGGAGATAAGCTCTGTTTGCTAAAATTAGGCCTCTTCAGCAGAGTTAAAGTAACACACGTATCTCACCAAAAATACCATGTACATTAGTAGGTGCAGCGTGTAGTACTATGTTTCCCTGTGAGAATTGAGTTGGTTTTTGAAAGGAACACTTCATGCAAATCATAGTTTCCAAGGTGGAGATAGTCTCCATTTGCTCCAAATAGTGCTATTCAGGTATGTCAAAGAAACACATGTATATCTATAAAGACAAGCATCTATTTTAGAAGGTGGAACATTTAACGCCTGTGTCCATGTGAAAACTAAGTTAGTTTTTGAAAGGAATACTTCCTGCAACTTAGGTGTTTTGTGGTGGAGATAGGCTGAGTTGGCTCAAAACAGGCTTATTCAAGTGACTTGAAGAAACACATGTGTGTTTCCAAAGGAAAACATCTACGTTAGAAGCTGGAGCATGTAGCGCATCGTTTCCCTGTGAGTATTGAGTTAGTTTTTGAGAGAAGTACATCCTGAAAATCACAGTTTTCAAGGTGGAGATAGTGTCTGTGTGCTCCAAATAGGCCTATTCAGGTGAGTTGAAGAAATGCATGTATCTCTCAGAAGAAATGCATCTATGTTAGAAGCTTCCTGCATCAAACACCTTGTTTCTGTGTGAGAATTGAGTTAGTTTTTCAAAGGAATACTTAAGCCAATCATAGCTTTCCAGGTAGAGATGGCTTTCTTTGATCCCAAAGGAATATTTAGCTAACTTAAGAAATGTGCGTATCTCTCGAAGAAAACCTTCTGAGTGAGAAGAATGAGCATCTAGTGCATTGTTTCCCTGTGAGAATTGAGTTACTTTTTAAAAGATAGACATCCTGCAAATCACGGTTTTCAAAGTGGAGTAAAGTTCATGTAGTTCCAAATCGACCTAGTCAACTGAGTTGAAGATACACATGTATCTCTTGAAAGAAACTCATGTGTTGTAGAAGCAGGAGCATCTAGCACATTGTTTCCCTGTGAGAACTGAGTTAGTTTTTGAAAGAAATGTTTTCTGCAAAAGACAGTTAGTTTTCAAGGTGGAAAAAGGCTCATCTTCTTCCAAATAGGCCTATACAGCTAAGTTGATGAAACCCATGTATCCCTCAAAAGAGAACCATTTGGGTGAGAAGCAGGAACATCTAGCACATTTTTTCCCTGTGAGAATTGAGTTAGTTTTTGAAAGGAATCCTTCCTACAACTAGGTATTTCAAGGGGGAGGTAGGCTCTGTTTGCTCCATATAGGACAATTCAACTAAGTTGAAGAAAGACATGTATCTTTCCAAACAAAACCATCTAGGTTACTAGCAGGATCACCTAGTGCATTGTTTCCTGTGAGAATTGAGTTATTTTTTAAAGGAATACTTCCTGCAAATCGTAGTTTTCAAGGTGTAGAGAGTCTCACATTGTTCCAAATAGGCCTATTCAACTGAGTTGAAGAAACACATGTATCTCTCCAAAGAAAACCATCTATGTTAGAAGTTGCAGCATGAAGCACATTGTTTCCCTGTGTGCCTTGAGTTAGATTTGAAAGTAATACTCATGCAAATCAGAATTTTAAAGGAAGAGCAAAGCTCATTTTGTTCCAGATAGGCCTATTCAGCTGAGTTGAAGAAGCACATCCATCTCTCCAAAACGACCATCATTGTTAGAAGCAGGATCATCTAGCATATTCTTTCCCTGTGACAATTGAGTTTGTTTTTCAAAGAATACACCCCGCAACATGGGTTTATGAACGTGGTGATAGGCTCTCTTCATTCTAAATAGGCCTATTCAGTTGAGATGAAGAAACACGTGTATCTCTGCAAAGAAAACCACCTATGTTAGAAGCTGCAGCATCTAGTACATTGTTTCTCTGAGAGAGTTGAGTTCGTTTTAGAAAGGAATGCTTCCTGCAAGTCGGAGTTTGCAGGGTGGAGAAAGGCTCATTTTGTTCCAAATAGGCCTATTCAGCTGAGTTGAAGAAACAAATGTATCTCTCAAAAAAGAAAACCATCTATGTTACAAGCTGCAGCATCTAGCACATTGTTTCCATGTAAGAATTGAGTGAGTTTTTGAAAGGAACTTTTCCTGCAAATCATAGTTTTCACAGTGGAGAACGCTCATGTTGCCCGAAATAGGCCTCTTCAGATAAGTTGAAGAAACACATGTATCTCTCAAAAGAAAACCATCAGGGGTAGAAGCCGGAGCATCTAGCACATTGTTTCACTGTGAGAGTTGAGTTACTATTTGAAAGGAATGCTTCCTTCAACGTGGCTTTTCAAAGTGGTGATAGCTCTTTTCATTCCAAATAAGCCTATTCATCTGAGTTGAGGACACACAGGCATTTCTCCAATGACAACTGTCTGTGATAGAAGCAGGAGCATCTAGAACATTGCCTCCTTGTGAGAATTGAGTTAGTTTTTCAAGGGAATACTTCCTGCAAATCATAGTTTTCCAGCTGGAGATAGGCTCTGTTTGCTCCAAAGAGCCCTATTCAGCTAAGTTGAACAAACACACGTATCTCTAGAAACGTAACCATCCATGCTAGAAGATACAGTATCTAGCACATTGTTTCCCTGTGAGAATGGAGTTAGGTTTAGAAAGGAATATATCCTGAAACTTAGTTGTTTTGAGTTGGAGATATGATCTGTTTGCTTCACATATGCCTATGCAGTTAAGTTGAAGAAACACATATATCATTCTAAAGAAAACTATTTATATTTATATTAGAATCTGCAGCATCTAGCACATTGTTTCCCTGTGAGAATCGAGTTAGTTTTTGAAAGGACTACTCTTGCAACTTAGGTGTTTCAAGGTGGAGATAAGCTCTGTTTGCTAAAATTAGGCCTCTTCAGCAGAGTTAAAGTAACACACGTATCTCACCAAAAATACCATGTACATTAGTAGGTGCAGCGTGTAGTACTATGTTTCCCTGTGAGAATTGAGTTGGTTTTTGAAAGGAACACTTCATGCAAATCATAGTTTCCAAGGTGGAGATAGTCTCCATTTGCTCCAAATAGTGCTATTCAGGTATGTCAAAGAAACACATGTATATCTATAAAGACAAGCATCTATTTTAGAAGGTGGAACATTTAACGCCTGTGTCCATGTGAAAACTAAGTTAGTTTTTGAAAGGAATACTTCCTGCAACTTAGGTGTTTTGTGGTGGAGATAGGCTCAGTTGGCTCAAAACAGGCTTATTCAAGTGATTTGAAGAAACACATGTGTGTTTCCAAAGGAAAACATCTACGTTAGAAGCTGGAGCATGTAGCGCATCGTTTCCCTGTGAGTATTGAGTTAGTTTTTGAGAGAAGTACATCCTGAAAATCACAGTTTTCAAGGTGGAGATAGTGTCTGTGTGCTCCAAATAGGCCTATTCAGGTGAGTTGAAGAAATGCATGTATCTCTCAGAAGAAATGCATCTATGTTAGAAGCTTCCTGCATCAAACACCTTGTTTCTGTGTGAGAATTGAGTTAGTTTTTCAAAGGAATACTTAAGCCAATCATAGCTTTCCAGGTAGAGATGGCTTTCTTTGATCCCAAAGGAATATTTAGCTAACTTAAGAAATATGCGTATCTCTCGAAGAAAACCTTCTGAGTGAGAAGAATGAGCATCTAGTGCATTGTTTCCCCGTGAGAATTGAGTTACTTTTTGAAAGATAGACATCCTGCAAATCACGGTTTTCAAAGTGCAGTAAAGTTCATGTAGTTCCAAATAGACCTAGTCAACTGAGTTGAAGATACACATGTATCTCTTGAAAGAAACTCATGTGTTGTAGAAGCAGGAGCATCCAGCACATTGTTTCCCTGTGAGAACTGAGTTAGTTTTTGAAAGAAATGTTTTCTGCAAAAGACAGTTTTCAAGGTGGAAAAAGGCTCATCTTCTTCCAAATAGGCCTATACAGCTAAGTTGATGAAACCCATGTATCCCTCAAAAGAGAACCATTTGGGTGAGAAGCAGGAACATCTAGCACATTTTTTCCCTGTGAGAATTGAGTTAGTTTTTGAAAGGAATCCTTCCTACAACTAGGTATTTCAAGGGGGAGGTAGGCTCTGTTTGCTCCATATAGGACAATTCAACTAAGTTGAAGAAAGACATGTATCTTTCCAAACAAAACCATCTAGGTTACTAGCAGGATCGCCTAGCGCATTGTTTATTGTGAGAATTGAGTTATTTTTTAAAGGAATACTTCCTGCAAATCGTAGTTTTCAAGGTATAGAGAGTCTCACATTGTTCCAAATAAGCCTATTCAACTGAGTTGAAGAAACAAATGTATCTCTCCAAAGAAAACCATCTATGTTAGAAGTTGCAGCATGAAGCACATTGTTTCCCTGTGTGCCTTGAGTTAGATTTGAAAGTAATACTCATGCAAATCAGAATTTTAAAGGAAGAGCAAAGCTCATTTTGTTCCAGATAGGCCTATTCAGCTGAGTTGAAGAAGCACATCCATCTCTCCAAAACAACCATCATTGTTAGAAGCAGGATCATCTAGCATATTCTTTCCCTGTGACAATTGAGTTTGTTTTTCAAAGAATACACCCCGCAACATGGGTTTATGAACGTGGTGATAGGCTCTCTTCATTCCAAATAGGCCTATTCAGTTGAGATGAACAAACACGTGTATCTCTGCAAAGAAAACCACCTATGTCAGAAGCTGCAGCATCTAGTACATTGTTTCTCTGAGAGAGTTGAGTTCGTTTTAGAAAGGAATGCTTCCTGCAAGTCGGAGTTTGCAGGGTGGAGAAAGGCTCATTTTGTTCCAAATAGGCCTATTCAGCTGAGTTGAAGAAACAAATGTATCTCTCAAAAAAGAAAACCATCTATGTTACAAGCTGCAGCGTCTAGCACATTCTTTCCATGTAAGAATTGAGTGAGTTTTTGAAAGGAACTTTTCCTGCAAATCATAGTTTTCACAGTGGAGAACGCTCATGTTGCCCAAAATAGGCCTCTTCAGATAAGTTGAAGAAACACATGTATCTCTCAAAAGAAAACCATCAGGGGTAGAAGCCGGAGCATCTAGCACATTGTTTCACTGTGAGAGTTGAGTTACTATTTGAAAGGAATGCTTCCTTCAACGTGGCTTTTCAAAGTGGTGATAGCTCTTTTCATTCCAAATAAGCCTATTCATCTGAGTTGAGGACACACAGGCATTTCTCCAATGACAACTGTCTGTGTTAGAAGCAGGAGCATCTAGAACCTTGCCTCCTTGTGAGAATTGAGTTAGTTATTGAAAGGAATACTTCCTGCAAATCATAGTTTTCCAGCTGGAGATAGGCTCTGTTTGCTCCAAAGAGCTCTATTCAGCTAAGTTGAACAAACACACGTATCTCTAGAAACATAACCATCCATGCTAGAAGATACAATATCTAGCACATTGTTTCCCTGTGAGAATGGAGCTAGGTTTAGAAAGGAATATATCCTGAAACTTAGTTGTTTTGAGGTGGAGATATGATCTGTTTGCTTCACATATGCCTATGCAGTTAAGTTGAAGAAACACATATAACATTCTAAAGAAAACTATTTATATTTATATTAGAATCTGCAGCATCTAGCACATTGTTTCCCTGTGAGAATCGAGTTAGTTTTTGAAAGGAATACTCTTGCAACTTAGGTGTTTCAAGGTGGAGATAAGCTCTGTTTGCTAAAATTAGGCCTCTTCAGCAGAGTTAAAGTAACACACGTATCTCACCAAAAATATCATGTACATTAGTAGGTGCAGCGTGTTGTACTATGTTTCCCTGTGACAATTGAGTTAGTTTTTGAAAGGAACACTTCATGCAAATCATAGTTTCCAAGGTGGAGATAGTCTCCATTTGCTCCAAATAGTGCTATTCAGGTGTGTCAAAGAACACATGTATATCTATAAAGACAAGCATGTATTTTAGAAGGTGGAACATTTAACGCCTGTGTCCATGTGAAAACTAAGTTAGTTTTTGAAAGGAATACTTCCTGCAACTTAGGTGTTTTGTGGTGGAGATAGGCTGAGTTGGCTCAAAACAGGCTTATTCAAGTGACTTGAAGAAACACATGTGTGTTTCCAAAGGAAAACATCTACGTTAGAAGCTGGAGCATGTAGCGCATCGTTTCCCTGTGAGTATTGAGTTAGTTTTTGAGAGAAGTACATCCTGAAAATCACAGTTTTCAAGGTGGAGATAGTGTCTGTGTGCTCCAAATAGGCCTATTCAGGTGAGTTGAAGAAATGCATGTATCTCTCAGAAGAAATGCATCTATGTTAGAAGCTTCCTGCATCAAACACCTTGTTTCTGTGTGAGAATTGAGTTAGTTTTTCAAAGGAATACTTAAGCCAATCATAGCTTTCCAGGTAGAGATGGCTTTCTTTGATCCCAAAAGCCTATTTAGCTAACTTAAGAAATGTGCGTATCTCTCGAAGAAAACCTTCTGAGTGAGAAGAATGAGCATCTAGTGCATTGTTTCCCTGTGAGAATTGAGTTACTTTTTAAAAGATAGACATCCTGCAAATCACGGTTTTCAAAGTGGAGTAAAGTTCATGTAGTTCCAAATCGACCTAGTCAACTGAGTTGAAGATACACATGTATCTCTTGAAAGAAACTCATGTGTTGTAGAAGCAGGAGCATCTAGCACATTGTTTCCCTGTGAGAACTGAGTTAGTTTTTGAAAGAAATGTTTTCTGCAAAAGACAGTTTTCAAGGTGGAAAAAGGCTCATCTTCTTCCAAATAGGCCTATACAGCTAAGTTGATGAAACCCATGTATCCCTCAAAAGAGAACCATTTGGGTGAGAAGCAGGAACATCTAGCACATTTTTTCCCTGTGAGAATTGAGTTAGTTTTTGAAAGGAATCCTTCCTACAACTAGGTATTTCAAGGGGGAGGTAGGCTCTGTTTGCTCCATATAGGACAATTCAACTAAGTTGAAGAAAGACATGTATCTTTCCAAACAAAACCATCTAGGTTACTAGCAGGATCACCTAGTGCATTGTTTCCTGTGAGAATTGAGTTATTTTTTAAAGGAATACTTCCTGCAAATCGTAGTTTTCAAGGTGTAGAGAGTCTCACATTGTTCCAAATAGGCCTATTCAACTGAGTTGAAGAAACACATGTATCTCTCCAAAGAAAACCATCTATGTTAGAAGTTGCAGCATGAAGCACATTGTTTCCCTGTGTGCCTTGAGTTAGATTTGAAAGTAATACTCATGCAAATCAGAATTTTAAAGGAAGAGCAAAGCTCATTTTGTTCCAGATAGGCCTATTCAGCTGAGTTGAAGAAGCACATCCATCTCTCCAAAACGACCATCATTGTTAGAAGCAGGATCATCTAGCATATTCTTTCCCTGTGACAATTGAGTTTGTTTTTCAAAGAATACACCCCGCAACATGGGTTTATGAACGTGGTGATAGGCTCTCTTCATTCTAAATAGGCCTATTCAGTTGAGATGAAGAAACACGTGTATCTCTGCAAAGAAAACCACCTATGTTAGAAGCTGCAGCATCTAGTACATTGTTTCTCTGAGAGAGTTGAGTTCGTTTTAGAAAGGAATGCTTCCTGCAAGTCGGAGTTTGCAGGGTGGAGAAAGGCTCATTTTGTTCCAAATAGGCCTATTCAGCTGAGTTGAAGAAACAAATGTATCTCTCAAAAAAGAAAACCATCTATGTTACAAGCTGCAGCATCTAGCACATTGTTTCCATGTAAGAATTGAGTGAGTTTTTGAAAGGAACTTTTCCTGCAAATCATAGTTTTCACAGTGGAGAACGCTCATGTTGCCCGAAATAGGCCTCTTCAGATAAGTTGAAGAAACACATGTATCTCTCAAAAGAAAACCATCAGGGGTAGAAGCCGGAGCATCTAGCACATTGTTTCACTGTGAGAGTTGAGTTACTATTTGAAAGGAATGCTTCCTTCAACGTGGCTTTTCAAAGTGGTGATAGCTCTTTTCATTCCAAATAAGCCTATTCATCTGAGTTGAGGACACACAGGCATTTCTCCAATGACAACTGTCTGTGATAGAAGCAGGAGCATCTAGAACATTGCCTCCTTGTGAGAATTGAGTTAGTTTTTCAAGGGAATACTTCCTGCAAATCATAGTTTTCCAGCTGGAGATAGGCTCTGTTTGCTCCAAAGAGCCCTATTCAGCTAAGTTGAACAAACACACGTATCTCTAGAAACGTAACCATCCATGCTAGAAGATACAGTATCTAGCACATTGTTTCCCTGTGAGAATGGAGTTAGGTTTAGAAAGGAATATATCCTGAAACTTAGTTGTTTTGAGTTGGAGATATGATCTGTTTGCTTCACATATGCCTATGCAGTTAAGTTGAAGAAACACATATATCATTCTAAAGAAAACTATTTATATTTATATTAGAATCTGCAGCATCTAGCACATTGTTTCCCTGTGAGAATCGAGTTAGTTTTTGAAAGGACTACTCTTGCAACTTAGGTGTTTCAAGGTGGAGATAAGCTCTGTTTGCTAAAATTAGGCCTCTTCAGCAGAGTTAAAGTAACACACGTATCTCACCAAAAATACCATGTACATTAGTAGGTGCAGCGTGTAGTACTATGTTTCCCTGTGAGAATTGAGTTGGTTTTTGAAAGGAACACTTCATGCAAATCATAGTTTCCAAGGTGGAGATAGTCTCCATTTGCTCCAAATAGTGCTATTCAGGTATGTCAAAGAAACACATGTATATCTATAAAGACAAGCATGTATTTTAGAAGGTGGAACATTTAACGCCTGTGTCCATGTGAAAACTAAGTTAGTTTTTGAAAGGAATACTTCCTGCAACTTAGGTGTTTTGTGGTGGAGATAGGCTCAGTTGGCTCAAAACAGGCTTATTCAAGTGATTTGAAGAAACACATGTGTGTTTCCAAAGGAAAACATCTACGTTAGAAGCTGGAGCATGTAGCGCATCGTTTCCCTGTGAGTATTGAGTTAGTTTTTGAGAGAAGTACATCCTGAAAATCACAGTTTTCAAGGTGGAGATAGTGTCTGTGTGCTCCAAATAGGCCTATTCAGGTGAGTTGAAGAAATGCATGTATCTCTCAGAAGAAATGCATCTATGTTAGAAGCTTCCTGCATCAAACACCTTGTTTCTGTGTGAGAATTGAGTTAGTTTTTCAAAGGAATACTTAAGCCAATCATAGCTTTCCAGGTAGAGATGGCTTTCTTTGATCCCAAAGGAATATTTAGCTAACATAAGAAATATGCGTATCTCTCGAAGAAAACCTTCTGAGTGAGAAGAATGAGCATCTAGTGCATTGTTTCCCCGTGAGAATTGAGTTACTTTTTGAAAGATAGACATCCTGCAAATCACGGTTTTCAAAGTGCAGTAAAGTTCATGTAGTTCCAAATAGACCTAGTCAACTGAGTTGAAGATACACATGTATCTCTTGAAAGAAACTCATGTGTTGTAGAAGCAGGAGCATCCAGCACATTGTTTCCCTGTGAGAACTGAGTTAGTTTTTGAAAGAAATGTTTTCTGCAAAAGACAGTTTTCAAGGTGGAAAAAGGCTCATCTTCTTCCAAATAGGCCTATACAGCTAAGTTGATGAAACCCATGTATCCCTCAAAAGAGAACCATTTGGGTGAGAAGCAGGAACATCTAGCACATTTTTTCCCTGTGAGAATTGAGTTAGTTTTTGAAAGGAATCCTTCCTACAACTAGGTATTTCAAGGGGGAGGTAGGCTCTGTTTGCTCCATATAGGACAATTCAACTAAGTTGAAGAAAGACATGTATCTTTCCAAACAAAACCATCTAGGTTACTAGCAGGATCGCCTAGCGCATTGTTTATTGTGAGAATTGAGTTATTTTTTAAAGGAATACTTCCTGCAAATCGTAGTTTTCAAGGTATAGAGAGTCTCACATTGTTCCAAATAAGCCTATTCAACTGAGTTGAAGAAACAAATGTATCTCTCCAAAGAAAACCATCTATGTTAGAAGTTGCAGCATGAAGCACATTGTTTCCCTGTGTGCCTTGAGTTAGATTTGAAAGTAATACTCATGCAAATCAGAATTTTAAAGGAAGAGCAAAGCTCATTTTGTTCCAGATAGGCCTATTCAGCTGAGTTGAAGAAGCACATCCATCTCTCCAAAACAACCATCATTGTTAGAAGCAGGATCATCTAGCATATTCTTTCCCTGTGACAATTGAGTTTGTTTTTCAAAGAATACACCCCGCAACATGGGTTTATGAACGTGGTGATAGGCTCTCTTCATTCCAAATAGGCCTATTCAGTTGAGATGAACAAACACGTGTATCTCTGCAAAGAAAACCACCTATGTCAGAAGCTGCAGCATCTAGTACATTGTTTCTCTGAGAGAGTTGAGTTCGTTTTAGAAAGGAATGCTTCCTGCAAGTCGGAGTTTGCAGGGTGGAGAAAGGCTCATTTTGTTCCAAATAGGCCTATTCAGCTGAGTTGAAGAAACAAATGTATCTCTCAAAAAAGAAAACCATCTATGTAACAAGCTGCAGCGTCTAGCACATTCTTTCCATGTAAGAATTGAGTGAGTTTTTGAAAGGAACTTTTCCTGCAAATCATAGTTTTCACAGTGGAGAACGCTCATGTTGCCCAAAATAGGCCTCTTCAGATAAGTTGAAGAAACACATGTATCTCTCAAAAGAAAACCATCAGGGGTAGAAGCCGGAGCATCTAGCACATTGTTTCACTGTGAGAGTTGAGTTACTATTTGAAAGGAATGCTTCCTTCAACGTGGCTTTTCAAAGTGGTGATAGCTCTTTTCATTCCAAATAAGCCTATTCATCTGAGTTGAGGACACACAGGCATTTCTCCAATGACAACTGTCTGTGTTAGAAGCAGGAGCATCTAGAACATTGCCTCCTTGTGAGAATTGAGTTAGTTTTTCAAGGGAATACTTCCTGCAAATCATAGTTTTCCAGCTGGAGATAGGTTCTGTTTGCTCCAAAGAGCCCTATTCAGCTAAGTTGAACAAACACACGTATCTCTAGAAACGTAACCATCCATGCTAGAAGATACAGTATCTAGCACATTGTTTCCCTGTGAGAATGGAGTTAGGTTTAGAAAGGAATATATCCTGAAACTTAGTTGTTTTGATGTGGAGATATGATCTGTTTGCTTCACATATGCCTATGCAGTTAAGTTGAAGAAACACATATATCATTCTAAAGAAAACTATTTATATTTATATTAGAATCTGCAGCATCTAGCACATTGTTTCCCTGTGAGAATCGAGTTAGTTTTTGAAAGGAATACTCTTGCAACTTAGGTGTTTCAAGGTGGAGATAAGCTCTGTTTGCTAAAATTAGGCCTCTTCAGCAGAGTTAAAGTAACACACGTATCTCACCAAAAATACCATGTACATTAGTAGGTGCAGCGTGTAGTACTATGTTTCCCTGTGAGAATTGAGTTGGTTTTTGAAAGGAACACTTCATGCAAATCATAGTTTCCAAGGTGGAGATAGTCTCCATTTGCTCCAAATAGTGCTATTCAGGTATGTCAAAGAAACACATGTATATCTATAAAGACAAGCATGTATTTTAGAAGGTGGAACATTTAACGCCTGTGTCCATGTGAAAACTAAGTTAGTTTTTGAAAGGAATACTTCCTGCAACTTAGGTGTTTTGTGGTGGAGATAGGCTGAGTTGGCTCAAAACAGGCTTATTCAAGTGACTTGAAGAAACACATGTGTGTTTCCAAAGGAAAACATCTACGTTAGAAGCTGGAGCATGTAGCGCATCGTTTCCCTGTGAGTATTGAGTTAGTTTTTGAGAGAAGTACATCCTGAAAATCACAGTTTTCAAGGTGGAGATAGTGTCTGTGTGCTCCAAATAGGCCTATTCAGGTGAGTTGAAGAAATGCATGTATCTCTCAGAAGAAATGCATCTATGTTAGAAGCTTCCTGCATCAAACACCTTGTTTCTGTGTGAGAATTGAGTTAGTTTTTCAAAGGAATACTTAAGCCAATCATAGCTTTCCAGGTAGAGATGGCTTTCTTTGATCCCAAAGGCCTATTTAGCTAACTTAAGAAATATGCGTATCTCTCGAAGAAAACCTTCTGAGTGAGAAGAATGAGCATCTAGTGCATTGTTTCCCCGTGAGAATTGAGTTACTTTTTGAAAGATAGACATCCTGCAAATCACGGTTTTCAAAGTGCAGTAAAGTTCATGTAGTTCCAAATAGACCTAGTCAACTGAGTTGAAGATACACATGTATCTCTTGAAAGAAACTCATGTGTTGTAGAAGCAGGAGCATCTAGCACATTGTTTCCCTGTGAGAACTGAGTTAGTTTTTGAAAGAAATGTTTTCTGCAAAAGACAGTTTTCAAGGTGGAAAAAGGCTCATCTTCTTCCAAATAGGCCTATACAGCTAAGTTGATGAAACCCATGTATCCCTCAAAAGAGAACCATTTGGGTGAGAAGCAGGAACATCTAGCACATTTTTTCCCTGTGAGAATTGAGTTAGTTTTTGAAAGGAATCCTTCCTACAACTAGGTATTTCAAGGGGGAGGTAGGCTCTGTTTGCTCCATATAGGACAATTCAACTAAGTTGAAGAAAGACATGTATCTTTCCAAACAAAACCATCTAGGTTACTAGCAGGATCGCCTAGCGCATTGTTTATTGTGAGAATTGAGTTATTTTTTAAAGGAATACTTCCTGCAAATCGTAGTTTTCAAGGTATAGAGAGTCTCACATTGTTCCAAATAAGCCTATTCAACTGAGTTGAAGAAACAAATGTATCTCTCCAAAGAAAACCATCTATGTTAGAAGTTGCAGCATGAAGCACATTGTTTCCCTGTGTGCCTTGAGTTAGATTTGAAAGTAATACTCATGCAAATCAGAATTTTAAAGGAAGAGCAAAGCTCATTTTGTTCCAGATAGGCCTATTCAGCTGAGTTGAAGAAGCACATCCATCTCTCCAAAACAACCATCATTGTTAGAAGCAGGATCATCTAGCATATTCTTTCCCTGTGACAATTGAGTTTGTTTTTCAAAGAATACACCCCGCAACATGGGTTTATGAACGTGGTGATAGGCTCTCTTCATTCCAAATAGGCCTATTCAGTTGAGATTAAGAAACACGTGTATCTCTGCAAAGAAAACCACCTATGTTAGAAGCTGCAGCATCTAGTACATTGTTTCTCTGAGAGAGTTGAGTTCGTTTTAGAAAGGAATGCTTCCTGCAAGTCGGAGTTTGCAGGGTGGAGAAAGGCTCATTTTGTTCCAAATAGGCCTATTCAGCTGAGTTGAAGAAACAAATGTATCTCTCAAAAAAGAAAACCATCTATGTTACAGGCTGCAGCGTCTAGCACATTCTTTCCATGTAAGAATTGAGTGAGTTTTTGAAAGGAACTTTTCCTGCAAATCATAGTTTTCACAGTGGAGAACGCTCATGTTGCCCAAAATAGGCCTCTTCAGATAAGTTGAAGAAACACATGTATCTCTCAAAAGAAAACCATCAGGGGTAGAAGCCGGAGCATCTAGCACATTGTTTCACTGTGAGAGTTGAGTTACTATTTGAAAGGAATGCTTCCTTCAACGTGGCTTTTCAAAGTGGTGATAGCTCTTTTCATTCCAAATAAGCCTATTCATCTGAGTTGAGGACACACAGGCATTTCTCCAATGACAACTGTCTGTGATAGAAGCAGGAGCATCTAGAACATTGCCTCCTTGTGAGAATTGAGTTAGTTTTTCAAGGGAATACTTCCTGCAAATCATAGTTTTCCAGCTGGAGATAGGCTCTGTTTGCTCCAAAGAGCCCTATTCAGCTAAGTTGAACAAACACACGTATCTCTAGAAACGTAACCATCCATGCTAGAAGATACAGTATCTAGCACATTGTTTCCCTGTGAGAATGGAGTTAGGTTTAGAAAGGAATATATCCTGAAACTTAGTTGTTTTGATGTGGAGATATGATCTGTTTGCTTCACATATGCCTATGCAGTTAAGTTGAAGAAACACATATATCATTCTAAAGAAAACTATTTATATTTATATTAGAATCTGCAGCATCTAGCACATTGTTTCCCTGTGAGAATCGAGTTAGTTTTTGAAAGGACTACTCTTGCAACTTAGGTGTTTCAAGGTGGAGATAAGCTCTGTTTGCTAAAATTAGGCCTCTTCAGCAGAGTTAAAGTAACACACGTATCTCACCAAAAATACCATGTACATTAGTAGGTGCAGCGTGTAGTACTATGTTTCCCTGTGAGAATTGAGTTGGTTTTTGAAAGGAACACTTCATGCAAATCATAGTTTCCAAGGTGGAGATAGTCTCCATTTGCTCCAAATAGTGCTATTCAGGTATGTCAAAGAAACACATGTATATCTATAAAGACAAGCATCTATTTTAGAAGGTGGAACATTTAACGCCTGTGTCCATGTGAAAACTAAGTTAGTTTTTGAAAGGAATACTTCCTGCAACTTAGGTGTTTTGTGGTGGAGATAGGCTCAGTTGGCTCAAAACAGGCTTATTCAAGTGATTTGAAGAAACACATGTGTGTTTCCAAAGGAAAACATCTACGTTAGAAGCTGGAGCATGTAGCGCATCGTTTCCCTGTGAGTATTGAGTTAGTTTTTGAGAGAAGTACATCCTGAAAATCACAGTTTTCAAGGTGGAGATAGTGTCTGTGTGCTCCAAATAGGCCTATTCAGGTGAGTTGAAGAAATGCATGTATCTCTCAGAAGAAATGCATCTATGTTAGAAGCTTCCTGCATCAAACACCTTGTTTCTGTGTGAGAATTGAGTTAGTTTTTCAAAGGAATACTTAAGCCAATCATAGCTTTCCAGGTAGAGATGGCTTTCTTTGATCCCAAAGGAATATTTAGCTAACTTAAGAAATATGCGTATCTCTCGAAGAAAACCTTCTGAGTGAGAAGAATGAGCATCTAGTGCATTGTTTCCCCGTGAGAATTGAGTTACTTTTTGAAAGATAGACATCCTGCAAATCACGGTTTTCAAAGTGCAGTAAAGTTCATGTAGTTCCAAATAGACCTAGTCAACTGAGTTGAAGATACACATGTATCTCTTGAAAGAAACTCATGTGTTGTAGAAGCAGGAGCATCCAGCACATTGTTTCCCTGTGAGAACTGAGTTAGTTTTTGAAAGAAATGTTTTCTGCAAAAGACAGTTTTCAAGGTGGAAAAAGGCTCATCTTCTTCCAAATAGGCCTATACAGCTAAGTTGATGAAACCCATGTATCCCTCAAAAGAGAACCATTTGGGTGAGAAGCAGGAACATCTAGCACATTTTTTCCCTGTGAGAATTGAGTTAGTTTTTGAAAGGAATCCTTCCTACAACTAGGTATTTCAAGGGGGAGGTAGGCTCTGTTTGCTCCATATAGGACAATTCAACTAAGTTGAAGAAAGACATGTATCTTTCCAAACAAAACCATCTAGGTTACTAGCAGGATCGCCTAGCGCATTGTTTATTGTGAGAATTGAGTTATTTTTTAAAGGAATACTTCCTGCAAATCGTAGTTTTCAAGGTATAGAGAGTCTCACACTGTTCCAAATAAGCCTATTCAACTGAGTTGAAGAAACAAATGTATCTCTCCAAAGAAAACCATCTATGTTAGAAGTTGCAGCATGAAGCACATTGTTTCCCTGTGTGCCTTGAGTTAGATTTGAAAGTAATACTCATGCAAATCAGAATTTTAAAGGAAGAGCAAAGCTCATTTTGTTCCAGATAGGCCTATTCAGCTGAGTTGAAGAAGCACATCCATCTCTCCAAAACAACCATCATTGTTAGAAGCAGGATCATCTAGCATATTCTTTCCCTGTGACAATTGAGTTTGTTTTTCAAAGAATACACCCCGCAACATGGGTTTATGAACGTGGTGATAGGCTCTCTTCATTCCAAATAGGCCTATTCAGTTGAGATTAAGAAACACGTGTATCTCTGCAAAGAAAACCACCTATGTTAGAAGCTGCAGCATCTAGTACATTGTTTCTCTGAGAGAGTTGAGTTCGTTTTAGAAAGGAATGCTTCCTGCAAGTCGGAGTTTGCAGGGTGGAGAAAGGCTCATTTTGTTCCAAATAGGCCTATTCAGCTGAGTTGAAGAAACAAATGTATCTCTCAAAAAAGAAAACCATCTATGTTACAAGCTGCAGCGTCTAGCACATTCTTTCCATGTAAGAATTGAGTGAGTTTTTGAAAGGAACTTTTCCTGCAAATCATAGTTTTCACAGTGGAGAACGCTCATGTTGCCCAAAATAGGCCTCTTCAGATAAGTTGAAGAAACACATGTATCTCTCAAAAGAAAACCATCAGGGGTAGAAGCCGGAGCATCTAGCACATTGTTTCACTGTGAGAGTTGAGTTACTATTTGAAAGGAATGCTTCCTTCAACGTGGCTTTTCAAAGTGGTGATAGCTCTTTTCATTCCAAATAAGCCTATTCATCTGAGTTGAGGACACACAGGCATTTCTCCAATGACAACTGTCTGTGTTAGAAGCAGGAGCATCTAGAACATTGCCTCCTTGTGAGAATTGAGTTAGTTTTTCAAGGGAATACTTCCTGCAAATCATAGTTTTCCAGCTGGAGATAGGCTCTGTTTGCTCCAAAGAGCCCTATTCAGCTAAGTTGAACAAACACACGTATCTCTAGAAACGTAACCATCCATGCTAGAAGATACAGTATCTAGCACATTGTTTCCCTGTGAGAATGGAGTTAGGTTTAGAAAGGAATATATCCTGAAACTTAGTTGTTTTGATGTGGAGATATGATCTGTTTGCTTCACATATGCCTATGCAGTTAAGTTGAAGAAACACATATATCATTCTAAAGAAAACTATTTATATTTATATTAGAATCTGCAGCATCTAGCACATTGTTTCCCTGTGAGAATCGAGTTAGTTTTTGAAAGGACTACTCTTGCAACTTAGGTGTTTCAAGGTGGAGATAAGCTCTGTTTGCTAAAATTAGGCCTCTTCAGCAGAGTTAAAGTAACACACGTATCTCACCAAAAATACCATGTACATTAGTAGGTGCAGCGTGTAGTACTATGTTTCCCTGTGAGAATTGAGTTGGTTTTTGAAAGGAACACTTCATGCAAATCATAGTTTCCAAGGTGGAGATAGTCTCCATTTGCTCCAAATAGTGCTATTCAGGTATGTCAAAGAAACACATGTATATCTATAAAGACAAGCATCTATTTTAGAAGGTGGAACATTTAACGCCTGTGTCCATGTGAAAACTAAGTTAGTTTTTGAAAGGAATACTTCCTGCAACTTAGGTGTTTTGTGGTGGAGATAGGCTGAGTTGGCTCAAAACAGGCTTATTCAAGTGACTTGAAGAAACACATGTGTGTTTCCAAAGGAAAACATCTACGTTAGAAGCTGGAGCATGTAGCGCATCGTTTCCCTGTGAGTATTGAGTTAGTTTTTGAGAGAAGTACATCCTGAAAATCACAGTTTTCAAGGTGGAGATAGTGTCTGTGTGCTCCAAATAGGCCTATTCAGGTGAGTTGAAGAAATGCATGTATCTCTCAGAAGAAATGCATCTATGTTAGAAGCTTCCTGCATCAAACACCTTGTTTCTGTGTGAGAATTGAGTTAGTTTTTCAAAGGAATACTTAAGCCAATCATAGCTTTCCAGGTAGAGATGGCTTTCTTTGATCCCAAAGGAATATTTAGCTAACTTAAGAAATATGCGTATCTCTCGAAGAAAACCTTCTGAGTGAGAAGAATGAGCATCTAGTGCATTGTTTCCCCGTGAGAATTGAGTTACTTTTTGAAAGATAGACATCCTGCAAATCACGGTTTTCAAAGTGCAGCAAAGTTCATGTAGTTCCAAATAGACCTAGTCAACTGAGTTGAAGATACACATGTATCTCTTGAAAGAAACTCATGTGTTGTAGAAGCAGGAGCATCTAGCACATTGTTTCCCTGTGAGAACTGAGTTAGTTTTTGAAAGAAATGTTTTCTGCAAAAGACAGTTTTCAAGGTGGAAAAAGGCTCATCTTCTTCCAAATAGGCCTATACAGCTAAGTTGATGAAACCCATGTATCCCTCAAAAGAGAACCATTTGGGTGAGAAGCAGGAACATCTGGCACATTTTTTCACTGTGAGAATTGAGTTAGTTTTTGAAAGGAATCCTTCCTACAACTAGGTATTTCAAGGGGGAGGTAGGCTCTGTTTGCTCCATATAGGACAATTCAACTAAGTTGAAGAAAGACATGTATCTTTCCAAACAAAACCATCTAGGTTACTAGCAGGATCGCCTAGCGCATTGTTTATTGTGAGAATTGAGTTATTTTTTAAAGGAATACTTCCTGCAAATCGTAGTTTTCAAGGTGTAGAGAGTCTCACATTGTTCCAAAAAGGCCTATTCAACTGAGTTGAAGAAACAAATGTATCTCTCCAAAGAAAACCATCTATGTTAGAAGTTGCAGCATGAAGCACATTGTTTCCCTGTGTGCCTTGAGTTAGATTTGAAAGTAATACTCATGCAAATCAGAATTTTAAAGGAAGAGCAAAGCTCATTTTGTTCCAGATAGGCCTATTCAGCTGAGTTGAAGAAGCACATCCATCTCTCCAAAACAACCATCATTGTTAGAAGCAGGATCATCTAGCATATTCTTTCCCTGTGACAATTGAGTTTGTTTTTCAAAGAATACACCCTGCAACATGGGTTTATGAACGTGGTGATAGGCTCTCTTCATTCCAAATAGGCCTATTCAGTTGAGATGAAGAAACACGTGTATCTCTGCAAAGAAAACCACCTATGTTAGAAGCTGCAGCATCTAGTACATTGTTTCTCTGAGAGAGTTGAGTTCGTTTTAGAAAGGAATGCTTCCTGCAAGTCGGAGTTTGCAGGGTGGAGAAAGGCTCATTTTGTTCCAAATAGGCCTATTCAGCTGAGTTGAAGAAACAAATGTATCTCTCAAAAAAGAAAACCATCTATGTTACAAGCTGCAGCGTCTAGCACATTGTTTCCATGTAAGAATTGAGTGAGTTTTTGAAAGGAACTTTTCCTGCAAATCATAGTTTTCACAGTGGAGAAAGCTCATGTTGCCCGAAATAGGCCTCTTCAGATAAGTTGAAGAAACACATGTATCTCTCAAAAGAAAACCATCAGGGGTAGAAGCCGGAGCATCTAGCACATTGTTTCACTGGGAGAGTTGAGTTACTGTTTGAAAGGAATATTTCCTTCAACGTGCCTTTTCAAAGTGGTGATAGCTCTTTTCATTCCAAATAAGCCTATTCATCTGAGTTGAGGACACACAGGCATTTCTCCAATGACAACTGTCTGTGTTAGAAGCAGGAGCATCTAGAACATTGCCTCCTTGTGAGAATTGAGTTAGTTTTTCAAGGGAATACTTCCTGCAAATCATAGTTTTCCAGCTGGAGATAGGCTCTGTTGCTCCAAAGAGCCCTATTCAGCTAAGTTGAACAAACACACGTATCTCTAGAAACGTAACCATCCATGCTAGAAGATACAGTATCTAGCACATTGTTTCCCTGTGAGAATGGAGTTAGGTTTAGAAAGGAATATATCCTGAAACTTAGTTGTTTTGAGGTGGAGGTATGATCTGTTTGCTTCACATATGCCTATGCATTTAAGTTGAAGAAACACATATATCATTCTAAAGAAAACTATTTATATTTATATTAGAATCTGCAGCATCTAGCACATTGTTTCCCTGTGAGAATCGAGTTAGTTTTTGAAAGGAATACTCTTGCAACTTAGGTGTTTCAAGGTGGAGATAAGCTCTGTTTGCTAAAATTAGGCCTCGTCAGCAGAGTTAAAGTAACACACGTATCTCACCAAAAATACCATGTACATTAGTAGGTGCAGCGTGTCGTACTATGTTTCCCTGTGAGAATTGAGTTAGTTTTTGAAAGGAACACTTCATGCAAATCATAGTTTCCAAGGTGGAGATAGTCTCCATTTGCTCCAAATAGTGCTATTCAGGTATGTCAAAGAAACACATGTATATCTATAAAGACAAGCATCTATTTTAGAAGGTGGAACATTTAACGCCTGTGTCCATGTGAAAACAAAGTTAGTTTTTGAAAGGAATACTTCCTGCAACTTAGGTGTTTTGTGGTGGAGATAGGCTCAGTTGGCTCAAAACAGGCTTATTCAAGTGAGTTGAAGAAACACATGTGTGTTTCCAAAGGAAAACATCTATGTTAGAAGCTGGAGCATGTAGCGCATCGTTTCCCTGTGAGTATTGAGTTAGTTTTTGAGAGAAGTACATCCTGAAAATCACAGTTTTCAAGGTGGAGATAGTGTCTGTGTGCTCCAAATAGGACTATTCAGGTGAGTTGAAGAAATGCATGTATCTCTCAGAAGAAATGCATCTATGTTAGAAGCTTCCTGCATCAAACACCTTGTTTCTGTGTGAGAATTGAGTTAGTTTTTCAAAGGAATACTTAAGCCAATCATAGCTTTCCAGGTAGAGATGGCTTTCTTTGATCCCAAAGGCCTATTTAGCTAACTTAAGAAATATGCGTATCTCTCGAAGAAAACCTTCTCAGTGAGAAGAATGAGCATCTAGTGCATTGTTTCCCTGTGAGAATTGAGTTACTTTTTGAAAGATAGACATCCTGCAAATCACGGTTTTCAAAGTGGAGTAAAGTTCATGTAGTTCCAAATAGACCTAGTCAACTGAGTTGAAGATACACATGTATCTCTTGAAAGAAACTCATGTGTTGTAGAAGCAGGAGCATCTAGCACATTGTTTCCCTGTGAGAACTGAGTTAGTTTTTGAAAGAAATGTTTTCTGCAAAAGACAGTTTTCAAGGTGGAAAAAGGCTCATCTTCTTCCAAATAGGCCTATACAGCTAAGTTGATGAAACCCATGTATCCCTCAAAAGAGAACCATTTGGGTGAGAAGCAGGAACATGTGGCACATTTTTTCCCTGTGAGAATTGAGTTAGTTTTTGAAAGGAATCCTTCCTACAACTAGGTATTTCAAGGGGGAGGTAGGCTCTGTTTGCTCCATATAGGACAATTCAACTAAGTTGAAGAAAGACATGTATCTTTCCAAACAAAACCATCTAGGTTACTAGCAGGATCACCTAGCGCATTGTTTCCTGTGAGAATTGAGTTATTTTTTAAAGGAATACTTCCTGCAAATCGTAGTTTTCAAGGTGTAGAGAGTCTCACATTGTTCCAAATAGGCCTATTCAACTGAGTTGAAGAAACACATGTATCTCTCCAAAGAAAACCATCTATGTTAGATGTTGCAGCATGAAGCACATTGTTTCCCTGTGTGCCTTGAGTTAGATTTCAAAGTAATACTCATGCAAATCAGAATTTTAAAGGAAGAGCAAAGCTCATTTTGTTCCAGACACTCCTATTCAGCTGAGTTGAAGAAGCACATCCATCTCTCCAAAACAACCATCATTGTTAGAAGCAGGATCATCTAGCATATTCTTTCCCTGTGACAATTGAGTTTGTTTTTCAAAGAATACACCCCGCAACATGGGTTTATGAACGTGGTGATAGGCTCTCTTCATTCCAAATAGGCCTATTCAGTTGAGATGAAGAAACACGTGTATCTCTGCAAAGAAAACCACCTATGTTAGAAGCTGCAGCATCTAGTACATTGTTTCTCTGAGAGAGTTGAGTTCGTTTTAGAAAGGAATGCTTCCTGCGAGTCGGAGTTTTCAGGGTGGAGAAAGGCTCATTTTGTTCCAAATAGGCCTATTCAGCTGAGATGAAGAAACAAATGTATCTCTCAAAAAAGAAAACCATCTATGTTACAAGCTGCAGCGTCTAGCACATTGTTTCCATGTAAGAATTGAGTGAGTTTTTGAAAGGAACTTTTCCTGCAAATCATAGTTTTCACAGTGGAGAACGCTCATGTCGCCCGAAATAGGCCTCTTCAGATAAGTTGAAGAAACACATGTATCTCTCAAAAGAAAACCATCAGGGGTAGAAGCCGGAGCATCTAGCACATTGTTTCACTGGGAGAGTTGAGTTACTGTTTGAAAGGAATATTTCCTTCAACGTGCCTTTTCAAAGTGGTGATAGCTCTTTTCATTCCAAATAAGCCTATTCATCTGAGTTGAGGACACACAGGCATTTCTCCAATGACAACTGTCTGTGTTAGAAGCAGGAGCATCTAGAACATTGCCTCCTTGTGAGAATTGAGTTAGTTTTTCAAGGGAATACTTCCTGCAAATCATAGTTTTCCAGCTGGAGATAGGCTCTGTTTGCTCCAAAGAGCCCTATTCAGCTAAGTTGAACAAACACACGTATCTCTAGAAACGTAACCATCCATGCTAGAAGATACAGTATCTAGCACATTGTTTCCCTGTGAGAATGGAGTTAGGTTTAGAAAGGAATATATCCTGAAACTTAGTTGTTTTGAGGTGGAGGTATGATCTGTTTGCTTCACATATGCCTATGCATTTAAGTTGAAGAAACACATATATCATTCTAAAGAAAACTATTTATATTTATATTAGAATCTGCAGCATCTAGCACATTGTTTCCGTGTGAGAATCGAGTTAGTTTTTGAAAGGAATACTCTTGCAAGTTAGGTGTTTCAAGGTGGAGATAAGCTCTGTTTGCTAAAATTAGGCCTCTTCAGCAGAGTTAAAGTAACACACGTATCTCACCAAAAATACCATGTACATTAGTAGGTGCAGGGTGTAGTACTATGTTTCCCGGTGAGAATTGAGTTAGTTTTTGACAGGAACACTTCATGCAAATCATAGTTTCCAAGGTGGAGATAGTCTCCATTTGCTCCAAATAGTGCTATTCAGGTATGTCAAAGAAACACATGTATATCTATAAAGACAAGCATCTATTTTAGAAGGTGGAACATTTAATGCCTGTGTCCATGTGAAAACAAAGTTAGTTTTTGAAAGGAATACTTCCTGCAACTTAGGTGTTTTGTGGTGGAGATAGGCTCAGTTGGCTCAAAACAGGCTTATTCAAGTGAGTTGAAGAAACACATGTGTGTTTCCAAAGGAAAACATCTATGTTAGAAGCTGGACTATGTAGCGCATCGTTTCCCTGTGAGTATTGAGTTAGTTTTTGAGAGAAGTACATCCTGAAAATCACAGTTTTCAAGGTGGAGATAGTGTCTGTGTGCTCCAAATAGGACTATTCAGGTGAGTTGAAGAGATGCATGTATCTCTCAGAAGAAATGCGTCTATGTTAGAAGCTTCCTGCATCAAACACCTTGTTTCTGTGTGAGAATTGAGTTAGTTTTGCAAAGGAATACTTAAGCCAATCATAGCTTTCCAGGTAGAGATGGCTTTCTTTGATCCCAAAGGCCTATTTAGCTAACTTAAGAAATATGCGTATCTCTCGAAGAAAACCTTCTGAGTGAGAAGAATGAGCATCTAGTGCATTGTTTCCCTGTGAGAATTGAGTTACTTTTTGAAAGATAGACATCCTGCAAATCACGGTTTTCAAAGTGGAGTAAAGTTCATGTAGTTCCAAATAGACCTAGTCAACTGAGTTGAAGATACACATGTATCTCTTGAAAGAAACTCATGTGTTGTAGAAGCACGAGCATCTAGCACATTGTTTCCCTGTGAGAACTGAGTTAGTTTTTGAAAGAAATGTTTTCTGCAAAAGTCAGTTTTCAAAGTGGAAAAAGGCTCATCTTCTTCCAAATAGGCCTATACAGCTAAGTTGATGAAACCCATGTATCCCTCAAAAGAGAACCATTTGGGTGAGAAGCAGGAACATCTAGCACATTTTTTCCCTGTGAGAATTGAGTTCGTTTTTGAAAGGAATCCTTCCTAAAACTAGATATTTCAAGGGGAAGGTAGGCTCTGTTTGCTCCATATAGGACAATTCAACTAAGTTGAAGAAAGACATGTATCTTTCCAAACAAAACCATCTAGGTTACTAGCAGGATCACCTAGCGCATTGTTTCCTGTGAGAATTGAGTTATTTTTTAAAGGAATACTTCCTGCAAATCGTAGTTTTCAAGGTTTAGAGAGTATCACATTGTTCCAAATAGGCCTATTCAACTGAGTTGAAGAAACACATGTATCTCTCCAAAGAAAACCATCTATGTTAGAAGTTGCAGCATGAAGCACATTGTTTCCCTGTGTGCCTTGAGTTAGATTTGAAAGTAATACTCATGCAAATCAGAATTTTAAAGGAAGAGCAAAGCTCATTTTGTTGCAGACAGGCCTATTCAGCTGAGTTGAAGAAGCACATCCATCTCTCCAAAACAACCATCATTGTTAGAAGCAGAATCATCTAGCATATTCTTTCCCTGTGACAATTGAGTTTGTTTTTCAAAGAATACACCCCGCAACATGGGTTTATGAACGTGGTGATAATCTCTTCATTCCCAATAGGCCTTTTCAGTTGAGTTGAAGAAGCACGTGTATCTCTCCAAAGAAAACCACCTATGCTAGAAGCTGCAGCATCTAGTGCATTGTTTCTCTGTGAGAGTAGAGTTAGTGTTTGAAAGGAATGCTTCCTGCAAGTCAGAGTATTCGGGGTGGAGAAAGGCTCATTTTGTTCCAAATAGGCCTATTCAGCTGAGTTGAAGAAACAAATGTATCTCTCCAAAGAAAACCATCTATGTTACAAGCTGCAGCGTCTAGCACATTGTTTCCATGTAAGAATTGAGTCTGTTTTTGAAAGGACTACTTCCTGCATATCAAAGTTTTCATTGTCGAGACAAAGTGTGTTTGCTCCAAATAGGCCTCTAAAGCTGAGTTGAAGAAACACACGTATCTCTCCAAAGAAAATCATCTATGTTAGATGCTGCAACATGTAGCACATTGTTTTTCTGTGAGAACTGAATTAACTTTTGAAAGGAATACTTCCGGCAACTTGGGTGTTTCTATGGGTAGATATGCTCTCTTTGCTTCAAATAGGGCTATTGAGTGAAGTTGAAGAAACACATGTAACTCTATAAGGACAACCATCTGTGTTAGAAGCAGGAGCATCTAGCACATTGTTTCCCTGTGAGAATGGAATGAGTTTGTGAAAGGAATATCTCCTGCAAATCAGTTCCCTGTTGGAGATTGGTTATATTTGCTCCAATAGGCCTAATTCAGCTAAGTTGAAGGAACACAAGTTTCACTCCCAAGAAAACAATCTCGTTAGAAGCTTCAGAATCAAGTACATCTTTTCCCTGTGAGAATTGAGTTAGTTTTGGAAAAGAATACTTTCTGCAAGGTGTGTTTTTAAAAGTGGTGACAGACTGTGTTCATTCCGAATAGGCTTGTTCAACTGAGTTGAAGAAACACAAGTGTCTGTCCAAAGACCACCCTCACTGGTAGAAGCAGGAGCATCTAGAAGATTTTTCCCCTGTGAGAATTGAGTTCCTTTTGGAAAGGAATACTTATTGAAAATCATAGTTCTCAAGGTGGAGATAGGCTCTGTGTGCTCCAAAGAAGCCTGTTCAGCTGAGTTGAAGAAACACATGTATCCCTTGAAAGAAAACCATCTATGTTACTAGTAGGATCAGCTAGCACATTGTTTCCCTGTGAGAATTGAGTTATGTTTTGAAAGGAATACTTCCTGAAAATCATCGTTTTCAAGGTGTAGAAAGACTCACTTGTTTCCAAATAGGCCTATTCTGCTGAGATGAAGAAACACAGGTATATCTCCAAAGAAAGCCATCTATGTGGGAAGCTGCAGTATCTAGTACATTGTTTCTCTGTGAGAGTTAAGTTAGTTTTGGAAAGGAATACTTCCTGCAAATCATCGTTTTCAAGGTGGAGGAAAGCTTGTGTTGCTCCAAATAGGCCTATTCAGCTGAGTTGAAGAAACACATGTGTATCTCGAGAGAAAAGCAACTGTGTTAGAAGCAGGAGCATCTAGCACATTGTTCACGGTGAGAATTGAGTTAGCTTTTGAAAAAACAGTTCCTGCAAATCAAAGTTTTCAAGGTGGAGTAAGCCTCCTGTTGCTCCAAATAGGCCTTCTCAGTTGAGTTGAATAAAGACAAGTATCTCTCTGAAGGAAACTATTTATGTTAGAAGCTGCAGCTTGTTGCAGATTGATTCCCTATGAGAATTGAGTTAGTGTTGGAAAGGAATACATCCTGTCCATATAGTTTTCATGTTGGAGAAAGGCTCATTTTCTTCCAATTAGGACTATTGAGCTGAGTGGAAGAAGCTCATGAATCTCTCCAAAGAAACTATTTATGTTAAGAGCTGCAGCATCTTGCATATTGATTCCCTGTGAGAACTGAGTTAGTTTTTGAAAGGAACTTTTCCTGCAAATCATAGTTTTCATAGTGGAGAAAGCTCATGTTGCCCCAAATAGGCCTCTTCAGATAAGTTGAAGAAACACACATATCTCTCGAAAGAAAACCATCAGGGGTAGAAGCCGGAGCATCTACAACATTGTTTCACTGTGAGAGTTGAGTTACTTTTGGAAAGGAATACTTCCTTCAACGTGGGTTTTCAAAGTGGTGATAGCTCTTTTCATTCGAAATGAGCCTATTCATCTGAGTTGAGGACACACAGGCATTTCTCCAGTGACAACTGTCTGTGTTAGAAGCAGGAGCATCTAGAACATTGCCTGCTTGTGAGAATTGAGTTAGTGTTTGAATGGAATACTTCCCGCAAATCAGAGTTTTCAATGTGGAGATAGCCTCTGTTTGCTGCAAATAGCCCTATTCAGCCAAGTTGAACAAACACACGTATTTCTAGAAACATAACCATCCATGCTAGAAGATACAGTATCTAGGAAATTGTTTCCCTGTGAGTATTGAGTTAGTTTTTGAAAGAAGTACATCCTGAAAAATCACAGTTTTCAAGGTGGAGATAGTCTCTGTTTGCTCCAAATAGGCCTATTGGGTGAGTTGAAGAAATGCATATATCTCTCAGAAGAAATCCATCTTTGTTAGAAGCTTCCTGCATCTAATACCTTGTTTCTGTGTGAGAATTGACTTAGTTTTTGAAAGGAATACTTAAGCCAATCCTAGTTTTCTAGGTAGAGATATCTTTCTTTGATCCAAAATGGTCTATTCAGGTAAGAGAAGAAATATGCCTATCTCTCGCAGAAAACCTTCTGAGTGAGAAGAATGAGCATCTAGTGCATTGTTTCCCTGTGAGAATTGAGTTACTTTTTGAAAGATAGACATCCTGCAAATCATGGTTTTCAAACTGGAGTAAAGCTCATGTAGTTCCAAATAGACCTATTCAACTGAGTTGAAGAAACACATGTATGTCTTGAATGAAACTCATGTGTTGTAGACCAGGAGCATCTAGCATATTGTTTCCCTGTGAGAACTGAGCTAGTTTTTGAAAGAAATGTTTTCTGCAAATTACAGTTTTCAAGGTGGAAAAAGGCTCATCTTCTTCCAAATAGGCCTATACAGCTAAGTTGATGAAACACATGTATCCCTCAAAAGAGAACCTTTTGGGTTAGAAGCAGGAGCATCTAGCACATTTTTTCCCTGTGAGAATTGAGTTTGTTTTTGAAAGGAATACTTCCTACAACTAGGTATTTCAAGGGGGAGGTAGGCTCTCTTTGCTCCAAATAGGACAATTCAACTAAGTTGAAGAAAGACATGCATCTTTCCAAACAAAACCATCTATGTCACTAGCAGGATCACCTAGCGCATTGTTTCCCTGTGAGAATTGAGTGATTTTTGAAAGGAATACTTCCTGCAAATCGTAGTTTTCAAGGTGTAGAGAGGCTCACTTTGTTCCAAATAGGCCTATTCAACTGAGTTGAAGAAACACATGTATCTCTCCAAAGGAAACCATCTATGTTAGAAGTTGCAGCATCAAGCACATTGTTTCTCTGTGTGCATTGAGTTCGATTTGAAAGTAATACTCATGCAAATCAGAATTTTAAAGGAGGAGAAAAGCTCATTTTGTTCCAGATAGGCCTATTCAGCTGAGTTTCAGAAGCACATCCATCTCTCCAAAACAACCATCATTGTTAGAAGCAGGATCATCTAGCATATTCTTTCCCTGTGACAATTGAGTTAGTTTTTAAAAGAATGCACCCCGCAACATGTGTTTTTGAACGTGGTGATAGGCTCTCTTCATTCCCAATAGGCCTTTTCAGTTGAGTTGAAGAAGCACGTGTATCTCTCCAAAGAAAACCACCTATGCTAGAAGCTGCAGCATCTAGTGCATTGTTTCTCTGTGAGAGTAGAGTTAGTGTTTGAAAGGAATGCTTCCTGCAAGTCAGAGTATTCGGGGTGGAGAAAGGCTCATTTTGTTCCAAATAGGCCTATTCAGCTGAGTTGAAGAAACAAATGTATCTCTCCAAAGAAAACCATCTATGTTACAAGCTGCAGCGTCTAGCACATTGTTTCCATCTAAGAATTGAGTCTGTTTTTGAAAGGAATACTTCCTGCATATCAAAGTTTTCATTGTCGAGACAAAGTGTGTTTGCTCCAAATAGGCCTGTAAAGCTGAGTTGAAGAAACACACGTATCTCTCCAAAGAAAATCATCTATGTTAGATGCTGCAACATGTAGCACATTGTTTTTCTGTGAGAACTGAATTAACTTTTGAAAGGAATACTTCCGGCAACTTGGGGGTTTCTATGGGTAGATATGCTCTCTTTGCTTCAAATAGGCCTATTGAGCGAAGTTGAAGAAACACATGTAACTCTATAAGGACAACCATCTGTGTTAGAAGCAGGAGCATCTAGCACATTGTTTCCCTGTGAGAATGGAATGAGTTTGTGAAAGGAATATCTCCTGCAAATCAGTTTCCTGTTGGAGATTGGTTATGTTTGCTCCAATAGGCCTAATTCACCTAAGTTGAAGGAACACAAGTTTCACTCCCAAGAAAACAATCTCGTTAGAAGCTTCAGAATCAAGTACATCTTTTCCCTGTGAGAATTGAGTTAGTTTTTCAAAAGAATACTTTCTGCAAGGTGTGTTTTTAAAAGTGGTGACAGACTGTGTTCATTCCGAATAGGCTTGTTCAACTGAGTTGAAGAAACACAAGTGTCTGTCCAAAGACCACCCTCACTGGTAGAAGCAGGAGCATCTAGAACATTTTTCCCCTGTGAGAATTGAGTTCGTTTTGGAAAGGAATACTTATTGAAAATCATAGTTCTCAAGGTGGAGATAGGCTCTGTGTGCTCCAAAGAAGCCTGTTCAGCTGAGTTGAAGAAGCACATGTATCCCTTGAAAGAAAACCATCTATGTTACTAGTAGGATCACCTAGCACATTGTTTCCCTGTGAGAATTGAGTTATGTTTTGAAAGGAATACTTCCTGAAAATCATCGTTTTCAAGGTGTGAAAGACTCACTTGTTTCCAAATAGGCCTATTCTGCTGAGATGAAGAAACACAGGTATATCTCCAAAGAAAGCCATCTATGTGGGAAGCTGCAGTATCTAGTACATTGTTTCTCTGTGAGAGTTAAGTTAGTTTTGGAAAGGAATACTTCCTGCAAATCATCGTTTTCAAGGTGGAGGAAAGCTTGTGTTGCTCCAAATAGGCCTATTCAGCTGAGTTGAAGAAACACATGTGTATCTCGAGAGAAAAGCAACTGTGTTAGAAGCAGGAGCATCTAGCACATTGTTCACGGTGAGAATTGAGTTAGCTTTTGAAAAAACAGTTTTTGCAAATCAAAGTTTTCAAGGTGGAGTAAGCCTCCTGTTGCTCCACATAAGCCTACTCAGTTGACTTGAATAAAGACAAGTATCTCTCTGAAGGAAACTATTTATGTTAGAAGCTGCAGCTTGTAGCAGATTGATTCCCTATGAGAATTGAGTTACTGTTGGAAAGGAATACATCCTGTCCATATAGTTTTCATGTTGGAGAAAGGCTCATTTTCTTCCAATTAGGACTATTGAGATGAGAGGAAGAAGCTCATGAATCTCTCCAAAGAAACTATTTATGTTAAGAGCTGCAGCATCTTGCATATTGATTCCCTGTGAGAACTGAGTTAGCTTTTGAAAGGAACTTTTCCTGCAAATCATAGTTTTCATAGTGGAGAAAGCTCATGTTGCCCCAAATAGGCCTCTTCAGATAAGTTGAAGAAACACACATATCTCTCGAAAGAAAACCATCAGGGGTAGAAGCTGGAGCATCTACAACATTGTTTCACTGTGAGTCCTGAGTTACTTTTGGAAAGGAATACTTCCTTCAACGTGGGTTTTCAAAGTGGTGATAGCTCTTTTCATTCGAAATGAGCCTATTCATCTGAGTTGAGGACACACAGGCATTTCTCCAGTGACAACTGTCTGTGTTAGAAGCAGGAGCATCTAGAACATTGCCTGCTTGTGAGAATTGAGTTAGTGTTTGAATGAAATACTTCCCACACATCAGAGTTTTCAGTGTGGAGATAGCCTCTGTTTGCTGCAAATAGCCCTATTCAGCTAAGTTGAACAAACACACGTATCTCTAGAAACATAACCATCCATGCTAGAAGATACAGTATCTAGGAAATTGTTTCCCTGTGAGTATTGAGTTAGTTTTTGAAAGAATGCACCCTGCAACATGTCTTTTTGAACGTGGTGATAGGCTCTCTTCATTCCCAATAGGGCTTTTCAGTTGAGTTGAAGAAGCACGTGTATCTCTCCAAAGAAAACCACCTATGCTAGAAGCTGCAGCATCTAGTGCATTGTTTCTCTGTGAGAGTAGAGTTAGTGTTTGAAAGGAATGCTTCCTGCAAGTCAGAGTATTCGGGGTGGAGAAAGGCTCATTTTGTTCCAAATAGGCCTATTCAGCTGAGTTGAAGAAACAAATGTATCTCTCCAAAGAAAACCTTCTATGTTACAAGCTGCAGCGTCTAGCACATTGTTTCCATCTAAGAATTGAGTCTGTTTTTGAAAGGAATTCTTCCTGCATATCATAATTTTCATTGTGGACACAAAGTGTGTTTGCTCCAAATAGGCCAGTAAAGCTGAGTTGAAGAAACACACGTATCTCTCCAAAGAAAATCATCTATGTTAGATGCTGCAACACGTAGCACATTGTTTTTCTGTGAGAACTGAATTAACTTTTGAAAGGAATACTTCAGGCAACTTGGGGGTTTCTATGGGTAGATATGCTCTCTTTGCTTCAAATAGGCCTATTGAGCGAAGTTGAAGAAACACATGTAACTCTATAAGGACAACCATCTGTGTTAGAAGCAAGAGCATCTAGCACATTGTTTCCCTGTGAGAATGGAATGAGTTTGTGAAAGGAATATCTCCTGCAAATCAGTTTCCTGTTGGAGATTGGTTATGTTTGCTCCAATAGGCCTAATTCAGCTAAGTTGAAGGAACACAAGTTTCACTCCCAAGAAAACAATCTCGTTAGAAGCTTCAGAATCAAGTACATCTTTTCCCTGTGAGAATTGAGTTAGTTTTGGAAAAGAATACTTTCTGCAAGGTGTGTTTTTAAAAGTGGTGACAGACTGTGTTCATTCCGAATAGGCTTGTTCAACTGAGTTGAAGAAACACAAGTGTCTGTCCAAAGACCACCCTCACTGGTAGAAGCAGGAGCATCTAGAACATTTTTCCCCTGTGAGAATTGAGTTCGTTTTGGAAAGGAATACTTATTGAAAATCATAGTTCTCAAGGTGGAGATAGGCTCTGTGTGCTCCAAAGAAGCCTGTTCAGCTGAGTTGAAGAAACACATGTATCCCTTGAAAGAAAACCGTCTATGTTACTAGTAGGATCACCTAGCACATTGTTTCCCTGTGAGAATTGAGTTATGTTTTGAAAGGAATACTTCCTGAAAATCATCGTTTTCAAGGTGTAGAAAGACTCACTTGTTTCCAAATAGGCCTATTCTGCTGAGATGAAGAAACACAGGTATATCTCCAAAGAAAGCCATCTATGTGGGAAGCTGCAGTATCTAGTACATTGTTTCTCTGTGAGAGTTAAGTTAGTTTTGGAAAGGAATACTTCCTGCAAATCATCGTTTTCAAGGTGGAGGAAAGCTTGTGTTGCTCCAAATAGGCCTATTCAGCTGAGTTGAAGAAACACATGTGTATCTCGAGAGAAAAGCAACTGTGTTAGAAGCAGGAGCATCTAGCACATTGTTCACGGTGAGAATTGAGTTAGCTTTTGAAAAAACAGTTCCTGCAAATCAAAGTTTTCAAGGTGGAGTAAGCCTCCTGTTGCTCCAAATAGGCCTACTCAGTTGAGTTGAATAAAGACAAGTATCTCTCTGAAGGAAACTATTTATGTTAGAAGCTGCAGCTTGTAGCAGATTGATTCCCTATGAGAATTGAGTTAGTGTTGGAAAGGAATACATCCTGTCCATATAGTTTTCATGGTGGAGAAAGGCTCATTTTCTTCCAATTAGGACTATTGAGCTGAGTGGAAGAAGCTCATGAATCTCTCCAAAGAAACTATTTATGTTAAGAGCTGCAGCATCTTGCATATTGATTCCCTGTGAGAACTGAGTTAGTTTTTGAAAGGAACTTTTCCTGCAAATCATAGTTTTCATAGTGGAGAAAGCTCATGTTGCCCCAAATAGGCCTCTTCAGATAAGTTGAAGAAACACACATATCTCTCGAAAGAAAACCATCAGGGGTAGAAGCCGGAGCATCTACAACATTGTTTCACTGTGAGAGTTGAGTTACTTTTGGAAAGGAATACTTCCTTCAACGTGGGTTTTCAAAGTGGTGATAGCTCTTTTCATTCGAAATGAGCCTATTCATCTGAGTTGAGGACACACAGGCATTTCTCCAGTGACAACTGTCTGTGTTAGAAGCAGGAGCATCTAGAACATTGCCTGCTTGTGAGAATTGAGTTAGTGTTTGAATGGAATACTTCCCGCAAATCAGAGTTTTCAATGTGGAGATAGCCTCTGTTTGCTGCAAATAGCCCTATTCAGCCAAGTTGAACAAACACACGTATTTCTAGAAACATAACCATCCATGCTAGAAGATACAGTATCTAGGAAATTGTTTCCCTGTGAGTATTGAGTTAGTTTTTGAAAGAAGTACATCCTGAAAAATCACAGTTTTCAAGGTGGAGATAGTCTCTGTTTGCTCCAAATAGGCCTATTGGGTGAGTTGAAGAAATGCATATATCTCTCAGAAGAAATCCATCTATGTTAGAAGCTTCCTGCATCTAATACCTTGTTTCTGTGTGAGAATTGACTTAGTTTTTGAAAGGAATACTTAAGCCAATCCTAGTTTTCTAGGTAGAGATATCTTTCTTTGATCCAAAATGGTCTATTCAGGTAAGAGAAGAAATATGCCTATCTCTCGCAGAAAACCTTCTGAGTGAGAAGAATGAGCATCTAGTGCATTGTTTCCCTGTGAGAATTGAGTTACTTTTTGAAAGATAGACATCCTGCAAATCATGGTTTTCAAACTGGAGTAAAGCTCATGTAGTTCCAAATAGACCTATTCAACTGAGTTGAAGAAACACATGTATGTCTTGAATGAAACTCATGTGTTGTAGACCAGGAGCATCTAGCATATTGTTTCCCTGTGAGAACTGAGCTAGTTTTTGAAAGAAATGTTTTCTGCAAATTACAGTTTTCAAGGTGGAAAAAGGCTCATCTTCTTCCAAATAGGCCTATACAGCTAAGTTGATGAAACACATGTATCCCTCAAAAGAGAACCTTTTGGGTTAGAAGCAGGAGCATCTAGCACATTTTTTCCCTGTGAGAATTGAGTTTGTTTTTGAAAGGAATACTTCCTACAACTAGGTATTTCAAGGGGGAGGTAGGCTCTCTTTGCTCCAAATAGGACAATTCAACTAAGTTGAAGAAAGACATGCATCTTTCCAAACAAAACCATCTATGTCACTAGCAGGATCACCTAGCGCATTGTTTCCCTGTGAGAATTGAGTGACTTTTGAAAGGAATACTTCCTGCAAATCATAGTTTTCAAGGTGTAGAGAGGCTCACTTTGTTCCAAATAGGCCTATTCAACTGAGTTGAAGAAACACATGTATCTCTCCAAAGGAAACCATCTATGTTAGAAGTTGCAGCATCAAGCACATTGTTTCTCTGTGTGCATTGAGTTCGATTTGAAAGTAATACTCATGCAAATCAGAATTTTAAAGGAGGAGAAAAGCTCATTTTGTTCCAGATAGGCCTATTCAGCTGAGTTTCAGAAGCACATCCATCTCTCCAAAACAACCATCATTGTTAGAAGCAGGATCATCTAGCATATTCTTTCCCTGTGACAATTGAGTTAGTTTTTAAAAGAATGCACCCCGCAACATGTGTTTTTGAACGTGGTGATAGGCTCTCTTCATTCCCAATAGGCCTTTTCAGTTGAGTTGAAGAAGCACGTGTATCTCTCCAAAGAAAACCACCTATGCTAGAAGCTGCAGCATCTAGTGCATTGTTTCTCTGTGAGAGTAGAGTTAGTGTTTGAAAGGAATGCTTCCTGCAAGTCAGAGTATTCGGGGTGGAGAAAGGCTCATTTTGTTCCAAATAGGCCTATTCAGCTGAGTTGAAGAAACAAATGTATCTCTCCAAAGAAAACCATCTATGTTACAAGCTGCAGCGTCTAGCACATTGTTTCCATCTAAGAATTGAGTCTGTTTTTGAAAGGAATACTTCCTGCATATCATAGTTTTCATTGTGGACACAAAGTGTGTTTGCTCCAAATAGGCCTCTAAAGCTGAGTTGAAGAAACACACGTATCTCTCCAAAGAAAATCATCTATGTTAGATGCTGCAACATGTAGCACATTGTTTTTCTGTGAGAACTGAATTAACTTTTGAAAGGAATACTTCCGGCAACTTGGGGGTTTCTATGGGTAGATATGCTCTCTTTGCTTCAAATAGGCCTATTGAGCGAAGTTGAAGAAACACATGTAACTCTATAAGGACAACCATCTGTGTTAGAAGCAGGAGCATCTAGCACATTGTTTCCCTGTGAGAATGGAATGAGTTTGTGAAAGGAATATCTCCTGCAAATCAGTTTCCTGTTGGAGATTGGTTATGTTTGCTCCAATAGGCCTAATTCACCTAAGTTGAAGGAACACAAGTTTCACTCCCAAGAAAACAATCTCGTTAGAAGCTTCAGAATCAAGTACATCTTTTCCCTGTGAGAATTGAGTTAGTTTTTCAAAAGAATACTTTCTGCAAGGTGTGTTTTTAAAAGTGGTGACAGACTGTGTTCATTCCGAATAGGCTTGTTCAACTGAGTTGAAGAAACACAAGTGTCTGTCCAAAGACCACCCTCACTGGTAGAAGCAGGAGCATCTAGAACATTTTTCCCCTGTGAGAATTGAGTTCGTTTTGGAAAGGAATACTTATTGAAAATCATAGTTCTCAAGGTGGAGATAGGCTCTGTGTGCTCCAAAGAAGCCTGTTCAGCTGAGTTGAAGAAGCACATGTATCCCTTGAAAGAAAACCATCTATGTTACTAGTAGGATCACCTAGCACATTGTTTCCCTGTGAGAATTGAGTTATGTTTTGAAAGGAATACTTCCTGAAAATCATCGTTTTCAAGGTGTGAAAGACTCACTTGTTTCCAAATAGGCCTATTCTGCTGAGATGAAGAAACACAGGTATATCTCCAAAGAAAGCCATCTATGTGGGAAGCTGCAGTATCTAGTACATTGTTTCTCTGTGAGAGTTAAGTTAGTTTTGGAAAGGAATACTTCCTGCAAATCATCGTTTTCAAGGTGGAGGAAAGCTTGTGTTGCTCCAAATAGGCCTATTCAGCTGAGTTGAAGAAACACATGTGTATCTCGAGAGAAAAGCAACTGTGTTAGAAGCAGGAGCATCTAGCACATTGTTCACGGTGAGAATTGAGTTAGCTTTTGAAAAAACAGTTTTTGCAAATCAAAGTTTTCAAGGTGGAGTAAGCCTCCTGTTGCTCCACATAAGCCTACTCAGTTGACTTGAATAAAGACAAGTATCTCTCTGAAGGAAACTATTTATGTTAGAAGCTGCAGCTTGTAGCAGATTGATTCCCTATGAGAATTGAGTTACTGTTGGAAAGGAATACATCCTGTCCATATAGTTTTCATGTTGGAGAAAGGCTCATTTTCTTCCAATTAGGACTATTGAGATGAGAGGAAGAAGCTCATGAATCTCTCCAAAGAAACTATTTATGTTAAGAGCTGCAGCATCTTGCATATTGATTCCCTGTGAGAACTGAGTTAGCTTTTGAAAGGAACTTTTCCTGCAAATCATAGTTTTCATAGTGGAGAAAGCTCATGTTGCCCCAAATAGGCCTCTTCAGATAAGTTGAAGAAACACACATATCTCTCGAAAGAAAACCATCAGGGGTAGAAGCTGGAGCATCTACAACATTGTTTCACTGTGAGTCCTGAGTTACTTTTGGAAAGGAATACTTCCTTCAACGTGGGTTTTCAAAGTGGTGATAGCTCTTTTCATTCGAAATGAGCCTATTCATCTGAGTTGAGGACACACAGGCATTTCTCCAGTGACAACTGTCTGTGTTAGAAGCAGGAGCATCTAGAACATTGCCTGCTTGTGAGAATTGAGTTAGTGTTTGAATGAAATACTTCCCACACATCAGAGTTTTCAGTGTGGAGATAGCCTCTGTTTGCTGCAAATAGCCCTATTCAGCTAAGTTGAACAAACACACGTATCTCTAGAAACATAACCATCCATGCTAGAAGATACAGTATCTAGGAAATTGTTTCCCTGTGAGTATTGAGTTAGTTTTTGAAAGAATGCACCCTGCAACATGTCTTTTTGAACGTGGTGATAGGCTCTCTTCATTCCCAATAGGGCTTTTCAGTTGAGTTGAAGAAGCACGTGTATCTCTCCAAAGAAAACCACCTATGCTAGAAGCTGCAGCATCTAGTGCATTGTTTCTCTGTGAGAGTAGAGTTAGTGTTTGAAAGGAATGCTTCCTGCAAGTCATAGTATTCGGGATGGAGAAAGGCTCATTTTGTTCCAAATAGGCCTATTCAGCTGAGTTGAAGAAACAAATGTATCTCTCCAAAGAAAACCTTCTATGTTACAAGCTGCAGCGTCTAGCACATTGTTTCCATCTAAGAATTGAGTCTGTTTTTGAAAGGAATTCTTCCTGCATATCATAGTTTTCATTGTGGACACAAAGTGTGTTTGCTCCAAATAGGCCAGTAAAGCTGAGTTGAAGAAACACACGTATCTCTCCAAAGAAAATCATCTATGTTAGATGCTGCAACACGTAGCACATTGTTTTTCTGTGAGAACTGAATTAACTTTTGAAAGGAATACTTCAGGCAACTTGGGGGTTTCTATGGGTAGATATGCTCTCTTTGCTTCAAATAGGCCTATTGAGCGAAGTTGAAGAAACACATGTAACTCTATAAGGACAACCATCTGTGTTAGAAGCAGGAGCATCTAGCACATTGTTTCCCTGTGAGAATGGAATGAGTTTGTGAAAGGAATATCTCCTGCAAATCAGTTTCCTGTTGGAGATTGGTTATGTTTGCTCCAATAGGCCTAATTCAGCTAAGTTGAAGGAACACAAGTTTCACTCCCAAGAAAACAATCTCGTTAGAAGCTTCAGAATCAAGTACATCTTTTCCCTGTGAGAATTGAGTTAGTTTTGGAAAAGAATACTTTCTGCAAGGTGTGTTTTTAAAAGTGGTGACAGACTGTGTTCATTCCGAATAGGCTTGTTCAACTGAGTTGAAGAAACACAAGTGTCTGTCCAAAGACCACCCTCACTGGTAGAAGCAGGAGCATCTAGAACATTTTTCCCCTGTGAGAATTGAGTTCGTTTTGGAAAGGAATACTTATTGAAAATCATAGTTCTCAAGGTGGAGATAGGCTCTGTGTGCTCCAAAGAAGCCTGTTCAGCTGAGTTGAAGAAACACATGTATCCCTTGAAAGAAAACCATCTATGTTACTAGTAGGATCACCTAGCACATTGTTTCCCTGTGAGAATTGAGTTATGTTTTGAAAGGAATACTTCCTGAAAATCATCGTTTTCAAGGTGTAGAAAGACTCACTTGTTTCCAAATAGGCCTATTCTGCTGAGATGAAGAAACACAGGTATATCTCCAAAGAAAGCCATCTATGTGGGAAGCTGCAGTATCTAGTACATTGTTTCTCTGTGAGAGTTAAGTTAGTTTTGGAAAGGAATACTTCCTGCAAATCATCGTTTTCAAGGTGGAGGAAAGCTTGTGTTGCTCCAAATAGGCCTATTCAGCTGAGTTGAAGAAACACATGTGTATCTCGAGAGAAAAGCAACTGTGTTAGAAGCAGGAGCATCTAGCACATTGTTCACGGTGAGAATTGAGTTAGCTTTTGAAAAAACAGTTCCTGCAAATCAAAGTTTTCAAGGTGGAGTAAGCCTCCTGTTGCTCCAAATAGGCCTACTCAGTTGAGTTGAATAAAGACAAGTATCTCTCTGAAGGAAACTATTTATGTTAGAAGCTGCAGCTTGTAGCAGATTGATTCCCTATGAGAATTGAGTTAGTGTTGGAAAGGAATACATCCTGTCCATATAGTTTTCATGGTGGAGAAAGGCTCATTTTCTTCCAATTAGGACTATTGAGCTGAGTGGAAGAAGCTCATGAATCTCTCCAAAGAAACTATTTATGTTAAGAGCTGCAGCATCTTGCATATTGATTCCCTGTGAGAACTGAGTTAGTTTTTGAAAGGAACTTTTCCTGCAAATCATAGTTTTCATAGTGGAGAAAGCTCATGTTGCCCCAAATAGGCCTCTTCAGATAAGTTGAAGAAACACACATATCTCTCGAAAGAAAACCATCAGGGGTAGAAGCCGGAGCATCTACAACATTGTTTCACTGTGAGAGTTGAGTTACTTTTGGAAAGGAATACTTCCTTCAACGTGGGTTTTCAAAGTGGTGATAGCTCTTTTCATTCGAAATGAGCCTATTCATCTGAGTTGAGGACACACAGGCATTTCTCCAGTGACAACTGTCTGTGTTAGAAGCAGGAGCATCTAGAACATTGCCTGCTTGTGAGAATTGAGTTAGTGTTTGAATGGAATACTTCCCGCAAATCAGAGTTTTCAATGTGGAGATAGCCTCTGTTTGCTGCAAATAGCCCTATTCAGCTAAGTTGAACAAACACACGTATCTCTAGAAACATAACCATCCATGCTAGAAGATACAGTATCTAGGAAATTGTTTCCCTGTGAGTATTGAGTTAGTTTTTGAGAGAAGTACATCCTGAAAATCACAGTTTTCAAGGTGGAGATAGTCTCTGTTTGCTCCAAATAGGCCTATTGTGGTGAGTTGAAGAAATGCATATATCTCTCAGAAGAAATCCATCTTTGTTAGAAGCTTCCTGCATCTAATACCTTGTTTCTGTGTGAGAATTGACTTAGTTTTTGAAAGGAATACTTAAGCCAATCCTAGTTTTCTAGGTAGAGATATCTTTCTTTGATCCAAAATGGTCTATTCAGGTAAGAGAAGAAATATGCCTATCTCTCGCAGAAAACCTTCTGAGTGAGAAGAATGAGCATCTAGTGCATTGTTTCCCTGTGAGAATTGAGTTACTTTTTGAAAGATAGACATCCTGCAAATCATGGTTTTCAAACTGGAGTAAAGCTCATGTAGTTCCAAATAGACCTATTCAACTGAGTTGAAGAAACACATGTATGTCTTGAATGAAACTCATGTGTTGTAGACCAGGAGCATCTAGCATATTGTTTCCCTGTGAGAACTGAGCTAGTTTTTGAAAGAAATGTTTTCTGCAAATTACAGTTTTCAAGGTGGAAAAAGGCTCATCTTCTTCCAAATAGGCCTATACAGCTAAGTTGATGAAACACATGTATCCCTCAAAAGAGAACCTTTTGGGTTAGAAGCAGGAGCATCTAGCACATTTTTTCCCTGTGAGAATTGAGTTTGTTTTTGAAAGGAATACTTCCTACAACTAGGTATTTCAAGGGGGAGGTAGGCTCTCTTTGCTCCAAATAGGACAATTCAACTAAGTTGAAGAAAGACATGCATCTTTCCAAACAAAACCATCTATGTCACTAGCAGGATCACCTAGCGCATTGTTTCCCTGTGAGAATTGAGTGACTTTTGAAAGGAATACTTCCTGCAAATCATAGTTTTCAAGGTGTAGAGAGGCTCACTTTGTTCCAAATAGGCCTATTCAACTGAGTTGAAGAAACACATGTATCTCTCCAAAGGAAACCATCTATGTTAGAAGTTGCAGCATCAAGCACATTGTTTCTCTGTGTGCATTGAGTTCGATTTGAAAGTAATACTCATGCAAATCAGAATTTTAAAGGAGGAGAAAAGCTCATTTTGTTCCAGATAGGCCTATTCAGCTGAGTTTCAGAAGCACATCCATCTCTCCAAAACAACCATCATTGTTAGAAGCAGGATCATCTAGCATATTCTTTCCCTGTGACAATTGAGTTAGTTTTTAAAAGAATGCACCCCGCAACATGTGTTTTTGAACGTGGTGATAGGCTCTCTTCATTCCCAATAGGCCTTTTCAGTTGAGTTGAAGAAGCACGTGTATCTCTCCAAAGAAAACCACCTATGCTAGAAGCTGCAGCATCTAGTGCATTGTTTCTCTGTGAGAGTAGAGTTAGTGTTTGAAAGGAATGCTTCCTGCAAGTCAGAGTATTCGGGGTGGAGAAAGGCTCATTTTGTTCCAAATAGGCCTATTCAGCTGAGTTGAAGAAACAAATGTATCTCTCCAAAGAAAACCATCTATGTTACAAGCTGCAGCGTCTAGCACATTGTTTCCATCTAAGAATTGAGTCTGTTTTTGAAAGGAATACTTCCTGCATATCATAGTTTTCATTGTGGACACAAAGTGTGTTTGCTCCAAATAGGCCTGTAAAGCTGAGTTGAAGAAACACACGTATCTCTCCAAAGAAAATCATCTATGTTAGATGCTGCAACACGTAGCACATTGTTTTTCTGTGAGAACTGAATTAACTTTTGAAAGGAATACTTCAGGCAACTTGGGGGTTTCTATGGGTAGATATGCTCTCTTTGCTTCAAATAGGCCTATTGAGCGAAGTTGAAGAAACACATGTAACTCTATAAGGACAACCATCTGTGTTAGAAGCAGGAGCATCTAGCACATTGTTTCCCTGTGAGAATGGAATGAGTTTGTGAAAGGAATATCTCCTGCAAATCAGTTTCCTGTTGGAGATTGGTTATGTTTGCTCCAATAGGCCTAATTCAGCTAAGTTGAAGGAACACAAGTTTCACTCCCAAGAAAACAATCTCGTTAGAAGCTTCAGAATCAAGTACATCTTTTCCCTGTGAGAATTGAGTTAGTTTTTCAAAAGAATACTTTCTGCAAGGTGTGTTTTTAAAAGTGGTGACAGACTGTGTTCATTCCGAATAGGCTTGTTCAACTGAGTTGAAGAAACACAAGTGTCTGTCCAAAGACCACCCTCACTGGTAGAAGCAGGAGCATCTAGAACATTTTTCCCCTGTGAGAATTGAGTTCGTTTTGGAAAGGAATACTTATTGAAAATCATAGTTCTCAAGGTGGAGATAGGCTCTATTTGCTCCAAAGAAGCCTGTTCAGCTGAGTTGAAGAAACACATGTATCCCTTGAAAGAAAACCATCTATGTTACTAGTAGGATCACCTAGCACATTGTTTCCCTGTGAGAATTGAGTTATGTTTTGAAAGGAATACTTCCTGAAAATCATCGTTTTCAAGGTGTAGAAAGACTCACTTGTTTCCAAATAGGCCTATTCTGCTGAGATGAAGAAACACAGGTATATCTCCAAAGAAAGCCATCTATGTGGGAAGCTGCAGTATCTAGTACATTGTTTCTCTGTGAGAGTTAAGTTAGTTTTGGAAAGGAATACTTCCTGCAAATCATCGTTTTCAAGGTGGAGGAAAGCTTGTGTTGCTCCAAATAGGCCTATTCAGCTGAGTTGAAGAAACACATGTGTATCTCGAGAGAAAAGCAACTGTGTTAGAAGCAGGAGCATCTAGCACATTGTTCACGGTGAGAATTGAGTTAGCTTTTGAAAAAACAGTTCCTGCAAATCAAAGTTTTCAAGGTGGAGTAAGCCTCCTGTTGCTCCAAATAGGCCTACTCAGTTGAGTTGAATAAAGACAAGTATCTCTCTGAAGGAAACTATTTATGTTAGAAGCTGCAGCTTGTAGCAGATTGATTCCCTATGAGAATTGAGTTAGTGTTGGAAAGGAATACATCCTGTCCATATAGTTTTCATGTTGGAGAAAGGCTCATTTTCTTCCAATTAGGACTATTGAGCTGAGTGGAAGAAGCTCATGAATCTCTCCAAAGAAAGTATTTATGTTAAGAGCTGCAGCATCTTGCATATTGATTCCCTGTGAGAACTGAGTTAGCTTTTGAAAGGAACCTTTCCTGCAAATCATAGTTTTCATAGTGGAGAAAGTTCATGTTGCCCCAAATAGGCCTCTTCAGATAAGTTGAAGAAACACACATATCTCTCGAAAGAAAACCATCAGGGGTTGAAGCCGGAGCATCTACAACATTGTTTCACTGTGAGAGTTGAGTTACTTTTGGAAAGGAATACTTCCTTCAACGTGGGTTTTCAAAGTGGTGATAGCTCTTTTCATTCGAAATGAGCCTATTCATCTGAGTTGAGGACACACAGGCATTTCTCCAGTGACAACTGTCTGTGTTAGAAGCAGGAGCATCTAGAACATTGCCTGCTTGTGAGAATTGAGTTAGTGTTTGAATGGAATACTTCCCGCAAATCAGAGTTTTCAATGTGGAGATAGCCTCTGTTTGCTGCAAATAGCCCTATTCACCTATGTTGAACAAACACACGTATCTCTAGAAACATAACCATCCATGCTAGAAGATACAGTATCTAGGAAATTGTTTCCCTGTGAGTATTGAGTTAGTTTTTGAAAGAATGCACCCCGCAACATGTGTTTTTCAACGTGGTGATAGGCTCTCTTCATTCCCAATAGGCCTTTTCAGTTGAGTTGAAGAAGCACGTGTATCTCTCCAAAGAAAACCACCTATGCTAGAAGCTGCAGCATCTAGTGCATTGTTTCTCTGTGAGAGTAGAGTTAGTGTTTGAAAGGAATGCTTCCTGCAAGTCAGAGTATTCGGGGTGGAGAAAGGCTCATTTTGTTCCAAATAGGCCTATTCAGCTGAGTTGAAGAAACAAATGTATCTCTCCAAAGAAAACCATCTATGTTACAAGCTGCAGCGTCTAGCACATTGTTTCCATCTAAGAATTGAGTCTGTTTTTGAAAGGAATACTTCCTGCATATCATAGTTTTCATTGTGGACACAAAGTGTGTTTGCTCCAAATAGGCCTCTAAAGCTGAGTTGAAGAAACACACGTATCTCTCCAAAGAAAATCATCTATGTTAGATGCTGCAACATGTAGCACATTGTTTTTCTGTGAGAACTGAATTAACTTTTGAAAGGAATACTTCAGGCAACTTGGGGGTTTCTATGGGTAGATATGCTCTCTTTGCTTCAAATAGGCCTATTGAGCGAAGTTGAAGAAACACATGTAACTCTATAAGGACAACCATCTGTGTTAGAAGCAGGAGCATCTAGCACATTGTTTCCCTGTGAGAATGGAATGAGTTTGTGAAAGGAATATCTCCTGCAAATCAGTTTCCTGTTGGAGATTGGTTATGTTTGCTCCAATAGGCCTAATTCACCTAAGTTGAAGGAACACAAGTTTCACTCCCAAGAAAACAATCTCGTTAGAAGCTTCAGAATCAAGTACATCTTTTCCCTGTGAGAATTGAGTTAGTTTTTCAAAAGAATACTTTCTGCAAGGTGTGTTTTTAAAAGTGGTGACAGACTGTGTTCATTCCGAATAGGCTTGTTCAACTGAGTTGAAGAAACACAAGTGTCTGTCCAAAGACCACCCTCACTGGTAGAAGCAGGAGCATCTAGAACATTTTTCCCCTGTGAGAATTGAGTTCGTTTTGGAAAGGAATACTTATTGAAAATCATAGTTCTCAAGGTGGAGATAGGCTCTGTGTGCTCCAAAGAAGCCTGTTCAGCTGAGTTGAAGAAGCACATGTATCCCTTGAAAGAAAACCATCTATGTTACTAGTAGGATCACCTAGCACATTGTTTCCCTGTGAGAATTGAGTTATGTTTTGAAAGGAATACTTCCTGAAAATCATCGTTTTCAAGGTGTGAAAGACTCACTTGTTTCCAAATAGGCCTATTCTGCTGAGATGAAGAAACACAGGTATATCTCCAAAGAAAGCCATCTATGTGGGAAGCTGCAGTATCTAGTACATTGTTTCTCTGTGAGAGTTAAGTTAGTTTTGGAAAGGAATACTTCCTGCAAATCATCGTTTTCAAGGTGGAGGAAAGCTTGTGTTGCTCCAAATAGGCCTATTCAGCTGAGTTGAAGAAACACATGTGTATCTCGAGAGAAAAGCAACTGTGTTAGAAGCAGGAGCATCTAGCACATTGTTCACGGTGAGAATTGAGTTAGCTTTTGAAAAAACAGTTTTTACAAATCAAAGTTTTCAAGGTGGAGTAAGCCTCCTGTTGCTCCACATAAGCCTACTCAGTTGACTTGAATAAAGACAAGTATCTCTCTGAAGGAAACTATTTATGTTAGAAGCTGCAGCTTGTAGCAGATTGATTCCCTATGAGAATTGAGTTACTGTTGGAAAGGAATACATCCTGTCCATATAGTTTTCATGTTGGAGAAAGGCTCATTTTCTTCCAATTAGGACTATTGAGATGAGAGGAAGAAGCTCATGAATCTCTCCAAAGAAACTATTTATGTTAAGAGCTGCAGCATCTTGCATATTGATTCCCTGTGAGAACTGAGTTAGCTTTTGAAAGGAACTTTTCCTGCAAATCATAGTTTTCATAGTGGAGAAAGCTCATGTTGCCCCAAATAGGCCTCTTCAGATAAGTTGAAGAAACACACATATCTCTTGAAAGAAAACCATCAGGGGTAGAAGCTGGAGCATCTACAACATTGTTTCACTGTGAGTCCTGAGTTACTTTTGGAAAGGAATACTTCCTTCAACGTGGGTTTTCAAAGTGGTGATAGCTCTTTTCATTCGAAATGAGCCTATTCATCTGAGTTGAGGACACACAGGCATTTCTCCAGTGACAACTGTCTGTGTTAGAAGCAGGAGCATCTAGAACATTGCCTGCTTGTGAGAATTGAGTTAGTGTTTGAATGGAATACTTCCCGCACATCAGAGTTTTCAGTGTGGAGATAGCCTCTGTTTGCTGCAAATAGCCCTATTCAGCTAAGTTGAACAAACACACGTATCTCTAGAAACATAACCATCCATGCTAGAAGATACAGTATCTAGGAAATTGTTTCCCTGTGAGTATTGAGTTAGTTTTTGAGAGAAGTACATCCTGAAAATCACAGTTTTCAAGGTGGAGATAGTCTCTGTTTGCTCCAAATAGGCCTATTGTGGTGAGTTGAAGAAATGCATATATCTCTCAGAAGAAATCCATCTTTGTTAGAAGCTTCCTGCATCTAATACCTTGTTTCTGTGTGAGAATTGACTTAGTTTTTGAAAGGAATACTTAAGCCAATCCTAGTTTTCTAGGTAGAGATATCTTTCTTTGATCCAAAATGGTCTATTCAGGTAAGAGAAGAAATATGCCTATCTCTCGCAGAAAACCTTCTGAGTGAGAAGAATGAGCATCTAGTGCATTGTTTCCCTGTGAGAATTGAGTTACTTTTTGAAAGATAGACATCCTGCAAATCATGGTTTTCAAACTGGAGTAAAGCTCATGTAGTTCCAAATAGACCTATTCAACTGAGTTGAAGAAACACATGTATGTCTTGAATGAAACTCATGTGTTGTAGACCAGGAGCATCTAGCATATTGTTTCCCTGTGAGAACTGAGCTAGTTTTTGAAAGAAATGTTTTCTGCAAATTACAGTTTTCAAGGTGGAAAAAGGCTCATCTTCTTCCAAATAGGCCTATACAGCTAAGTTGATGAAACACATGTATCCCTCAAAAGAGAACCTTTTGGGTTAGAAGCAGGAGCATCTAGCACATTTTTTCCCTGTGAGAATTGAGTTTGTTTTTGAAAGGAATACTTCCTACAACTAGGTATTTCAAGGGGGAGGTAGGCTCTCTTTGCTCCAAATAGGACAATTCAACTAAGTTGAAGAAAGACATGCATCTTTCCAAACAAAACCATCTATGTCACTAGCAGGATCACCTAGCGCATTGTTTCCCTGTGAGAATTGAGTGACTTTTGAAAGGAATACTTCCTGCAAATCATAGTTTTCAAGGTGTAGAGAGGCTCACTTTGTTCCAAATAGGCCTATTCAACTGAGTTGAAGAAACACATGTATCTCTCCAAAGGAAACCATCTATGTTAGAAGTTGCAGCATCAAGCACATTGTTTCTCTGTGTGCATTGAGTTCGATTTGAAAGTAATACTCATGCAAATCAGAATTTTAAAGGAGGAGAAAAGCTCATTTTGTTCCAGATAGGCCTATTCAGCTGAGTTTCAGAAGCACATCCATCTCTCCAAAACAACCATCATTGTTAGAAGCAGGATCATCTAGCATATTCTTTCCCTGTGACAATTGAGTTAGTTTTTAAAAGAATGCACCCCGCAACATGTGTTTTTGAACGTGGTGATAGGCTCTCTTCATTCCCAATAGGCCTTTTCAGTTGAGTTGAAGAAGCACGTGTATCTCTCCAAAGAAAACCACCTATGCTAGAAGCTGCAGCATCTAGTGCATTGTTTCTCTGTGAGAGTAGAGTTAGTGTTTGAAAGGAATGCTTCCTGCAAGTCAGAGTATTCGGGGTGGAGAAAGGCTCATTTTGTTCCAAATAGGCCTATTCAGCTGAGTTGAAGAAACAAATGTATCTCTCCAAAGAAAACCATCTATGTTACAAGCTGCAGCGTCTAGCACATTGTTTCCATCTAAGAATTGAGTCTGTTTTTGAAAGGAATACTTCCTGCATATCATAGTTTTCATTGTGGACACAAAGTGTGTTTGCTCCAAATAGGCCTGTAAAGCTGAGTTGAAGAAACACACGTATCTCTCCAAAGAAAATCATCTATGTTAGATGCTGCAACACGTAGCACATTGTTTTTCTGTGAGAACTGAATTAACTTTTGAAAGGAATACTTCAGGCAACTTGGGGGTTTCTATGGGTAGATATGCTCTCTTTGCTTCAAATAGGCCTATTGAGCGAAGTTGAAGAAACACATGTAACTCTATAAGGACAACCATCTGTGTTAGAAGCAGGAGCATCTAGCACATTGTTTCCCTGTGAGAATGGAATGAGTTTGTGAAAGGAATATCTCCTGCAAATCAGTTTCCTGTTGGAGATTGGTTATGTTTGCTCCAATAGGCCTAATTCAGCTAAGTTGAAGGAACACAAGTTTCACTCCCAAGAAAACAATCTCGTTAGAAGCTTCAGAATCAAGTACATCTTTTCCCTGTGAGAATTGAGTTAGTTTTGGAAAAGAATACTTTCTGCAAGGTGTGTTTTTAAAAGTGGTGACAGACTGTGTTCATTCCGAATAGGCTTGTTCAACTGAGTTGAAGAAACACAAGTGTCTGTCCAAAGACCACCCTCACTGGTAGAAGCAGGAGCATCTAGAACATTTTTCCCCTGTGAGAATTGAGTTCGTTTTGGAAAGGAATACTTATTGAAAATCATAGTTCTCAAGGTGGAGATAGGCTCTATTTGCTCCAAAGAAGCCTGTTCAGCTGAGTTGAAGAAACACATGTATCCCTTGAAAGAAAACCATCTATGTTACTAGTAGGATCACCTAGCACATTGTTTCCCTGTGAGAATTGAGTTATGTTTTGAAAGGAATACTTCCTGAAAATCATCGTTTTCAAGGTGTAGAAAGACTCACTTGTTTCCAAATAGGCCTATTCTGCTGAGATGAAGAAACACAGGTATATCTCCAAAGAAAGCCATCTATGTGGGAAGCTGCAGTATCTAGTACATTGTTTCTCTGTGAGAGTTAAGTTAGTTTTGGAAAGGAATACTTCCTGCAAATCATCGTTTTCAAGGTGGAGGAAAGCTTGTGTTGCTCCAAATAGGCCTATTCAGCTGAGTTGAAGAAACACATGTGTATCTCGAGAGAAAAGCAACTGTGTTAGAAGCAGGAGCATCTAGCACATTGTTCACGGTGAGAATTGAGTTAGCTTTTGAAAAAACAGTTTTTACAAATCAAAGTTTTCAAGGTGGAGTAAGCCTCCTGTTGCTCCACATAAGCCTACTCAGTTGACTTGAATAAAGACAAGTATCTCTCTGAAGGAAACTATTTATGTTAGAAGCTGCAGCTTGTAGCAGATTGATTCCCTATGAGAATTGAGTTACTGTTGGAAAGGAATACATCCTGTCCATATAGTTTTCATGTTGGAGAAAGGCTCATTTTCTTCCAATTAGGACTATTGAGATGAGAGGAAGAAGCTCATGAATCTCTCCAAAGAAACTATTTATGTTAAGAGCTGCAGCATCTTGCATATTGATTCCCTGTGAGAACTGAGTTAGCTTTTGAAAGGAACTTTTCCTGCAAATCATAGTTTTCATAGTGGAGAAAGCTCATGTTGCCCCAAATAGGCCTCTTCAGATAAGTTGAAGAAACACACATATCTCTTGAAAGAAAACCATCAGGGGTAGAAGCTGGAGCATCTACAACATTGTTTCACTGTGAGTCCTGAGTTACTTTTGGAAAGGAATACTTCCTTCAACGTGGGTTTTCAAAGTGGTGATAGCTCTTTTCATTCGAAATGAGCCTATTCATCTGAGTTGAGGACACACAGGCATTTCTCCAGTGACAACTGTCTGTGTTAGAAGCAGGAGCATCTAGAACATTGCCTGCTTGTGAGAATTGAGTTAGTGTTTGAATGGAATACTTCCCGCACATCAGAGTTTTCAGTGTGGAGATAGCCTCTGTTTGCTGCAAATAGCCCTATTCAGCTAAGTTGAACAAACACACGTATCTCTAGAAACATAACCATCCATGCTAGAAGATACAGTATCTAGGAAATTGTTTCCCTGTGAGTATTGAGTTAGTTTTTGAGAGAAGTACATCCTGAAAATCACAGTTTTCAAGGTGGAGATAGTCTCTGTTTGCTCCAAATAGGCCTATTGTGGTGAGTTGAAGAAATGCAAATATCTCTCAGAAGAAATCCATCTTTGTTAGAAGCTTCCTGCATCTAATACCTTGTTTCTGTGTGAGAATTGACTTAGTTTTTGAAAGGAATACTTAAGCCAATCCTAGTTTTCTAGGTAGAGATATCTTTCTTTGATCCAAAATGGTCTATTCAGGTAAGAGAAGAAATATGCCTATCTCTCGCAGAAAACCTTCTGAGTGAGAAGAATGAGCATCTAGTGCATTGTTTCCCTGTGAGAATTGAGTTACTTTTTGAAAGATAGACATCCTGCAAATCATGGTTTTCAAACTGGAGTAAAGCTCATGTAGTTCCAAATAGACCTATTCAACTGAGTTGAAGAAACACATGTATGTCTTGAATGAAACTCATGTGTTGTAGACCAGGAGCATCTAGCATATTGTTTCCCTGTGAGAACTGAGCTAGTTTTTGAAAGAAATGTTTTCTGCAAATTACAGTTTTCAAGGTGGAAAAAGGCTCATCTTCTTCCAAATAGGCCTATACAGCTAAGTTGATGAAACACATGTATCCCTCAAAAGAGAACCTTTTGGGTTAGAAGCAGGAGCATCTAGCACATTTTTTCCCTGTGAGAATTGAGTTTGTTTTTGAAAGGAATACTTCCTACAACTAGGTATTTCAAGGGGGAGGTAGGCTCTCTTTGCTCCAAATAGGACAATTCAACTAAGTTGAAGAAAGACATGCATCTTTCCAAACAAAACCATCTATGTCACTAGCAGGATCACCTAGCGCATTGTTTCCCTGTGAGAATTGAGTGACTTTTGAAAGGAATACTTCCTGCAAATCATAGTTTTCAAGGTGTAGAGAGGCTCACTTTGTTCCAAATAGGCCTATTCAACTGAGTTGAAGAAACACATGTATCTCTCCAAAGGAAACCATCTATGTTAGAAGTTGCAGCATCAAGCACATTGTTTCTCTGTGTGCATTGAGTTCGATTTGAAAGTAATACTCATGCAAATCAGAATTTTAAAGGAGGAGAAAAGCTCATTTTGTTCCAGATAGGCCTATTCAGCTGAGTTTCAGAAGCACATCCATCTCTCCAAAACAACCATCATTGTTAGAAGCAGGATCATCTAGCATATTCTTTCCCTGTGACAATTGAGTTAGTTTTTAAAAGAATGCACCCCGCAACATGTGTTTTTGAACGTGGTGATAGGCTCTCTTCATTCCCAATAGGCCTTTTCAGTTGAGTTGAAGAAGCACGTGTATCTCTCCAAAGAAAACCACCTATGCTAGAAGCTGCAGCATCTAGTGCATTGTTTCTCTGTGAGAGTAGAGTTAGTGTTTGAAAGGAATGCTTCCTGCAAGTCAGAGTATTCGGGGTGGAGAAAGGCTCATTTTGTTCCAAATAGGCCTATTCAGCTGAGTTGAAGAAACAAATGTATCTCTCCAAAGAAAACCATCTATGTTACAAGCTGCAGCGTCTAGCACATTGTTTCCATCTAAGAATTGAGTCTGTTTTTGAAAGGAATACTTCCTGCATATCATAGTTTTCATTGTGGACACAAAGTGTGTTTGCTCCAAATAGGCCTGTAAAGCTGAGTTGAAGAAACACACGTATCTCTCCAAAGAAAATCATCTATGTTAGATGCTGCAACACGTAGCACATTGTTTTTCTGTGAGAACTGAATTAACTTTTGAAAGGAATACTTCAGGCAACTTGGGGGTTTCTATGGGTAGATATGCTCTCTTTGCTTCAAATAGGCCTATTGAGCGAAGTTGAAGAAACACATGTAACTCTATAAGGACAACCATCTGTGTTAGAAGCAGGAGCATCTAGCACATTGTTTCCCTGTGAGAATGGAATGAGTTTGTGAAAGGAATATCTCCTGCAAATCAGTTTCCTGTTGGAGATTGGTTATGTTTGCTCCAATAGGCCTAATTCAGCTAAGTTGAAGGAACACAAGTTTCACTCCCAAGAAAACAATCTCGTTAGAAGCTTCAGAATCAAGTACATCTTTTCCCTGTGAGAATTGAGTTAGTTTTGGAAAAGAATACTTTCTGCAAGGTGTGTTTTTAAAAGTGGTGACAGACTGTGTTCATTCCGAATAGGCTTGTTCAACTGAGTTGAAGAAACACAAGTGTCTGTCCAAAGACCACCCTCACTGGTAGAAGCAGGAGCATCTAGAACATTTTTCCCCTGTGAGAATTGAGTTCGTTTTGGAAAGGAATACTTATTGAAAATCATAGTTCTCAAGGTGGAGATAGGCTCTATTTGCTCCAAAGAAGCCTGTTCAGCTGAGTTGAAGAAACACATGTATCCCTTGAAAGAAAACCATCTATGTTACTAGTAGGATCACCTAGCACATTGTTTCCCTGTGAGAATTGAGTTATGTTTTGAAAGGAATACTTCCTGAAAATCATCGTTTTCAAGGTGTAGAAAGACTCACTTGTTTCCAAATAGGCCTATTCTGCTGAGATGAAGAAACACAGGTATATCTCCAAAGAAAGCCATCTATGTGGGAAGCTGCAGTATCTAGTACATTGTTTCTCTGTGAGAGTTAAGTTAGTTTTGGAAAGGAATACTTCCTGCAAATCATCGTTTTCAAGGTGGAGGAAAGCTTGTGTTGCTCCAAATAGGCCTATTCAGCTGAGTTGAAGAAACACATGTGTATCTCGAGAGAAAAGCAACTGTGTTAGAAGCAGGAGCATCTAGCACATTGTTCACGGTGAGAATTGAGTTAGCTTTTGAAAAAACAGTTCCTGCAAATCAAAGTTTTCAAGGTGGAGTAAGCCTCCTGTTGCTCCAAATAGGCCTACTCAGTTGAGTTGAATAAAGACAAGTATCTCTCTGAAGGAAACTATTTATGTTAGAAGCTGCAGCTTGTAGCAGATTGATTCCCTATGAGAATTGAGTTAGTGTTGGAAAGGAATACATCCTGTCCATATAGTTTTCATGTTGGAGAAAGGCTCATTTTCTTCCAATTAGGACTATTGAGCTGAGTGGAAGAAGCTCATGAATCTCTCCAAAGAAAGTATTTATGTTAAGAGCTGCAGCATCTTGCATATTGATTCCCTGTGAGAACTGAGTTAGCTTTTGAAAGGAACCTTTCCTGCAAATCATAGTTTTCATAGTGGAGAAAGTTCATGTTGCCCCAAATAGGCCTCTTCAGATAAGTTGAAGAAACACACATATCTCTCGAAAGAAAACCATCAGGGGTTGAAGCCGGAGCATCTACAACATTGTTTCACTGTGAGAGTTGAGTTACTTTTGGAAAGGAATACTTCCTTCAACGTGGGTTTTCAAAGTGGTGATAGCTCTTTTCATTCGAAATGAGCCTATTCATCTGAGTTGAGGACACACAGGCATTTCTCCAGTGACAACTGTCTGTGTTAGAAGCAGGAGCATCTAGAACATTGCCTGCTTGTGAGAATTGAGTTAGTGTTTGAATGGAATACTTCCCGCAAATCAGAGTTTTCAATGTGGAGATAGCCTCTGTTTGCTGCAAATAGCCCTATTCACCTATGTTGAACAAACACACGTATCTCTAGAAACATAACCATCCATGCTAGAAGATACAGTATCTAGGAAATTGTTTCCCTGTGAGTATTGAGTTAGTTTTTGAAAGAATGCACCCCGCAACATGTGTTTTTCAACGTGGTGATAGGCTCTCTTCATTCCCAATAGGCCTTTTCAGTTGAGTTGAAGAAGCACGTGTATCTCTCCAAAGAAAACCACCTATGCTAGAAGCTGCAGCATCTAGTGCATTGTTTCTCTGTGAGAGTAGAGTTAGTGTTTGAAAGGAATGCTTCCTGCAAGTCAGAGTATTCGGGGTGGAGAAAGGCTCATTTTGTTCCAAATAGGCCTATTCAGCTGAGTTGAAGAAACAAATGTATCTCTCCAAAGAAAACCATCTATGTTACAAGCTGCAGCGTCTAGCACATTGTTTCCATCTAAGAATTGAGTCTGTTTTTGAAAGGAATACTTCCTGCATATCATAGTTTTCATTGTGGACACAAAGTGTGTTTGCTCCAAATAGGCCTCTAAAGCTGAGTTGAAGAAACACACGTATCTCTCCAAAGAAAATCATCTATGTTAGATGCTGCAACATGTAGCACATTGTTTTTCTGTGAGAACTGAATTAACTTTTGAAAGGAATACTTCCGGCAACTTGGGGGTTTCTATGGGTAGATATGCTCTCTTTGCTTCAAATAGGCCTATTGAGCGAAGTTGAAGAAACACATGTAACTCTATAAGGACAACCATCTGTGTTAGAAGCAGGAGCATCTAGCACATTGTTTCCCTGTGAGAATGGAATGAGTTTGTGAAAGGAATATCTCCTGCAAATCAGTTTCCTGTTGGAGATTGGTTATGTTTGCTCCAATAGGCCTAATTCACCTAAGTTGAAGGAACACAAGTTTCACTCCCAAGAAAACAATCTCGTTAGAAGCTTCAGAATCAAGTACATCTTTTCCCTGTGAGAATTGAGTTAGTTTTTCAAAAGAATACTTTCTGCAAGGTGTGTTTTTAAAAGTGGTGACAGACTGTGTTCATTCCGAATAGGCTTGTTCAACTGAGTTGAAGAAACACAAGTGTCTGTCCAAAGACCACCCTCACTGGTAGAAGCAGGAGCATCTAGAACATTTTTCCCCTGTGAGAATTGAGTTCGTTTTGGAAAGGAATACTTATTGAAAATCATAGTTCTCAAGGTGGAGATAGGCTCTGTGTGCTCCAAAGAAGCCTGTTCAGCTGAGTTGAAGAAGCACATGTATCCCTTGAAAGAAAACCATCTATGTTACTAGTAGGATCACCTAGCACATTGTTTCCCTGTGAGAATTGAGTTATGTTTTGAAAGGAATACTTCCTGAAAATCATCGTTTTCAAGGTGTGAAAGACTCACTTGTTTCCAAATAGGCCTATTCTGCTGAGATGAAGAAACACAGGTATATCTCCAAAGAAAGCCATCTATGTGGGAAGCTGCAGTATCTAGTACATTGTTTCTCTGTGAGAGTTAAGTTAGTTTTGGAAAGGAATACTTCCTGCAAATCATCGTTTTCAAGGTGGAGGAAAGCTTGTGTTGCTCCAAATAGGCCTATTCAGCTGAGTTGAAGAAACACATGTGTATCTCGAGAGAAAAGCAACTGTGTTAGAAGCAGGAGCATCTAGCACATTGTTCACGGTGAGAATTGAGTTAGCTTTTGAAAAAACAGTTTTTGCAAATCAAAGTTTTCAAGGTGGAGTAAGCCTCTTGTTGCTCCACATAAGCCTACTCAGTTGACTTGAATAAAGACAAGTATCTCTCTGAAGGAAACTATTTATGTTAGAAGCTGCAGCTTGTAGCAGATTGATTCCCTATGAGAATTGAGTTAGTGTTGGAAAGGAATACATCCTGTCCATATAGTTTTCATGTTGGAGAAAGGCTCATTTTCTTCCAATTAGGACTATTGAGATGAGAGGAAGAAGCTCATGAATCTCTCCAAAGAAACTATTTATGTTAAGAGCTGCAGCATCTTGCATATTGATTCCCTGTGAGAACTGAGTTAGCTTTTGAAAGGAACTTTTCCTGCAAATCATAGTTTTCATAGTGGAGAAAGCTCATGTTGCCCCAAATAGGCCTCTTCAGATAAGTTGAAGAAACACACATATCTCTTGAAAGAAAACCATCAGGGGTAGAAGCTGGAGCATCTACAACATTGTTTCACTGTGAGTCCTGAGTTACTTTTGGAAAGGAATACTTCCTTCAACGTGGGTTTTCAAAGTGGTGATAGCTCTTTTCATTCGAAATGAGCCTATTCATCTGAGTTGAGGACACACAGGCATTTCTCCAGTGACAACTGTCTGTGTTAGAAGCAGGAGCATCTAGAACATTGCCTGCTTGTGAGAATTGAGTTAGTGTTTGAATGGAATACTTCCCGCACATCAGAGTTTTCAGTGTGGAGATAGCCTCTGTTTGCTGCAAATAGCCCTATTCAGCTAAGTTGAACAAACACACGTATCTCTAGAAACATAACCATCCATGCTAGAAGATACAGTATCTAGGAAATTGTTTCCCTGTGAGTATTGAGTTAGTTTTTCAGAGAAGTACATCCTGAAAATCACAGTTTTCAAGGTGGAGATAGTCTCTGTTTGCTCCAAATAGGCCTATTGTGGTGAGTTGAAGAAATGCATATATCTCTCAGAAGAAATCCATCTTTGTTAGAAGCTTCCTGCATCTAATACCTTGTTTCTGTGTGAGAATTGACTTAGTTTTTGAAAGGAATACTTAAGCCAATCCTAGTTTTCTAGGTAGAGATATCTTTCTTTGATCCAAAATGGTCTATTCAGGTAAGAGAAGAAATATGCCTATCTCTCGCAGAAAACCTTCTGAGTGAGAAGAATGAGCATCTAGTGCATTGTTTCCCTGTGAGAATTGAGTTACTTTTTGAAAGATAGACATCCTGCAAATCATGGTTTTCAAACTGGAGTAAAGCTCATGTAGTTCCAAATAGACCTATTCAACTGAGTTGAAGAAACACATGTATGTCTTGAATGAAACTCATGTGTTGTAGACCAGGAGCATCTAGCATATTGTTTCCCTGTGAGAACTGAGCTAGTTTTTGAAAGAAATGTTTTCTGCAAATTACAGTTTTCAAGGTGGAAAAAGGCTCATCTTCTTCCAAATAGGCCTATACAGCTAAGTTGATGAAACACATGTATCCCTCAAAAGAGAACCTTTTGGGTTAGAAGCAGGAGCATCTAGCACATTTTTTCCCTGTGAGAATTGAGTTTGTTTTTGAAAGGAATACTTCCTACAACTAGGTATTTCAAGGGGGAGGTAGGCTCTCTTTGCTCCAAATAGGACAATTCAACTAAGTTGAAGAAAGACATGCATCTTTCCAAACAAAACCATCTATGTCACTAGCAGGATCACCTAGCGCATTGTTTCCCTGTGAGAATTGAGTGACTTTTGAAAGGAATACTTCCTGCAAATCATAGTTTTCAAGGTGTAGAGAGGCTCACTTTGTTCCAAATAGGCCTATTCAACTGAGTTGAAGAAACACATGTATCTCTCCAAAGGAAACCATCTATGTTAGAAGTTGCAGCATCAAGCACATTGTTTCTCTGTGTGCATTGAGTTCGATTTGAAAGTAATACTCATGCAAATCAGAATTTTAAAGGAGGAGAAAAGCTCATTTTGTTCCAGATAGGCCTATTCAGCTGAGTTTCAGAAGCACATCCATCTCTCCAAAACAACCATCATTGTTAGAAGCAGGATCATCTAGCATATTCTTTCCCTGTGACAATTGAGTTAGTTTTTAAAAGAATGCACCCCGCAACATGTGTTTTTGAACGTGGTGATAGGCTCTCTTCATTCCCAATAGGCCTTTTCAGTTGAGTTGAAGAAGCACGTGTATCTCTCCAAAGAAAACCACCTATGCTAGAAGCTGCAGCATCTAGTGCATTGTTTCTCTGTGAGAGTAGAGTTAGTGTTTGAAAGGAATGCTTCCTGCAAGTCAGAGTATTCGGGGTGGAGAAAGGCTCATTTTGTTCCAAATAGGCCTATTCAGCTGAGTTGAAGAAACAAATGTATCTCTCCAAAGAAAACCATCTATGTTACAAGCTGCAGCGTCTAGCACATTGTTTCCATCTAAGAATTGAGTCTGTTTTTGAAAGGAATACTTCCTGCATATCATAGTTTTCATTGTGGACACAAAGTGTGTTTGCTCCAAATAGGCCTGTAAAGCTGAGTTGAAGAAACACACGTATCTCTCCAAAGAAAATCATCTATGTTAGATGCTGCAACACGTAGCACATTGTTTTTCTGTGAGAACTGAATTAACTTTTGAAAGGAATACTTCAGGCAACTTGGGGGTTTCTATGGGTAGATATGCTCTCTTTGCTTCAAATAGGCCTATTGAGCGAAGTTGAAGAAACACATGTAACTCTATAAGGACAACCATCTGTGTTAGAAGCAGGAGCATCTAGCACATTGTTTCCCTGTGAGAATGGAATGAGTTTGTGAAAGGAATATCTCCTGCAAATCAGTTTCCTGTTGGAGATTGGTTATGTTTGCTCCAATAGGCCTAATTCAGCTAAGTTGAAGGAACACAAGTTTCACTCCCAAGAAAACAATCTCGTTAGAAGCTTCAGAATCAAGTACATCTTTTCCCTGTGAGAATTGAGTTAGTTTTGGAAAAGAATACTTTCTGCAAGGTGTGTTTTTAAAAGTGGTGACAGACTGTGTTCATTCCGAATAGGCTTGTTCAACTGAGTTGAAGAAACACAAGTGTCTGTCCAAAGACCACCCTCACTGGTAGAAGCAGGAGCATCTAGAACATTTTTCCCCTGTGAGAATTGAGTTCGTTTTGGAAAGGAATACTTATTGAAAATCATAGTTCTCAAGGTGGAGATAGGCTCTATTTGCTCCAAAGAAGCCTGTTCAGCTGAGTTGAAGAAACACATGTATCCCTTGAAAGAAAACCATCTATGTTACTAGTAGGATCACCTAGCACATTGTTTCCCTGTGAGAATTGAGTTATGTTTTGAAAGGAATACTTCCTGAAAATCATCGTTTTCAAGGTGTAGAAAGACTCACTTGTTTCCAAATAGGCCTATTCTGCTGAGATGAAGAAACACAGGTATATCTCCAAAGAAAGCCATCTATGTGGGAAGCTGCAGTATCTAGTACATTGTTTCTCTGTGAGAGTTAAGTTAGTTTTGGAAAGGAATACTTCCTGCAAATCATCGTTTTCAAGGTGGAGGAAAGCTTGTGTTGCTCCAAATAGGCCTATTCAGCTGAGTTGAAGAAACACATGTGTATCTCGAGAGAAAAGCAACTGTGTTAGAAGCAGGAGCATCTAGCACATTGTTCACGGTGAGAATTGAGTTAGCTTTTGAAAAAACAGTTCCTGCAAATCAAAGTTTTCAAGGTGGAGTAAGCCTCCTGTTGCTCCAAATAGGCCTACTCAGTTGAGTTGAATAAAGACAAGTATCTCTCTGAAGGAAACTATTTATGTTAGAAGCTGCAGCTTGTAGCAGATTGATTCCCTATGAGAATTGAGTTAGTGTTGGAAAGGAATACATCCTGTCCATATAGTTTTCATGTTGGAGAAAGGCTCATTTTCTTCCAATTAGGACTATTGAGCTGAGTGGAAGAAGCTCATGAATCTCTCCAAAGAAAGTATTTATGTTAAGAGCTGCAGCATCTTGCATATTGATTCCCTGTGAGAACTGAGTTAGCTTTTGAAAGGAACCTTTCCTGCAAATCATAGTTTTCATAGTGGAGAAAGTTCATGTTGCCCCAAATAGGCCTCTTCAGATAAGTTGAAGAAACACACATATCTCTCGAAAGAAAACCATCAGGGGTTGAAGCCGGAGCATCTACAACATTGTTTCACTGTGAGAGTTGAGTTACTTTTGGAAAGGAATACTTCCTTCAACGTGGGTTTTCAAAGTGGTGATAGCTCTTTTCATTCGAAATGAGCCTATTCATCTGAGTTGAGGACACACAGGCATTTCTCCAGTGACAACTGTCTGTGTTAGAAGCAGGAGCATCTAGAACATTGCCTGCTTGTGAGAATTGAGTTAGTGTTTGAATGGAATACTTCCCGCAAATCAGAGTTTTCAATGTGGAGATAGCCTCTGTTTGCTGCAAATAGCCCTATTCACCTATGTTGAACAAACACACGTATCTCTAGAAACATAACCATCCATGCTAGAAGATACAGTATCTAGGAAATTGTTTCCCTGTGAGTATTGAGTTAGTTTTTGAAAGAATGCACCCCGCAACATGTGTTTTTCAACGTGGTGATAGGCTCTCTTCATTCCCAATAGGCCTTTTCAGTTGAGTTGAAGAAGCACGTGTATCTCTCCAAAGAAAACCACCTATGCTAGAAGCTGCAGCATCTAGTGCATTGTTTCTCTGTGAGAGTAGAGTTAGTGTTTGAAAGGAATGCTTCCTGCAAGTCAGAGTATTCGGGGTGGAGAAAGGCTCATTTTGTTCCAAATAGGCCTATTCAGCTGAGTTGAAGAAACAAATGTATCTCTCCAAAGAAAACCATCTATGTTACAAGCTGCAGCGTCTAGCACATTGTTTCCATCTAAGAATTGAGTCTGTTTTTGAAAGGAATACTTCCTGCATATCATAGTTTTCATTGTGGACACAAAGTGTGTTTGCTCCAAATAGGCCTCTAAAGCTGAGTTGAAGAAACACACGTATCTCTCCAAAGAAAATCATCTATGTTAGATGCTGCAACATGTAGCACATTGTTTTTCTGTGAGAACTGAATTAACTTTTGAAAGGAATACTTCCGGCAACTTGGGGGTTTCTATGGGTAGATATGCTCTCTTTGCTTCAAATAGGCCTATTGAGCGAAGTTGAAGAAACACATGTAACTCTATAAGGACAACCATCTGTGTTAGAAGCAGGAGCATCTAGCACATTGTTTCCCTGTGAGAATGGAATGAGTTTGTGAAAGGAATATCTCCTGCAAATCAGTTTCCTGTTGGAGATTGGTTATGTTTGCTCCAATAGGCCTAATTCACCTAAGTTGAAGGAACACAAGTTTCACTCCCAAGAAAACAATCTCGTTAGAAGCTTCAGAATCAAGTACATCTTTTCCCTGTGAGAATTGAGTTAGTTTTTCAAAAGAATACTTTCTGCAAGGTGTGTTTTTAAAAGTGGTGACAGACTGTGTTCATTCCGAATAGGCTTGTTCAACTGAGTTGAAGAAACACAAGTGTCTGTCCAAAGACCACCCTCACTGGTAGAAGCAGGAGCATCTAGAACATTTTTCCCCTGTGAGAATTGAGTTCGTTTTGGAAAGGAATACTTATTGAAAATCATAGTTCTCAAGGTGGAGATAGGCTCTGTGTGCTCCAAAGAAGCCTGTTCAGCTGAGTTGAAGAAGCACATGTATCCCTTGAAAGAAAACCATCTATGTTACTAGTAGGATCACCTAGCACATTGTTTCCCTGTGAGAATTGAGTTATGTTTTGAAAGGAATACTTCCTGAAAATCATCGTTTTCAAGGTGTGAAAGACTCACTTGTTTCCAAATAGGCCTATTCTGCTGAGATGAAGAAACACAGGTATATCTCCAAAGAAAGCCATCTATGTGGGAAGCTGCAGTATCTAGTACATTGTTTCTCTGTGAGAGTTAAGTTAGTTTTGGAAAGGAATACTTCCTGCAAATCATCGTTTTCAAGGTGGAGGAAAGCTTGTGTTGCTCCAAATAGGCCTATTCAGCTGAGTTGAAGAAACACATGTGTATCTCGAGAGAAAAGCAACTGTGTTAGAAGCAGGAGCATCTAGCACATTGTTCACGGTGAGAATTGAGTTAGCTTTTGAAAAAACAGTTTTTGCAAATCAAAGTTTTCAAGGTGGAGTAAGCCTCCTGTTGCTCCACATAAGCCTACTCAGTTGACTTGAATAAAGACAAGTATCTCTCTGAAGGAAACTATTTATGTTAGAAGCTGCAGCTTGTAGCAGATTGATTCCCTATGAGAATTGAGTTAGTGTTGGAAAGGAATACATCCTGTCCATATAGTTTTCATGTTGGAGAAAGGCTCATTTTCTTCCAATTAGGACTATTGAGATGAGAGGAAGAAGCTCATGAATCTCTCCAAAGAAACTATTTATGTTAAGAGCTGCAGCATCTTGCATATTGATTCCCTGTGAGAACTGAGTTAGCTTTTGAAAGGAACTTTTCCTGCAAATCATAGTTTTCATAGTGGAGAAAGCTCATGTTGCCCCAAATAGGCCTCTTCAGATAAGTTGAAGAAACACACATATCTCTTGAAAGAAAACCATCAGGGGTAGAAGCTGGAGCATCTACAACATTGTTTCACTGTGAGTCCTGAGTTACTTTTGGAAAGGAATACTTCCTTCAACGTGGGTTTTCAAAGTGGTGATAGCTCTTTTCATTCGAAATGAGCCTATTCATCTGAGTTGAGGACACACAGGCATTTCTCCAGTGACAACTGTCTGTGTTAGAAGCAGGAGCATCTAGAACATTGCCTGCTTGTGAGAATTGAGTTAGTGTTTGAATGGAATACTTCCCGCACATCAGAGTTTTCAGTGTGGAGATAGCCTCTGTTTGCTGCAAATAGCCCTATTCAGCTAAGTTGAACAAACACACGTATCTCTAGAAACATAACCATCCATGCTAGAAGATACAGTATCTAGGAAATTGTTTCCCTGTGAGTATTGAGTTAGTTTTTGAGAGAAGTACATCCTGAAAATCACAGTTTTCAAGGTGGAGATAGTCTCTGTTTGCTCCAAATAGGCCTATTGTGGTGAGTTGAAGAAATGCATATATCTCTCAGAAGAAATCCATCTTTGTTAGAAGCTTCCTGCATCTAATACCTTGTTTCTGTGTGAGAATTGACTTAGTTTTTGAAAGGAATACTTAAGCCAATCCTAGTTTTCTAGGTAGAGATATCTTTCTTTGATCCAAAATGGTCTATTTAGGTAAGAGAAGAAATATGCCTATCTCTCGCAGAAAACCTTCTGAGTGAGAAGAATGAGCATCTAGTGCATTGTTTCCCTGTGAGAATTGAGTTACTTTTTGAAAGATAGACATCCTGCAAATCATGGTTTTCAAACTGGAGTAAAGCTCATGTAGTTCCAAATAGACCTATTCAACTGAGTTGAAGAAACACATGTATGTCTTGAATGAAACTCATGTGTTGTAGACCAGGAGCATCTAGCATATTGTTTCCCTGTGAGAACTGAGCTAGTTTTTGAAAGAAATGTTTTCTGCAAATTACAGTTTTCAAGGTGGAAAAAGGCTCATCTTCTTCCAAATAGGCCTATACAGCTAAGTTGATGAAACACATGTATCCCTCAAAAGAGAACCTTTTGGGTTAGAAGCAGGAGCATCTAGCACATTTTTTCCCTGTGAGAATTGAGTTTGTTTTTGAAAGGAATACTTCCTACAACTAGGTATTTCAAGGGGGAGGTAGGCTCTCTTTGCTCCAAATAGGACAATTCAACTAAGTTGAAGAAAGACATGCATCTTTCCAAACAAAACCATCTATGTCACTAGCAGGATCACCTAGCGCATTGTTTCCCTGTGAGAATTGAGTGACTTTTGAAAGGAATACTTCCTGCAAATCATAGTTTTCAAGGTGTAGAGAGTATCACATTGTTCCAAATAGGCCTATTCAACTGAGTTGAAGAAACACATGTATCTCTCCAAAGGAAACCATCTATGTTAGAAGTTGCAGCATCAAGCACATTGTTTCTCTGTGTGCATTGAGTTCGATTTGAAAGTAATACTCATGCAAATCAGAATTTTAAAGGAGGAGAAAAGCTCATTTTGTTCCAGATAGGCCTATTCAGCTGAGTTTCAGAAGCACATCCATCTCTCCAAAACAACCATCATTGTTAGAAGCAGGATCATCTAGCATATTCTTTCCCTGTGACAATTGAGTTAGTTTTTAAAAGAATGCACCCTGCAACATGTCTTTTTGAACGTGGTGATAGGCTCTCTTCATTCCCAATAGGCCTTTTCAGTTGAGTTGAAGAAGCACGTGTATCTCTCCAAAGAAAACCACCTATGCTAGAAGCTGCAGCATCTAGTGCATTGTTTCTCTGTGAGAGTAGAGTTAGTGTTTGAAAGGAATGCTTCCTGCAAGTCAGAGTATTCGGGGTGGAGAAAGGCTCATTTTGTTCCAAATAGGCCTATTCAGCTGAGTTGAAGAAACAAATGTATCTCTCCAAAGAAAACCATCTATGTTACAAGCTGCAGCGTCTAGCACATTGTTTCCATCTAAGAATTGAGTCTGTTTTTGAAAGGAATACTTCCTGCATATCAAAGTTTTCATTGTCGAGACAAAGTGTGTTTGCTCCAAATAGGCCTCTAAAGCTGAGTTGAAGAAACACACGTATCTCTCCAAAGAAAATCATCTATGTTAGATGCTGCAACATGTAGCACATTGTTTTTCTGTGAGAACTGAATTAACTTTTGAAAGGAATACTTCCGGCAACTTGGGGGTTTCTATGGGTAGATATGCTCTCTTTGCTTCAAATAGGCCTATTGAGCGAAGTTGAAGAAACACATGTAACTCTATAAGGACAACCATCTGTGTTAGAAGCAGGAGCATCTAGCACATTGTTTCCCTGTGAGAATGGAATGAGTTTGTGAAAGGAATATCTCCTGCAAATCAGTTTCCTGTTGGAGATTGGTTATGTTTGCTCCAATAGGCCTAATTCACCTAAGTTGAAGGAACACAAGTTTCACTCCCAAGAAAACAATCTCGTTAGAAGCTTCAGAATCAAGTACATCTTTTCCCTGTGAGAATTGAGTTAGTTTTTCAAAAGAATACTTTCTGCAAGGTGTGTTTTTAAAAGTGGTGACAGACTGTGTTCATTCCGAATAGGCTTGTTCAACTGAGTTGAAGAAACACAAGTGTCTGTCCAAAGACCACCCTCACTGGTAGAAGCAGGAGCATCTAGAACATTTTTCCCCTGTGAGAATTGAGTTCGTTTTGGAAAGGAATACTTATTGAAAATCATAGTTCTCAAGGTGGAGATAGGCTCTGTGTGCTCCAAAGAAGCCTGTTCAGCTGAGTTGAAGAAGCACATGTATCCCTTGAAAGAAAACCATCTATGTTACTAGTAGGATCACCTAGCACATTGTTTCCCTGTGAGAATTGAGTTATGTTTTGAAAGGAATACTTCCTGAAAATCATCGTTTTCAAGGTGTGAAAGACTCACTTGTTTCCAAATAGGCCTATTCTGCTGAGATGAAGAAACACAGGTATATCTCCAAAGAAAGCCATCTATGTGGGAAGCTGCAGTATCTAGTACATTGTTTCTCTGTGAGAGTTAAGTTAGTTTTGGAAAGGAATACTTCCTGCAAATCATCGTTTTCAAGGTGGAGGAAAGCTTGTGTTGCTCCAAATAGGCCTATTCAGCTGAGTTGAAGAAACACATGTGTATCTCGAGAGAAAAGCAACTGTGTTAGAAGCAGGAGCATCTAGCACATTGTTCACGGTGAGAATTGAGTTAGCTTTTGAAAAAACAGTTTTTGCAAATCAAAGTTTTCAAGGTGGAGTAAGCCTCCTGTTGCTCCACATAAGCCTACTCAGTTGACTTGAATAAAGACAAGTATCTCTCTGAAGGAAACTATTTATGTTAGAAGCTGCAGCTTGTAGCAGATTGATTCCCTATGAGAATTGAGTTAGTGTTGGAAAGGAATACATCCTGTCCATATAGTTTTCATGGTGGAGAAAGGCTCATTTTCTTCCAATTAGGACTATTGAGATGAGAGGAAGAAGCTCATGAATCTCTCCAAAGAAACTATTTATGTTAAGAGCTGCAGCATCTTGCATATTGATTCCCTGTGAGAACTGAGTTAGCTTTTGAAAGGAACTTTTCCTGCAAATCATAGTTTTCATAGTGGAGAAAGCTCATGTTGCCCCAAATAGGCCTCTTCAGATAAGTTGAAGAAACACACATATCTCTCGAAAGAAAACCATCAGGGGTAGAAGCTGGAGCATCTACAACATTGTTTCACTGTGAGTCCTGAGTTACTTTTGGAAAGGAATACTTCCTTCAACGTGGGTTTTCAAAGTGGTGATAGCTCTTTTCATTCGAAATGAGCCTATTCATCTGAGTTGAGGACACACAGGCATTTCTCCAGTGACAACTGTCTGTGTTAGAAGCAGGAGCATCTAGAACATTGCCTGCTTGTGAGAATTGAGTTAGTGTTTGAATGAAATACTTCCCACACATCAGAGTTTTCAGTGTGGAGATAGCCTCTGTTTGCTGCAAATAGCCCTATTCAGCTAAGTTGAACAAACACACGTATCTCTAGAAACATAACCATCCATGCTAGAAGATACAGTATCTAGGAAATTGTTTCCCTGTGAGTATTGAGTTAGTTTTTGAAAGAATGCACCCTGCAACATGTCTTTTTGAACGTGGTGATAGGCTCTCTTCATTCCCAATAGGCCTTTTCAGTTGAGTTGAAGAAGCACGTGTATCTCTCCAAAGAAAACCACCTATGCTAGAAGCTGCAGCATCTAGTGCATTGTTTCTCTGTGAGAGTAGAGTTAGTGTTTGAAAGGAATGCTTCCTGCAAGTCAGAGTATTCGGGGTGGAGAAAGGCTCATTTTGTTCCAAATAGGCCTATTCAGCTGAGTTGAAGACACAAATGTATCTCTCCAAAGAAAACCATCTATGTTACAAGCTGCAGCGTCTAGCACATTGTTTCCATCTAAGAATTGAGTCTGTTTTTGAAAGGAATACTTCCTGCATATCATAGTTTTCATTGTGGACACAAAGTGTGTTTGCTCCAAATAGGCCTGTAAAGCTGAGTTGAAGAAACACACGTATCTCTCCAAAGAAAATCATCTATGTTAGATGCTGCAACACGTAGCAAATTGTTTTTCTGTGAGAACTGAATTAACTTTTGAAAGGAATACTTCAGGCAACTTGGGGGTTTCTATGGGTAGATATGCTCTCTTTGCTTCAAATAGGCCTATTGAGCGAAGTTGAAGAAACACATGTAACTCTATAAGGACAACCATCTGTGTTAGAAGCAGGAGCATCTAGCACATTGTTTCCCTGTGAGAATGGAATGAGTTTGTGAAAGGAATATCTCCTGCAAATCAGTTTCCTGTTGGAGATTGGTTATGTTTGCTCCAATAGGCCTAATTCAGCTAAGTTGAAGGAACACAAGTTTCACTCCCAAGAAAACAATCTCGTTAGAAGCTTCAGAATCAAGTACATCTTTTCCCTGTGAGAATTGAGTTAGTTTTGGAAAAGAATACTTTCTGCAAGGTGTGTTTTTAAAAGTGGTGACAGACTGTGTTCATTCCGAATAGGCTTGTTCAACTGAGTTGAAGAAACACAAGTGTCTGTCCAAAGACCACCCTCACTGGTAGAAGCAGGAGCATCTAGAACATTTTTCCCCTGTGAGAATTGAGTTCGTTTTGGAAAGGAATACTTATTGAAAATCATAGTTCTCAAGGTGGAGATAGGCTCTGTGTGCTCCAAAGAAGCCTGTTCAGCTGAGTTGAAGAAACACATGTATCCCTTGAAAGAAAACCATCTATGTTACTAGTAGGATCACCTAGCACATTGTTTCCCTGTGAGAATTGAGTTATGTTTTGAAAGGAATACTTCCTGAAAATCATCGTTTTCAAGGTGTAGAAAGACTCACTTGTTTCCAAATAGGCCTATTCTGCTGAGATGAAGAAACACAGGTATATCTCCAAAGAAAGCCATCTATGTGGGAAGCTGCAGTATCTAGTACATTGTTTCTCTGTGAGAGTTAAGTTAGTTTTGGAAAGGAATACTTCCTGCAAATCATCGTTTTCAAGGTGGAGGAAAGCTTGTGTTGCTCCAAATAGGCCTATTCAGCTGAGTTGAAGAAACACATGTGTATCTCGAGAGAAAAGCAACTGTGTTAGAAGCAGGAGCATCTAGCACATTGTTCACGGTGAGAATTGAGTTAGCTTTTGAAAAAACAGTTCCTGCAAATCAAAGTTTTCAAGGTGGAGTAAGCCTCCTGTTGCTCCAAATAGGCCTACTCAGTTGAGTTGAATAAAGACAAGTATCTCTCTGAAGGAAACTATTTATGTTAGAAGCTGCAGCTTGTAGCAGATTGATTCCCTATGAGAATTGAGTTAGTGTTGGAAAGGAATACATCCTGTCCATATAGTTTTCATGGTGGAGAAAGGCTCATTTTCTTCCAATTAGGACTATTGAGCTGAGTGGAAGAAGCTCATGAATCTCTCCAAAGAAACTATTTATGTTAAGAGCTGCAGCATCTTGCATATTGATTCCCTGTGAGAACTGAGTTAGTTTTTGAAAGGAACTTTTCCTGCAAATCATAGTTTTCATAGTGGAGAAAGCTCATGTTGCCCCAAATAGGCCTCTTCAGATAAGTTGAAGAAACACACATATCTCTCGAAAGAAAACCATCAGGGGTAGAAGCCGGAGCATCTACAACATTGTTTCACTGTGAGAGTTGAGTTACTTTTGGAAAGGAATACTTCCTTCAACGTGGGTTTTCAAAGTGGTGATAGCTCTTTTCATTCGAAATGAGCCTATTCATCTGAGTTGAGGACACACAGGCATTTCTCCAGTGACAACTGTCTGTGTTAGAAGCAGGAGCATCTAGAACATTGCCTGCTTGTGAGAATTGAGTTAGTGTTTGAATGGAATACTTCCCGCAAATCAGAGTTTTCAATGTGGAGATAGCCTCTGTTTGCTGCAAATAGCCCTATTCACCTATGTTGAACAAACACACGTATCTCTAGAAACATAACCATCCATGCTAGAAGATACAGTATCTAGGAAGTTGTTTCCCTGTGAGTATTGAGTTAGTTTTTGAAAGAATGCACCCCGCAACATGTGTTTTTCAACGTGGTGATAGGCTCTCTTCATTCCCAATAGGCCTTTTCAGTTGAGTTGAAGAAGCACGTGTATCTCTCCAAAGAAAACCACCTATGCTAGAAGCTGCAGCATCTAGTGCATTGTTTCTCTGTGACAGTAGAGTTAGTGTTTGAAAGGAATGCTTCCTGCAAGTCAGAGTATTCGGGGTGGAGAAAGGCTCATTTTGTTCCAAATAGGCCTATTCAGCTGAGTTGAAGAAACAAATGTATCTCTCCAAAGAAAACCATCTATGTTACAAGCTGCAGCGTCTAGCACATTGTTTCCATCTAAGAATTGAGTCTGTTTTTGAAAGGAATACTTCCTGCATATCATAGTTTTCATTGTGGACACAAAGTGTGTTTGCTCCAAATAGGCCTGTAAAGCTGAGTTGAAGAAACACACGTATCTCTCCAAAGAAAATCATCTATGTTAGATGCTGCAACACGTAGCACATTGTTTTTCTGTGAGAACTGAATTAACTTTTGAAAGGAATACTTCAGGCAACTTGGGGGTTTCTATGGGTAGATATGCTCTCTTTGCTTCAAATAGGCCTATTGAGCGAAGTTGAAGAAACACATGTAACTCTATAAGGACAACCATCTGTGTTAGAAGCAGGAGCATCTAGCACATTGTTTCCCTGTGAGAATGGAATGAGTTTGTGAAAGGAATATCTCCTGCAAATCAGTTTCCTGTTGGAGATTGGTTATGTTTGCTCCAATAGGCCTAATTCAGCTAAGTTGAAGGAACACAAGTTTCACTCCCAAGAAAACAATCTCGTTAGAAGCTTCAGAATCAAGTACATCTTTTCCCTGTGAGAATTGAGTTAGTTTTTCAAAAGAATACTTTCTGCAAGGTGTGTTTTTAAAAGTGGTGACAGACTGTGTTCATTCCGAATAGGCTTGTTCAACTGAGTTGAAGAAACACAAGTGTCTGTCCAAAGACCACCCTCACTGGTAGAAGCAGGAGCATCTAGAACATTTTTCCCCTGTGAGAATTGAGTTCGTTTTGGAAAGGAATACTTATTGAAAATCATAGTTCTCAAGGTGGAGATAGGCTCTATTTGCTCCAAAGAAGCCTGTTCAGCTGAGTTGAAGAAACACATGTATCCCTTGAAAGAAAACCATCTATGTTACTAGTAGGATCACCTAGCACATTGTTTCCCTGTGAGAATTGAGTTATGTTTTGAAAGGAATACTTCCTGAAAATCATCGTTTTCAAGGTGTAGAAAGACTCACTTGTTTCCAAATAGGCCTATTCTGCTGAGATGAAGAAACACAGGTATATCTCCAAAGAAAGCCATCTATGTGGGAAGCTGCAGTATCTAGTACATTGTTTCTCTGTGAGAGTTAAGTTAGTTTTGGAAAGGAATACTTCCTGCAAATCATCGTTTTCAAGGTGGAGGAAAGCTTGTGTTGCTCCAAATAGGCCTATTCAGCTGAGTTGAAGAAACACATGTGTATCTCGAGAGAAAAGCAACTGTGTTAGAAGCAGGAGCATCTAGCACATTGTTCACGGTGAGAATTGAGTTAGCTTTTGAAAAAACAGTTCCTGCAAATCAAAGTTTTCAAGGTGGAGTAAGCCTCCTGTTGCTCCAAATAGGCCTACTCAGTTGAGTTGAATAAAGACAAGTATCTCTCTGAAGGAAACTATTTATGTTAGAAGCTGCAGCTTGTAGCAGATTGATTCCCTAAGAGAATTGAGTTAGTGTTGGAAAGGAATACATCCTGTCCATATAGTTTTCATGGTGGAGAAAGGCTCATTTTCTTCCAATTAGGACTATTGAGCTGAGTGGAAGAAGCTCATGAATCTCTCCAAAGAAACTATTTATGTTAAGAGCTGCAGCATCTTGCATATTGATTCCCTGTGAGAACTGAGTTAGTTTTTGAAAGGAACTTTTCCTGCAAATCATAGTTTTCATAGTGGAGAAAGCTCATGTTGCCCCAAATAGGCCTCTCCAGATAAGTTGAAGAAACACACATGTCTCTCGAAAGAAAACCATCAGGGGTAGAAGCCGGAGCATCTACAACATTGTTTCACTGTGAGAGTTGAGTTACTTTTGGAAAGGAATACTTCCTTCAACGTGGGTTTTCAAAGTGGTGATAGCTCTTTTCATTCGAAATGAGCCTATTCATCTGAGTTGAGGACACACAGGCATTTCTCCAGTGACAACTGTCTGTGTTAGAAGCAGGAGCATCTAGAACATTGCCTGCTTGTGAGAATTGAGTTAGTGTTTGAATGGAATACTTCCCGCAAATCAGAGTTTTCAATGTGGAGATAGCCTCTGTTTGCTGCAAATAGCCCTATTCACCTATGTTGAACAAACACACGTATCTCTAGAAACATAACCATCCATGCTAGAAGATACAGTATCTAGGAAATTGTTTCCCTGTGAGTATTGAGTTAGTTTTTGAAAGAATGCACCCCGCAACATGTGTTTTTCAACGTGGTGATAGGCTCTCTTCATTCCCAATAGGCCTTTTCAGTTGAGTTGAAGAAGCACGTGTATCTCTCCAAAGAAAACCACCTATGCTAGAAGCTGCAGCATCTAGTGCATTGTTTCTCTGTGAGAGTAGAGTTAGTGTTTGAAAGGAATGCTTCCTGCAAGTCAGAGTATTCGGGGTGGAGAAAGGCTCATTTTGTTCCAAATAGGCCTATTCAGCTGAGTTGAAGAAACAAATGTATCTCTCCAAAGAAAACCATCTATGTTACAAGCTGCAGCGTCTAGCACATTGTTTCCATCTAAGAATTGAGTCTGTTTTTGAAAGGAATACTTCCTGCATATCATAGTTTTCATTGTGGACACAAAGTGTGTTTGCTCCAAATAGGCCTCTAAAGCTGAGTTGAAGAAACACACGTATCTCTCCAAAGAAAATCATCTATGTTAGATGCTGCAACATGTAGCACATTGTTTTTCTGTGAGAACTGAATTAACTTTTGAAAGGAATACTTCCGGCAACTTGGGGGTTTCTATGGGTAGATATGCTCTCTTTGCTTCAAATAGGCCTATTGAGCGAAGTTGAAGAAACACATGTAACTCTATAAGGACAACCATCTGTGTTAGAAGCAGGAGCATCTAGCACATTGTTTCCCTGTGAGAATGGAATGAGTTTGTGAAAGGAATATCTCCTGCAAATCAGTTTCCTGTTGGAGATTGGTTATGTTTGCTCCAATAGGCCTAATTCACCTAAGTTGAAGGAACACAAGTTTCACTCCCAAGAAAACAATCTCGTTAGAAGCTTCAGAATCAAGTACATCTTTTCCCTGTGAGAATTGAGTTAGTTTTTCAAAAGAATACTTTCTGCAAGGTGTGTTTTTAAAAGTGGTGACAGACTGTGTTCATTCCGAATAGGCTTGTTCAACTGAGTTGAAGAAACACAAGTGTCTGTCCAAAGACCACCCTCACTGGTAGAAGCAGGAGCATCTAGAACATTTTTCCCCTGTGAGAATTGAGTTCGTTTTGGAAAGGAATACTTATTGAAAATCATAGTTCTCAAGGTGGAGATAGGCTCTGTGTGCTCCAAAGAAGCCTGTTCAGCTGAGTTGAAGAAGCACATGTATCCCTTGAAAGAAAACCATCTATGTTACTAGTAGGATCACCTAGCACATTGTTTCCCTGTGAGAATTGAGTTATGTTTTGAAAGGAATACTTCCTGAAAATCATCGTTTTCAAGGTGTGAAAGACTCACTTGTTTCCAAATAGGCCTATTCTGCTGAGATGAAGAAACACAGGTATATCTCCAAAGAAAGCCATCTATGTGGGAAGCTGCAGTATCTAGTACATTGTTTCTCTGTGAGAGTTAAGTTAGTTTTGGAAAGGAATACTTCCTGCAAATCATCGTTTTCAAGGTGGAGGAAAGCTTGTGTTGCTCCAAATAGGCCTATTCAGCTGAGTTGAAGAAACACATGTGTATCTCGAGAGAAAAGCAACTGTGTTAGAAGCAGGAGCATCTAGCACATTGTTCACGGTGAGAATTGAGTTAGCTTTTGAAAAAACAGTTTTTGCAAATCAAAGTTTTCAAGGTGGAGTAAGCCTCCTGTTGCTCCACATAAGCCTACTCAGTTGAGTTGAATAAAGACAAGTATCTCTCTGAAGGAAACTATTTATGTTAGAAGCTGCAGCTTGTAGCAGATTGATTCCCTATGAGAATTGAGTTAGTGTTGGAAAGGAATACATCCTGTCCATATAGTTTTCATGTTGGAGAAAGGCTCATTTTCTTCCAATTAGGACTATTGAGATGAGAGGAAGAAGCTCATGAATCTCTCCAAAGAAACTATTTATGTTAAGAGCTGCAGCATCTTGCATATTGATTCCCTGTGAGAACTGAGTTAGCTTTTGAAAGGAACTTTTCCTGCAAATCATAGTTTTCATAGTGGAGAAAGCTCATGTTGCCCCAAATAGGCCTCTTCAGATAAGTTGAAGAAACACACATATCTCTTGAAAGAAAACCATCAGGGGTAGAAGCTGGAGCATCTACAACATTGTTTCACTGTGAGTCCTGAGTTACTTTTGGAAAGGAATACTTCCTTCAACGTGGGTTTTCAAAGTGGTGATAGCTCTTTTCATTCGAAATGAGCCTATTCATCTGAGTTGAGGACACACAGGCATTTCTCCAGTGACAACTGTCTGTGTTAGAAGCAGGAGCATCTAGAACATTGCCTGCTTGTGAGAATTGAGTTAGTGTTTGAATGGAATACTTCCCGCACATCAGAGTTTTCAGTGTGGAGATAGCCTCTGTTTGCTGCAAATAGCCCTATTCAGCTAAGTTGAACAAACACACGTATCTCTAGAAACATAACCATCCATGCTAGAAGATACAGTATCTAGGAAATTGTTTCCCTGTGAGTATTGAGTTAGTTTTTGAGAGAAGTACATCCTGAAAATCACAGTTTTCAAGGTGGAGATAGTCTCTGTTTGCTCCAAATAGGCCTATTGTGGTGAGTTGAAGAAATGCATATATCTCTCAGAAGAAATCCATCTTTGTTAGAAGCTTCCTGCATCTAATACCTTGTTTCTGTGTGAGAATTGACTTAGTTTTTGAAAGGAATACTTAAGCCAATCCTAGTTTTCTAGGTAGAGATATCTTTCTTTGATCCAAAATGGTCTATTTAGGTAAGAGAAGAAATATGCCTATCTCTCGCAGAAAACCTTCTGAGTGAGAAGAATGAGCATCTAGTGCATTGTTTCCCTGTGAGAATTGAGTTACTTTTTGAAAGATAGACATCCTGCAAATCATGGTTTTCAAACTGGAGTAAAGCTCATGTAGTTCCAAATAGACCTATTCAACTGAGTTGAAGAAACACATGTATGTCTTGAATGAAACTCATGTGTTGTAGACCAGGAGCATCTAGCATATTGTTTCCCTGTGAGAACTGAGCTAGTTTTTGAAAGAAATGTTTTCTGCAAATTACAGTTTTCAAGGTGGAAAAAGGCTCATCTTCTTCCAAATAGGCCTATACAGCTAAGTTGATGAAACACATGTATCCCTCAAAAGAGAACCTTTTGGGTTAGAAGCAGGAGCATCTAGCACATTTTTTCCCTGTGAGAATTGAGTTTGTTTTTGAAAGGAATACTTCCTACAACTAGGTATTTCAAGGGGGAGGTAGGCTCTCTTTGCTCCAAATAGGACAATTCAACTAAGTTGAAGAAAGACATGCATCTTTCCAAACAAAACCATCTATGTCACTAGCAGGATCACCTAGCGCATTGTTTCCCTGTGAGAATTTAGTGACTTTTGAAAGGAATACTTCCTGCAAATCATAGTTTTCAAGGTGTAGAGAGTATCACATTGTTCCAAATAGGCCTATTCAACTGAGTTGAAGAAACACATGTATCTCTACAAAGGAAACCATCTATGTTAGAAGTTGCAGCATCAAGCACATTGTTTCTCTGTGTGCATTGAGTTCGATTTGAAAGTAATACTCATGCAAATCAGAATTTTAAAGGAGGAGAAAAGCTCATTTTGTTCCAGATAGGCCTATTCAGCTGAGTTTCAGAAGCACATCCATCTCTCCAAAACAACCATCACTGTTAGAAGCAGGATCATCTAGCATATTCTTTCCCTGTGACAATTGAGTTAGTTTTTAAAAGAATGCACCCCGCAACATGTGTTTTTGAACGTGGTGATAGGCTCTCTTCATTCCCAATAGGCCTTTTCAGTTGAGTTGAAGAAGCACGTGTATCTCTCCAAAGAAAACCACCTATGCTAGAAGCTGCAGCATCTAGTGCATTGTTTCTCTGTGAGAGTAGAGTTAGTGTTTGAAAGGAATGCTTCCTGCAAGTCAGAGTATTCGGGGTGGAGAAAGGCTCATTTTGTTCCAAATAGGCCTATTCAGCTGAGTTGAAGAAACAAATGTATCTCTCCAAAGAAAACCATCTATGTTACAAGCTGCAGCGTCTAGCACATTGTTTCCATCTAAGAATTGAGTCTGTTTTTGAAAGGAATACTTCCTGCATATCAAAGTTTTCATTGTCGAGACAAAGTGTGTTTGCTCCAAATAGGCCTCTAAAGCTGAGTTGAAGAAACACACGTATCTCTCCAAAGAAAATCATCTATGTTAGATGCTGCAACATGTAGCACATTGTTTTTCTGTGAGAACTGAATTAACTTTTGAAAGGAATACTTCCGGCAACTTGGGGGTTTCTATGGGTAGATATGCTCTCTTTGCTTCAAATAGGCCTATTGAGCGAAGTTGAAGAAACACATGTAACTCTATAAGGACAACCATCTGTGTTAGAAGCAGGAGCATCTAGCACATTGTTTCCCTGTGAGAATGGAATGAGTTTGTGAAAGGAATATCTCCTGCAAATCAGTTTCCTGTTGGAGATTGGTTATGTTTGCTCCAATAGGCCTAATTCACCTAAGTTGAAGGAACACAAGTTTCACTCCCAAGAAAACAATCTCGTTAGAAGCTTCAGAATCAAGTACATCTTTTCCCTGTGAGAATTGAGTTAGTTTTTCAAAAGAATACTTTCTGCAAGGTGTGTTTTTAAAAGTGGTGACAGACTGTGTTCATTCCGAATAGGCTTGTTCAACTGAGTTGAAGAAACACAAGTGTCTGTCCAAAGACCACCCTCACTGGTAGAAGCAGGAGCATCTAGAACATTTTTCCCCTGTGAGAATTGAGTTCGTTTTGGAAAGGAATACTTATTGAAAATCATAGTTCTCAAGGTGGAGATAGGCTCTGTGTGCTCCAAAGAAGCCTGTTCAGCTGAGTTGAAGAAGCACATGTATCCCTTGAAAGAAAACCATCTATGTTACTAGTAGGATCACCTAGCACATTGTTTCCCTGTGAGAATTGAGTTATGTTTTGAAAGGAATACTTCCTGAAAATCATCGTTTTCAAGGTGTGAAAGACTCACTTGTTTCCAAATAGGCCTATTCTGCTGAGATGAAGAAACACAGGTATATCTCCAAAGAAAGCCATCTATGTGGGAAGCTGCAGTATCTAGTACATTGTTTCTCTGTGAGAGTTAAGTTAGTTTTGGAAAGGAATACTTCCTGCAAATCATCGTTTTCAAGGTGGAGGAAAGCTTGTGTTGCTCCAAATAGGCCTATTCAGCTGAGTTGAAGAAACACATGTGTATCTCGAGAGAAAAGCAACTGTGTTAGAAGCAGGAGCATCTAGCACATTGTTCACGGTGAGAATTGAGTTAGCTTTTGAAAAAACAGTTTTTGCAAATCAAAGTTTTCAAGGTGGAGTAAGCCTCCTGTTGCTCCACATAAGCCTACTCAGTTGACTTGAATAAAGACAAGTATCTCTCTGAAGGAAACTATTTATGTTAGAAGCTGCAGCTTGTAGCAGATTGATTCCCTATGAGAATTGAGTTAGTGTTGGAAAGGAATACATCCTGTCCATATAGTTTTCATGTTGGAGAAAGGCTCATTTTCTTCCAATTAGGACTATTGAGATGAGAGGAAGAAGCTCATGAATCTCTCCAAAGAAACTATTTATGTTAAGAGCTGCAGCATCTTGCATATTGATTCCCTGTGAGAACTGAGTTAGCTTTTGAAAGGAACTTTTCCTGCAAATCATAGTTTTCATAGTGGAGAAAGCTCATGTTGCCCCAAATAGGCCTCTTCAGATAAGTTGAAGAAACACACATATCTCTCGAAAGAAAACCATCAGGGGTAGAAGCTGGAGCATCTACAACATTGTTTCACTGTGAGTCCTGAGTTACTTTTGGAAAGGAATACTTCCTTCAACGTGGGTTTTCAAAGTGGTGATAGCTCTTTTCATTCGAAATGAGCCTATTCATCTGAGTTGAGGACACACAGGCATTTCTCCAGTGACAACTGTCTGTGTTAGAAGCAGGAGCATCTAGAACATTGCCTGCTTGTGAGAATTGAGTTAGTGTTTGAATGAAATACTTCCCACACATCAGAGTTTTCAGTGTGGAGATAGCCTCTGTTTGCTGCAAATAGCCCTATTCAGCTAAGTTGAACAAACACACGTATCTCTAGAAACATAACCATCCATGCTAGAAGATACAGTATCTAGGAAATTGTTTCCCTGTGAGTATTGAGTTAGTTTTTGAAAGAATGCACCCTGCAACATGTCTTTTTGAACGTGGTGATAGGCTCTCTTCATTCCCAATAGGCCTTTTCAGTTGAGTTGAAGAAGCACGTGTATCTCTCCAAAGAAAACCACCTATGCTAGAAGCTGCAGCATCTAGTGCATTGTTTCTCTGTGAGAGTAGAGTTAGTGTTTGAAAGGAATGCTTCCTGCAAGTCAGAGTATTCGGGGTGGAGAAAGGCTCATTTTGTTCCAAATAGGCCTATTCAGCTGAGTTGAAGACACAAATGTATCTCTCCAAAGAAAACCATCTATGTTACAAGCTGCAGCGTCTAGCACATTGTTTCCATCTAAGAATTGAGTCTGTTTTTGAAAGGAATACTTCCTGCATATCATAGTTTTCATTGTGGACACAAAGTGTGTTTGCTCCAAATAGGCCTGTAAAGCTGAGTTGAAGAAACACACGTATCTCTCCAAAGAAAATCATCTATGTTAGATGCTGCAACACGTAGCAAATTGTTTTTCTGTGAGAACTGAATTAACTTTTGAAAGGAATACTTCAGGCAACTTGGGGGTTTCTATGGGTAGATATGCTCTCTTTGCTTCAAATAGGCCTATTGAGCGAAGTTGAAGAAACACATGTAACTCTATAAGGACAACCATCTGTGTTAGAAGCAGGAGCATCTAGCACATTGTTTCCCTGTGAGAATGGAATGAGTTTGTGAAAGGAATATCTCCTGCAAATCAGTTTCCTGTTGGAGATTGGTTATGTTTGCTCCAATAGGCCTAATTCAGCTAAGTTGAAGGAACACAAGTTTCACTCCCAAGAAAACAATCTCGTTAGAAGCTTCAGAATCAAGTACATCTTTTCCCTGTGAGAATTGAGTTAGTTTTGGAAAAGAATACTTTCTGCAAGGTGTGTTTTTAAAAGTGGTGACAGACTGTGTTCATTCCGAATAGGCTTGTTCAACTGAGTTGAAGAAACACAAGTGTCTGTCCAAAGACCACCCTCACTGGTAGAAGCAGGAGCATCTAGAACATTTTTCCCCTGTGAGAATTGAGTTCGTTTTGGAAAGGAATACTTATTGAAAATCATAGTTCTCAAGGTGGAGATAGGCTCTGTGTGCTCCAAAGAAGCCTGTTCAGCTGAGTTGAAGAAACACATGTATCCCTTGAAAGAAAACCATCTATGTTACTAGTAGGATCACCTAGCACATTGTTTCCCTGTGAGAATTGAGTTATGTTTTGAAAGGAATACTTCCTGAAAATCATCGTTTTCAAGGTGTAGAAAGACTCACTTGTTTCCAAATAGGCCTATTCTGCTGAGATGAAGAAACACAGGTATATCTCCAAAGAAAGCCATCTATGTGGGAAGCTGCAGTATCTAGTACATTGTTTCTCTGTGAGAGTTAAGTTAGTTTTGGAAAGGAATACTTCCTGCAAATCATCGTTTTCAAGGTGGAGGAAAGCTTGTGTTGCTCCAAATAGGCCTATTCAGCTGAGTTGAAGAAACACATGTGTATCTCGAGAGAAAAGCAACTGTGTTAGAAGCAGGAGCATCTAGCACATTGTTCACGGTGAGAATTGAGTTAGCTTTTGAAAAAACAGTTCCTGCAAATCAAAGTTTTCAAGGTGGAGTAAGCCTCCTGTTGCTCCAAATAGGCCTACTCAGTTGAGTTGAATAAAGACAAGTATCTCTCTGAAGGAAACTATTTATGTTAGAAGCTGCAGCTTGTAGCAGATTGATTCCCTATGAGAATTGAGTTAGTGTTGGAAAGGAATACATCCTGTCCATATAGTTTTCATGGTGGAGAAAGGCTCATTTTCTTCCAATTAGGACTATTGAGCTGAGTGGAAGAAGCTCATGAATCTCTCCAAAGAAAGTATTTATGTTAAGAGCTGCAGCATCTTGCATATTGATTCCCTGTGAGAACTGAGTTAGTTTTTGAAAGGAACTTTTCCTGCAAATCATAGTTTTCATAGTGGAGAAAGCTCATGTTGCCCCAAATAGGCCTCTTCAGATAAGTTGAAGAAACACACATATCTCTCGAAAGAAAACCATCAGGGGTAGAAGCCGGAGCATCTACAACATTGTTTCACTGTGAGAGTTGAGTTACTTTTGGAAAGGAATACTTCCTTCAACGTGGGTTTTCAAAGTGGTGATAGCTCTTTTCATTCGAAATGAGCCTATTCATCTGAGTTGAGGACACACAGGCATTTCTCCAGTGACAACTGTCTGTGTTAGAAGCAGGAGCATCTAGAACATTGCCTGCTTGTGAGAATTGAGTTAGTGTTTGAATGGAATACTTCCCGCAAATCAGAGTTTTCAATGTGGAGATAGCCTCTGTTTGCTGCAAATAGCCCTATTCACCTATGTTGAACAAACACACGTATCTCTAGAAACATAACCATCCATGCTAGAAGATACAGTATCTAGGAAGTTGTTTCCCTGTGAGTATTGAGTTAGTTTTTGAAAGAATGCACCCCGCAACATGTGTTTTTCAACGTGGTGATAGGCTCTCTTCATTCCCAATAGGCCTTTTCAGTTGAGTTGAAGAAGCACGTGTATCTCTCCAAAGAAAACCACCTATGCTAGAAGCTGCAGCATCTAGTGCATTGTTTCTCTGTGAGAGTAGAGTTAGTGTTTGAAAGGAATGCTTCCTGCAAGTCAGAGTATTCGGGGTGGAGAAAGGCTCATTTTGTTCCAAATAGGCCTATTCAGCTGAGTTGAAGAAACAAATGTATCTCTCCAAAGAAAACCATCTATGTTACAAGCTGCAGCGTCTAGCACATTGTTTCCATCTAAGAATTGAGTCTGTTTTTGAAAGGAATACTTCCTGCATATCATAGTTTTCATTGTGGACACAAAGTGTGTTTGCTCCAAATAGGCCTGTAAAGCTGAGTTGAAGAAACACACGTATCTCTCCAAAGAAAATCATCTATGTTAGATGCTGCAACACGTAGCACATTGTTTTTCTGTGAGAACTGAATTAACTTTTGAAAGGAATACTTCAGGCAACTTGGGGGTTTCTATGGGTAGATATGCTCTCTTTGCTTCAAATAGGCCTATTGAGCGAAGTTGAAGAAACACATGTAACTCTATAAGGACAACCATCTGTGTTAGAAGCAGGAGCATCTAGCACATTGTTTCCCTGTGAGAATGGAATGAGTTTGTGAAAGGAATATCTAATGCAAATCAGTTTCCTGTTGGAGATTGGTTATGTTTGCTCCAATAGGCCTAATTCAGCTAAGTTGTAGGAACACAAGTTTCACTCCCAAGAAAACAATCTCGTTAGAAGCTTCAGAATCAAGTACACCTTTTCCCTGTGAGAATTGAGTTAGTTTTGGAAAAGAATACTTTCTGCAAGGTGTGTTTTTAAAAGTGGTGACAGACTGTGTTCATTCCGAATAGGCTTGTTCAACTGAGTTGAAGAAACACAAGTGTCTGTCCAAAGACCACCCTCACTGGTAGAAGCAGGAGCATCTAGAACATTTTTCCCCTGTGAGAATTGAGTTCGTTTTGGAAAGGAATACTTATTGAAAATCATAGTTCTCAAGGTGGAGATAGGCTCTGTGTGCTCCAAAGAAGCCTGTTCAGCTGAGTTGAAGAAACACATGTATCCCTTGAAAGAAAACCATCTATGTTACTAGTAGGATCACCTAGCACATTGTTTCCCTGTGAGAATTGAGTTATGTTTTGAAAGGAATACTTCCTGAAAATCATCGTTTTCAAGGTGTAGAAAGACTCACTTGTTTCCAAATAGGCCTATTCTACTGAGATGAAGAAACACAGGTATATCTCCAAAGAAAGCCATCTATGTGGGAAGCTGCAGTATCTAGTACATTGTTTCTCTGTGAGAGTTAAGTTAGTTTTGGAAAGGAATACTTCCTGCAAATCATCGTTTTCAAGGTGGAGGAAAGCTTGTGTTGCTCCAAATAGGCCTATTCAGCTGAGTTGAAGAAACACATGTGTATCTCGAGAGAAAAGCAACTGTGTTAGAAGCAGGAGCATCTAGCACATTGTTCACGGTGAGAATTGAGTTAGCTTTTGAAAAAACAGTTCCTGCAAATCAAAGTTTTCAAGGTGGAGTAAGCCTCCTGTTGCTCCAAATAGGCCTACTCAGTTGAGTTGAATAAAGACAAGTATCTCTCTGAAGGAAACTATTTATGTTAGAAGCTGCAGCTTGTAGCAGATTGATTCCCTAAGAGAATTGAGTTAGTGTTGGAAAGGAATACATCCTGTCCATATAGTTTTCATGTTGGAGAAAGGCTCATTTTCTTCCAATTAGGACTATTGAGCTGAGTGGAAGAAGCTCATGAATCTCTCCAAAGAAACTGTTTATGTTAAGAGCTGCAGCATCTTGCATATTGATTCTCTGTAAGAACTGAGTTAGTTTTTGAAAGGAACTTTTCCTGCAAATCATAGTTTTCATAGTGGAGAAAGCTCATGTTGCCCCAAATAGGCCTCTTCAGATAAGTTGAAGAAACACACATATCTCTCAAAAGAAAACCATCAGGGGTAGAAGCCGGAGCATCTACAACATTGTTTCACTGTGAGAGTTGAGTTACTTTTGGAAAGGAATACTTCCTTCAACGTGGGTTTTCAAAGTGGTGATAGCTCTTTTCATTCGAAATGAGCCTATTCATCTGAGTTGAGGACACACAGGCATTTCTCCAGTGACAACTGTCTGTGTTAGAAGCAGGAGCATCTAGAACATTGCCTGCTTGTGAGAATTGAGTTAGTGTTTGAATGGAATACTTCCCGCAAATCAGAGTTTTCAATGTGGAGATAGCCTCTGTTTGCTGCAAATAGCCCTATTCACCTATGTTGAACAAACACACGTATCTCTAGAAACATAACCATCCATGCTAGAAGATACAGTATCTAGGAAATTGTTTCCCTGTGAGTATTGAGTTAGTTTTTGAAAGAATAAACCCCGCAACATGTGTTTTTGAATGTGGTGATAGGCTCTCTTCATTCCCAATAGGCCTTTTCAGTTGAGTTGAAGAAGCACGTGTATCTCTCCAAAGAAAACCACCTATGCTAGAAGCTGTAGCATCTAGTGCATTGTTTCTCTGTGAGAGTAGAGTTAGTGTTTGAATGGAATGCTTCCTGCAAGTCAGAGTATTCAGGGTGGAGAAAGGCTCATTTTGTTCCAAATAGGCCTATTCAGCTGAGTTGAAGAAACAAATGTATCTCTCCAAAGAAAATCATCTATGTTAGATGCTGCAACAGGTAGCACATTGTTTTTCTGTGAGAACTGAATTAACTTTTGAAAGGAATACTTCCGGCAACTTGGGGGTTTCTATGGGTAGATATGCTCTCTTTGCTTCAAATAGGCCTATTGAGCGAAGTTGAAGAAACACATGTAACTCTATAAGGACAACCATCTGTGTTAGAAGCAGGAGCATCTAGCACATTGTTTCCCTGTGAGAATGGAATGAGTTTGTGAAAGGAATATCTCCTGCAAATCAGTTTCCTGTTGGAGATTGGTTATGTTTGCTCCAATAGGCCTAATTCAGCTAAGTTGAAGGAACACAAGTTTCACTCCCAAGAAAACAATCTCGTTAGAAGCTTCAGAATCAAGTACATCTTTTCCCTGTGAGAATTGAGTTAGTTTTGGAAAAGAATACTTTCTGCAAGGTGTGTTTTTAAAAGTGGTGACAGACTGTGTTCATTCCGAATAGGCTTGTTCAACTGAGTTGAAGAAACACAAGTGTCTGTCCAAAGACCACCCTCACTGGTAGAAGCAGGAGCATCTAGAACATTTTTCCCCTGTGAGAATTGAGTTCGTTTTGGAAAGGAATACTTATTGAAAATCATAGTTCTCAAGGTGGAGATAGGCTCTGTGTGCTCCAAAGAAGCCTGTTCAGCTGAGTTGAAGAAGCACATGTATCCCTTGAAAGAAAACCATCTATGTTACTAGTAGGATCACCTAGCACATTGTTTCCCTGTGAGAATTGAGTTATGTTTTGAAAGGAATACTTCCTGAAAATCATCGTTTTCAAGGTGTGAAAGACTCACTTGTTTCCAAATAGGCCTATTCTGCTGAGATGAAGAAACACAGGTATATCTCCAAAGAAAGCCATCTATGTGGGAAGCTGCAGTATCTAGTACATTGTTTCTCTGTGAGAGTTAAGTTAGTTTTGGAAAGGAATACTTCCTGCAAATCATCGTTTTCAAGGTGGAGGAAAGCTTGTGTTGCTCCAAATAGGCCTATTCAGCTGAGTTGAAGAAACACATGTGTATCTCGAGAGAAAAGCAACTGTGTTAGAAGCAGGAGCATCTAGCACATTGTTCACGGTGAGAATTGAGTTAGCTTTTGAAAAAACAGTTTTTGCAAATCAAAGTTTTCAAGGTGGAGTAAGCCTCCTGTTGCTCCACATAAGCCTACTCAGTTGACTTGAATAAAGACAAGTATCTCTCTGAAGGAAACTATTTATGTTAGAAGCTGCAGCTTGTAGCAGATTGATTCCCTATGAGAATTGAGTTAGTGTTGGAAAGGAATACATCCTGTCCATATAGTTTTCATGTTGGAGAAAGGCTCATTTTCTTCCAATTAGGACTATTGAGATGAGAGGAAGAAGCTCATGAATCTCTCCAAAGAAACTATTTATGTTAAGAGCTGCAGCATCTTGCATATTGATTCCCTGTGAGAACTGAGTTAGCTTTTGAAAGGAACTTTTCCTGCAAATCATAGTTTTCATAGTGGAGAAAGCTCATGTTGCCCCAAATAGGCCTCTTCAGATAAGTTGAAGAAACACACATATCTCTTGAAAGAAAACCATCAGGGGTAGAAGCTGGAGCATCTACAACATTGTTTCACTGTGAGTCCTGAGTTACTTTTGGAAAGGAATACTTCCTTCAACGTGGGTTTTCAAAGTGGTGATAGCTCTTTTCATTCGAAATGAGCCTATTCATCTGAGTTGAGGACACACAGGCATTTCTCCAGTGACAACTGTCTGTGTTAGAAGCAGGAGCATCTAGAACATTGCCTGCTTGTGAGAATTGAGTTAGTGTTTGAATGGAATACTTCCCGCACATCAGAGTTTTCAGTGTGGAGATAGCCTCTGTTTGCTGCAAATAGCCCTATTCAGCTAAGTTGAACAAACACACGTATCTCTAGAAACATAACCATCCATGCTAGAAGATACAGTATCTAGGAAATTGTTTCCCTGTGAGTATTGAGTTAGTTTTTCAGAGAACTACATCCTGAAAATCACAGTTTTCAAGGTGGAGATAGTCTCTGTTTGCTCCAAATAGGCCTATTGTGGTGAGTTGAAGAAATGCATATATCTCTCAGAAGAAATCCATCTTTGTTAGAAGCTTCCTGCATCTAATACCTTGTTTCTGTGTGAGAATTGACTTAGTTTTTGAAAGGAATACTTAAGCCAATCCTAGTTTTCTAGGTAGAGATATCTTTCTTTGATCCAAAATGGTCTATTCAGGTAAGAGAAGAAATATGCCTATCTCTCGCAGAAAACCTTCTGAGTGAGAAGAATGAGCATCTAGTGCATTGTTTCCCTGTGAGAATTGAGTTACTTTTTGAAAGATAGACATCCTGCAAATCATGGTTTTCAAACTGGAGTAAAGCTCATGTAGTTCCAAATAGACCTATTCAACTGAGTTGAAGAAACACATGTATGTCTTGAATGAAACTCATGTGTTGTAGACCAGGAGCATCTAGCATATTGTTTCCCTGTGAGAACTGAGCTAGTTTTTGAAAGAAATGTTTTCTGCAAATTACAGTTTTCAAGGTGGAAAAAGGCTCATCTTCTTCCAAATAGGCCTATACAGCTAAGTTGATGAAACACATGTATCCCTCAAAAGAGAACCTTTTGGGTTAGAAGCAGGAGCATCTAGCACATTTTTTCCCTGTGAGAATTGAGTTTGTTTTTGAAAGGAATACTTCCTACAACTAGGTATTTCAAGGGGGAGGTAGGCTCTCTTTGCTCCAAATAGGACAATTCAACTAAGTTGAAGAAAGACATGCATCTTTCCAAACAAAACCATCTATGTCACTAGCAGGATCACCTAGCGCATTGTTTCCCTGTGAGAATTGAGTGACTTTTGAAAGGAATACTTCCTGCAAATCATAGTTTTCAAGGTGTAGAGAGGCTCACTTTGTTCCAAATAGGCCTATTCAACTGAGTTGAAGAAACACATGTATCTCTCCAAAGGAAACCATCTATGTTAGAAGTTGCAGCATCAAGCACATTGTTTCTCTGTGTGCATTGAGTTCGATTTGAAAGTAATACTCATGCAAATCAGAATTTTAAAGGAGGAGAAAAGCTCATTTTGTTCCAGATAGGCCTATTCAGCTGAGTTTCAGAAGCACATCCATCTCTCCAAAACAACCATCATTGTTAGAAGCAGGATCATCTAGCATATTCTTTCCCTGTGACAATTGAGTTAGTTTTTAAAAGAATGCACCCCGCAACATGTGTTTTTGAACGTGGTGATAGGCTCTCTTCATTCCCAATAGGCCTTTTCAGTTGAGTTGAAGAAGCACGTGTATCTCTCCAAAGAAAACCACCTATGCTAGAAGCTGCAGCATCTAGTGCATTGTTTCTCTGTGAGAGTAGAGTTAGTGTTTGAAAGGAATGCTTCCTGCAAGTCAGAGTATTCGGGGTGGAGAAAGGCTCATTTTGTTCCAAATAGGCCTATTCAGCTGAGTTGAAGAAACAAATGTATCTCTCCAAAGAAAACCATCTATGTTACAAGCTGCAGCGTCTAGCACATTGTTTCCATCTAAGAATTGAGTCTGTTTTTGAAAGGAATACTTCCTGCATATCAAAGTTTTCATTGTCGAGACAAAGTGTGTTTGCTCCAAATAGGCCTCTAAAGCTGAGTTGAAGAAACACACGTATCTCTCCAAAGAAAATCATCTATGTTAGATGCTGCAACATGTAGCACATTGTTTTTCTGTGAGAACTGAATTAACTTTTGAAAGGAATACTTCCGGCAACTTGGGGGTTTCTATGGGTAGATATGCTCTCTTTGCTTCAAATAGGCCTATTGAGCGAAGTTGAAGAAACACATGTAACTCTATAAGGACAACCATCTGTGTTAGAAGCAGGAGCATCTAGCACATTGTTTCCCTGTGAGAATGGAATGAGTTTGTGAAAGGAATATCTCCTGCAAATCAGTTTCCTGTTGGAGATTGGTTATGTTTGCTCCAATAGGCCTAATTCACCTAAGTTGAAGGAACACAAGTTTCACTCCCAAGAAAACAATCTCGTTAGAAGCTTCAGAATCAAGTACATCTTTTCCCTGTGAGAATTGAGTTAGTTTTTCAAAAGAATACTTTCTGCAAGGTGTGTTTTTAAAAGTGGTGACAGACTGTGTTCATTCCGAATAGGCTTGTTCAACTGAGTTGAAGAAACACAAGTGTCTGTCCAAAGACCACCCTCACTGGTAGAAGCAGGAGCATCTAGAACATTTTTCCCCTGTGAGAATTGAGTTCGTTTTGGAAAGGAATACTTATTGAAAATCATAGTTCTCAAGGTGGAGATAGGCTCTGTGTGCTCCAAAGAAGCCTGTTCAGCTGAGTTGAAGAAGCACATGTATCCCTTGAAAGAAAACCATCTATGTTACTAGTAGGATCACCTAGCACATTGTTTCCCTGTGAGAATTGAGTTATGTTTTGAAAGGAATACTTCCTGAAAATCATCGTTTTCAAGGTGTGAAAGACTCACTTGTTTCCAAATAGGCCTATTCTGCTGAGATGAAGAAACACAGGTATATCTCCAAAGAAAGCCATCTATGTGGGAAGCTGCAGTATCTAGTACATTGTTTCTCTGTGAGAGTTAAGTTAGTTTTGGAAAGGAATACTTCCTGCAAATCATCGTTTTCAAGGTGGAGGAAAGCTTGTGTTGCTCCAAATAGGCCTATTCAGCTGAGTTGAAGAAACACATGTGTATCTCGAGAGAAAAGCAACTGTGTTAGAAGCAGGAGCATCTAGCACATTGTTCACGGTGAGAATTGAGTTAGCTTTTGAAAAAACAGTTTTTGCAAATCAAAGTTTTCAAGGTGGAGTAAGCCTCCTGTTGCTCCACATAAGCCTACTCAGTTGACTTGAATAAAGACAAGTATCTCTCTGAAGGAAACTATTTATGTTAGAAGCTGCAGCTTGTAGCAGATTGATTCCCTATGAGAATTGAGTTAGTGTTGGAAAGGAATACATCCTGTCCATATAGTTTTCATGTTGGAGAAAGGCTCATTTTCTTCCAATTAGGACTATTGAGATGAGAGGAAGAAGCTCATGAATCTCTCCAAAGAAACTATTTATGTTAAGAGCTGCAGCATCTTGCATATTGATTCCCTGTGAGAACTGAGTTAGCTTTTGAAAGGAACTTTTCCTGCAAATCATAGTTTTCATAGTGGAGAAAGCTCATGTTGCCCCAAATAGGCCTCTTCAGATAAGTTGAAGAAACACACATATCTCTCGAAAGAAAACCATCAGGGGTAGAAGCTGGAGCATCTACAACATTGTTTCACTGTGAGTCCTGAGTTACTTTTGGAAAGGAATACTTCCTTCAACGTGGGTTTTCAAAGTGGTGATAGCTCTTTTCATTCGAAATGAGCCTATTCATCTGAGTTGAGGACACACAGGCATTTCTCCAGTGACAACTGTCTGTGTTAGAAGCAGGAGCATCTAGAACATTGCCTGCTTGTGAGAATTGAGTTAGTGTTTGAATGAAATACTTCCCACACATCAGAGTTTTCAGTGTGGAGATAGCCTCTGTTTGCTGCAAATAGCCCTATTCAGCTAAGTTGAACAAACACACGTATCTCTAGAAACATAACCATCCATGCTAGAAGATACAGTATCTAGGAAATTGTTTCCCTGTGAGTATTGAGTTAGTTTTTGAAAGAATGCACCCTGCAACATGTCTTTTTGAACGTGGTGATAGGCTCTCTTCATTCCCAATAGGCCTTTTCAGTTGAGTTGAAGAAGCACGTGTATCTCTCCAAAGAAAACCACCTATGCTAGAAGCTGCAGCATCTAGTGCATTGTTTCTCTGTGAGAGTAGAGTTAGTGTTTGAAAGGAATGCTTCCTGCAAGTCAGAGTATTCGGGGTGGAGAAAGGCTCATTTTGTTCCAAATAGGCCTATTCAGCTGAGTTGAAGAAACAAATGTATCTCTCCAAAGAAAACCATCTATGTTACAAGCTGCAGCGTCTAGCACATTGTTTCCATCTAAGAATTGAGTCTGTTTTTGAAAGGAATACTTCCTGCATATCATAGTTTTCATTGTGGACACAAAGTGTGTTTGCTCCAAATAGGCCTGTAAAGCTGAGTTGAAGAAACACACGTATCTCTCCAAAGAAAATCATCTATGTTAGATGGTGCAACACGTAGCAAATTGTTTTTCTGTGAGAACTGAATTAACTTTTGAAAGGAATACTTCAGGCAACTTGGGGGTTTCTATGGGTAGATATGCTCTCTTTGCTTCAAATAGGCCTATTGAGCGAAGTTGAAGAAACACATGTAACTCTATAAGGACAACCATCTGTGTTAGAAGCAGGAGCATCTAGCACATTGTTTCCCTGTGAGAATGGAATGAGTTTGTGAAAGGAATATCTCCTGCAAATCAGTTTCCTGTTGGAGATTGGTTATGTTTGCTCCAATAGGCCTAATTCAGCTAAGTTGAAGGAACACAAGTTTCACTCCCAAGAAAACAATCTCGTTAGAAGCTTCAGAATCAAGTACATCTTTTCCCTGTGAGAATTGAGTTAGTTTTGGAAAAGAATACTTTCTGCAAGGTGTGTTTTTAAAAGTGGTGACAGACTGTGTTCATTCCGAATAGGCTTGTTCAACTGAGTTGAAGAAACACAAGTGTCTGTCCAAAGACCACCCTCACTGGTAGAAGCAGGAGCATCTAGAACATTTTTCCCCTGTGAGAATTGAGTTCGTTTTGGAAAGGAATACTTATTGAAAATCATAGTTCTCAAGGTGGAGATAGGCTCTGTGTGCTCCAAAGAAGCCTGTTCAGCTGAGTTGAAGAAACACATGTATCCCTTGAAAGAAAACCATCTATGTTACTAGTAGGATCACCTAGCACATTGTTTCCCTGTGAGAATTGAGTTATGTTTTGAAAGGAATACTTCCTGAAAATCATCGTTTTCAAGGTGTAGAAAGACTCACTTGTTTCCAAATAGGCCTATTCTGCTGAGATGAAGAAACACAGGTATATCTCCAAAGAAAGCCATCTATGTGGGAAGCTGCAGTATCTAGTACATTGTTTCTCTGTGAGAGTTAAGTTAGTTTTGGAAAGGAATACTTCCTGCAAATCATCGTTTTCAAGGTGGAGGAAAGCTTGTGTTGCTCCAAATAGGCCTATTCAGCTGAGTTGAAGAAACACATGTGTATCTCGAGAGAAAAGCAACTGTGTTAGAAGCAGGAGCATCTAGCACATTGTTCACGGTGAGAATTGAGTTAGCTTTTGAAAAAACAGTTCCTGCAAATCAAAGTTTTCAAGGTGGAGTAAGCCTCCTGTTGCTCCAAATAGGCCTACTCAGTTGAGTTGAATAAAGACAAGTATCTCTCTGAAGGAAACTATTTATGTTAGAAGCTGCAGCTTGTAGCAGATTGATTCCCTATGAGAATTGAGTTATTGTTGGAAAGGAATACATCCTGTCCATATAGTTTTCATGGTGGAGAAAGGCTCATTTTCTTCCAATTAGGACTATTGAGCTGAGTGGAAGAAGCTCATGAATCTCTCCAAAGAAAGTATTTATGTTAAGAGCTGCAGCATCTTGCATATTGATTCCCTGTGAGAACTGAGTTAGTTTTTGAAAGGAACTTTTCCTGCAAATCATAGTTTTCATAGTGGAGAAAGCTCATGTTGCCCCAAATAGGCCTCTTCAGATAAGTTGAAGAAACACACATATCTCTCGAAAGAAAACCATCAGGGGTAGAAGCCGGAGCATCTACAACATTGTTTCACTGTGAGAGTTGAGTTACTTTTGGAAAGGAATACTTCCTTCAACGTGGGTTTTCAAAGTGGTGATAGCTCTTTTCATTCGAAATGAGCCTATTCATCTGAGTTGAGGACACACAGGCATTTCTCCAGTGACAACTGTCTGTGTTAGAAGCAGGAGCATCTAGAACATTGCCTGCTTGTGAGAATTGAGTTAGTGTTTGAATGGAATACTTCCCGCAAATCAGAGTTTTCAATGTGGAGATAGCCTCTGTTTGCTGCAAATAGCCCTATTCACCTATGTTGAACAAACACACGTATCTCTAGAAACATAACCATCCATGCTAGAAGATACAGTATCTAGGAAGTTGTTTCCCTGTGAGTATTGAGTTAGTTTTTGAAAGAATGCACCCCGCAACATGTGTTTTTCAACGTGGTGATAGGCTCTCTTCATTCCCAATAGGCCTTTTCAGTTGAGTTGAAGAAGCACGTGTATCTCTCCAAAGAAAACCACCTATGCTAGAAGCTGCAGCATCTAGTGCATTGTTTCTCTGTGACAGTAGAGTTAGTGTTTGAAAGGAATGCTTCCTGCAAGTCAGAGTATTCGGGGTGGAAAAAGGCTCATTTTGTTCCAAATAGGCCTATTCAGCTGAGTTGAAGAAACAAATGTATCTCTCCAAAGAAAACCATCTATGTTACAAGCTGCAGCGTCTAGCACATTGTTTCCATCTAAGAATTGAGTCTGTTTTTGAAAGGAATACTTCCTGCATATCATAGTTTTCATTGTGGACACAAAGTGTGTTTGCTCCAAATAGGCCTGTAAAGCTGAGTTGAAGAAACACACGTATCTCTCCAAAGAAAATCATCTATGTTAGATGCTGCAACACGTAGCACATTGTTTTTCTGTGAGAACTGAATTAACTTTTGAAAGGAATACTTCAGGCAACTTGGGGGTTTCTATGGGTAGATATGCTCTCTTTGCTTCAAATAGGCCTATTGAGCGAAGTTGAAGAAACACATGTAACTCTATAAGGACAACCATCTGTGTTAGAAGCAGGAGCATCTAGCACATTGTTTCCCTGTGAGAATGGAATGAGTTTGTGAAAGGAATATCTCCTGCAAATCAGTTTCCTGTTGGAGATTGGTTATGTTTGCTCCAATAGGCCTAATTCAGCTAAGTTGAAGGAACACAAGTTTCACTCCCAAGAAAACAATCTCGTTAGAAGCTTCAGAATCAAGTACATCTTTTCCCTGTGAGAATTGAGTTAGTTTTTCAAAAGAATACTTTCTGCAAGGTGTGTTTTTAAAAGTGGTGACAGACTGTGTTCATTCCGAATAGGCTTGTTCAACTGAGTTGAAGAAACACAAGTGTCTGTCCAAAGACCACCCTCACTGGTAGAAGCAGGAGCATCTAGAACATTTTTCCCCTGTGAGAATTGAGTTCGTTTTGGAAAGGAATACTTATTGAAAATCATAGTTCTCAAGGTGGAGATAGGCTCTATTTGCTCCAAAGAAGCCTGTTCAGCTGAGTTGAAGAAACACATGTATCCCTTGAAAGAAAACCATCTATGTTACTAGTAGGATCACCTAGCACATTGTTTCCCTGTGAGAATTGAGTTATGTTTTGAAAGGAATACTTCCTGAAAATCATCGTTTTCAAGGTGTAGAAAGACTCACTTGTTTCCAAATAGGCCTATTCTGCTGAGATGAAGAAACACAGGTATATCTCCAAAGAAAGCCATCTATGTGGGAAGCTGCAGTATCTAGTACATTGTTTCTCTGTGAGAGTTAAGTTAGTTTTGGAAAGGAATACTTCCTGCAAATCATCGTTTTCAAGGTGGAGGAAAGCTTGTGTTGCTCCAAATAGGCCTATTCAGCTGAGTTGAAGAAACACATGTGTATCTCGAGAGAAAAGCAACTGTGTTAGAAGCAGGAGCATCTAGCACATTGTTCACGGTGAGAATTGAGTTAGCTTTTGAAAAAACAGTTCCTGCAAATCAAAGTTTTCAAGGTGGAGTAAGCCTCCTGTTGCTCCAAATAGGCCTACTCAGTTGAGTTGAATAAAGACAAGTATCTCTCTGAAGGAAACTATTTATGTTAGAAGCTGCAGCTTGTAGCAGATTGATTCCCTAAGAGAATTGAGTTAGTGTTGGAAAGGAATACATCCTGTCCATATAGTTTTCATGGTGGAGAAAGGCTCATTTTCTTCCAATTAGGACTATTGAGCTGAGTGGAAGAAGCTCATGAATCTCTCCAAAGAAACTATTTATGTTAAGAGCTGCAGCATCTTGCATATTGATTCCCTGTGAGAACTGAGTTAGTTTTTGAAAGGAACTTTTCCTGCAAATCATAGTTTTCATAGTGGAGAAAGCTCATGTTGCCCCAAATAGGCCTCTCCAGATAAGTTGAAGAAACACACATGTCTCTCGAAAGAAAACCATCAGGGGTAGAAGCCGGAGCATCTACAACATTGTTTCACTGTGAGAGTTGAGTTACTTTTGGAAAGGAATACTTCCTTCAACGTGGGTTTTCAAAGTGGTGATAGCTCTTTTCATTCGAAATGAGCCTATTCATCTGAGTTGAGGACACACAGGCATTTCTCCAGTGACAACTGTCTGTGTTAGAAGCAGGAGCATCTAGAACATTGCCTGCTTGTGAGAATTGAGTTAGTGTTTGAATGGAATACTTCCCGCAAATCAGAGTTTTCAATGTGGAGATAGCCTCTGTTTGCTGCAAATAGCCCTATTCACCTATGTTGAACAAACACACGTATCTCTAGAAACATAACCATCCATGCTAGAAGATACAGTATCTAGGAAATTGTTTCCCTGTGAGTATTGAGTTAGTTTTTGAAAGAATGCACCCCGCAACATGTGTTTTTCAACGTGGTGATAGGCTCTCTTCATTCCCAATAGGCCTTTTCAGTTGAGTTGAAGAAGCACGTGTATCTCTCCAAAGAAAACCACCTATGCTAGAAGCTGCAGCATCTAGTGCATTGTTTCTCTGTGAGAGTAGAGTTAGTGTTTGAAAGGAATGCTTCCTGCAAGTCAGAGTATTCGGGGTGGAGAAAGGCTCATTTTGTTCCAAATAGGCCTATTCAGCTGAGTTGAAGAAACAAATGTATCTCTCCAAAGAAAACCATCTATGTTACAAGCTGCAGCGTCTAGCACATTGTTTCCATCTAAGAATTGAGTCTGTTTTTGAAAGGAATACTTCCTGCATATCATAGTTTTCATTGTGGACACAAAGTGTGTTTGCTCCAAATAGGCCTGTAAAGCTGAGTTGAAGAAACACACGTATCTCTCCAAAGAAAATCATCTATGTTAGATGCTGCAACACGTAGCACATTGTTTTTCTGTGAGAACTGAATTAACTTTTGAAAGGAATACTTCAGGCAACTTGGGGGTTTCTATGGGTAGATATGCTCTCTTTGCTTCAAATAGGCCTATTGAGCGAAGTTGAAGAAACACATGTAACTCTATAAGGACAACCATCTGTGTTAGAAGCAGGAGCATCTAGCACATTGTTTCCCTGTGAGAATGGAATGAGTTTGTGAAAGGAATATCTCCTGCAAATCAGTTTCCTGTTGGAGATTGGTTATGTTTGCTCCAATAGGCCTAATTCAGCTAAGTTGAAGGAACACAAGTTTCACTCCCAAGAAAACAATCTCGTTAGAAGCTTCAGAATCAAGTACATCTTTTCCCTGTGAGAATTGAGTTAGTTTTGGAAAAGAATACTTTCTGCAAGGTGTGTTTTTAAAAGTGGTGACAGACTGTGTTCATTCCGAGTAGGCTTGTTCAACTGAGTTGAAGAAACACAAGTGTCTGTCCAAAGACCACCCTCACTGGTAGAAGCAGGAGCATCTAGAACATTTTTCCCCTGTGAGAATTGAGTTCGTTTTGGAAAGGAATACTTATTGAAAATCATAGTTCTCAAGGTGGAGATAGGCTCTGTGTGCTCCAAAGAAGCCTGTTCAGCTGAGTTGAAGAAACACATGTATCCCTTGAAAGAAAACCATCTATGTTACTAGTAGGATCACCTAGCACATTGTTTCCCTGTGAGAATTGAGTTATGTTTTGAAAGGAATACTTCCTGAAAATCATCGTTTTCAAGGTGTAGAAAGACTCACTTGTTTCCAAATAGGCCTATTCTACTGAGATGAAGAAACACAGGTATATCTCCAAAGAAAGCCATCTATGTGGGAAGCTGCAGTATCTAGTACATTGTTTCTCTGTGAGAGTTAAGTTAGTTTTGGAAAGGAATACTTCCTGCAAATCATCGTTTTCAAGGTGGAGGAAAGCTTGTGTTGCTCCAAATAGGCCTATTCAGCTGAGTTGAAGAAACACATGTGTATCTCGAGAGAAAAGCAACTGTGTTAGAAGCAGGAGCATCTAGCACATTGTTCACGGTGAGAATTGAGTTAGCTTTTGAAAAAACAGTTCCTGCAAATCAAAGTTTTCAAGGTGGAGTAAGCCTCCTGTTGCTCCAAATAGGCCTACTCAGTTGAGTTGAATAAAGACAAGTATCTCTCTGAAGGAAACTATTTATGTTAGAAGCTGCAGCTTGTAGCAGATTGATTCCCTATGAGAATTGAGTTAGTGTTGGAAAGGAATACATCCTGTCCATATAGTTTTCATGTTGGAGAAAGGCTCATTTTCTTCCAATTAGGACTATTGAGCTGAGTGGAAGAAGCTCATGAATCTCTCCAAAGAAACTGTTTATGTTAAGAGCTGCAGCATCTTGCATATTGATTCTCTGTAAGAACTGAGTTAGTTTTTGAAAGGAACTTTTCCTGCAAATCATAGTTTTCATAGTGGAGAAAGCTCATGTTGCCCCAAATAGGCCTCTTCAGATAAGTTGAAGAAACACACATATCTCTCGAAAGAAAACCATCAGGGGTAGAAGCCGGAGCATCTACAACATTGTTTCACTGTGAGAGTTGAGTTACTTTTGGAAAGGAATACTTCCTTCAACGTGGGTTTTCAAAGTGGTGATAGCTCTTTTCATTCGAAATGAGCCTATTCATCTGAGTTGAGGACACACAGGCATTTCTCCAGTGACAACTGTCTGTGTTAGAAGCAGGAGCATCTAGAACATTGCCTGCTTGTGAGAATTGAGTTAGTGTTTGAATGGAATACTTCCCGCAAATCAGAGTTTTCAATGTGGAGATAGCCTCTGTTTGCTGCAAATAGCCCTATTCACCTATGTTGAACAAACACACGTATCTCTAGAAACATAACCATCCATGCTAGAAGATACAGTATCTAGGAAATTGTTTCCCTGTGAGTATTGAGTTAGTTTTTGAAAGAATAAACCCCGCAACATGTGTTTTTGAATGTGGTGATAGGCTCTCTTCATTCCCAATAGGCCTTTTCAGTTGAGTTGAAGAAGCACGTGTATCTCTCCAAAGAAAACCACCTATGCTAGAAGCTGTAGCATCTAGTGCATTGTTTCTCTGTGAGAGTAGAGTTAGTGTTTGAAAGGAATGCTTCCTGCAAGTCAGAGTATTCAGGGTGGAGAAAGGCTCATTTTGTTCCAAATAGGCCTATTCAGCTGAGTTGAAGAAACAAATGTATCTCTCCAAAGAAAATCATCTATGTTAGATGCTGCAACAGGTAGCACATTGTTTTTCTGTGAGAACTGAATTAACTTTTGAAAGGAATACTTCCGGCAACTTGGGGGTTTCTATGGGTAGATATGCTCTCTTTGCTTCAAATAGGCCTATTGAGCGAAGTTGAAGAAACACATGTAACTCTATAAGGACAACCATCTGTGTTAGAAGCAGGAGCATCTAGCACATTGTTTCCCTGTGAGAATGGAATGAGTTTGTGAAAGGAATATCTCCTGCAAATCAGTTTCCTGTTGGAGATTGGTTATGTTTGCTCCAATAGGCCTAATTCAGCTAAGTTGAAGGAACACAAGTTTCACTCCCAAGAAAACAATCTCGTTAGAAGCTTCAGAATCAAGTACATCTTTTCCCTGTGAGAATTGAGTTAGTTTTGGAAAAGAATACTTTCTGCAAGGTGTGTTTTTAAAAGTGGTGACAGACTGTGTTCATTCCGAATAGGCTTGTTCAACTGAGTTGAAGAAACACAAGTGTCTGTCCAAAGACCACCATCACTGGTAGAAGCAGGAGCATCTAGAACATTTTTCCCCTGTGAGAATTGAGTTCGTTTTGGAAAGGAATAATTATTGAAAATCATAGTTCTCAAGGTGGAGATAGGCTCTATTTGCTCCAAAGAAGCCTGTTCAGCTGAGTTGAAGAAACACATGTATCCCTTGAAAGAAAACCATCTATGTTACTAGTACGATCACCTAGCACATTGTTTCCCTGTGAGAATTGAGTTATGTTTTGAAAGGAATACTTCCTGAAAATCATCGTTTTCAAGGTGTAGAAAGACTCACTTGTTTCCAAATAGGCCTATTCTGCTGAGATGAAGAAACACAGGTATATCTCCAAAGAAAGCCATCTATGTGGGAAGCTGCAGTATCTAGTACATTGCTTCTCTGTGAGAGTTAAGTTAGTTTTGGAAAGGAATACTTCCTGCAAATCATCGTTTTCAAGGTGGAGGAAAGCTTGTGTTGCTCCAAATAGGCCTATTCAGCTGAGTTGAAGAAACACATGTGTATCTCGAGAGAAAAGCAACTGTGTTAGAAGCAGGAGCATCTAGCACATTGTTCACGGTGAGAATTGAGTTAGCTTTTGAAAAAACAGTTCCTGCAAATCAAAGTTTTCAAGGTGGAGTAAGCCTCCTGTTGCTCCAAATAGGCCTACTCAGTTGAGTTGAATAAAGACAAGTATCTCTCTGAAGGAAACTATTTATGTTAGAAGCTGCAGCTTGTTGCAGATTGATTCCCTATGAGAATTGAGTTAGTGTTGGAAAGGAATACATCCTGTCCATATAGTTTTCATGTTGGAGAAAGGCTCATTTTCTTCCAATTAGGACTATTGAGCTGAGTGGAAGAAGCTCATGAATCTCTCCAAAGAAAGTATTTATGTTAAGAGCTGCAGCATCTTGCATATTGATTCCCTGTGAGAACTGAGTTAGCTTTTGAAAGGAACCTTTCCTGCAAATCATAGTTTTCATAGTGGAGAAAGTTCATGTTGCCCCAAATAGGCCTCTTCAGATAAGTTGAAGAAACACACATATCTCTCGAAAGAAAACCATCAGGGGTTGAAGCCGGAGCATCTACAACATTGTTTCACTGTGAGAGTTGAGTTACTTTTGGAAAGGAATACTTCCTTCAACGTGGGTTTTCAAAGTGGTGATAGCTCTTTTCATTCGAAATGAGCCTATTCATCTGAGTTGAGGACACACAGGCATTTCTCCAGTGACAACTGTCTGTGTTAGAAGCAGGAGCATCTAGAACATTGCCTGCTTGTGAGAATTGAGTTAGTGTTTGAATGGAATACTTCCTGCACATCAGAGTTTTCAGTGTGGAGATAGCCTCTGTTTGCTGCAAATAGCCCTATTCAGCTAAGTTGAACAAACACACGTATCTCTAGAAACATAACCATCCATGCTAGAAGATACAGTATCTAGGAAATTGTTTCCCTGTGAGTATTGAGTTAGTTTTTGAGAGAAGTACATCCTGAAAATCACAGTTTTCAAGGTGGAGATAGTCTCTGTTTGCTCCAAATAGGCCTATTGTGGTGAGTTGAAGAAATGCATATATCTCTCAGAAGAAATCCATCTTTGTTAGAAGCTTCCTGCATCTAATACCTTGTTTCTGTGTGAGAATTGACTTAGTTTTTGAAAGGAATACTTAAGCCAATCCTAGTTTTCTAGGTAGAGATATCTTTCTTTGATCCAAAATGGTCTATTCAGGTAAGAGAAGAAATATGCCTATCTCTCGCAGAAAACCTTCTGAGTGAGAAGAATGAGCATCTAGTGCATTGTTTCCCTGTGAGAATTGAGTTACTTTTTGAAAGATAGACATCCTGCAAATCATGGTTTTCAAACTGGAGTAAAGCTCATGTAGTTCCAAATAGACCTATTCAACTGAGTTGAAGAAACACATGTATGTCTTGAATGAAACTCATGTGTTGTAGACCAGGAGCATCTAGCATATTGTTTCCCTGTGAGAACTGAGCTAGTTTTTGAAAGAAATGTTTTCTGCAAATTACAGTTTTCAAGGTGGAAAAAGGCTCATCTTCTTCCAAATAGGCCTATACAGCTAAGTTGATGAAACACATGTATCCCTCAAAAGAGAACCTTTTGGGTTAGAAGCAGGAGCATCTAGCACATTTTTTCCCTGTGAGAATTGAGTTTGTTTTTGAAAGGAATACTTCCTACAACTAGGTATTTCAAGGGGGAGGTAGGCTCTCTTTGCTCCAAATAGGACAATTCAACTAAGTTGAAGAAAGACATGCATCTTTCCAAACAAAACCATCTATGTCACTAGCAGGATCACCTAGCGCATTGTTTCCCTGTGAGAATTGAGTGACTTTTGAAAGGAATACTTCCTGCAAATCATAGTTTTCAAGGTGTAGAGAGGCTCACTTTGTTCCAAATAGGCCTATTCAACTGAGTTGAAGAAACACATGTATCTCTCCAAAGGAAACCATCTATGTTAGAAGTTGCAGCATCAAGCACATTGTTTCTCTGTGTGCATTGAGTTCGATTTGAAAGTAATACTCATGCAAATCAGAATTTTAAAGGAGGAGAAAAGCTCATTTTGTTCCAGATAGGCCTATTCAGCTGAGTTTCAGAAGCACATCCATCTCTCCAAAACAACCATCATTGTTAGAAGCAGGATCATCTAGCATATTCTTTCCCTGTGACAATTGAGTTAGTTTTTAAAAGAATGCACCCCGCAACATGTGTTTTTGAACGTGGTGATAGGCTCTCTTCATTCCCAATAGGCCTTTTCAGTTGAGTTGAAGAAGCACGTGTATCTCTCCAAAGAAAACCACCTATGCTAGAAGCTGCAGCATCTAGTGCATTGTTTCTCTGTGAGAGTAGAGTTAGTGTTTGAAAGGAATGCTTCCTGCAAGTCAGAGTATTCGGGGTGGAGAAAGGCTCATTTTGTTCCAAATAGGCCTATTCAGCTGAGTTGAAGAAACAAATGTATCTCTCCAAAGAAAACCATCTATGTTACAAGCTGCAGCGTCTAGCACATTGTTTCCATCTAAGAATTGAGTCTGTTTTTGAAAGGAATACTTCCTGCATATCATAGTTTTCATTGTGGACACAAAGTGTGTTTGCTCCAAATAGGCCTGTAAAGCTGAGTTGAAGAAACACACGTATCTCTCCAAAGAAAATCATCTATGTTAGATGCTGCAACACGTAGCACATTGTTTTTCTGTGAGAACTGAATTAACTTTTGAAAGGAATACTTCAGGCAACTTGGGGGTTTCTATGGGTAGATATGCTCTCTTTGCTTCAAATAGGCCTATTGAGCGAAGTTGAAGAAACACATGTAACTCTATAAGGACAACCATCTGTGTTAGAAGCAGGAGCATCTAGCACATTGTTTCCCTGTGAGAATGGAATGAGTTTGTGAAAGGAATATCTCCTGCAAATCAGTTTCCTGTTGGAGATTGGTTATGTTTGCTCCAATAGGCCTAATTCAGCTAAGTTGAAGGAACACAAGTTTCACTCCCAAGAAAACAATCTCGTTAGAAGCTTCAGAATCAAGTACATCTTTTCCCTGTGAGAATTGAGTTAGTTTTGGAAAAGAATACTTTCTGCAAGGTGTGTTTTTAAAAGTGGTGACAGACTGTGTTCATTCCGAATAGGCTTGTTCAACTGAGTTGAAGAAACACAAGTGTCTGTCCAAAGACCACCCTCACTGGTAGAAGCAGGAGCATCTAGAACATTTTTCCCCTGTGAGAATTGAGTTCGTTTTGGAAAGGAATACTTATTGAAAATCATAGTTCTCAACGTGGAGATAGGCTCTATTTGCTCCAAAGAAGCCTGTTCAGCTGAGTTGAAGAAACACATGTATCCCTTGAAAGAAAACCATCTATGTTACTAGTAGGATCACCTAGCACATTGTTTCCCTGTGAGAATTGAGTTATGTTTTGAAAGGAATACTTCCTGAAAATCATCGTTTTCAAGGTGTAGAAAGACTCACTTGTTTCCAAATAGGCCTATTCTGCTGAGATGAAGAAACACAGGTATATCTCCAAAGAAAGCCATCTATGTGGGAAGCTGCAGTATCTAGTACATTGTTTCTCTGTGAGAGTTAAGTTAGTTTTGGAAAGGAATACTTCCTGCAAATCATCGTTTTCAAGGTGGAGGAAAGCTTGTGTTGCTCCAAATAGGCCTATTCAGCTGAGTTGAAGAAACACATGTGTATCTCGAGAGAAAAGCAACTGTGTTAGAAGCAGGAGCATCTAGCACATTGTTCACGGTGAGAATTGAGTTAGCTTTTGAAAAAACAGTTCCTGCAAATCAAAGTTTTCAAGGTGGAGTAAGCCTCCTGTTGCTCCAAATAGGCCTACTCAGTTGAGTTGAATAAAGACAAGTATCTCTCTGAAGGAAACTATTTATGTTAGAAGCTGCAGCTTGTAGCAGATTGATTCCCTATGAGAATTGAGTTAGTGTTGGAAAGGAATACATCCTGTCCATATAGTTTTCATGTTGGAGAAAGGCTCATTTTCTTCCAATTAGGACTATTGAGCTGAGTGGAAGAAGCTCATGAATCTCTCCAAAGAAACTGTTTATGTTAAGAGCTGCAGCATCTTGCATATTGATTCTCTGTAAGAACTGAGTTAGTTTTTGAAAGGAACCTTTCCTGCAAATCATAGTTTTCATAGTGGAGAAAGTTCATGTTGCCCCAAATAGGCCTCTTCAGATAAGTTGAAGAAACACACATATCTCTCGAAAGAAAACCATCAGGGGTTGAAGCCGGAGCATCTACAACATTGTTTCACTGTGAGAGTTGAGTTACTTTTGGAAAGGAATACTTCCTTCAACGTGGGTTTTCAAAGTGGTGATAGCTCTTTTCATTCGAAATGAGCCTATTCATCTGAGTTGAGGACACACAGGCATTTCTCCAGTGACAACTGTCTGTGTTAGAAGCAGGAGCATCTAGAACATTGCCTGCTTGTGAGAATTGAGTTAGTGTTTGAATGGAATACTTCCCGCAAATCAGAGTTTTCAATGTGGAGATAGCCTCTGTTTGCTGCAAATAGCCCTATTCACCTATGTTGAACAAACACACGTATCTCTAGAAACATAACCATCCATGCTAGAAGATACAGTATCTAGGAAATTGTTTCCCTGTGAGTATTGAGTTAGTTTTTGAAAGAATGCACCCCGCAACATGTGTTTTTCAACGTGGTGATAGGCTCTCTTCATTCCCAATAGGCCTTTTCAGTTGAGTTGAAGAAGCACGTGTATCTCTCCAAAGAAAACCACCTATGCTAGAAGCTGCAGCATCTAGTGCATTGTTTCTCTGTGAGAGTAGAGTTAGTGTTTGAAAGGAATGCTTCCTGCAAGTCAGAGTATTCGGGGTGGAGAAAGGCTCATTTTGTTCCAAATAGGCCTATTCAGCTGAGTTGAAGAAACAAATGTATCTCTCCAAAGAAAACCATCTATGTTACAAGCTGCAGCGTCTAGCACATTGTTTCCATCTATGAATTGAGTCTGTTTTTGAAAGGAATACTTCCTGCATATCATAGTTTTCATTGTGGACACAAAGTGTGTTTGCTCCAAATAGGCCTGTAAAGCTGAGTTGAAGAAACACACGTATCTCTCCAAAGAAAATCATCTATGTTAGAAGCTGCAACACGTAGCACATTGTTTTTCTGTGAGAACTGAATTAACTTTTGAAAGGAATACTTCAGGCAACTTGGGGGTTTCTATGGGTAGATATGCTCTCTTTGCTTCAAATAGGCCTATTGAGCGAAGTTGAAGAAACACATGTAACTCTATAAGGACAACCATCTGTGTTAGAAGCAGGAGCATCTAGCACATTGTTTCCCTGTGAGAATGGAATGAGTTTGTGAAAGGAATATCTCCTGCAAATCAGTTTCCTGTTGGAGATTGGTTATGTTTGCTCCAATAGGCCTAATTCAGCTAAGTTGAAGGAACACAAGTTTCACTCCCAAGAAAACAATCTCGTTAGAAGCTTCAGAATCAAGTACATCTTTTCCCTGTGAGAATTGAGTTAGTTTTGGAAAAGAATACTTTCTGCAAGGTGTGTTTTTAAAAGTGGTGACAGACTGTGTTCATTCCGAATAGGCTTGTTCAACTGAGTTGAAGAAACACAAGTGTCTGTCCAAAGACCACCCTCACTGGTAGAAGCAGGAGCATCTAGAACATTTTTCCCCTGTGAGAATTGAGTTCGTTTTGGAAAGGAATACTTATTGAAAATCATAGTTCTCAAGGTGGAGATAGGCTCTGTGTGCTCCAAAGAAGCCTGTTCAGCTGAGTTGAAGAAACACATGTATCCCTTGAAAGAAAACCATCTATGTTACTAGTAGGATCACCTAGCACATTGTTTCCCTGTGAGAATTGAGTTATGTTTTGAAAGGAATACTTCCTGAAAATCATCGTTTTCAAGGTGTAGAAAGACTCACTTGTTTCCAAATAGGCCTATTCTACTGAGATGAAGAAACACAGGTATATCTCCAAAGAAAGCCATCTATGTGGGAAGCTGCAGTATCTAGTACATTGTTTCTCTGTGAGAGTTAAGTTAGTTTTGGAAAGGAATACTTCCTGCAAATCATCGTTTTCAAGGTGGAGGAAAGCTTGTGTTGCTCCAAATAGGCCTATTCAGCTGAGTTGAAGAAACACATGTGTATCTCGAGAGAAAAGCAACTGTGTTAGAAGCAGGAGCATCTAGCACATTGTTCACGGTGAGAATTGAGTTAGCTTTTGAAAAAACAGTTCCTGCAAATCAAAGTTTTCAAGGTGGAGTAAGCCTCCTGTTGCTCCAAATAGGCCTACTCAGTTGAGTTGAATAAAGACAAGTATCTCTCTGAAGGAAACTATTTATGTTAGAAGCTGCAGCTTGTAGCAGATTGATTCCCTATGAGAATTGAGTTAGTGTTGGAAAGGAATACATCCTGTCCATATAGTTTTCATGTTGGAGAAAGGCTCATTTTCTTCCAATTAGGACTATTGAGCTGAGTGGAAGAAGCTCATGAATCTCTCCAAAGAAACTGTTTATGTTAAGAGCTGCAGCATCTTGCATATTGATTCTCTGTAAGAACTGAGTTAGTTTTTGAAAGGAACTTTTCCTGCAAATCATAGTTTTCATAGTGGAGAAAGCTCATGTTGCCCCAAATAGGCCTCTTCAGATAAGTTGAAGAAACACACATATCTCTCGAAAGAAAACCATCAGGGGTAGAAGCCGGAGCATCTACAACATTGTTTCACTGTGAGAGTTGAGTTACTTTTGGAAAGGAATACTTCCTTCAACGTGGGTTTTCAAAGTGGTGATAGCTCTTTTCATTCGAAATGAGCCTATTCATCTGAGTTGAGGACACACAGGCATTTCTCCAGTGACAACTGTCTGTGTTAGAAGCAGGAGCATCTAGAACATTGCCTGCTTGTGAGAATTGAGTTAGTGTTTGAATGGAATACTTCCCGCAAATCAGAGTTTTCAATGTGGAGATAGCCTCTGTTTGCTGCAAATAGCCCTATTCACCTATGTTGAACAAACACACGTATCTCTAGAAACATAACCATCCATGCTAGAAGATACAGTATCTAGGAAATTGTTTCCCTGTGAGTATTGAGTTAGTTTTTGAAAGAATAAACCCCGCAACATGTGTTTTTGAATGTGGTGATAGGCTCTCTTCATTCCCAATAGGCCTTTTCAGTTGAGTTGAAGAAGCACGTGTATCTCTCCAAAGAAAACCACCTATGCTAGAAGCTGTAGCATCTAGTGCATTGTTTCTCTGTGAGAGTAGAGTTAGTGTTTGAAAGGAATGCTTCCTGCAAGTCAGAGTATTCGGGGTGGAGAAAGGCTCATTTTGTTCCAAATAGGCCTATTCAGCTGAGTTGAAGAAACAAATGTATCTCTCCAAAGAAAACCATCTATGTTACAAGCTGCAGCGTCTAGCACATTGTTTCCATCTAAGAATTGAGTCTGTTTTTGAAAGGAATACTTCCTGCATATCATAGTTTTCATTGTGGACACAAAGTGTGTTTGCTCCAAATAGGCCTGTAAAGCTGAGTTGAAGAAACACACGTATCTCTCCAAAGAAAATCATCTATGTTAGATGCTGCAACACGTAGCAAATTGTTTTTCTGTGAGAACTGAATTAACTTTTGAAAGGAATACTTCAGGCAACTTGGGGGTTTCTATGGGTAGATATGCTCTCTTTGCTTCAAATAGGCCTATTGAGCGAAGTTGAAGAAACACATGTAACTCTATAAGGACAACCATCTGTGTTAGAAGCAGGAGCATCTAGCACATTGTTTCCCTGTGAGAATGGAATGAGTTTGTGAAAGGAATATCTCCTGCAAATCAGTTTCCTGTTGGAGATTGGTTATGTTTGCTCCAATAGGCCTAATTCAGCTAAGTTGAAGGAACACAAGTTTCACTCCCAAGAAAACAATCTCGTTAGAAGCTTCAGAATCAAGTACATCTTTTCCCTGTGAGAATTGAGTTAGTTTTGGAAAAGAATACTTTCTGCAAGGTGTGTTTTTAAAAGTGGTGACAGACTGTGTTCATTCCGAATAGGCTTGTTCAACTGAGTTGAAGAAACACAAGTGTCTGTCCAAAGACCACCCTCACTGGTAGAAGCAGGAGCATCTAGAACATTTTTCCCCTGTGAGAATTGAGTTCGTTTTGGAAAGGAATACTTATTGAAAATCATAGTTCTCAAGGTGGAGATAGGCTCTGTGTGCTCCAAAGAAGCCTGTTCAGCTGAGTTGAAGAAACACATGTATCCCTTGAAAGAAAACCATCTATGTTACTAGTAGGATCACCTAGCACATTGTTTCCCTGTGAGAATTGAGTTATGTTTTGAAAGGAATACTTCCTGAAAATCATCGTTTTCAAGGTGTAGAAAGACTCACTTGTTTCCAAATAGGCCTATTCTGCTGAGATGAAGAAACACAGGTATATCTCCAAAGAAAGCCATCTATGTGGGAAGCTGCAGTATCTAGTACATTGTTTCTCTGTGAGAGTTAAGTTAGTTTTGGAAAGGAATACTTCCTGCAAATCATCGTTTTCAAGGTGGAGGAAAGCTTGTGTTGCTCCAAATAGGCCTATTCAGCTGAGTTGAAGAAACACATGTGTATCTCGAGAGAAAAGCAACTGTGTTAGAAGCAGGAGCATCTAGCACATTGTTCACGGTGAGAATTGAGTTAGCTTTTGAAAAAACAGTTCCTGCAAATCAAAGTTTTCAAGGTGGAGTAAGCCTCCTGTTGCTCCAAATAGGCCTACTCAGTTGAGTTGAATAAAGACAAGTATCTCTCTGAAGGAAACTATTTATGTTAGAAGCTGCAGCTTGTAGCAGATTGATTCCCTATGAGAATTGAGTTATTGTTGGAAAGGAATACATCCTGTCCATATAGTTTTCATGGTGGAGAAAGGCTCATTTTCTTCCAATTAGGACTATTGAGCTGAGTGGAAGAAGCTCATGAATCTCTCCAAAGAAAGTATTTATGTTAAGAGCTGCAGCATCTTGCATATTGATTCCCTGTGAGAACTGAGTTAGTTTTTGAAAGGAACTTTTCCTGCAAATCATAGTTTTCATAGTGGAGAAAGCTCATGTTGCCCCAAATAGGCCTCTTCAGATAAGTTGAAGAAACACACATATCTCTCGAAAGAAAACCATCAGGGGTAGAAGCCGGAGCATCTACAACATTGTTTCACTGTGAGAGTTGAGTTACTTTTGGAAAGGAATACTTCCTTCAACGTGGGTTTTCAAAGTGGTGATAGCTCTTTTCATTCGAAATGAGCCTATTCATCTGAGTTGAGGACACACAGGCATTTCTCCAGTGACAACTGTCTGTGTTAGAAGCAGGAGCATCTAGAACATTGCCTGCTTGTGAGAATTGAGTTAGTGTTTGAATGGAATACTTCCCGCAAATCAGAGTTTTCAATGTGGAGATAGCCTCTGTTTGCTGCAAATAGCCCTATTCACCTATGTTGAACAAACACACGTATCTCTAGAAACATAACCATCCATGCTAGAAGATACAGTATCTAGGAAGTTGTTTCCCTGTGAGTATTGAGTTAGTTTTTGAAAGAATGCACCCCGCAACATGTGTTTTTCAACGTGGTGATAGGCTCTCTTCATTCCCAATAGGCCTTTTCAGTTGAGTTGAAGAAGCACGTGTATCTCTCCAAAGAAAACCACCTATGCTAGAAGCTGCAGCATCTAGTGCATTGTTTCTCTGTGACAGTAGAGTTAGTGTTTGAAAGGAATGCTTCCTGCAAGTCAGAGTATTCGGGGTGGAAAAAGGCTCATTTTGTTCCAAATAGGCCTATTCAGCTGAGTTGAAGAAACAAATGTATCTCTCCAAAGAAAACCATCTATGTTACAAGCTGCAGCGTCTAGCACATTGTTTCCATCTAAGAATTGAGTCTGTTTTTGAAAGGAATACTTCCTGCATATCATAGTTTTCATTGTGGACACAAAGTGTGTTTGCTCCAAATAGGCCTGTAAAGCTGAGTTGAAGAAACACACGTATCTCTCCAAAGAAAATCATCTATGTTAGATGCTGCAACACGTAGCACATTGTTTTTCTGTGAGAACTGAATTAACTTTTGAAAGGAATACTTCAGGCAACTTGGGGGTTTCTATGGGTAGATATGCTCTCTTTGCTTCAAATAGGCCTATTGAGCGAAGTTGAAGAAACACATGTAACTCTATAAGGACAACCATCTGTGTTAGAAGCAGGAGCATCTAGCACATTGTTTCCCTGTGAGAATGGAATGAGTTTGTGAAAGGAATATCTCCTGCAAATCAGTTTCCTGTTGGAGATTGGTTATGTTTGCTCCAATAGGCCTAATTCAGCTAAGTTGAAGGAACACAAGTTTCACTCCCAAGAAAACAATCTCGTTAGAAGCTTCAGAATCAAGTACATCTTTTCCCTGTGAGAATTGAGTTAGTTTTTCAAAAGAATACTTTCTGCAAGGTGTGTTTTTAAAAGTGGTGACAGACTGTGTTCATTCCGAATAGGCTTGTTCAACTGAGTTGAAGAAACACAAGTGTCTGTCCAAAGACCACCCTCACTGGTAGAAGCAGGAGCATCTAGAACATTTTTCCCCTGTGAGAATTGAGTTCGTTTTGGAAAGGAATACTTATTGAAAATCATAGTTCTCAAGGTGGAGATAGGCTCTATTTGCTCCAAAGAAGCCTGTTCAGCTGAGTTGAAGAAACACATGTATCCCTTGAAAGAAAACCATCTATGTTACTAGTAGGATCACCTAGCACATTGTTTCCCTGTGAGAATTGAGTTATGTTTTGAAAGGAATACTTCCTGAAAATCATCGTTTTCAAGGTGTAGAAAGACTCACTTGTTTCCAAATAGGCCTATTCTGCTGAGATGAAGAAACACAGGTATATCTCCAAAGAAAGCCATCTATGTGGGAAGCTGCAGTATCTAGTACATTGTTTCTCTGTGAGAGTTAAGTTAGTTTTGGAAAGGAATACTTCCTGCAAATCATCGTTTTCAAGGTGGAGGAAAGCTTGTGTTGCTCCAAATAGGCCTATTCAGCTGAGTTGAAGAAACACATGTGTATCTCGAGAGAAAAGCAACTGTGTTAGAAGCAGGAGCATCTAGCACATTGTTCACGGTGAGAATTGAGTTAGCTTTTGAAAAAACAGTTCCTGCAAATCAAAGTTTTCAAGGTGGAGTAAGCCTCCTGTTGCTCCAAATAGGCCTACTCAGTTGAGTTGAATAAAGACAAGTATCTCTCTGAAGGAAACTATTTATGTTAGAAGCTGCAGCTTGTAGCAGATTGATTCCCTAAGAGAATTGAGTTAGTGTTGGAAAGGAATACATCCTGTCCATATAGTTTTCATGGTGGAGAAAGGCTCATTTTCTTCCAATTAGGACTATTGAGCTGAGTGGAAGAAGCTCATGAATCTCTCCAAAGAAACTATTTATGTTAAGAGCTGCAGCATCTTGCATATTGATTCCCTGTGAGAACTGAGTTAGTTTTTGAAAGGAACTTTTCCTGCAAATCATAGTTTTCATAGTGGAGAAAGCTCATGTTGCCCCAAATAGGCCTCTCCAGATAAGTTGAAGAAACACACATGTCTCTCGAAAGAAAACCATCAGGGGTAGAAGCCGGAGCATCTACAACATTGTTTCACTGTGAGAGTTGAGTTACTTTTGGAAAGGAATACTTCCTTCAACGTGGGTTTTCAAAGTGGTGATAGCTCTTTTCATTCGAAATGAGCCTATTCATCTGAGTTGAGGACACACAGGCATTTCTCCAGTGACAACTGTCTGTGTTAGAAGCAGGAGCATCTAGAACATTGCCTGCTTGTGAGAATTGAGTTAGTGTTTGAATGGAATACTTCCCGCAAATCAGAGTTTTCAATGTGGAGATAGCCTCTGTTTGCTGCAAATAGCCCTATTCACCTATGTTGAACAAACACACGTATCTCTAGAAACATAACCATCCATGCTAGAAGATACAGTATCTAGGAAATTGTTTCCCTGTGAGTATTGAGTTAGTTTTTGAAAGAATGCACCCCGCAACATGTGTTTTTCAACGTGGTGATAGGCTCTCTTCATTCCCAATAGGCCTTTTCAGTTGAGTTGAAGAAGCACGTGTATCTCTCCAAAGAAAACCACCTATGCTAGAAGCTGCAGCATCTAGTGCATTGTTTCTCTGTGAGAGTAGAGTTAGTGTTTGAAAGGAATGCTTCCTGCAAGTCAGAGTATTCGGGGTGGAGAAAGGCTCATTTTGTTCCAAATAGGCCTATTCAGCTGAGTTGAAGAAACAAATGTATCTCTCCAAAGAAAACCATCTATGTTACAAGCTGCAGCGTCTAGCACATTGTTTCCATCTAAGAATTGAGTCTGTTTTTGAAAGGAATACTTCCTGCATATCATAGTTTTCATTGTGGACACAAAGTGTGTTTGCTCCAAATAGGCCTGTAAAGCTGAGTTGAAGAAACACACGTATCTCTCCAAAGAAAATCATCTATGTTAGATGCTGCAACACGTAGCACATTGTTTTTCTGTGAGAACTGAATTAACTTTTGAAAGGAATACTTCAGGCAACTTGGGGGTTTCTATGGGTAGATATGCTCTCTTTGCTTCAAATAGGCCTATTGAGCGAAGTTGAAGAAACACATGTAACTCTATAAGGACAACCATCTGTGTTAGAAGCAGGAGCATCTAGCACATTGTTTCCCTGTGAGAATGGAATGAGTTTGTGAAAGGAATATCTCCTGCAAATCAGTTTCCTGTTGGAGATTGGTTATGTTTGCTCCAATAGGCCTAATTCAGCTAAGTTGAAGGAACACAAGTTTCACTCCCAAGAAAACAATCTCGTTAGAAGCTTCAGAATCAAGTACATCTTTTCCCTGTGAGAATTGAGTTAGTTTTGGAAAAGAATACTTTCTGCAAGGTGTGTTTTTAAAAGTGGTGACAGACTGTGTTCATTCCGAATAGGCTTGTTCAACTGAGTTGAAGAAACACAAGTGTCTGTCCAAAGACCACCCTCACTGGTAGAAGCAGGAGCATCTAGAACATTTTTCCCCTGTGAGAATTGAGTTCGTTTTGGAAAGGAATACTTATTGAAAATCATAGTTCTCAAGGTGGAGATAGGCTCTGTGTGCTCCAAAGAAGCCTGTTCAGCTGAGTTGAAGAAACACATGTATCCCTTGAAAGAAAACCATCTATGTTACTAGTAGGATCACCTAGCACATTGTTTCCCTGTGAGAATTGAGTTATGTTTTGAAAGGAATACTTCCTGAAAATCATCGTTTTCAAGGTGTAGAAAGACTCACTTGTTTCCAAATAGGCCTATTCTACTGAGATGAAGAAACACAGGTATATCTCCAAAGAAAGCCATCTATGTGGGAAGCTGCAGTATCTAGTACATTGTTTCTCTGTGAGAGTTAAGTTAGTTTTGGAAAGGAATACTTCCTGCAAATCATCGTTTTCAAGGTGGAGGAAAGCTTGTGTTGCTCCAAATAGGCCTATTCAGCTGAGTTGAAGAAACACATGTGTATCTCGAGAGAAAAGCAACTGTGTTAGAAGCAGGAGCATCTAGCACATTGTTCACGGTGAGAATTGAGTTAGCTTTTGAAAAAACAGTTCCTGCAAATCAAAGTTTTCAAGGTGGAGTAAGCCTCCTGTTGCTCCAAATAGGCCTACTCAGTTGAGTTGAATAAAGACAAGTATCTCTCTGAAGGAAACTATTTATGTTAGAAGCTGCAGCTTGTAGCAGATTGATTCCCTATGAGAATTGAGTTAGTGTTGGAAAGGAATACATCCTGTCCATATAGTTTTCATGTTGGAGAAAGGCTCATTTTCTTCCAATTAGGACTATTGAGCTGAGTGGAAGAAGCTCATGAATCTCTCCAAAGAAACTGTTTATGTTAAGAGCTGCAGCATCTTGCATATTGATTCTCTGTAAGAACTGAGTTAGTTTTTGAAAGGAACTTTTCCTGCAAATCATAGTTTTCATAGTGGAGAAAGCTCATGTTGCCCCAAATAGGCCTCTTCAGATAAGTTGAAGAAACACACATATCTCTCGAAAGAAAACCATCAGGGGTAGAAGCCGGAGCATCTACAACATTGTTTCACTGTGAGAGTTGAGTTACTTTTGGAAAGGAATACTTCCTTCAACGTGGGTTTTCAAAGTGGTGATAGCTCTTTTCATTCGAAATGAGCCTATTCATCTGAGTTGAGGACACACAGGCATTTCTCCAGTGACAACTGTCTGTGTTAGAAGCAGGAGCATCTAGAACATTGCCTGCTTGTGAGAATTGAGTTAGTGTTTGAATGGAATACTTCCCGCAAATCAGAGTTTTCAATGTGGAGATAGCCTCTGTTTGCTGCAAATAGCCCTATTCACCTATGTTGAACAAACACACGTATCTCTAGAAACATAACCATCCATGCTAGAAGATACAGTATCTAGGAAATTGTTTCCCTGTGAGTATTGAGTTAGTTTTTGAAAGAATAAACCCCGCAACATGTGTTTTTGAATGTGGTGATAGGCTCTCTTCATTCCCAATAGGCCTTTTCAGTTGAGTTGAAGAAGCACGTGTATCTCTCCAAAGAAAACCACCTATGCTAGAAGCTGTAGCATCTAGTGCATTGTTTCTCTGTGAGAGTAGAGTTAGTGTTTGAAAGGAATGCTTCCTGCAAGTCAGAGTATTCAGGGTGGAGAAAGGCTCATTTTGTTCCAAATAGGCCTATTCAGCTGAGTTGAAGAAACAAATGTATCTCTCCAAAGAAAATCATCTATGTTAGATGCTGCAACAGGTAGCACATTGTTTTTCTGTGAGAACTGAATTAACTTTTGAAAGGAATACTTCCGGCAACTTGGGGGTTTCTATGGGTAGATATGCTCTCTTTGCTTCAAATAGGCCTATTGAGCGAAGTTGAAGAAACACATGTAACTCTATAAGGACAACCATCTGTGTTAGAAGCAGGAGCATCTAGCACATTGTTTCCCTGTGAGAATGGAATGAGTTTGTGAAAGGAATATCTCCTGCAAATCAGTTTCCTGTTGGAGATTGGTTATGTTTGCTCCAATAGGCCTAATTCAGCTAAGTTGAAGGAACACAAGTTTCACTCCCAAGAAAACAATCTCGTTAGAAGCTTCAGAATCAAGTACATCTTTTCCCTGTGAGAATTGAGTTAGTTTTGGAAAAGAATACTTTCTGCAAGGTGTGTTTTTAAAAGTGGTGACAGACTGTGTTCATTCCGAATAGGCTTGTTCAACTGAGTTGAAGAAACACAAGTGTCTGTCCAAAGACCACCATCACTGGTAGAAGCAGGAGCATCTAGAACATTTTTCCCCTGTGAGAATTGAGTTCGTTTTGGAAAGGAATAATTATTGAAAATCATAGTTCTCAAGGTGGAGATAGGCTCTATTTGCTCCAAAGAAGCCTGTTCAGCTGAGTTGAAGAAACACATGTATCCCTTGAAAGAAAACCATCTATGTTACTAGTACGATCACCTAGCACATTGTTTCCCTGTGAGAATTGAGTTATGTTTTGAAAGGAATACTTCCTGAAAATCATCGTTTTCAAGGTGTAGAAAGACTCACTTGTTTCCAAATAGGCCTATTCTGCTGAGATGAAGAAACACAGGTATATCTCCAAAGAAAGCCATCTATGTGGGAAGCTGCAGTATCTAGTACATTGCTTCTCTGTGAGAGTTAAGTTAGTTTTGGAAAGGAATACTTCCTGCAAATCATCGTTTTCAAGGTGGAGGAAAGCTTGTGTTGCTCCAAATAGGCCTATTCAGCTGAGTTGAAGAAACACATGTGTATCTCGAGAGAAAAGCAACTGTGTTAGAAGCAGGAGCATCTAGCACATTGTTCACGGTGAGAATTGAGTTAGCTTTTGAAAAAACAGTTCCTGCAAATCAAAGTTTTCAAGGTGGAGTAAGCCTCCTGTTGCTCCAAATAGGCCTACTCAGTTGAGTTGAATAAAGACAAGTATCTCTCTGAAGGAAACTATTTATGTTAGAAGCTGCAGCTTGTTGCAGATTGATTCCCTATGAGAATTGAGTTAGTGTTGGAAAGGAATACATCCTGTCCATATAGTTTTCATGTTGGAGAAAGGCTCATTTTCTTCCAATTAGGACTATTGAGCTGAGTGGAAGAAGCTCATGAATCTCTCCAAAGAAAGTATTTATGTTAAGAGCTGCAGCATCTTGCATATTGATTCCCTGTGAGAACTGAGTTAGCTTTTGAAAGGAACCTTTCCTGCAAATCATAGTTTTCATAGTGGAGAAAGTTCATGTTGCCCCAAATAGGCCTCTTCAGATAAGTTGAAGAAACACACATATCTCTCGAAAGAAAACCATCAGGGGTTGAAGCCGGAGCATCTACAACATTGTTTCACTGTGAGAGTTGAGTTACTTTTGGAAAGGAATACTTCCTTCAACGTGGGTTTTCAAAGTGGTGATAGCTCTTTTCATTCGAAATGAGCCTATTCATCTGAGTTGAGGACACACAGGCATTTCTCCAGTGACAACTGTCTGTGTTAGAAGCAGGAGCATCTAGAACATTGCCTGCTTGTGAGAATTGAGTTAGTGTTTGAATGGAATACTTCCTGCACATCAGAGTTTTCAGTGTGGAGATAGCCTCTGTTTGCTGCAAATAGCCCTATTCAGCTAAGTTGAACAAACACACGTATCTCTAGAAACATAACCATCCATGCTAGAAGATACAGTATCTAGGAAATTGTTTCCCTGTGAGTATTGAGTTAGTTTTTGAGAGAAGTACATCCTGAAAATCACAGTTTTCAAGGTGGAGATAGTCTCTGTTTGCTCCAAATAGGCCTATTGTGGTGAGTTGAAGAAATGCATATATCTCTCAGAAGAAATCCATCTTTGTTAGAAGCTTCCTGCATCTAATACCTTGTTTCTGTGTGAGAATTGACTTAGTTTTTGAAAGGAATACTTAAGCCAATCCTAGTTTTCTAGGTAGAGATATCTTTCTTTGATCCAAAATGGTCTATTCAGGTAAGAGAAGAAATATGCCTATCTCTCGCAGAAAACCTTCTGAGTGAGAAGAATGAGCATCTAGTGCATTGTTTCCCTGTGAGAATTGAGTTACTTTTTGAAAGATAGACATCCTGCAAATCATGGTTTTCAAACTGGAGTAAAGCTCATGTAGTTCCAAATAGACCTATTCAACTGAGTTGAAGAAACACATGTATGTCTTGAATGAAACTCATGTGTTGTAGACCAGGAGCATCTAGCATATTGTTTCCCTGTGAGAACTGAGCTAGTTTTTGAAAGAAATGTTTTCTGCAAATTACAGTTTTCAAGGTGGAAAAAGGCTCATCTTCTTCCAAATAGGCCTATACAGCTAAGTTGATGAAACACATGTATCCCTCAAAAGAGAACCTTTTGGGTTAGAAGCAGGAGCATCTAGCACATTTTTTCCCTGTGAGAATTGAGTTTGTTTTTGAAAGGAATACTTCCTACAACTAGGTATTTCAAGGGGGAGGTAGGCTCTCTTTGCTCCAAATAGGACAATTCAACTAAGTTGAAGAAAGACATGCATCTTTCCAAACAAAACCATCTATGTCACTAGCAGGATCACCTAGCGCATTGTTTCCCTGTGAGAATTGAGTGACTTTTGAAAGGAATACTTCCTGCAAATCATAGTTTTCAAGGTGTAGAGAGGCTCACTTTGTTCCAAATAGGCCTATTCAACTGAGTTGAAGAAACACATGTATCTCTCCAAAGGAAACCATCTATGTTAGAAGTTGCAGCATCAAGCACATTGTTTCTCTGTGTGCATTGAGTTCGATTTGAAAGTAATACTCATGCAAATCAGAATTTTAAAGGAGGAGAAAAGCTCATTTTGTTCCAGATAGGCCTATTCAGCTGAGTTTCAGAAGCACATCCATCTCTCCAAAACAACCATCATTGTTAGAAGCAGGATCATCTAGCATATTCTTTCCCTGTGACAATTGAGTTAGTTTTTAAAAGAATGCACCCCGCAACATGTGTTTTTGAACGTGGTGATAGGCTCTCTTCATTCCCAATAGGCCTTTTCAGTTGAGTTGAAGAAGCACGTGTATCTCTCCAAAGAAAACCACCTATGCTAGAAGCTGCAGCATCTAGTGCATTGTTTCTCTGTGAGAGTAGAGTTAGTGTTTGAAAGGAATGCTTCCTGCAAGTCAGAGTATTCGGGGTGGAGAAAGGCTCATTTTGTTCCAAATAGGCCTATTCAGCTGAGTTGAAGAAACAAATGTATCTCTCCAAAGAAAACCATCTATGTTACAAGCTGCAGCGTCTAGCACATTGTTTCCATCTAAGAATTGAGTCTGTTTTTGAAAGGAATACTTCCTGCATATCATAGTTTTCATTGTGGACACAAAGTGTGTTTGCTCCAAATAGGCCTGTAAAGCTGAGTTGAAGAAACACACGTATCTCTCCAAAGAAAATCATCTATGTTAGATGCTGCAACACGTAGCACATTGTTTTTCTGTGAGAACTGAATTAACTTTTGAAAGGAATACTTCAGGCAACTTGGGGGTTTCTATGGGTAGATATGCTCTCTTTGCTTCAAATAGGCCTATTGAGCGAAGTTGAAGAAACACATGTAACTCTATAAGGACAACCATCTGTGTTAGAAGCAGGAGCATCTAGCACATTGTTTCCCTGTGAGAATGGAATGAGTTTGTGAAAGGAATATCTCCTGCAAATCAGTTTCCTGTTGGAGATTGGTTATGTTTGCTCCAATAGGCCTAATTCAGCTAAGTTGAAGGAACACAAGTTTCACTCCCAAGAAAACAATCTCGTTAGAAGCTTCAGAATCAAGTACATCTTTTCCCTGTGAGAATTGAGTTAGTTTTGGAAAAGAATACTTTCTGCAAGGTGTGTTTTTAAAAGTGGTGACAGACTGTGTTCATTCCGAATAGGCTTGTTCAACTGAGTTGAAGAAACACAAGTGTCTGTCCAAAGACCACCCTCACTGGTAGAAGCAGGAGCATCTAGAACATTTTTCCCCTGTGAGAATTGAGTTCGTTTTGGAAAGGAATACTTATTGAAAATCATAGTTCTCAACGTGGAGATAGGCTCTATTTGCTCCAAAGAAGCCTGTTCAGCTGAGTTGAAGAAACACATGTATCCCTTGAAAGAAAACCATCTATGTTACTAGTAGGATCACCTAGCACATTGTTTCCCTGTGAGAATTGAGTTATGTTTTGAAAGGAATACTTCCTGAAAATCATCGTTTTCAAGGTGTAGAAAGACTCACTTGTTTCCAAATAGGCCTATTCTGCTGAGATGAAGAAACACAGGTATATCTCCAAAGAAAGCCATCTATGTGGGAAGCTGCAGTATCTAGTACATTGTTTCTCTGTGAGAGTTAAGTTAGTTTTGGAAAGGAATACTTCCTGCAAATCATCGTTTTCAAGGTGGAGGAAAGCTTGTGTTGCTCCAAATAGGCCTATTCAGCTGAGTTGAAGAAACACATGTGTATCTCGAGAGAAAAGCAACTGTGTTAGAAGCAGGAGCATCTAGCACATTGTTCACGGTGAGAATTGAGTTAGCTTTTGAAAAAACAGTTCCTGCAAATCAAAGTTTTTAAGGTGGAGTAAGCCTCCTGTTGCTCCAAATAGGCCTACTCAGTTGAGTTGAATAAAGACAAGTATCTCTCTGAAGGAAACTATTTATGTTAGAAGCTGCAGCTTGTAGCAGATTGATTCCCTATGAGAATTGAGTTAGTGTTGGAAAGGAATACATCCTGTCCATATAGTTTTCATGTTGGAGAAAGGCTCATTTTCTTCCAATTAGGACTATTGAGCTGAGTGGAAGAAGCTCATGAATCTCTCCAAAGAAAGTATTTATGTTAAGAGCTGCAGCATCTTGCATATTGATTCCCTGTGAGAACTGAGTTAGCTTTTGAAAGGAACCTTTCCTGCAAATCATAGTTTTCATAGTGGAGAAAGTTCATGTTGCCCCAAATAGGCCTCTTCAGATAAGTTGAAGAAACACACATATCTCTCGAAAGAAAACCATCAGGGGTTGAAGCCGGAGCATCTACAACATTGTTTCACTGTGAGAGTTGAGTTACTTTTGGAAAGGAATACTTCCTTCAACGTGGGTTTTCAAAGTGGTGATAGCTCTTTTCATTCGAAATGAGCCTATTCATCTGAGTTGAGGACACACAGGCATTTCTCCAGTGACAACTGTCTGTGTTAGAAGCAGGAGCATCTAGAACATTGCCTGCTTGTGAGAATTGAGTTAGTGTTTGAATGGAATACTTCCCGCAAATCAGAGTTTTCAATGTGGAGATAGCCTCTGTTTGCTGCAAATAGCCCTATTCACCTATGTTGAACAAACACACGTATCTCTAGAAACATAACCATCCATGCTAGAAGATACAGTATCTAGGAAATTGTTTCCCTGTGAGTATTGAGTTAGTTTTTGAAAGAATGCACCCCGCAACATGTGTTTTTCAACGTGGTGATAGGCTCTCTTCATTCCCAATAGGCCTTTTCAGTTGAGTTGAAGAAGCACGTGTATCTCTCCAAAGAAAACCACCTATGCTAGAAGCTGCAGCATCTAGTGCATTGTTTCTCTGTGAGAGTAGAGTTAGTGTTTGAAAGGAATGCTTCCTGCAAGTCAGAGTATTCGGGGTGGAGAAAGGCTCATTTTGTTCCAAATAGGCCTATTCAGCTGAGTTGAAGAAACAAATGTATCTCTCCAAAGAAAACCATCTATGTTACAAGCTGCAGCGTCTAGCACATTGTTTCCATCTAAGAATTGAGTCTGTTTTTGAAAGGAATACTTCCTGCATATCATAGTTTTCATTGTGGACACAAAGTGTGTTTGCTCCAAATAGGCCTGTAAAGCTGAGTTGAAGAAACACACGTATCTCTCCAAAGAAAATCATCTATGTTAGAAGCTGCAACACGTAGCACATTGTTTTTCTGTGAGAACTGAATTAACTTTTGAAAGGAATACTTCAGGCAACTTGGGGGTTTCTATGGGTAGATATGCTCTCTTTGCTTCAAATAGGCCTATTGAGCGAAGTTGAAGAAACACATGTAACTCTATAAGGACAACCATCTGTGTTAGAAGCAGGAGCATCTAGCACATTGTTTCCCTGTGAGAATGGAATGAGTTTGTGAAAGGAATATCTCCTGCAAATCAGTTTCCTGTTGGAGATTGGTTATGTTTGCTCCAATAGGCCTAATTCAGCTAAGTTGAAGGAACACAAGTTTCACTCCCAAGAAAACAATCTCGTTAGAAGCTTCAGAATCAAGTACATCTTTTCCCTGTGAGAATTGAGTTAGTTTTGGAAAAGAATACTTTCTGCAAGGTGTGTTTTTAAAAGTGGTGACAGACTGTGTTCATTCCGAATAGGCTTGTTCAACTGAGTTGAAGAAACACAAGTGTCTGTCCAAAGACCACCCTCACTGGTAGAAGCAGGAGCATCTAGAACATTTTTCCCCTGTGAGAATTGAGTTCGTTTTGGAAAGGAATACTTATTGAAAATCATAGTTCTCAAGGTGGAGATAGGCTCTGTGTGCTCCAAAGAACCCTGTTCAGCTGAGTTGAAGAAACACATGTATCCCTTGAAAGAAAACCATCTATGTTACTAGTAGGATCACCTAGCACATTGTTTCCCTGTGAGAATTGAGTTATGTTTTGAAAGGAATACTTCCTGAAAATCATCGTTTTCAAGGTGTAGAAAGACTCACTTGTTTCCAAATAGGCCTATTCTACTGAGATGAAGAAACACAGGTATATCTCCAAAGAAAGCCATCTATGTGGGAAGCTGCAGTATCTAGTACATTGTTTCTCTGTGAGAGTTAAGTTAGTTTTGGAAAGGAATACTTCCTGCAAATCATCGTTTTCAAGGTGGAGGAAAGCTTGTGTTGCTCCAAATAGGCCTATTCAGCTGAGTTGAAGAAACACATGTGTATCTCGAGAGAAAAGCAACTGTGTTAGAAGCAGGAGCATCTAGCACATTGTTCACGGTGAGAATTGAGTTAGCTTTTGAAAAAACAGTTCCTGCAAATCAAAGTTTTCAAGGTGGAGTAAGCCTCCTGTTGCTCCAAATAGGCCTACTCAGTTGAGTTGAATAAAGACAAGTATCTCTCTGAAGGAAACTATTTATGTTAGAAGCTGCAGCTTGTAGCAGATTGATTCCCTATGAGAATTGAGTTAGTGTTGGAAAGGAATACATCCTGTCCATATAGTTTTCATGTTGGAGAAAGGCTCATTTTCTTCCAATTAGGACTATTGAGCTGAGTGGAAGAAGCTCATGAATCTCTCCAAAGAAACTGTTTATGTTAAGAGCTGCAGCATCTTGCATATTGATTCTCTGTAAGAACTGAGTTAGTTTTTGAAAGGAACTTTTCCTGCAAATCATAGTTTTCATAGTGGAGAAAGCTCATGTTGCCCCAAATAGGCCTCTTCAGATAAGTTGAAGAAACACACATATCTCTCGAAAGAAAACCATCAGGGGTAGAAGCCGGAGCATCTACAACATTGTTTCACTGTGAGAGTTGAGTTACTTTTGGAAAGGAATACTTCCTTCAACGTGGGTTTTCAAAGTGGTGATAGCTCTTTTCATTCGAAATGAGCCTATTCATCTGAGTTGAGGACACACAGGCATTTCTCCAGTGACAACTGTCTGTGTTAGAAGCAGGAGCATCTAGAACATTGCCTGCTTGTGAGAATTGAGTTAGTGTTTGAATGGAATACTTCCCGCAAATCAGAGTTTTCAATGTGGAGATAGCCTCTGTTTGCTGCAAATAGCCCTATTCACCTATGTTGAACAAACACACGTATCTCTAGAAACATAACCATCCATGCTAGAAGATACAGTATCTAGGAAATTGTTTCCCTGTGAGTATTGAGTTAGTTTTTGAAAGAATAAACCCCGCAACATGTGTTTTTGAATGTGGTGATAGGCTCTCTTCATTCCCAATAGGCCTTTTCAGTTGAGTTGAAGAAGCACGTGTATCTCTCCAAAGAAAACCACCTATGCTAGAAGCTGTAGCATCTAGTGCATTGTTTCTCTGTGAGAGTAGAGTTAGTGTTTGAAAGGAATGCTTCCTGCAAGTCAGAGTATTCAGGGTGGAGAAAGGCTCATTTTGTTCCAAATAGGCCTATTCAGCTGAGTTGAAGAAACAAATGTATCTCTCCAAAGAAAATCATCTATGTTAGATGCTGCAACAGGTAGCACATTGTTTTTCTGTGAGAACTGAATTAACTTTTGAAAGGAATACTTCCGGCAACTTGGGGGTTTCTATGGGTAGATATGCTCTCTTTGCTTCAAATAGGCCTATTGAGCGAAGTTGAAGAAACACATGTAACTCTATAAGGACAACCATCTGTGTTAGAAGCAGGAGCATCTAGCACATTGTTTCCCTGTGAGAATGGAATGAGTTTGTGAAAGGAATATCTCCTGCAAATCAGTTTCCTGTTGGAGATTGGTTATGTTTGCTCCAATAGGCCTAATTCAGCTAAGTTGAAGGAACACAAGTTTCACTCCCAAGAAAACAATCTCGTTAGAAGCTTCAGAATCAAGTACATCTTTTCCCTGTGAGAATTGAGTTAGTTTTGGAAAAGAATACTTTCTGCAAGGTGTGTTTTTAAAAGTGGTGACAGACTGTGTTCATTCCGAATAGGCTTGTTCAACTGAGTTGAAGAAACACAAGTGTCTGTCCAAAGACCACCATCACTGGTAGAAGCAGGAGCATCTAGAACATTTTTCCCCTGTGAGAATTGAGTTCGTTTTGGAAAGGAATAATTATTGAAAATCATAGTTCTCAAGGTGGAGATAGGCTCTATTTGCTCCAAAGAAGCCTGTTCAGCTGAGTTGAAGAAACACATGTATCCCTTGAAAGAAAACCATCTATGTTACTAGTACGATCACCTAGCACATTGTTTCCCTGTGAGAATTGAGTTATGTTTTGAAAGGAATACTTCCTGAAAATCATCGTTTTCAAGGTGTAGAAAGACTCACTTGTTTCCAAATAGGCCTATTCTGCTGAGATGAAGAAACACAGGTATATCTCCAAAGAAAGCCATCTATGTGGGAAGCTGCAGTATCTAGTACATTGCTTCTCTGTGAGAGTTAAGTTAGTTTTGGAAAGGAATACTTCCTGCAAATCATCGTTTTCAAGGTGGAGGAAAGCTTGTGTTGCTCCAAATAGGCCTATTCAGCTGAGTTGAAGAAACACATGTGTATCTCGAGAGAAAAGCAACTGTGTTAGAAGCAGGAGCATCTAGCACATTGTTCACGGTGAGAATTGAGTTAGCTTTTGAAAAAACAGTTCCTGCAAATCAAAGTTTTCAAGGTGGAGTAAGCCTCCTGTTGCTCCAAATAGGCCTACTCAGTTGAGTTGAATAAAGACAAGTATCTCTCTGAAGGAAACTATTTATGTTAGAAGCTGCAGCTTGTTGCAGATTGATTCCCTATGAGAATTGAGTTAGTGTTGGAAAGGAATACATCCTGTCCATATAGTTTTCATGTTGGAGAAAGGCTCATTTTCTTCCAATTAGGACTATTGAGCTGAGTGGAAGAAGCTCATGAATCTCTCCAAAGAAAGTATTTATGTTAAGAGCTGCAGCATCTTGCATATTGATTCCCTGTGAGAACTGAGTTAGCTTTTGAAAGGAACCTTTCCTGCAAATCATAGTTTTCATAGTGGAGAAAGTTCATGTTGCCCCAAATAGGCCTCTTCAGATAAGTTGAAGAAACACACATATCTCTCGAAAGAAAACCATCAGGGGTTGAAGCCGGAGCATCTACAACATTGTTTCACTGTGAGAGTTGAGTTACTTTTGGAAAGGAATACTTCCTTCAACGTGGGTTTTCAAAGTGGTGATAGCTCTTTTCATTCGAAATGAGCCTATTCATCTGAGTTGAGGACACACAGGCATTTCTCCAGTGACAACTGTCTGTGTTAGAAGCAGGAGCATCTAGAACATTGCCTGCTTGTGAGAATTGAGTTAGTGTTTGAATGGAATACTTCCTGCACATCAGAGTTTTCAGTGTGGAGATAGCCTCTGTTTGCTGCAAATAGCCCTATTCAGCTAAGTTGAACAAACACACGTATCTCTAGAAACATAACCATCCATGCTAGAAGATACAGTATCTAGGAAATTGTTTCCCTGTGAGTATTGAGTTAGTTTTTGAGAGAAGTACATCCTGAAAATCACAGTTTTCAAGGTGGAGATAGTCTCTGTTTGCTCCAAATAGGCCTATTGTGGTGAGTTGAAGAAATGCATATATCTCTCAGAAGAAATCCATCTTTGTTAGAAGCTTCCTGCATCTAATACCTTGTTTCTGTGTGAGAATTGACTTAGTTTTTGAAAGGAATACTTAAGCCAATCCTAGTTTTCTAGGTAGAGATATCTTTCTTTGATCCAAAATGGTCTATTCAGGTAAGAGAAGAAATATGCCTATCTCTCGCAGAAAACCTTCTGAGTGAGAAGAATGAGCATCTAGTGCATTGTTTCCCTGTGAGAATTGAGTTACTTTTTGAAAGATAGACATCCTGCAAATCATGGTTTTCAAACTGGAGTAAAGCTCATGTAGTTCCAAATAGACCTATTCAACTGAGTTGAAGAAACACATGTATGTCTTGAATGAAACTCATGTGTTGTAGACCAGGAGCATCTAGCATATTGTTTCCCTGTGAGAACTGAGCTAGTTTTTGAAAGAAATGTTTTCTGCAAATTACAGTTTTCAAGGTGGAAAAAGGCTCATCTTCTTCCAAATAGGCCTATACAGCTAAGTTGATGAAACACATGTATCCCTCAAAAGAGAACCTTTTGGGTTAGAAGCAGGAGCATCTAGCACATTTTTTCCCTGTGAGAATTGAGTTTGTTTTTGAAAGGAATACTTCCTACAACTAGGTATTTCAAGGGGGAGGTAGGCTCTCTTTGCTCCAAATAGGACAATTCAACTAAGTTGAAGAAAGACATGCATCTTTCCAAACAAAACCATCTATGTCACTAGCAGGATCACCTAGCGCATTGTTTCCCTGTGAGAATTGAGTGACTTTTGAAAGGAATACTTCCTGCAAATCATAGTTTTCAAGGTGTAGAGAGGCTCACTTTGTTCCAAATAGGCCTATTCAACTGAGTTGAAGAAACACATGTATCTCTCCAAAGGAAACCATCTATGTTAGAAGTTGCAGCATCAAGCACATTGTTTCTCTGTGTGCATTGAGTTCGATTTGAAAGTAATACTCATGCAAATCAGAATTTTAAAGGAGGAGAAAAGCTCATTTTGTTCCAGATAGGCCTATTCAGCTGAGTTTCAGAAGCACATCCATCTCTCCAAAACAACCATCATTGTTAGAAGCAGGATCATCTAGCATATTCTTTCCCTGTGACAATTGAGTTAGTTTTTAAAAGAATGCACCCCGCAACATGTGTTTTTGAACGTGGTGATAGGCTCTCTTCATTCCCAATAGGCCTTTTCAGTTGAGTTGAAGAAGCACGTGTATCTCTCCAAAGAAAACCACCTATGCTAGAAGCTGCAGCATCTAGTGCATTGTTTCTCTGTGAGAGTAGAGTTAGTGTTTGAAAGGAATGCTTCCTGCAAGTCAGAGTATTCGGGGTGGAGAAAGGCTCATTTTGTTCCAAATAGGCCTATTCAGCTGAGTTGAAGAAACAAATGTATCTCTCCAAAGAAAACCATCTATGTTACAAGCTGCAGCGTCTAGCACATTGTTTCCATCTAAGAATTGAGTCTGTTTTTGAAAGGAATACTTCCTGCATATCATAGTTTTCATTGTGGACACAAAGTGTGTTTGCTCCAAATAGGCCTGTAAAGCTGAGTTGAAGAAACACACGTATCTCTCCAAAGAAAATCATCTATGTTAGATGCTGCAACACGTAGCACATTGTTTTTCTGTGAGAACTGAATTAACTTTTGAAAGGAATACTTCAGGCAACTTGGGGGTTTCTATGGGTAGATATGCTCTCTTTGCTTCAAATAGGCCTATTGAGCGAAGTTGAAGAAACACATGTAACTCTATAAGGACAACCATCTGTGTTAGAAGCAGGAGCATCTAGCACATTGTTTCCCTGTGAGAATGGAATGAGTTTGTGAAAGGAATATCTCCTGCAAATCAGTTTCCTGTTGGAGATTGGTTATGTTTGCTCCAATAGGCCTAATTCAGCTAAGTTGAAGGAACACAAGTTTCACTCCCAAGAAAACAATCTCGTTAGAAGCTTCAGAATCAAGTACATCTTTTCCCTGTGAGAATTGAGTTAGTTTTGGAAAAGAATACTTTCTGCAAGGTGTGTTTTTAAAAGTGGTGACAGACTGTGTTCATTCCGAATAGGCTTGTTCAACTGAGTTGAAGAAACACAAGTGTCTGTCCAAAGACCACCCTCACTGGTAGAAGCAGGAGCATCTAGAACATTTTTCCCCTGTGAGAATTGAGTTCGTTTTGGAAAGGAATACTTATTGAAAATCATAGTTCTCAAGGTGGAGATAGGCTCTATTTGCTCCAAAGAAGCCTGTTCAGCTGAGTTGAAGAAACACATGTATCCCTTGAAAGAAAACCATCTATGTTACTAGTAGGATCACCTAGCACATTGTTTCCCTGTGAGAATTGAGTTATGTTTTGAAAGGAATACTTCCTGAAAATCATCGTTTTCAAGGTGTAGAAAGACTCACTTGTTTCCAAATAGGCCTATTCTGCTGAGATGAAGAAACACAGGTATATCTCCAAAGAAAGCCATCTATGTGGGAAGCTGCAGTATCTAGTACATTGTTTCTCTGTGAGAGTTAAGTTAGTTTTGGAAAGGAATACTTCCTGCAAATCATCGTTTTCAAGGTGGAGGAAAGCTTGTGTTGCTCCAAATAGGCCTATTCAGCTGAGTTGAAGAAACACATGTGTATCTCGAGAGAAAAGCAACTGTGTTAGAAGCAGGAGCATCTAGCACATTGTTCACGGTGAGAATTGAGTTAGCTTTTGAAAAAACAGTTCCTGCAAATCAAAGTTTTTAAGGTGGAGTAAGCCTCCTGTTGCTCCAAATAGGCCTACTCAGTTGAGTTGAATAAAGACAAGTATCTCTCTGAAGGAAACTATTTATGTTAGAAGCTGCAGCTTGTAGCAGATTGATTCCCTATGAGAATTGAGTTAGTGTTGGAAAGGAATACATCCTGTCCATATAGTTTTCATGTTGGAGAAAGGCTCATTTTCTTCCAATTAGGACTATTGAGCTGAGTGGAAGAAGCTCATGAATCTCTCCAAAGAAAGTATTTATGTTAAGAGCTGCAGCATCTTGCATATTGATTCCCTGTGAGAACTGAGTTAGCTTTTGAAAGGAACCTTTCCTGCAAATCATAGTTTTCATAGTGGAGAAAGTTCATGTTGCCCCAAATAGGCCTCTTCAGATAAGTTGAAGAAACACACATATCTCTCGAAAGAAAACCATCAGGGGTTGAAGCCGGAGCATCTACAACATTGTTTCACTGTGAGAGTTGAGTTACTTTTGGAAAGGAATACTTCCTTCAACGTGGGTTTTCAAAGTGGTGATAGCTCTTTTCATTCGAAATGAGCCTATTCATCTGAGTTGAGGACACACAGGCATTTCTCCAGTGACAACTGTCTGTGTTAGAAGCAGGAGCATCTAGAACATTGCCTGCTTGTGAGAATTGAGTTAGTGTTTGAATGGAATACTTCCCGCAAATCAGAGTTTTCAATGTGGAGATAGCCTCTGTTTGCTGCAAATAGCCCTATTCACCTATGTTGAACAAACACACGTATCTCTAGAAACATAACCATCCATGCTAGAAGATACAGTATCTAGGAAATTGTTTCCCTGTGAGTATTGAGTTAGTTTTTGAAAGAATGCACCCCGCAACATGTGTTTTTCAACGTGGTGATAGGCTCTCTTCATTCCCAATAGGCCTTTTCAGTTGAGTTGAAGAAGCACGTGTATCTCTCCAAAGAAAACCACCTATGCTAGAAGCTGCAGCATCTAGTGCATTGTTTCTCTGTGAGAGTAGAGTTAGTGTTTGAAAGGAATGCTTCCTGCAAGTCAGAGTATTCGGGGTGGAGAAAGGCTCATTTTGTTCCAAATAGGCCTATTCAGCTGAGTTGAAGAAACAAATGTATCTCTCCAAAGAAAACCATCTATGTTACAAGCTGCAGCGTCTAGCACATTGTTTCCATCTAAGAATTGAGTCTGTTTTTGAAAGGAATACTTCCTGCATATCATAGTTTTCATTGTGGACACAAAGTGTGTTTGCTCCAAATAGGCCTCTAAAGCTGAGTTGAAGAAACACACGTATCTCTCCAAAGAAAATCATCTATGTTAGAAGCTGCAACACGTAGCACATTGTTTTTCTGTGAGAACTGAATTAACTTTTGAAAGGAATACTTCAGGCAACTTGGGGGTTTCTATGGGTAGATATGCTCTCTTTGCTTCAAATAGGCCTATTGAGCGAAGTTGAAGAAACACATGTAACTCTATAAGGACAACCATCTGTGTTAGAAGCAGGAGCATCTAGCACATTGTTTCCCTGTGAGAATGGAATGAGTTTGTGAAAGGAATATCTCCTGCAAATCAGTTTCCTGTTGGAGATTGGTTATGTTTGCTCCAATAGGCCTAATTCAGCTAAGTTGAAGGAACACAAGTTTCACTCCCAAGAAAACAATCTCGTTAGAAGCTTCAGAATCAAGTACATCTTTTCCCTGTGAGAATTGAGTTAGTTTTGGAAAAGAATACTTTCTGCAAGGTGTGTTTTTAAAAGTGGTGACAGACTGTGTTCATTCCGAATAGGCTTGTTCAACTGAGTTGAAGAAACACAAGTGTCTGTCCAAAGACCACCCTCACTGGTAGAAGCAGGAGCATCTAGAACATTTTTCCCCTGTGAGAATTGAGTTCGTTTTGGAAAGGAATACTTATTGAAAATCATAGTTCTCAAGGTGGAGATAGGCTCTGTGTGCTCCAAAGAAGCCTGTTCAGCTGAGTTGAAGAAACACATGTATCCCTTGAAAGAAAACCATCTATGTTACTAGTAGGATCACCTAGCACATTGTTTCCCTGTGAGAATTGAGTTATGTTTTGAAAGGAATACTTCCTGAAAATCATCGTTTTCAAGGTGTAGAAAGACTCACTTGTTTCCAAATAGGCCTATTCTACTGAGATGAAGAAACACAGGTATATCTCCAAAGAAAGCCATCTATGTGGGAAGCTGCAGTATCTAGTACATTGTTTCTCTGTGAGAGTTAAGTTAGTTTTGGAAAGGAATACTTCCTGCAAATCATCGTTTTCAAGGTGGAGGAAAGCTTGTGTTGCTCCAAATAGGCCTATTCAGCTGAGTTGAAGAAACACATGTGTATCTCGAGAGAAAAGCAACTGTGTTAGAAGCAGGAGCATCTAGCACATTGTTCACGGTGAGAATTGAGTTAGCTTTTGAAAAAACAGTTCCTGCAAATCAAAGTTTTCAAGGTGGAGTAAGCCTCCTGTTGCTCCAAATAGGCCTACTCAGTTGAGTTGAATAAAGACAAGTATCTCTCTGAAGGAAACTATTTATGTTAGAAGCTGCAGCTTGTAGCAGATTGATTCCCTATGAGAATTGAGTTAGTGTTGGAAAGGAATACATCCTGTCCATATAGTTTTCATGTTGGAGAAAGGCTCATTTTCTTCCAATTAGGACTATTGAGCTGAGTGGAAGAAGCTCATGAATCTCTCCAAAGAAACTGTTTATGTTAAGAGCTGCAGCATCTTGCATATTGATTCTCTGTAAGAACTGAGTTAGTTTTTGAAAGGAACTTTTCCTGCAAATCATAGTTTTCATAGTGGAGAAAGCTCATGTTGCCCCAAATAGGCCTCTTCAGATAAGTTGAAGAAACACACATATCTCTCGAAAGAAAACCATCAGGGGTAGAAGCCGGAGCATCTACAACATTGTTTCACTGTGAGAGTTGAGTTACTTTTGGAAAGGAATACTTCCTTCAACGTGGGTTTTCAAAGTGGTGATAGCTCTTTTCATTCGAAATGAGCCTATTCATCTGAGTTGAGGACACACAGGCATTTCTCCAGTGACAACTGTCTGTGTTAGAAGCAGGAGCATCTAGAACATTGCCTGCTTGTGAGAATTGAGTTAGTGTTTGAATGGAATACTTCCCGCAAATCAGAGTTTTCAATGTGGAGATAGCCTCTGTTTGCTGCAAATAGCCCTATTCACCTATGTTGAACAAACACACGTATCTCTAGAAACATAACCATCCATGCTAGAAGATACAGTATCTAGGAAATTGTTTCCCTGTGAGTATTGAGTTAGTTTTTGAAAGAATAAACCCCGCAACATGTGTTTTTGAATGTGGTGATAGGCTCTCTTCATTCCCAATAGGCCTTTTCAGTTGAGTTGAAGAAGCACGTGTATCTCTCCAAAGAAAACCACCTATGCTAGAAGCTGTAGCATCTAGTGCATTGTTTCTCTGTGAGAGTAGAGTTAGTGTTTGAAAGGAATGCTTCCTGCAAGTCAGAGTATTCAGGGTGGAGAAAGGCTCATTTTGTTCCAAATAGGCCTATTCAGCTGAGTTGAAGAAACAAATGTATCTCTCCAAAGAAAATCATCTATGTTAGATGCTGCAACAGGTAGCACATTGTTTTTCTGTGAGAACTGAATTAACTTTTGAAAGGAATACTTCCGGCAACTTGGGGGTTTCTATGGGTAGATATGCTCTCTTTGCTTCAAATAGGCCTATTGAGCGAAGTTGAAGAAACACATGTAACTCTATAAGGACAACCATCTGTGTTAGAAGCAGGAGCATCTAGCACATTGTTTCCCTGTGAGAATGGAATGAGTTTGTGAAAGGAATATCTCCTGCAAATCAGTTTCCTGTTGGAGATTGGTTATGTTTGCTCCAATAGGCCTAATTCAGCTAAGTTGAAGGAACACAAGTTTCACTCCCAAGAAAACAATCTCGTTAGAAGCTTCAGAATCAAGTACATCTTTTCCCTGTGAGAATTGAGTTAGTTTTGGAAAAGAATACTTTCTGCAAGGTGTGTTTTTAAAAGTGGTGACAGACTGTGTTCATTCCGAATAGGCTTGTTCAACTGAGTTGAAGAAACACAAGTGTCTGTCCAAAGACCACCATCACTGGTAGAAGCAGGAGCATCTAGAACATTTTTCCCCTGTGAGAATTGAGTTCGTTTTGGAAAGGAATAATTATTGAAAATCATAGTTCTCAAGGTGGAGATAGGCTCTATTTGCTCCAAAGAAGCCTGTTCAGCTGAGTTGAAGAAACACATGTATCCCTTGAAAGAAAACCATCTATGTTACTAGTACGATCACCTAGCACATTGTTTCCCTGTGAGAATTGAGTTATGTTTTGAAAGGAATACTTCCTGAAAATCATCGTTTTCAAGGTGTAGAAAGACTCACTTGTTTCCAAATAGGCCTATTCTGCTGAGATGAAGAAACACAGGTATATCTCCAAAGAAAGCCATCTATGTGGGAAGCTGCAGTATCTAGTACATTGCTTCTCTGTGAGAGTTAAGTTAGTTTTGGAAAGGAATACTTCCTGCAAATCATCGTTTTCAAGGTGGAGGAAAGCTTGTGTTGCTCCAAATAGGCCTATTCAGCTGAGTTGAAGAAACACATGTGTATCTCGAGAGAAAAGCAACTGTGTTAGAAGCAGGAGCATCTAGCACATTGTTCACGGTGAGAATTGAGTTAGCTTTTGAAAAAACAGTTCCTGCAAATCAAAGTTTTCAAGGTGGAGTAAGCCTCCTGTTGCTCCAAATAGGCCTACTCAGTTGAGTTGAATAAAGACAAGTATCTCTCTGAAGGAAACTATTTATGTTAGAAGCTGCAGCTTGTTGCAGATTGATTCCCTATGAGAATTGAGTTAGTGTTGGAAAGGAATACATCCTGTCCATATAGTTTTCATGTTGGAGAAAGGCTCATTTTCTTCCAATTAGGACTATTGAGCTGAGTGGAAGAAGCTCATGAATCTCTCCAAAGAAAGTATTTATGTTAAGAGCTGCAGCATCTTGCATATTGATTCCCTGTGAGAACTGAGTTAGCTTTTGAAAGGAACCTTTCCTGCAAATCATAGTTTTCATAGTGGAGAAAGTTCATGTTGCCCCAAATAGGCCTCTTCAGATAAGTTGAAGAAACACACATATCTCTCGAAAGAAAACCATCAGGGGTTGAAGCCGGAGCATCTACAACATTGTTTCACTGTGAGAGTTGAGTTACTTTTGGAAAGGAATACTTCCTTCAACGTGGGTTTTCAAAGTGGTGATAGCTCTTTTCATTCGAAATGAGCCTATTCATCTGAGTTGAGGACACACAGGCATTTCTCCAGTGACAACTGTCTGTGTTAGAAGCAGGAGCATCTAGAACATTGCCTGCTTGTGAGAATTGAGTTAGTGTTTGAATGGAATACTTCCTGCACATCAGAGTTTTCAGTGTGGAGATAGCCTCTGTTTGCTGCAAATAGCCCTATTCAGCTAAGTTGAACAAACACACGTATCTCTAGAAACATAACCATCCATGCTAGAAGATACAGTATCTAGGAAATTGTTTCCCTGTGAGTATTGAGTTAGTTTTTGAGAGAAGTACATCCTGAAAATCACAGTTTTCAAGGTGGAGATAGTCTCTGTTTGCTCCAAATAGGCCTATTGTGGTGAGTTGAAGAAATGCATATATCTCTCAGAAGAAATCCATCTTTGTTAGAAGCTTCCTGCATCTAATACCTTGTTTCTGTGTGAGAATTGACTTAGTTTTTGAAAGGAATACTTAAGCCAATCCTAGTTTTCTAGGTAGAGATATCTTTCTTTGATCCAAAATGGTCTATTCAGGTAAGAGAAGAAATATGCCTATCTCTCGCAGAAAACCTTCTGAGTGAGAAGAATGAGCATCTAGTGCATTGTTTCCCTGTGAGAATTGAGTTACTTTTTGAAAGATAGACATCCTGCAAATCATGGTTTTCAAACTGGAGTAAAGCTCATGTAGTTCCAAATAGACCTATTCAACTGAGTTGAAGAAACACATGTATGTCTTGAATGAAACTCATGTGTTGTAGACCAGGAGCATCTAGCATATTGTTTCCCTGTGAGAACTGAGCTAGTTTTTGAAAGAAATGTTTTCTGCAAATTACAGTTTTCAAGGTGGAAAAAGGCTCATCTTCTTCCAAATAGGCCTATACAGCTAAGTTGATGAAACACATGTATCCCTCAAAAGAGAACCTTTTGGGTTAGAAGCAGGAGCATCTAGCACATTTTTTCCCTGTGAGAATTGAGTTTGTTTTTGAAAGGAATACTTCCTACAACTAGGTATTTCAAGGGGGAGGTAGGCTCTCTTTGCTCCAAATAGGACAATTCAACTAAGTTGAAGAAAGACATGCATCTTTCCAAACAAAACCATCTATGTCACTAGCAGGATCACCTAGCGCATTGTTTCCCTGTGAGAATTGAGTGACTTTTGAAAGGAATACTTCCTGCAAATCATAGTTTTCAAGGTGTAGAGAGGCTCACTTTGTTCCAAATAGGCCTATTCAACTGAGTTGAAGAAACACATGTATCTCTCCAAAGGAAACCATCTATGTTAGAAGTTGCAGCATCAAGCACATTGTTTCTCTGTGTGCATTGAGTTCGATTTGAAAGTAATACTCATGCAAATCAGAATTTTAAAGGAGGAGAAAAGCTCATTTTGTTCCAGATAGGCCTATTCAGCTGAGTTTCAGAAGCACATCCATCTCTCCAAAACAACCATCATTGTTAGAAGCAGGATCATCTAGCATATTCTTTCCCTGTGACAATTGAGTTAGTTTTTAAAAGAATGCACCCCGCAACATGTGTTTTTGAACGTGGTGATAGGCTCTCTTCATTCCCAATAGGCCTTTTCAGTTGAGTTGAAGAAGCACGTGTATCTCTCCAAAGAAAACCACCTATGCTAGAAGCTGCAGCATCTAGTGCATTGTTTCTCTGTGAGAGTAGAGTTAGTGTTTGAAAGGAATGCTTCCTGCAAGTCAGAGTATTCGGGGTGGAGAAAGGCTCATTTTGTTCCAAATAGGCCTATTCAGCTGAGTTGAAGAAACAAATGTATCTCTCCAAAGAAAACCATCTATGTTACAAGCTGCAGCGTCTAGCACATTGTTTCCATCTAAGAATTGAGTCTGTTTTTGAAAGGAATACTTCCTGCATATCATAGTTTTCATTGTGGACACAAAGTGTGTTTGCTCCAAATAGGCCTGTAAAGCTGAGTTGAAGAAACACACGTATCTCTCCAAAGAAAATCATCTATGTTAGATGCTGCAACACGTAGCACATTGTTTTTCTGTGAGAACTGAATTAACTTTTGAAAGGAATACTTCAGGCAACTTGGGGGTTTCTATGGGTAGATATGCTCTCTTTGCTTCAAATAGGCCTATTGAGCGAAGTTGAAGAAACACATGTAACTCTATAAGGACAACCATCTGTGTTAGAAGCAGGAGCATCTAGCACATTGTTTCCCTGTGAGAATGGAATGAGTTTGTGAAAGGAATATCTCCTGCAAATCAGTTTCCTGTTGGAGATTGGTTATGTTTGCTCCAATAGGCCTAATTCAGCTAAGTTGAAGGAACACAAGTTTCACTCCCAAGAAAACAATCTCGTTAGAAGCTTCAGAATCAAGTACATCTTTTCCCTGTGAGAATTGAGTTAGTTTTGGAAAAGAATACTTTCTGCAAGGTGTGTTTTTAAAAGTGGTGACAGACTGTGTTCATTCCGAATAGGCTTGTTCAACTGAGTTGAAGAAACACAAGTGTCTGTCCAAAGACCACCCTCACTGGTAGAAGCAGGAGCATCTAGAACATTTTTCCCCTGTGAGAATTGAGTTCGTTTTGGAAAGGAATACTTATTGAAAATCATAGTTCTCAAGGTGGAGATAGGCTCTATTTGCTCCAAAGAAGCCTGTACAGCTGAGTTGAAGAAACACATGTATCCCTTGAAAGAAAACCATCTATGTTACTAGTAGGATCACCTAGCACATTGTTTCCCTGTGAGAATTGAGTTATGTTTTGAAAGGAATACTTCCTGAAAATCATCGTTTTCAAGGTGTAGAAAGACTCACTTGTTTCCAAATAGGCCTATTCTGCTGAGATGAAGAAACACAGGTATATCTCCAAAGAAAGCCATCTATGTGGGAAGCTGCAGTATCTAGTACATTGTTTCTCTGTGAGAGTTAAGTTAGTTTTGGAAAGGAATACTTCCTGCAAATCATCGTTTTCAAGGTGGAGGAAAGCTTGTGTTGCTCCAAATAGGCCTATTCAGCTGAGTTGAAGAAACACATGTGTATCTCGAGAGAAAAGCAACTGTGTTAGAAGCAGGAGCATCTAGCACATTGTTCACGGTGAGAATTGAGTTAGCTTTTGAAAAAACAGTTCCTGCAAATCAAAGTTTTCAAGGTGGAGTAAGCCTCCTGTTGCTCCAAATAGGCCTACTCAGTTGAGTTGAATAAAGACAAGTATCTCTCTGAAGGAAACTATTTATGTTAGAAGCTGCAGCTTGTAGCAGATTGATTCCCTATGAGAATTGAGTTAGTGTTGGAAAGGAATACATCCTGTCCATATAGTTTTCATGTTGGAGAAAGGCTCATTTTCTTCCAATTAGGACTATTGAGCTGAGTGGAAGAAGCTCATGAATCTCTCCAAAGAAACTGTTTATGTTAAGAGCTGCAGCATCTTGCATATTGATTCTCTGTAAGAACTGAGTTAGTTTTTGAAAGGAACTTTTCCTGCAAATCATAGTTTTCATAGTGGAGAAAGCTCATGTTGCCCCAAATAGGCCTCTTCAGATAAGTTGAAGAAACACACATATCTCTCGAAAGAAAACCATCAGGGGTAGAAGCCGGAGCATCTACAACATTGTTTCACTGTGAGAGTTGAGTTACTTTTGGAAAGGAATACTTCCTTCAACGTGGGTTTTCAAAGTGGTGATAGCTCTTTTCATTCGAAATGAGCCTATTCATCTGAGTTGAGGACACACAGGCATTTCTCCAGTGACAACTGTCTGTGTTAGAAGCAGGAGCATCTAGAACATTGCCTGCTTGTGAGAATTGAGTTAGTGTTTGAATGGAATACTTCCCGCAAATCAGAGTTTTCAATGTGGAGATAGCCTCTGTTTGCTGCAAATAGCCCTATTCACCTATGTTGAACAAACACACGTATCTCTAGAAACATAACCATCCATGCTAGAAGATACAGTATCTAGGAAATTGTTTCCCTGTGAGTATTGAGTTAGTTTTTGAAAGAATAAACCCCGCAACATGTGTTTTTGAATGTGGTGATAGGCTCTCTTCATTCCCAATAGGCCTTTTCAGTTGAGTTGAAGAAGCACGTGTATCTCTCCAAAGAAAACCACCTATGCTAGAAGCTGTAGCATCTAGTGCATTGTTTCTCTGTGAGAGTAGAGTTAGTGTTTGAAAGGAATGCTTCCTGCAAGTCAGAGTATTCAGGGTGGAGAAAGGCTCATTTTGTTCCAAATAGGCCTATTCAGCTGAGTTGAAGAAACAAATGTATCTCTCCAAAGAAAATCATCTATGTTAGATGCTGCAACACGTAGCACATTGTTTTTCTGTGAGAACTGAATTAACTTTTGAAAGGAATACTTCCGGCAACTTGGGGGTTTCTATGGGTAGATATGCTCTCTTTGCTTCAAATAGGCCTATTGAGCGAAGTTGAAGAAACACATGTAACTCTATAAGGACAACCATCTGTGTTAGAAGCAGGAGCATCTAGCACATTGTTTCCCTGTGAGAATGGAATGAGTTTGTGAAAGGAATATCTCCTGCAAATCAGTTTCCTGTTGGAGATTGGTTATGTTTGCTCCAATAGGCCTAATTCAGCTAAGTTGAAGGAACACAAGTTTCACTCCCAAGAAAACAATCTCGTTAGAAGCTTCAGAATCAAGTACATCTTTTCCCTGTGAGAATTGAGTTAGTTTTGGAAAAGAATACTTTCTGCAAGGTGTGTTTTTAAAAGTGGTGACAGACTGTGTTCATTCCGAATAGGCTTGTTCAACTGAGTTGAAGAAACACAAGTGTCTGTCCAAAGACCACCATCACTGGTAGAAGCAGGAGCATCTAGAACATTTTTCCCCTGTGAGAATTGAGTTCGTTTTGGAAAGGAATAATTATTGAAAATCATAGTTCTCAAGGTGGAGATAGGCTCTATTTGCTCCAAAGAAGCCTGTTCAGCTGAGTTGAAGAAACACATGTATCCCTTGAAAGAAAACCATCTATGTTACTAGTACGATCACCTAGCACATTGTTTCCCTGTGAGAATTGAGTTATGTTTTGAAAGGAATACTTCCTGAAAATCATCGTTTTCAAGGTGTAGAAAGACTCACTTGTTTCCAAATAGGCCTATTCTGCTGAGATGAAGAAACACAGGTATATCTCCAAAGAAAGCCATCTATGTGGGAAGCTGCAGTATCTAGTACATTGCTTCTCTGTGAGAGTTAAGTTAGTTTTGGAAAGGAATACTTCCTGCAAATCATCGTTTTCAAGGTGGAGGAAAGCTTGTGTTGCTCCAAATAGGCCTATTCAGCTGAGTTGAAGAAACACATGTGTATCTCGAGAGAAAAGCAACTGTGTTAGAAGCAGGAGCATCTAGCACATTGTTCACGGTGAGAATTGAGTTAGCTTTTGAAAAAACAGTTCCTGCAAATCAAAGTTTTCAAGGTGGAGTAAGCCTCCTGTTGCTCCAAATAGGCCTACTCAGTTGAGTTGAATAAAGACAAGTATCTCTCTGAAGGAAACTATTTATGTTAGAAGCTGCAGCTTGTTGCAGATTGATTCCCTATGAGAATTGAGTTAGTGTTGGAAAGGAATACATCCTGTCCATATAGTTTTCATGTTGGAGAAAGGCTCATTTTCTTCCAATTAGGACTATTGAGCTGAGTGGAAGAAGCTCATGAATCTCTCCAAAGAAAGTATTTATGTTAAGAGCTGCAGCATCTTGCATATTGATTCCCTGTGAGAACTGAGTTAGCTTTTGAAAGGAACCTTTCCTGCAAATCATAGTTTTCATAGTGGAGAAAGTTCATGTTGCCCCAAATAGGCCTCTTCAGATAAGTTGAAGAAACACACATATCTCTCGAAAGAAAACCATCAGGGGTTGAAGCCGGAGCATCTACAACATTGTTTCACTGTGAGAGTTGAGTTACTTTTGGAAAGGAATACTTCCTTCAACGTGGGTTTTCAAAGTGGTGATAGCTCTTTTCATTCGAAATGAGCCTATTCATCTGAGTTGAGGACACACAGGCATTTCTCCAGTGACAACTGTCTGTGTTAGAAGCAGGAGCATCTAGAACATTGCCTGCTTGTGAGAATTGAGTTAGTGTTTGAATGGAATACTTCCTGCACATCAGAGTTTTCAGTGTGGAGATAGCCTCTGTTTGCTGCAAATAGCCCTATTCAGCTAAGTTGAACAAACACACGTATCTCTAGAAACATAACCATCCATGCTAGAAGATACAGTATCTAGGAAATTGTTTCCCTGTGAGTATTGAGTTAGTTTTTGAGAGAAGTACATCCTGAAAATCACAGTTTTCAAGGTGGAGATAGTCTCTGTTTGCTCCAAATAGGCCTATTGTGGTGAGTTGAAGAAATGCATATATCTCTCAGAAGAAATCCATCTTTGTTAGAAGCTTCCTGCATCTAATACCTTGTTTCTGTGTGAGAATTGACTTAGTTTTTGAAAGGAATACTTAAGCCAATCCTAGTTTTCTAGGTAGAGATATCTTTCTTTGATCCAAAATGGTCTATTCAGGTAAGAGAAGAAATATGCCTATCTCTCGCAGAAAACCTTCTGAGTGAGAAGAATGAGCATCTAGTGCATTGTTTCCCTGTGAGAATTGAGTTACTTTTTGAAAGATAGACATCCTGCAAATCATGGTTTTCAAACTGGAGTAAAGCTCATGTAGTTCCAAATAGACCTATTCAACTGAGTTGAAGAAACACATGTATGTCTTGAATGAAACTCATGTGTTGTAGACCAGGAGCATCTAGCATATTGTTTCCCTGTGAGAACTGAGCTAGTTTTTGAAAGAAATGTTTTCTGCAAATTACAGTTTTCAAGGTGGAAAAAGGCTCATCTTCTTCCAAATAGGCCTATACAGCTAAGTTGATGAAACACATGTATCCCTCAAAAGAGAACCTTTTGGGTTAGAAGCAGGAGCATCTAGCACATTTTTTCCCTGTGAGAATTGAGTTTGTTTTTGAAAGGAATACTTCCTACAACTAGGTATTTCAAGGGGGAGGTAGGCTCTCTTTGCTCCAAATAGGACAATTCAACTAAGTTGAAGAAAGACATGCATCTTTCCAAACAAAACCATCTATGTCACTAGCAGGATCACCTAGCGCATTGTTTCCCTGTGAGAATTGAGTGACTTTTGAAAGGAATACTTCCTGCAAATCATAGTTTTCAAGGTGTAGAGAGGCTCACTTTGTTCCAAATAGGCCTATTCAACTGAGTTGAAGAAACACATGTATCTCTCCAAAGGAAACCATCTATGTTAGAAGTTGCAGCATCAAGCACATTGTTTCTCTGTGTGCATTGAGTTCGATTTGAAAGTAATACTCATGCAAATCAGAATTTTAAAGGAGGAGAAAAGCTCATTTTGTTCCAGATAGGCCTATTCAGCTGAGTTTCAGAAGCACATCCATCTCTCCAAAACAACCATCATTGTTAGAAGCAGGATCATCTAGCATATTCTTTCCCTGTGACAATTGAGTTAGTTTTTAAAAGAATGCACCCCGCAACATGTGTTTTTGAACGTGGTGATAGGCTCTCTTCATTCCCAATAGGCCTTTTCAGTTGAGTTGAAGAAGCACGTGTATCTCTCCAAAGAAAACCACCTATGCTAGAAGCTGCAGCATCTAGTGCATTGTTTCTCTGTGAGAGTAGAGTTAGTGTTTGAAAGGAATGCTTCCTGCAAGTCAGAGTATTCGGGGTGGAGAAAGGCTCATTTTGTTCCAAATAGGCCTATTCAGCTGAGTTGAAGAAACAAATGTATCTCTCCAAAGAAAACCATCTATGTTACAAGCTGCAGCGTCTAGCACATTGTTTCCATCTAAGAATTGAGTCTGTTTTTGAAAGGAATACTTCCTGCATATCATAGTTTTCATTGTGGACACAAAGTGTGTTTGCTCCAAATAGGCCTGTAAAGCTGAGTTGAAGAAACACACGTATCTCTCCAAAGAAAATCATCTATGTTAGATGCTGCAACACGTAGCACATTGTTTTTCTGTGAGAACTGAATTAACTTTTGAAAGGAATACTTCAGGCAACTTGGGGGTTTCTATGGGTAGATATGCTCTCTTTGCTTCAAATAGGCCTATTGAGCGAAGTTGAAGAAACACATGTAACTCTATAAGGACAACCATCTGTGTTAGAAGCAGGAGCATCTAGCACATTGTTTCCCTGTGAGAATGGAATGAGTTTGTGAAAGGAATATCTCCTGCAAATCAGTTTCCTGTTGGAGATTGGTTATGTTTGCTCCAATAGGCCTAATTCAGCTAAGTTGAAGGAACACAAGTTTCACTCCCAAGAAAACAATCTCGTTAGAAGCTTCAGAATCAAGTACATCTTTTCCCTGTGAGAATTGAGTTAGTTTTGGAAAAGAATACTTTCTGCAAGGTGTGTTTTTAAAAGTGGTGACAGACTGTGTTCATTCCGAATAGGCTTGTTCAACTGAGTTGAAGAAACACAAGTGTCTGTCCAAAGACCACCCTCACTGGTAGAAGCAGGAGCATCTAGAACATTTTTCCCCTGTGAGAATTGAGTTCGTTTTGGAAAGGAATACTTATTGAAAATCATAGTTCTCAAGGTGGAGATAGGCTCTATTTGCTCCAAAGAAGCCTGTACAGCTGAGTTGAAGAAACACATGTATCCCTTGAAAGAAAACCATCTATGTTACTAGTAGGATCACCTAGCACATTGTTTCCCTGTGAGAATTGAGTTATGTTTTGAAAGGAATACTTCCTGAAAATCATCGTTTTCAAGGTGTAGAAAGACTCACTTGTTTCCAAATAGGCCTATTCTGCTGAGATGAAGAAACACAGGTATATCTCCAAAGAAAGCCATCTATGTGGGAAGCTGCAGTATCTAGTACATTGTTTCTCTGTGAGAGTTAAGTTAGTTTTGGAAAGGAATACTTCCTGCAAATCATCGTTTTCAAGGTGGAGGAAAGCTTGTGTTGCTCCAAATAGGCCTATTCAGCTGAGTTGAAGAAACACATGTGTATCTCGAGAGAAAAGCAACTGTGTTAGAAGCAGGAGCATCTAGCACATTGTTCACGGTGAGAATTGAGTTAGCTTTTGAAAAAACAGTTCCTGCAAATCAAAGTTTTCAAGGTGGAGTAAGCCTCCTGTTGCTCCAAATAGGCCTACTCAGTTGAGTTGAATAAAGACAAGTATCTCTCTGAAGGAAACTATTTATGTTAGAAGCTGCAGCTTGTAGCAGATTGATTCCCTATGAGAATTGAGTTAGTGTTGGAAAGGAATACATCCTGTCCATATAGTTTTCATGTTGGAGAAAGGCTCATTTTCTTCCAATTAGGACTATTGAGCTGAGTGGAAGAAGCTCATGAATCTCTCCAAAGAAACTGTTTATGTTAAGAGCTGCAGCATCTTGCATATTGATTCTCTGTAAGAACTGAGTTAGTTTTTGAAAGGAACTTTTCCTGCAAATCATAGTTTTCATAGTGGAGAAAGCTCATGTTGCCCCAAATAGGCCTCTTCAGATAAGTTGAAGAAACACACATATCTCTCGAAAGAAAACCATCAGGGGTAGAAGCCGGAGCATCTACAACATTGTTTCACTGTGAGAGTTGAGTTACTTTTGGAAAGGAATACTTCCTTCAACGTGGGTTTTCAAAGTGGTGATAGCTCTTTTCATTCGAAATGAGCCTATTCATCTGAGTTGAGGACACACAGGCATTTCTCCAGTGACAACTGTCTGTGTTAGAAGCAGGAGCATCTAGAACATTGCCTGCTTGTGAGAATTGAGTTAGTGTTTGAATGGAATACTTCCCGCAAATCAGAGTTTTCAATGTGGAGATAGCCTCTGTTTGCTGCAAATAGCCCTATTCACCTATGTTGAACAAACACACGTATCTCTAGAAACATAACCATCCATGCTAGAAGATACAGTATCTAGGAAATTGTTTCCCTGTGAGTATTGAGTTAGTTTTTGAAAGAATAAACCCCGCAACATGTGTTTTTGAATGTGGTGATAGGCTCTCTTCATTCCCAATAGGCCTTTTCAGTTGAGTTGAAGAAGCACGTGTATCTCTCCAAAGAAAACCACCTATGCTAGAAGCTGTAGCATCTAGTGCATTGTTTCTCTGTGAGAGTAGAGTTAGTGTTTGAAAGGAATGCTTCCTGCAAGTCAGAGTATTCAGGGTGGAGAAAGGCTCATTTTGTTCCAAATAGGCCTATTCAGCTGAGTTGAAGAAACAAATGTATCTCTCCAAAGAAAATCATCTATGTTAGATGCTGCAACACGTAGCACATTGTTTTTCTGTGAGAACTGAATTAACTTTTGAAAGGAATACTTCCGGCAACTTGGGGGTTTCTATGGGTAGATATGCTCTCTTTGCTTCAAATAGGCCTATTGAGCGAAGTTGAAGAAACACATGTAACTCTATAAGGACAACCATCTGTGTTAGAAGCAGGAGCATCTAGCACATTGTTTCCCTGTGAGAATGGAATGAGTTTGTGAAAGGAATATCTCCTGCAAATCAGTTTCCTGTTGGAGATTGGTTATGTTTGCTCCAATAGGCCTAATTCAGCTAAGTTGAAGGAACACAAGTTTCACTCCCAAGAAAACAATCTCGTTAGAAGCTTCAGAATCAAGTACATCTTTTCCCTGTGAGAATTGAGTTAGTTTTGGAAAAGAATACTTTCTGCAAGGTGTGTTTTTAAAAGTGGTGACAGACTGTGTTCATTCCGAATAGGCTTGTTCAACTGAGTTGAAGAAACACAAGTGTCTGTCCAAAGACCACCATCACTGGTAGAAGCAGGAGCATCTAGAACATTTTTCCCCTGTGAGAATTGAGTTCGTTTTGGAAAGGAATAATTATTGAAAATCATAGTTCTCAAAGTGGAGATAGGCTCTATTTGCTCCAAAGAAGCCTGTTCAGCTGAGTTGAAGAAACACATGTATCCCTTGAAAGAAAACCATCTATGTTACTAGTACGATCACCTAGCACATTGTTTCCCTGTGAGAATTGAGTTATGTTTTGAAAGGAATACTTCCTGAAAATCATCGTTTTCAAGGTGTAGAAAGACTCACTTGTTTCCAAATAGGCCTATTCTGCTGAGATGAAGAAACACAGGTATATCTCCAAAGAAAGCCATCTATGTGGGAAGCTGCAGTATCTAGTACATTGCTTCTCTGTGAGAGTTAAGTTAGTTTTGGAAAGGAATACTTCCTGCAAATCATCGTTTTCAAGGTGGAGGAAAGCTTGTGTTGCTCCAAATAGGCCTACTCAGCTGAGTTGAAGAAACACATGTGTATCTCGAGAGAAAAGCAACTGTGTTAGAAGCAGGAGCATCTAGCACATTGTTCACGGTGAGAATTGAGTTAGCTTTTGAAAAAACAGTTCCTGCAAATCAAAGTTTTCAAGGTGGAGTAAGCCTCCTGTTGCTCCAAATAGGCCTACTCAGTTGAGTTGAATAAAGACAAGTATCTCTCTGAAGGAAACTATTTATGTTAGAAGCTGCAGCTTGTAGCAGATTGATTCCCTATGAGAATTGAGTTAGTGTTGGAAAGGAATACATCCTGTCCATATAGTTTTCATGTTGGAGAAAGGCTCATTTTCTTCCAATTAGGACTATTGAGCTGAGTGGAAGAAGCTCATGAATCTCTCCAAAGAAAGTATTTATGTTAAGAGCTGCAGCATCTTGCATATTGATTCCCTGTGAGAACTGAGTTAGCTTTTGAAAGGAACCTTTCCTGCAAATCATAGTTTTCATAGTGGAGAAAGTTCATGTTGCCCCAAATAGGCCTCTTCAGATAAGTTGAAGAAACACACATATCTCTCGAAAGAAAACCATCAGGGGTAGAAGCCGGAGCATCTACAACATTGTTTCACTGTGAGAGTTGAGTTACTTTTGGAAAGGAATACTTCCTTCAACGTGGGTTTTCAAAGTGGTGATAGCTCTTTTCATTCGAAATGAGCCTATTCATCTGAGTTGAGGACACACAGGCATTTCTCCAGTGACAACTGTCTGTGTTAGAAGCAGGAGCATCTAGAACATTGCCTGCTTGTGAGAATTGAGTTAGTGTTTGAATGGAATACTTCCTGCACATCAGAGTTTTCAGTGTGGAGATAGCCTCTGTTTGCTGCAAATAGCCCTATTCAGCTAAGTTGAACAAACACACGTATCTCTAGAAACATAACCATCCATGCTAGAAGATACAGTATCTAGGAAATTGTTTCCCTGTGAGTATTGAGTTAGTTTTTGAGAGAAGTACATCCTGAAAATCACAGTTTTCAAGGTGGAGATAGTCTCTGTTTGCTCCAAATAGGCTTATTGTGGTGAGTTGAAGAAATGCATATATCTCTCAGAAGAAATCCATCTTTGTTAGAAGCTTCCTGCATCTAATACCTTGTTTCTGTGTGAGAATTGACTTAGTTTTTGAAAGGAATACTTAAGCCAATCCTAGTTTTCTAGGTAGAGATATCTTTCTTTGATCCAAAATGGTCTATTCAGGTAAGAGAAGAAATATGCCTATCTCTCGCAGAAAACCTTCTGAGTGAGAAGAATGAGCATCTAGTGCATTGTTTCCCTGTGAGAATTGAGTTACTTTTTGAAAGATAGACATCCTGCAAATCATGGTTTTCAAACTGGAGTAAAGCTCATGTAGTTCCAAATAGACCTATTCAACTGAGTTGAAGAAACACATGTATGTCTTGAATGAAACTCATGTGTTGTAGACCAGGAGCATCTAGCATATTGTTTCCCTGTGAGAACTGAGCTAGTTTTTGAAAGAAATGTTTTCTGCAAATTACAGTTTTCAAGGTGGAAAAAGGCTCATCTTCTTCCAAATAGGCCTATACAGCTAAGTTGATGAAACACATGTATCCCTCAAAAGAGAACCTTTTGGGTTAGAAGCAGGAGCATCTAGCACATTTTTTCCCTGTGAGAATTGAGTTTGTTTTTGAAAGGAATACTTCCTACAACTAGGTATTTCAAGGGGGAGGTAGGCTCTCTTTGCTCCAAATAGGACAATTCAACTAAGTTGAAGAAAGACATGCATCTTTCCAAACAAAACCATCTATGTCACTAGCAGGATCACCTAGCGCATTGTTTCCCTGTGAGAATTGAGTGACTTTTGAAAGGAATACTTCCTGCAAATCATAGTTTTCAAGGTGTAGAGAGGCTCACTTTGTTCCAAATAGGCCTATTCAACTGAGTTGAAGAAACACATGTATCTCTCCAAAGGAAACCATCTATGTTAGAAGTTGCAGCATCAAGCACATTGTTTCTCTGTGTGCATTGAGTTCGATTTGAAAGTAATACTCATGCAAATCAGAATTTTAAAGGAGGAGAAAAGCTCATTTTGTTCCAGATAGGCCTATTCAGCTGAGTTTCAGAAGCACATCCATCTCTCCAAAACAACCATCATTGTTAGAAGCAGGATCATCTAGCATATTCTTTCCCTGTGACAATTGAGTTAGTTTTTAAAAGAATGCACCCCGCAACATGTGTTTTTGAACGTGGTGATAGGCTCTCTTCATTCCCAATAGGCCTTTTCAGTTGAGTTGAAGAAGCACGTGTATCTCTCCAAAGAAAACCACCTATGCTAGAAGCTGCAGCATCTAGTGCATTGTTTCTCTGTGAGAGTAGAGTTAGTGTTTGAAAGGAATGCTTCCTGCAAGTCAGAGTATTCGGGGTGGAGAAAGGCTCATTTTGTTCCAAATAGGCCTATTCAGCTGAGTTGAAGAAACAAATGTATCTCTCCAAAGAAAACCATCTATGTTACAAGCTGCAGCGTCTAGCACATTGTTTCCATCTAAGAATTGAGTCTGTTTTTGAAAGGAATACTTCCTGCATATCATAGTTTTCATTGTGGACACAAAGTGTGTTTGCTCCAAATAGGCCTGTAAAGCTGAGTTGAAGAAACACACGTATCTCTCCAAAGAAAATCATCTATGTTAGATGCTGCAACACGTAGCACATTGTTTTTCTGTGAGAACTGAATTAACTTTTGAAAGGAATACTTCAGGCAACTTGGGGGTTTCTATGGGTAGATATGCTCTCTTTGCTTCAAATAGGCCTATTGAGCGAAGTTGAAGAAACACATGTAACTCTATAAGGACAACCATCTGTGTTAGAAGCAGGAGCATCTAGCACATTGTTTCCCTGTGAGAATGGAATGAGTTTGTGAAAGGAATATCTCCTGCAAATCAGTTTCCTGTTGGAGATTGGTTATGTTTGCTCCAATAGGCCTAATTCAGCTAAGTTGAAGGAACACAAGTTTCACTCCCAAGAAAACAATCTCGTTAGAAGCTTCAGAATCAAGTACATCTTTTCCCTGTGAGAATTGAGTTAGTTTTGGAAAAGAATACTTTCTGCAAGGTGTGTTTTTAAAAGTGGTGACAGACTGTGTTCATTCCGAATGGGCTTGTTCAACTGAGTTGAAGAAACACAAGTGTCTGTCCAAAGACCACCCTCACTGGTAGAAGCAGGAGCATCTAGAACATTTTTCCCCTGTGAGAATTGAGTTCGTTTTGGAAAGGAATACTTATTGAAAATCATAGTTCTCAAGGTGGAGATAGGCTCTATTTGCTCCAAAGAAGCCTGTACAGCTGAGTTGAAGAAACACATGTATCCCTTGTAAGAAAACCATCTATGTTACTAGTAGGATCACCTAGCACATTGTTTCCCTGTGAGAATTGAGTTATGTTTTGAAAGGAATACTTCCTGAAAATCATCGTTTTCAAGGTGTAGAAAGACTCACTTGTTTCCAAATAGGCCTATTCTGCTGAGATGAAGAAACACAGGTATATCTCCAAAGAAAGCCATCTATGTGGGAAGCTGCAGTATCTAGTACATTGTTTCTCTGTGAGAGTTAAGTTAGTTTTGGAAAGGAATACTTCCTGCAAATCATCGTTTTCAAGGTGGAGGAAAGCTTGTGTTGCTCCAAATAGGCCTATTCAGCTGAGTTGAAGAAACACATGTGTATCTCGAGAGAAAAGCAACTGTGTTAGAAGCAGGAGCATCTAGCACATTGTTCACGGTGAGAATTGAGTTAGCTTTTGAAAAAACAGTTCCTGCAAATCAAAGTTTTCAAGGTGGAGTAAGCCTCCTGTTGCTCCAAATAGGCCTACTCAGTTGAGTTGAATAAAGACAAGTATCTCTCTGAAGGAAACTATTTATGTTAGAAGCTGCAGCTTGTAGCAGATTGATTCCCTATGAGAATTGAGTTAGTGTTGGAAAGGAATACATCCTGTCCATATAATTTTCATGGTGGAGAAAGGCTCATTTTCTTCCAATTAGGACTATTGAGCTGAGTGGAAGAAGCTCCTGAATCTCTCCAAAGAAACTATTTATGTTAAGAGCTGCAGCATCTTGCATATTGATTCCCTGTGAGAACTGAGTTAGTTTTTGAAAGGAACTTTTCCTGCAAATCATAGTTTTCATAGTGGAGAAAGCTCATGTTGCCCCAAATAGGCCTCTTCAGATAAGTTGAAGAAACACACATATCTCTCGAAAGAAAACCATCAGGGGTAGAAGCCGGAGCATCTACAACATTGTTTCACTGTGAGAGTTGAGTTACTTTTGGAAAGGAATACTTCCTTCAACGTGGGTTTTCAAAGTGGTGATAGCTCTTTTCATTCGAAATGAGCCTATTCATCTGAGTTGAGGACACACAGGCATTTCTCCAGTGACAACTGTCTGTGTTAGAAGCAGGAGCATCTAGAACATTGCCTGCTTGTGAGAATTGAGTTAGTGTTTGAATGGAATACTTCCCGCAAATCAGAGTTTTCAATGTGGAGATAGCCTCTGTTTGCTGCAAATAGCCCTATTCACCTATGTTGAACAAACACACGTATCTCTAGAAACATAACCATCCATGCTAGAAGATACAGTATCTAGGAAATTGTTTCCCTGTGAGTATTGAGTTAGTTTTTGAAAGAATGCACCCCGCAACATGTGTTTTTCAACGTGGTGATAGGCTCTCTTCATTCCCAATAGGCCTTTTCAGTTGAGTTGAAGAAGCACGTGTATCTCTCCAAAGAAAACCACCTATGCTAGAAGCTGCAGCATCTAGTGCATTGTTTCTCTGTGAGAGTAGAGTTAGTGTTTGAAAGGAATGCTTCCTGCAAGTCAGAGTATTCGGGGTGGAGAAAGGCTCATTTTGTTCCAAATAGGCCTATTCAGCTGAGTTGAAGAAACAAATGTATCTCTCCAAAGAAAACCATCTATGTTACAAGCTGCAGCGTCTAGCACATTGTTTCCATCTAAGAATTGAGTCTGTTTTTGAAAGGAATACTTCCTGCATATCATAGTTTTCATTGTGGACACAAAGTGTGTTTGCTCCAAATAGGCCTGTAAAGCTGAGTTGAAGAAACACACGTATCTCTCCAAAGAAAATCATCTATGTTAGAAGCTGCAACACGTAGCACATTGTTTTTCTGTGAGAACTGAATTAACTTTTGAAAGGAATACTTCAGGCAACTTGGGGGTTTCTATGGGTAGATATGCTCTCTTTGCTTCAAATAGGCCTATTGAGCGAAGTTGAAGAAACACATGTAACTCTATAAGGACAACCATCTGTGTTAGAAGCAGGAGCATCTAGCACATTGTTTCCCTGTGAGAATGGAATGAGTTTGTGAAAGGAATATCTCCTGCAAATCAGTTTCCTGTTGGAGATTGGTTATGTTTGCTCCAATAGGCCTAATTCAGCTAAGTTGAAGGAACACAAGTTTCACTCCCAAGAAAACAATCTCGTTAGAAGCTTCAGAATCAAGTACATCTTTTCCCTGTGAGAATTGAGTTAGTTTTGGAAAAGAATACTTTCTGCAAGGTGTGTTTTTAAAAGTGGTGACAGACTGTGTTCATTCCGAATAGGCTTGTTCAACTGAGTTGAAGAAACACAAGTGTCTGTCCAAAGACCACCCTCACTGGTAGAAGCAGGAGCATCTAGAACATTTTTCCCCTGTGAGAATTGAGTTCGTTTTGGAAAGGAATACTTATTGAAAATCATAGTTCTCAAGGTGGAGATAGGCTCTGTGTGCTCCAAAGAAGCCTGTTCAGCTGAGTTGAAGAAACACATGTATCCCTTGAAAGAAAACCATCTATGTTACTAGTAGGATCACCTAGCACATTGTTTCCCTGTGAGAATTGAGTTATGTTTTGAAAGGAATACTTCCTGAAAATCATCGTTTTCAAGGTGTAGAAAGACTCACTTGTTTCCAAATAGGCCTATTCTACTGAGATGAAGAAACACAGGTATATCTCCAAAGAAAGCCATCTATGTGGGAAGCTGCAGTATCTAGTACATTGTTTCTCTGTGAGAGTTAAGTTAGTTTTGGAAAGGAATACTTCCTGCAAATCATCGTTTTCAAGGTGGAGGAAAGCTTGTGTTGCTCCAAATAGGCCTATTCAGCTGAGTTGAAGAAACACATGTGTATCTCGAGAGAAAAGCAACTGTGTTAGAAGCAGGAGCATCTAGCACATTGTTCACGGTGAGAATTGAGTTAGCTTTTGAAAAAACAGTTCCTGCAAATCAAAGTTTTCAAGGTGGAGTAAGCCTCCTGTTGCTCCAAATAGGCCTACTCAGTTGAGTTGAATAAAGACAAGTATCTCTCTGAAGGAAACTATTTATGTTAGAAGCTGCAGCTTGTAGCAGATTGATTCCCTATGAGAATTGAGTTAGTGTTGGAAAGGAATACATCCTGTCCATATAGTTTTCATGTTGGAGAAAGGCTCATTTTCTTCCAATTAGGACTATTGAGCTGAGTGGAAGAAGCTCATGAATCTCTCCAAAGAAACTGTTTATGTTAAGAGCTGCAGCATCTTGCATATTGATTCTCTGTAAGAACTGAGTTAGTTTTTGAAAGGAACTTTTCCTGCAAATCATAGTTTTCATAGTGGAGAAAGCTCATGTTGCCCCAAATAGGCCTCTTCAGATAAGTTGAAGAAACACACATATCTCTCGAAAGAAAACCATCAGGGGTAGAAGCCGGAGCATCTACAACATTGTTTCACTGTGAGAGTTCAGTTACTTTTGGAAAGGAATACTTCCTTCAACGTGGGTTTTCAAAGTGGTGATAGCTCTTTTCATTCGAAATGAGCCTATTCATCTGAGTTGAGGACACACAGGCATTTCTCCAGTGACAACTGTCTGTGTTAGAAGCAGGAGCATCTAGAACATTGCCTGCTTGTGAGAATTGAGTTAGTGTTTGAATGGAATACTTCCCGCAAATCAGAGTTTTCAATGTGGAGATAGCCTCTGTTTGCTGCAAATAGCCCTATTCACCTATGTTGAACAAACACACGTATCTCTAGAAACATAACCATCCATGCTAGAAGATACAGTATCTAGGAAATTGTTTCCCTGTGAGTATTGAGTTAGTTTTTGAAAGAATAAACCCCGCAACATGTGTTTTTGAATGTGGTGATAGGCTCTCTTCATTCCCAATAGGCCTTTTCAGTTGAGTTGAAGAAGCACGTGTATCTCTCCAAAGAAAACCACCTATGCTAGAAGCTGTAGCATCTAGTGCATTGTTTCTCTGTGAGAGTAGAGTTAGTGTTTGAAAGGAATGCTTCCTGCAAGTCAGAGTATTCAGGGTGGAGAAAGGCTCATTTTGTTCCAAATAGGCCTATTCAGCTGAGTTGAAGAAACAAATGTATCTCTCCAAAGAAAATCATCTATGTTAGATGCTGCAACAGGTAGCACATTGTTTTTCTGTGAGAACTGAATTAACTTTTGAAAGGAATACTTCCGGCAACTTGGGGGTTTCTATGGGTAGATATGCTCTCTTTGCTTCAAATAGGCCTATTGAGCGAAGTTGAAGAAACACATGTAACTCTATAAGGACAACCATCTGTGTTAGAAGCAGGAGCATCTAGCACATTGTTTCCCTGTGAGAATGGAATGAGTTTGTGAAAGGAATATCTCCTGCAAATCAGTTTCCTGTTGGAGATTGGTTATGTTTGCTCCAATAGGCCTAATTCAGCTAAGTTGAAGGAACACAAGTTTCACTCCCAAGAAAACAATCTCGTTAGAAGCTTCAGAATCAAGTACATCTTTTCCCTGTGAGAATTGAGTTAGTTTTGGAAAAGAATACTTTCTGCAAGGTGTGTTTTTAAAAGTGGTGACAGACTGTGTTCATTCCGAATAGGCTTGTTCAACTGAGTTGAAGAAACACAAGTGTCTGTCCAAAGACCACCATCACTGGTAGAAGCAGGAGCATCTAGAACATTTTTCCCCTGTGAGAATTGAGTTCGTTTTGGAAAGGAATAATTATTGAAAATCATAGTTCTCAAGGCGGAGATAGGCTCTGTGTGCTCCAAAGAAGCCTGTTCAGCTGAGTTGAAGAAACACATGTATCCCTTGAAAGAAAACCATCTATGTTACTAGTACGATCACCTAGCACATTGTTTCCCTGTGAGAATTGAGTTATGTTTTGAAAGGAATACTTCCTGAAAATCATCGTTTTCAAGGTGTAGAAAGACTCACTTGTTTCCAAATAGGCCTATTCTGCTGAGATGAAGAAACACAGGTATATCTCCAAAGAAAGCCATCTATGTGGGAAGCTGCAGTATCTAGTACATTGCTTCTCTGTGAGAGTTAAGTTAGTTTTGGAAAGGAATACTTCCTGCAAATCATCGTTTTCAAGGTGGAGGAAAGCTTGTGTTGCTCCAAATAGGCCTATTCAGCTGAGTTGAAGAAACACATGTGTATCTCGAGAGAAAAGCAACTGTGTTAGAAGCAGGAGCATCTAGCACATTGTTCACGGTGAGAATTGAGTTAGCTTTTGAAAAAACAGTTCCTGCAAATCAAAGTTTTCAAGGTGGAGTAAGCCTCCTGTTGCTCCAAATAGGCCTACTCAGTTGAGTTGAATAAAGACAAGTATCTCTCTGAAGGAAACTATTTATGTTAGAAGCTGCAGCTTGTAGCAGATTGATTCCCTATGAGAATTGAGTTAGTGTTGGAAAGGAATACATCCTGTCCATATAGTTTTCATGTTGGAGAAAGGCTCATTTTCTTCCAATTAGGACTATTGAGCTGAGTGGAAGAAGCTCATGAATCTCTCCAAAGAAACTGTTTATGTTAAGAGCTGCAGCATCTTGCATATTGATTCTCTGTAAGAACTGAGTTAGTTTTTGAAAGGAACTTTTCCTGCAAATCATAGTTTTCATAGTGGAGAAAGCTCATGTTGCCCCAAATAGGCCTCTTCAGATAAGTTGAAGAAACACACATATCTCTCGAAAGAAAACCATCAGGGGTAGAAGCCGGAGCATCTACAACATTGTTTCACTGTGAGAGTTGAGTTACTTTTGGAAAGGAATACTTCCTTCAACGTGGGTTTTCAAAGTGGTGATAGCTCTTTTCATTCGAAATGAGCCTATTCATCTGAGTTGAGGACACACAGGCATTTCTCCAGTGACAACTGTCTGTGTTAGAAGCAGGAGCATCTAGAACATTGCCTGCTTGTGAGAATTGAGTTAGTGTTTGAATGGAATACTTCCCGCAAATCAGAGTTTTCAATGTGGAGATAGCCTCTGTTTGCTGCAAATAGCCCTATTCACCTATGTTGAACAAACACACGTATCTCTAGAAACATAACCATCCATGCTAGAAGATACAGTATCTAGGAAATTGTTTCCCTGTGAGTATTGAGTTAGTTTTTGAAAGAATAAACCCCGCAACATGTGTTTTTGAATGTGGTGATAGGCTCTCTTCATTCCCAATAGGCCTTTTCAGTTGAGTTGAAGAAGCACGTGTATCTCTCCAAAGAAAACCACCTATGCTAGAAGCTGTAGCATCTAGTGCATTGTTTCTCTGTGAGAGTAGAGTTAGTGTTTGAAAGGAATGCTTCCTGCAAGTCAGAGTATTCAGGGTGGAGAAAGGCTCATTTTGTTCCAAATAGGCCTATTCAGCTGAGTTGAAGAAACAAATGTATCTCTCCAAAGAAAATCATCTATGTTAGATGCTGCAACAGGTAGCACATTGTTTTTCTGTGAGAACTGAATTAACTTTTGAAAGGAATACTTCCGGCAACTTGGGGGTTTCTATGGGTAGATATGCTCTCTTTGCTTCAAATAGGCCTATTGAGCGAAGTTGAAGAAACACATGTAACTCTATAAGGACAACCATCTGTGTTAGAAGCAGGAGCATCTAGCACATTGTTTCCCTGTGAGAATGGAATGAGTTTGTGAAAGGAATATCTCCTGCAAATCAGTTTCCTGTTGGAGATTGGTTATGTTTGCTCCAATAGGCCTAATTCAGCTAAGTTGAAGGAACACAAGTTTCACTCCCAAGAAAACAATCTCGTTAGAAGCTTCAGAATCAAGTACATCTTTTCCCTGTGAGAATTGAGTTAGTTTTGGAAAAGAATACTTTCTGCAAGGTGTGTTTTTAAAAGTGGTGACAGACTGTGTTCATTCCGAATAGGCTTGTTCAACTGAGTTGAAGAAACACAAGTGTCTGTCCAAAGACCACCATCACTGGTAGAAGCAGGAGCATCTAGAACATTTTTCCCCTGTGAGAATTGAGTTCGTTTTGGAAAGGAATAATTATTGAAAATCATAGTTCTCAAGGCGGAGATAGGCTCTGTGTGCTCCAAAGAAGCCTGTTCAGCTGAGTTGAAGAAACACATGTATCCCTTGAAAGAAAACCATCTATGTTACTAGTACGATCACCTAGCACATTGTTTCCCTGTGAGAATTGAGTTATGTTTTGAAAGGAATACTTCCTGAAAATCATCGTTTTCAAGGTGTAGAAAGACTCACTTGTTTCCAAATAGGCCTATTCTGCTGAGATGAAGAAACACAGGTATATCTCCAAAGAAAGCCATCTATGTGGGAAGCTGCAGTATCTAGTACATTGCTTCTCTGTGAGAGTTAAGTTAGTTTTGGAAAGGAATACTTCCTGCAAATCATCGTTTTCAAGGTGGAGGAAAGCTTGTGTTGCTCCAAATAGGCCTATTCAGCTGAGTTGAAGAAACACATGTGTATCTCGAGAGAAAAGCAACTGTGTTAGAAGCAGGAGCATCTAGCACATTGTTCACGGTGAGAATTGAGTTAGCTTTTGAAAAAACAGTTCCTGCAAATCAAAGTTTTCAAGGTGGAGTAAGCCTCCTGTTGCTCCAAATAGGCCTACTCAGTTGAGTTGAATAAAGACAAGTATCTCTCTGAAGGAAACTATTTATGTTAGAAGCTGCAGCTTGTTGCAGATTGATTCCCTATGAGAATTGAGTTAGTGTTGGAAAGGAATACATCCTGTCCATATAGTTTTCATGTTGGAGAAAGGCTCATTTTCTTCCAATTAGGACTATTGAGCTGAGTGGAAGAAGCTCATGAATCTCTCCAAAGAAACTATTTATGTTAAGAGCTGCAGCATCTTGCATATTGATTCCCTGTGAGAACTGAGTTAGCTTTTGAAAGGAACCTTTCCTGCAAATCATAGTTTTCATAGTGGAGAAAGTTCATGTTGCCCCAAATAGGCCTCTTCAGATAAGTTGAAGAAACACACATATCTCTCGAAAGAAAACCATCAGGGGTTGAAGCCGGAGCATCTACAACATTGTTTCACTGTGAGAGTTGAGTTACTTTTGGAAAGGAATACTTCCTTCAACGTGGGTTTTCAAAGTGGTGATAGCTCTTTTCATTCGAAATGAGCCTATTCATCTGAGTTGAGGACACACAGGCATTTCTCCAGTGACAACTGTCTGTGTTAGAAGCAGGAGCATCTAGAACATTGCCTGCTTGTGAGAATTGAGTTAGTGTTTGAATGGAATACTTCCTGCACATCAGAGTTTTCAGTGTGGAGATAGCCTCTGTTTGCTGCAAATAGCCCTATTCAGCTAAGTTGAACAAACACACGTATCTCTAGAAACATAACCATCCATGCTAGAAGATACAGTATCTAGGAAATTGTTTCCCTGTGAGTATTGAGTTAGTTTTTGAGAGAAGTACATCCTGAAAATCACAGTTTTCAAGGTGGAGATAGTCTCTGTTTGCTCCAAATAGGCCTATTGTGGTGAGTTGAAGAAATGCATATATCTCTCAGAAGAAATCCATCTTTGTTAGAAGCTTCCTGCATCTAATACCTTGTTTCTGTGTGAGAATTGAGTTAGTTTTTGAAAGGATTACTTAAGCCAATCCTAGTTTTCTAGGTAGAGATGGCTTTCTTTGATCCAAAAAGGTCTATTCAGGTAAGAAAAGAAATATGCCTATCTCTCGCAGAAAACCTTCTCAGTGAGAAGAATGAGCATCTAGTGCATTGTTTCCCTGTGAGAATTGAGTTACTTTTTGAAAGATAGACATCCTGCAAATCATGGTTTTCAAAGTGGAGTAAAGCTCATGTAGTTCCAAATAGACCTGTTCAACTGAGTTGAAGAAACACATGTATGTCTTGAATGAAACTCATGTGTTGTAGACCAGGAGTATCTAGCATATTGTTTCCCTGTGAGAACTGAGCTAGTTGTTGAAAGAAATGTTTTCTGCAAATTACAGTTTTCAAGGTGGAAAAAGGCTCATCTTCTTCCAAATAGGCCTATACAGCTAAGTTGATGAAAAACATGTATCCCTCAAAAGAGAACCTTTTGGGTTAGAAGCAGGAGCATCTAGCACATTTTTTCCCTGTGAGAATTGAGTTCGTTTTTGAAAGGAATACTTCCTACAACTAGGTATTTCAAGGGGGAGGTCGGCTCTTTTTGCTCCAAATCGGACAATTCAACTAAGTTGAAGAAAGACATGCATCTTTCCAAACAAAACCATCTATGTCACTAGCAGGGTCAACTAGCGCATTGTTTCCCTGTGAGAATTGAGTGACTTTTGAAAGGAATACTTCCTGCAAATCATAGTTTTCAAGGTGTAGAGAGGCTCACTTTGTTCCAAATAGGCCTATTCAACTGAGTTGAAGAAACACATGTATCTCTCCAAAGAAAACCATCTATGTTAGAAGTTGCAGCATCAAGCACATTGTTTCTCTGTGTGCATTGAGTTCGATTTGAAAGTAATACTCATGCAAATCAGAATTTTAAAGGAGGAGAAAAGCTCATTTTGTTCCACATAGGCCTATTCAGCTGAGTTTAAGAAGCACATCCATCTCTCCTAAACAACCATCATTGTTAGAAGCAGGATCATCTAGCATATTCTTTCCCTGTGACAATTGAGTTAGTTTTTAAAAGAATGCACCCCGCAACATGTGTTTTTGAACGTGGTGATAGGCTCTCTTCATTCCCAATAGGCCTTTTCAGTTGAGTTGAAGAAGCACGTGTATCTCTCCAAAGAAAACCACCTATGCTAGAAGCTGCAACATCTAGGGCATTGTTTCTCTGTGAGAGTAGAGTTAGTGTTTGAAAGGAATGCTTCCTGCAAGTCAGAGTATTCAGGGTGGAGAAAGGCTCATTTTGTTCCAAATAGGCCTATTCAGCTGAGTTGAAGAAACAAATGTATCTCTCCAAAGAAAACCATCTATGTTACAAGCTGCAGCATCTAGCACATTGTTTCCATGTAAGAATTGAGTCTGTTTTTGAAAGGAATATTTCCTGAATATCATAGTTTTCATTGTGGAGACAAAGTGAGTTTGCTCCAAATAGGCCTCTAAAGCTGAGTTGAAGAAACACACGTATCTCTCCAAAGAAAATAATCTATGTTAGATGCTGCAACATGTAGCACATTGTTTTTCTGTGAGAACTGAATTAACTTTTGAAAGGAATACTTCCGGCAACTTGGGTGTTTCTATGGGTAGATATGCTCTCTTTGCTTCAAATAGGCCTATTGAGCGAAGTTGAAGAAACACATGTAACTCTATAAGGACAACCATCTGTGTTAGAAGCAGGAGCATCTAGCACATTGTTTGCCTGTGAGAATGGAATGAGTTTGTGAAAGGAATATCTCCTGCAAATCAGTTTCCTGTTGGAGATTGGTTATGTTTGCTCCAATAGGCCTTATTCAGCTAAGTTGAAGTAACACAAGTTTCACTCCCAAGAAAACAATCTCGTTAGAAGCTTCAGAATCAAGTACATCTTTTCCCTGTGAGAATTGAGTTAGTTTTGGAAAAGAATACTTTCTGCAAGGTGTGTTTTTAAAAGTGGTGACAGACTGTGTTCATTCCGAATAGGCTTGTTCAACTGAGTTGAAGAAACACAAGTGTCTGTCCAAAGACCACCCTCACTGGTAGAAGCAGGAGCATCTAGAACATTTTTCCCCTGTGAGAATTGAGTTCGTTTTGGAAAGGAATACTTATTGAAAATCATAGTTCTCAAGGTGGAGATAGGCTCTGTGTGCTCCAAAGAAGCCTGTTCAGCTGAGTTGAAGAAACACATGTATCCCTTGAAAGAAAACCATCTATGTTACTAGTAGGATCACCTAGCACATTGTTTCCCTGTGAGAATTGAGTTATGTTTTGAAAGGAATACTTCCTGAAAAATCATCGTTTTCAAGGTGTAGAAAGACTCACTTGTTTCCAAATAGGCCTATTCTGCTGAGATGAAGAAACACAGGTATATCTCCAAAGAAAGCCATCTATGTGGGAAGCTGCAGTATCTAGTACATTGTTTCTCTGTGAGAGTTAAGTTAGTTTTAGAAAGGAATACTTCCTGCAAATCATCGTTTTCAAGGTGGAGGAAAGCTTGTGTTGCTCCAAATAGGCCTATTCAGCTGAGTTGAAGAAACACATGTGTATCTCGAGAGAAAAGCAACTGTGTTAGAAGCAGGAGCATCTAGCACATTGTTCACGGTGAGAATTGAGTTAGCTTTTGAAAAAACAGTTCCTGCAAATCAAAGTTTTCAAGGTGGAGTAAGCCTCCTGTTGCTCCAAATAGGCCTACTCAGTTGAGTTGAATAAAGACAAGTATCTCTCTGAAGGAAACTATTTATGTTAGAAGCTGCAGCTTGTAGCAGATTGATTCCCTATGAGAATTGAGTAAGTGTTGGAAAGGAATACATCCTGTCCATATAGTTTTCATGTTGGAGAAAGGCTCATTTTCTTCCAATTAGGACTATTGAGCTGAGTGGAAGAAGCTCATGAATCTCTCCAAAGAAAGTATTTATGTTAAGAGCTGCAGCATCTTGCAATTTGATTCCCTGTGAGAACTGAGTTAGCTTTTGAAAGGAACTTTTCCTGCAAATCATAGTTTTCATAGTGGAGAAAGCTCATGTTGCCCCAAATAGGCCTCTTCAGATAAGTTGAAGAAACACACATATCTCTCGAAAGAAAACCATCGGGGTAGAAGCCGGAGCATCTACAACATTGTTTCACTGTGAGAGTTGAGTTACTTTTGGAAAGGAATACTTCCTTCAACGTGGGTTTTCAAAGTGGTGATAGCTCTTTTCATTCGAAATGAGCCTATTCATCTGAGTTGAGGACACACAGGCATTTCTCCAGTGACAACTGTCTGTGTTAGAAGCAGGAGCATCTAGAACATTGCCTCCTTGTGAGAATTGAGTTAGTGTTTGAATGGAATACTTCCCGCACATCAGAGTTTTCAGGGTGGAGATAGCCTCTGTTTGCTGCAAATAGCCCTATTCAGCTAAGTTGAACAAACACACGTATCTCTAGAAACATAACCATCCATGCTAGAAGATACAGTATCTAGGAAATTGTTTCCCTGTGAGTATTGAGTTAGTTTTTGAGAGAAGTACATCCTGAAAAATCACAGTTTTCAAGGTGGAGATAGTCTCTGTTTGCTCCAAATAGGCCTATTGTGGTGGGTTGAAGAAATGCATATATCTCTCAGAAGAAATCCATCTTTGTTAGAAGCTTCCTGCATCTAATACCTTGTTTCTGTGTGAGAATTGAGTTAGTTTTTGAAAGGAATACTTAAGCCAATCCTAGTTTTCTAGGTAGAGATGGCTTTCTTTGATCCAAAAAGGTCTATTCAGGTATGAGAAAAAATATGCCTATCTCTCGCAGAAAACCTTCTGAGTGAGAAGAATGAGCATCTAGTGCATTGTTTCCCTGTGAGAATTGAGTTACTTTTTGAAAGATAGACATCCTGCAAATCATGGTTTTCAAACTGGAGTAAAGCTCATGTAGTTCCAAATAGACCTATTCAACTGAGTTGAAGAAACACATGTATGTCTTGAATGAAACTCATGTGTTGTAGACCAGGAACATCTAGCATTTTGTTTCCCTGTGAGAACTGAGCTAGTTTTTGAAAGAAATGTTTTCTGCAAATTACAGTTGTCAAGGTGGAAAAAGGCTCATCTTCTTCCAAATAGGCCTATACAGCTAAGTTGATGAAACACATGTATCCCTCAAAAGAGAACCTTTTGGGTTAGAAGCAGGAGCATCTAGCACATTTTTTCCCTGTGAGAATTGAGTTCGTTTTTGAAAGGAATACTTCCTACAACTAGATATTTCAAGGGGGAGGTAGGCTATGTTTGCTCCAAATAGGACAATTCAACTAAGTTGCAGAAAGACATGCATCTTTCCAAACAAAACCATCTATGTCACTAGCAGGATCACCTAGCGCATTGTTTCCCTGTGAGAATTGAGTGACTTTTGAAAGGAATACTTCCTGCAAATCATAGTTTCAGGGTGTAGAGAGGCTCACTTTGTTCCAAATAGGCCTATTCAACTGAGTTGAAGAAACACATGTATCTCTCCAAAGAAAACCATCTATGTTAGAAGTTGCAGCATCAAGCACATTGTTTCTCTGTGTGCATTGAGTTCGATTTGAAAGTAATACTCATGCAAATCAGAATTTTAAAGGAGGAGAAAAGCTCATTTTGTTCCAGATAGGCCTATTCAGCTGAGTTTCAGAAGCACATCCATCTCTGCAAAACAACTATCATTGTTAGAAGCAGGATCATCTAGCATATTCTTTCCCTGTGACAATTGAGTTAGTTTTTAAAAGAATGCACCCCGCAAATGTGTTTTTCAACGTGGTGATAGGCTCTCTTCATTCCCAATAGGCCTTTTCAGTTGAGTTGAAGAAGCACGTGTATCTCTCCAAAGAAAACCACCTATGCTAGAAGCTGCAGCATCTAGTGCCTTGTTTCTCTGTGAGAGTAGAGTTAGTGTTTGAAAAGAATGCTTCCTGCAAGTCAGAGTATTCACTGTGGAGAAAGGCTCATTTTGTTCCAAATAGGCCTATTCAGCTGAGTTGAAGAAACAAATGTATCTCTCCAAAGAAAACCATCTATGTTACAAGCTGCAGCGTCTAGCACATTGTTTCCATGTAAGAATTGAGTCTGTTTTTGAAAGGAATACTTCCTGCATATCAGAGTTTTCATTGTGGACACAAAGTGTGTTTGCTCCAAATAGGCCTCTAAAGCTGAGTTGAAGAAACACACATATCTCTCAAAAGAAAATCATCTACGTTAGATGCTGCAACATGTAGCACATTGTTTTTCTGTGAGAACTGAATTAACTTTTGAAAGGAATACTTCCGGCAACTTGGTTGTTTCTATGGGTAGATAAGCTCTCTTTGCTTCAAATAGGCCTATTGAGCGAAGTTGAAGAAACACATGTAACTTTATAAGGACAACCATCTGTGTTAGAAGCAGGAGCATCTAGCACATTGTTTCCCTCTGAGAATGGAATGAGTTTGTGAAAGGAAGATCTCCTGCAAATCAGTTTCCTGTTGGAGATTGGTTATGTTTTCTCCAATAGGCCTAATTCAGCTAAGTTGAAGGAACACAAGTTTCACTCCAAAGAAAACAATCTATGTTAGACGCTTCAGAATCAAGTACATTTTTTCCCTGTGACAATTGAGTTAGTTTTTGAAAAGAATACTTTCTGCGAGGTGTGTTTGTAAAAGTGGTGACAGACTGTGATTATTCCAAATAGGCTTGTTCAGCTGAGTTGAAGAAACACAAGTGTCTGTCCAAAGAACACCATCACTGGTAGAAGCAGGAGCAACTAGAACATTTTTCCCCATTGAGAATTGAGTTCGTTTTGGAAAGGAATACTTCTTGAAAATCGTAGTTCTCAAGGTGGAGATAGGCTCTGTTGGCTCCAAAGAAGCCTGTTCAGTTGAGTTGAAGAAACACATGTATCCCTTGAAAGAAAACCATCTATGTTACTAGTAGGAACACCTAGCCCATTGTTTCCCTTTGAGAACTGAGTTATTTTTGAAAGGAATACTTCCTGCAAATCATAGTTTTCAAGGGGTAGAGAGGCTCAATTTGTTCCAAATAGGCCTATTCAACTGAGTTGAAGAAACACATGTATCTCTCCAAAGAAAACCATCTATGTTAGAAGTTGCAGCATTAAGCACATTGTTTCCCTGTGTGCATTCAGTTCGATTTGAAAGTAATGCTCATGCAAATCAGAATTTTAAAGGAGGAGAAAAGCTCATTTTGTTCCAGATAGGCCTATTCAGCTGAGTTTAAGAAGCACATCCATCTCTCCAAAACCATCATTGTTAGAAGCAGGATATCTTAGCATATTCTTTCCCTGTGACAATTGAGTTAGTTTTCAAAAGGATACACCCCACAACATGGGTTTTTGAACGTGGTGATAGGCTTTCTTCATTCCCAATAGGCCTATTCAGTTGAGTTGAAGAAACACGTGTATCTCTCCAAAGACAACCACCTATGTTAGAAGCTGCAGCATCTAGTTCATTGTTTCTCTGTGAGAGTTGAGTTCGTTTTTGAAAGGAATGCTTCCTGCATATCATCGTTTTCAATGTGGACACAAAGTGTTTTTGCTCCAAATAGGCCTCTAAAGCTGAGTTGAAGAAACACACGTATCTCTCCACAGAAAATCATCTATGTTAAATGCTGCAACATGTAGCACATTGTTTTGCTGTGAGAACTGAGTTAACTTTTGAAAGGAATACTTCAAGCAACTTAGGTGTTTCTATATGTAGATATGCTCTCTTGGCTTCTAATAGGCCTATTGAGCTAAGTGGAAGAAACACATGTAACTCTATAAGGACAACCATCTGTGTTAGAAGCAGGAGCATCTAGCACATTGTTTCCTTGTGAGAATGGAATGAGTTTGTGAAAGGAAGATCTCCTGCAAATCAGAGCTTCCTGTTGGAGATGGGTTATAATTCAGCTAAAAGGCCTAATTCAGTGAAGTTGAAGTAACCCAAGTTTCACTCCAAAGAAAACAATCTATGTTAGAAGCTTCAGAATCAAGTACATTTTTTCCCTGTGACAATTGAGTTAGTTATTGAAAAGAATACTTTCTGCGAGGTGTGTTTGTAAAAGTGGTGACAGACTGTGATTATTCCAAATAGGCTTGTTCAGCTGAGTTGAAGAAACACAAGTGTCTGTCCAAAGACCACCATCACTGGTAGAAGCAGGAGCAACTAGCACTTTTTTCCCCGTTGAGAATTGAGTTCGTTTTGGAAAGGAATACTTCTTGAAAATCATAGTTCTCAAGGTGGACGTGGGCTCTGTTTTCTAAAAAGAAGCCTGTTCAGCTGAGTTGAAGAAACACATGTATCCCTCGAAAGAAAACCATCTATGTTACTAGTAGGATCACGTAGCACATTGTTTCCCTGTGAGAATTGAGCTATGTTTTGAAAGGAATACTTCCTGAAAATCATAGTTTTCAAGGTGTAGAAAGGCTCACCTTTTTCCAAATAGGCCTATTCAGCTGAGATGAAGAAACACATGTATATCTCCAAAGAAAGCCATCTATGTGGGAAGCTGCAGTATCTAGCACATTGTTTCCCTGTGAGAATGGAGTTAATTTTAGAAAGGAATATATCCTGAAACTTAGTTGTTTTGACGTGGAGATATGCTCTGTTTGCTTCACATATGCCTAAGCAGTTAAGTTGAAGAAACACATGCTTTGTTCTAAACAAAACTATTTATATTAGAATCTGCAGCATGTAGCATGTTGTTTCCCTGTGAGAGTCGAGTTAGTTTATGAAAGGAATACTTTTGCAACTTAGGTGTTTCAAGGTGGAGATAGGCTCTGTTTGCCAAAAATAGGCCTCTCAGCAGAGTTAAAGTAACACACGTATCTCACCAAAAATACCATGTACCTGAGTAGGTGCAGCGTGTACTACTATGTTTCCCTGTGAGAATTGAGTTAGTTTTTGAAAGGAACACGTCATGCAAATCATAGTTTCCAAGGTGGAGATAGTCTCCATTTGCTCCAAATAGTCCTATTCAGCTGTGTCAAAGAAACTCATCTATATCTATAAAGAGAAGCATCTATTTTAGAAGGTGGAACCTTTAACGCCTTGTGTCCATGTGAAAACTAAGTTAGTTTTTGAAAGGAATACTTCCTGCAACTTAGGTGTTTTGTGCTGGAGATAGGCTCAGTTTGCTCAAAACAGGCTTATTCAAGTGAGTTGAAGAAACACATGTGTCTTTCCAAAGGAAACCATCTACGTTAGAAGCTGGAGCATGTAGCGCATTGTTTGCCTGTAAGTATTGAGTTAGTTTTTGAGAGAAGTACATCCTGAAAATCACAGTTTTCAAGGTGGAGATAGTCTCTGTTCGCTCGAAATAGGCTTATTCATTTGAGTTGAAGAAATGCATCTATGTAGAAGCCTCCTGCATCTAACACCTTGTTTCTGTGTGAGAATTGAGTTAGTTTTTCAAAGGAATACTTAAGCCAATCCTAGTTTTCTAGGTAGAGATGGCTTTCTTTGATCCAAAAGGCCTATTCAGCTAAGTTAAGAAATATGCGTATCTCTCGAAGAAAACCTTCTGAGTGTGAAGAACGAGCATCTAGTGCATTGTTTCCCTGTGAGAATTGAGTTACTTTTTGAAAGATGTACACCCTGCAAATCATGGTTTTCAAAGTGGAGCAAAGCTCATGTAGTTGCAAATAGACCTATTCAACTGAGTTGAAGAAACACATGTATCTCTTGAAAGAAACTCATGTGTTGTAGAAGGAGGAGCATCTAGCACATTGTTTCCCTGTGAGAACTGAGCTAGTTTTTGAAAAAAATGTTTTCTGCAAATTATAGTTTTCAAGGTGGAAAAAGGCTCATCTTCTTCCAAATAGGCCTATCCAGCTAAGTTGATGAAACCCATGTATCCCTCAAAAGAGAACCATTTGGGTTAGAAGCAGGAGCACCTAGCACATTCTTCCCTGTGAGAATTGAGTTAGTTTTTGAAAGGAATACTTCCTACAACTAGGTATTTCAAGGGGGAGGCAGGCTCTGTTTGCTCCAAATAGGACAATTCAACTAAGTTGAAGAAAGACATGTATCTTTCCAAACAAAACCATCTATGTCACTAGCAGGATCACCTAGCGCATTGTTTCTGTGTGAGAATTGAGTTCTTTTGGAAGGGAATACTTCCTGCAAATCATAGTTTTCAATGTGTAGAGAGGCTCACTTTGTTCCAAATAGGCCTATTCAACTGAGTTGAAGAAACACATGTATCTCTCCAAAGAAAACGATCTATGTTAGAAGTCGCAGCATTAAGCACATTGTTTCCCTGTGTGCATTGAGTTTGATTTGAAAGTAATACTCATGCAAATCAGAATTTTCAAGGAGGAGAAAAGCTCATTTTGTTCCAGATAGGCCTATTCAGCTGAGTTTAAGAAGCACATCCATCTCTCCAAAAAACCATCATTGTTAGAAGCAGGATCATCTTAGCATATTCTTTCCCTGTGACAATTGAGTTAGTTTTCAAGAGGATACACCCCACTACATGGGTTTTTGAACGTGGTGATAGGCTCTCTTCATTCCCAATAGGCCTATTCAGTTGAGTTGAAGAAACACGTGTATCTCTCCAAAGAAAACCACCAATGTTAGAAGCTGCAGCATCTAGTTCATTGTTTCTCTGTGAGAGTTGAGTTAGTTTTTGAAAGGAATGCTTCCTGCAAGTCAGAGTTTTCAGGGTGGAGAAAGGCTCATTTTGTTCCACTTAGTCCTATTCAGCTCAGGTGAAGAAACAAATGTATCTCTCCGAAGAAAACCGTCTATGTTACAAGCTGCAGCGTCTAGTACATTGTTTCTATGTAAGAATTGAGTCTGTTTTTGAAAGGAATACTTCCTGCATATCATCGTTTTCATTGTGGACACAAAGTGTGTTTGCTCCAAATAGGCCTCTAAAGCTGAGTTGAAGAAACACACGTATCTCTCCAAAGAAAATCATCTATGTTAGATGCTGCAACATGTAGCATATTGTTTTGCTGTGAGAACTGAGTTAACTTTTGAAAGGAATACTTCAAGCAACTTAGGTGTTTCTATAGGTAGATATGCTCTCTTGGCTTCAAATAGGCCTATTGAGCTAAGTGGAAGAAACACATTTAACTTTATAAGGACAACCATCTGTGTTAGAAGCAGGAGCATCTAGCACATTGTTTCCCTGTGAGAATGGAATGAGTTTGTGAAAGGAAGATCTCCTGCAAATCAGAGCTTCCTGTTGGTGATTGGTTATGTTTGCTCCAATAAGCCTATTTCAGCTAAGTTGAAGTAACACAAGTTTCACTCCAAAGAAAACAACCTATGTTAGAAGCTTCAAAATCAAGTACATTTTTTCCCTGTGACAATTGAGTTAGTTTTTGAAAAGAATACTTTCTGCGAGGTGTGCTTTTAAAAGTGGTGACAGACTGTGTTCGTTCCCTATAGGCTTGTTCAGCTGAGTTGAAGAAACACAAGGGTCTGTCCAAAGACCACCATCACTGGTAGAAGCAGGAGCATCTAGAACATTTTTCCCCTGTGAGAATTGAGTTAGTTTTGGAAATTAATACTTCTTGAAAATCATAGTTCTCAAGGTGGAGATAGGCTCTGTTTGCCCCAAAGAAGCCTGTTCAGCTGAGTTGAAGAAACACATGTATCCCTCGAAAAAAACCATCTATGTTACTAGTAGGATCACCTTGCACATTGTTTCCCTGTGAGAATTGAGCTATGTTTTGAAAGGAATACTTCCTGAAAATCATAGGTTTCAAGATGTAGAAAGGCTCACTTTTTTCCAAATAGGCCTATTCAGCTGAGATGAAGAAACACATGTATATCTCCAAAGAAAGCCATCTATGTGGGAAGCTGCAGTATCTAGTACATTGTTTCTCTGTGAGAGTTAAGTTAGTTTTGGAAAGGAATACTTCCTGCAAATCATCGTTTTCAAGATGGAGTAAGCCTTCTGTTGCTCCAAATAAGCTTATTCACTTGAGTTGAATAAAGACATGTATCTCTCTGAAGGAATCTATTTATGTGAGAAGCTGCAGTTCATAACAGATTGATTCCCTATGAGAATTGAGTTAGTGTTGGAAAGGAATACATCCTGTCAATATAGTTTTCATGTTGGACAAAGGCTCATTTTCTTCCAATTAGGACTATTGAGCTGAGTTGAAGAAGCTCATGAATCTCTACAAAGAAACTATTTATGTTAGAAGCTGCAGCATCTTGCATATTGATTCCCTGTGAGAACTGAGTTAGTTTTTGAAAGGAACTTTTCCTGCAAATCATAGTTTTCATAGTTCAGAAAGCTCATGTTGCCCCAAATAGGCCTGTTCAGATAAGTTGAAGAAACACACGTATCTCTTGAAAGAAAACCATCAGGGGTAGAAGCCCTAGCATGTAGCACATTGTTTCACTGTGAGAGTTGAGTTACTTTTGGAAAGGAATACTTCCTTCAATGTGGGTTTTCAAAGTGGTGATAGCTCTTTTCATTCCAAATAAGCCTCTTCATCTAAGTTGAGGACACACAGGTATTTCTCCAATGACAACTTCCTGTGTTAGAAGCAGCAGCATCTAGAACATTGCCTCCTTGTGAGAATTGAGTTAGTTTTTGAAAGGAATACTTCCTGGAAATCATAGTTTTCAATGTGGAGATAGGCTGTGTTTACTCCAAATAGCCCTATTCAGCTACGTTGAACAAACACACATATCTCTAGAAACATAACCATCCATGCTAGAAGATACAGTATCTAGCACATTGTTTCCCTGTGAGAATGGAGTTAGGTTTATAAAGGAATATGTACTGAAACTTTGTTGGTTTTCCTGTGAGAATTGAGTTAGTTATTGATATTAATATTTCCTGCAAATCAAACTCTCAATGTGAAGAAAGGTTCATGTTGTTCCAAATTGGCCTATTCACTTGAAATGTCAAAACACATGTTTGTCTCCAAAGAAAACCTTCTGTGTTAAGAACTGGAGTATCTTGCAGATTGAGTCCCAGTGATAATTGAGTAAGACTTGAAAGTAATACATCCTGCAACTTAGTTGTTTTAAAGTTTAGATAGGCTCTGTTTGCTCCACATAGTTCTTTTGAGGTGAGGTAAAGAAAAATGCTTGTCTCCAAAGAAAACCATGAAAGTTAGAAACTGCAGCATCATTCATTTTGACTCCCATTGCAAATTCAATAATTTGTGAAAAGAATACTTCCCGGGAATCAACGTTTTCAAGGTGTACAATGGTTTACTTTGTTCCAAATAGCATTATTTAGCAGAGTTGAAGAAACAAATGCATATGTTGAAAGAAAACCATCTGTGTTAGAAGCAAGAGCATCAAGCGCATATTTCCATGTGAGTTTTGAAAGGAGCACTTCCTGCAAATTACGTGTTTCAAGGTGCAGATGGGGTCTGTTTGTTTCAAACTGGAAAATTCAGCACAGTTGGAGAAACACAAGTTTCACACACACAATAGAAATCTGTGTAAGAAGCAGGCGCATGTAGAACATGGTTTCCTTGTGAGAACTTAATTAGTTTTGAAAGGAATACTTCCTGCAAATCCTAGTTTTCAAGGTGCAGAAAGCCTGATTTTGTTCTAAATGGGCTTATGTATCTGAGGGGAAGAAACACGTATCTATCGCTCCAAAAAAATTCATTTGTGTTGGAAGCTTCAACATCTACTTCATTGTTTCCCTGTGACAATTGACTTACCTATTGAAAGGAATATTGCCTGCATATTGTAGTTATCATGGGGGTGTGGCAGAAATTCTTATTTTATTACAAATAAGCCTACTCAACTCAGTTGAAGAAACACATGTATCTCTAAACAAAGCAACCTGTATGAGATGGTGCAGCATGAAGCACGTAGTCTCCCAGTGAGAAATGAGTGATTTTTGGAAAGGTGTAATTCATGCATATCAGAATTTTCAATGTGGTGAAAGGCACAAGTGGTTCCAAATAGGCCTATTCATCTGAGTTGAAGAAACACATGTAAGTCTAGAAAGAACACCATCTGTGGTAGAAGTTCCACCACCTACAACAGTGTTTCCCTGTGAGATTTGACTTAGTGTTTGGGTGCAAAACCTCTGCAAATCTGAATTTTCAAGCTGGAAAGGGCTCATTTTGCTCAAACAGGCCTACTGAACAGAGTTGAAAAAACACATGTATCTATTGAAAGAAAATCATCAGAGTTAGAAACAGGAGCATCTAGCACATTGTTTCCCTATGAGAATTGAATTAGTTTTTGAAAGGAAAACTTACCGCATCTTAGGTATTTCAAGGTGGAGATTGTCTCTATTGGATCCAAACAGGCCAATTCAGCTAAGCTGAAGAAACACACGTATCTCTCAAAAGAAAAACATCTGCATTAAGCATGTGCATCTTCCACATTGTTTCCCTGTTAGCATCGAGTTGGTTCTTGAAACTTGTATTTCCTACAAATCAGAACATTCAAGGTGTGCAAAGGTTCATTTTGCCTCAAGTTGGCCTATTCACTTGAGTTGTGAAAACACACGTTTGTCTAGAAAGAAAATGTTCTTGTTTAGAAACAGAAGCAAGTTCCACATTATGTCCCTCAGAGACTTAGGTTTCTTAAGTGTTTCAACATGGAGATAGTTTCTGTTTGCTACATAGAGATCCATTGAGAAAAGTTTGAGAAACTCATGAATTTCTCCAAAGACAATCATTGTTAGAAGCTCCAGAATCTCGCCCATTTTTTTGCTGTGAGAATTGAGTTAGTTTGGAAAGGTATACTTCCTGCAAATCAGAATATTCAAGGTGATGTAAGCGTCTTTTGTCCAAAAAGTCTTATTCAGCAAAGTTGAATAAACGTATTTATCACTCAAAAGAAATATCTATGTCAGAAGCAGGAGCAGGTACTTCACTGCTTTCCTTTGAGAACTGTGTTTATTTTGGAAAGGAATCCTTCTGAATCTTAGGTGTTCCAAGGTGCAGACAGGCTGCATTTGCTACATTAGGGCTATTCAGCTGAGTTGAAGTAATATATGTACCTCTGCTAAGAAAAGCCTGTATGCTAGAAGCTGTAGCATCTAGCACATTGTTTCCCTGTGTAAATTGAGTTAGTTTTTGAAATGAGTACTTCCTGCAAATCACGTTTTTCAAGGGCGAATAGGCTCATTGTAATACAAATAGCCGTATTTGGCTAAGCTGATGAAACATACATATTTCTCAAAAGAAAATGATCTGTGTTAGATGTAGGAGCACCTAGTACATTGTTTTGCAGTGAGAATTGTGTCAGTTTTGGAAAAGAACACTTCCTGCAACCACGGAGTTTCAAGGTGGAAATAGGCTCTGTTTGCTCCAAATAGGCCAATTCAGCTGAGTTGAAGAAACACATGTATCTCTCCAAAGAAAACATCTATGACAGAAACTGCTGCATCTAACACATTGTTTCCTCATGAGAACTCAGTTAGTTTTTGAAGGAAGTACTCCTGCTAATCAAAGTTTTCAAGGTGGAAAAGTTTCATTTTGTTGCAAATTGACCAATTCAGCTAAGTTGAAGAAACACATGTATCTCTCGAAAGAAATCCATCCGTGTTAGAAGCAGAGGAGAGTAGCAAATTGTTTCTCTGTTAGAATTGATTTAGTTCTTGAAAGAAATATTTCCCATAAATTAGGTGATTCATAGGCACTTTCTGCTCCAAATAGGCCGATTAAAATAAGAGGAAGAAACACATGTATCACTCCAAGTTGCAGCATCTAGCACATTGCCTCCTTCTGAGAATTGAGTTAGTTTTGAAAGGAATACTTCCTGTAAACCATATTTTTGAAGGTGGAGAAAGGCTCATTTTGTTGCAAATAGGCCTATTCAGGTGAGTTCAAAAAAACACATGTATCTTTTGAAGAAATCTTCAGTGTTAGATGCAGTAGCATCAAGCACATTCTTTGACTGTGAGAATTGAGTTAGTTTTGTAAGGAACACGTCCTGCAATTTAGGTGTTACAAGGTGGAGATAGACACTGTTGGCTCCAAATAGGCTTTCTCAGCTGAGTTGTAGAAACAAATCTGTCTTCCCAAAGAAAACCATCTATGTTATAAGATGCAGCATCTAGCACATTGTTTCCCTGTGAGAATTGAATTTGTTTTTGAAAGGAATACTTTCTGCGAATCAGAGTTTTCTAGGTGGAGAAAGACTCATTTTTTTCCAAATAGGCCTATTCAGCTAAATTGAAGAAACACATGTATCTCTCAAAGGAAAACCATCTGTCTTACAACCAGGAGCTTCTACCACATTGTTTTCCTGTGAGAATTGGGGTCGTTTTTTAAAAGAAAATTTCTCTCAAATCACAATTTTCAAGGAGGGGAAAGGTTCATTTTGTTCCAAAAGGGCTGTTCATATAAGTTGAAGAAAAACTTGTATCTCTTGAAGAAAACCATCTGTCTTAGAATCATGAACATATAGCACATTGTGTTCCAGTGAGAACTGTGTTAGTTTTGGGAAGAAATACTTCCTGCAAGTACAGTGTTTCAAGGTGGAGATAGGCTGTATTTGCTCCAAGTAGGCTTATTCAGTTGTGTTCATGGAACACATGCACCTCTACAAAGACAACTGTGTATGCTAGAAGCTGCAGCATCTAGCACCTTCTTTCCCCGTGAGAATTGAGTTAGTTTTTGAAAGGAATACGTCCTGCAAATCATAGTTTTCAAAGTGGAGAAAGATTCATTTTGTTCTAAATAGGCTATTCAGTCAAGTGGAAGAAACACGTGTATCTCTCAAAGAAAAGCATTGGTGATAGATGCAGGAGCCTCTAGAACATTGATTCCCTGTGAGTATTGACTAAGTTTTTGAATGAAATGTTTCCTGCACCTAAAGTATTTCAAGGTGGAGATTGCCTCTCTTTGCTCCAAATATGCCTTTTCATCTGAGTTGAAGAAACACATATGTCTCTCCAAAGAAAACTATCCTTGTTAGAAGCTGCAGCATCTAGCACATTGTTTTCCTGTGAGAATTGCATTAGTTTTTGACAGAAATACTTCCTGCAACATAGTTGGTTCAAAGTGAAGAAAAGTTCTGTTTGCTCCCTTAAGGTATATTCAGCTGAGTTGAAGAAACCCATGTATCTCTCCAAAGAAAACCATTTATGTTAGAAGCTGCAGCATCTAGCACATTATTTCCCTGTGAGAATTGAGTTAGTTTTTGAAAGGAAAATTCTTTCAAGTCAAAATTTTCAGGACATGAAAGGCTCATTTTTTCCCAAAAGGCCTATTCAGATAGGTTGACTAAAAACATGTATCTCTTGTAAGAAAACCATTCGTGTTAGAATTTTGAACAATAGCACATTTTTTTAAAAGTGAGAACTGTGTTAGTTTTGGAAATGAATACTTCTTTAAACTACAGTGTTTCCCAGTGGTTATAGGCTTATTCAGCTGTGCTGAAGGAACACATTTAGCTCTACAAAGAAAACCAGGTATGCTAGAATCTGCAACATCTAGCACATTCTTTTCCTTTGAGAACTGAGTTAGTTTTTGAAAGGAATACTTCCTGCAAATCATTGTTTTCAAGGTGGAGAAAGGCTCATTTTGTTCTAATTAGGCTTTTTCAGCCAAGTGGAAGAAACACGTGTATCTCTCAAAGAAAACCATTGGCGTTAGATGCAAGAGCTTCTACAATATTGATTCCCTGTGAGTATTGAATTAGTTTTTGAATGCATTGCTTCCTGCAACTAAGGTACTTCAAGATGGACACCGTCTCTCTTTGCTCCAAATATGCCTTTTCAGCTGAGTTGTAGAAACACATGAATATCTCCAAGAAAACAATCTATATTAGAAGCTGCAGCATCTAACACATTGTGTCCCTATGAGAATTGTGTTAGTTTTTGAAAGAAATACTTCCTGCAACTTAGGTGTTTCAAGGTGGAGATATAGGCACTGTTATCTCTAAATAGCACTATTCTGCTGAGTTGAAGAAACGCATGTATCTCTCCAAACAAAAGAATCTATGTGAGAGGCTTCATCATCTAGCTCCTGTTGCCCTGTGAGAATTGAATTAGTTTTTAAGGAATACTTCTTGCAAATCACAATTTTCAAGATGGAGAAAGGCTCATTTTTCTCCAAATAGGCCTACTCAGGTAAGTTGAAGAAACATGTATGTCTAGAAAGAAAACCAACCGTGTTAGAAGCAGGAGCATCTAGTACATTGTTTTCCAGTGAGAATTGTGTCAGTTTTGGGAAGGAATGTTTCCTGCCATTTTGGTGTTTCAAGGTGGAGATAGGCTTTGTTTGCTCCAAATAGGCCTATTCAGCTGAGTTGAAGTAACACATGTTCCTCCCCAAAGAAAACCATGTATGCTAGAAGCTGCACCATTTATCACCTTGTTTCTTGTGACAATTGAGTTCATTTTTGAAAGTATTATTTCCTACAACGTAGGTGTTTCAAGGTGTAGATAGTGTCCGTTTACACTAAGTAGGCCTATTCAGATGAGTTGAAGAAACACATGTATCCCTGCAAAGAAAACCATCTGTGTTGCAAGCTGCAGCTTCTAGAACATTGTTTCCTTTTGAGAATTGAGTTAGTTTTTGAAAGGAATACATCCTGCCAATCATAGTTTTCAAGCTGGAGATAGGCTTATTGTGTTCCAAGTAGAACTATTGAGCTAAGTAGAAGAAACATATGCATTGCTCTAAAGAAAACCCATCTGTGGTACAAGCAGGAACTTCAAGCACATTGTTTCACTGTGCAACTTTAATAGTTTTTGAAAAGTAAACTCCTGCAAATCATACTTTTCAAGTTGGAGAAAGACTCATTTTCTTGCAAATAGGCCTGTTCATTTGAGTTGATGAAACACATGTATATCTTGAAAGAAAACCGTCTGAGTTAGACGCAGGAACTTCTACCACATTGTTTCCCTGTGAAACTCGAGTTACCTTTTGAAAGGAATACTTCCTGTAAATCATAGTTTTCAAGGTGGAGAAAGGATCATTTTTTTCCAAATAGGCCTATTCCACTAAGTTGAAATAACACATGTATCTCTTGAAACAAAACCATCTGTGTTGGAAGCACATGCATTTAGCACATTGTTTCCCTGGGAGAACATAGTTTTTTTTTTAAGGAATACTTCCTACAACTTAGGTACATCAAGATGGACAAAACCTGTACTTAATCTAAATAGGCCTATTCTCCTGAGTAGAAGATTCACATGTATCTCTCCAAAGAAATGCATCTATGTTAGAAGCTGCCACATCTTGCACAGCATTTACCCAGGAGAACTCAGTTAGATTTTGAAAGGAATACAACCTGCAAATCACATTTTTCAAGGTAGTGTAGGCTCACCTTGTTCAAAATACACCTATTCAACTAAGTTGAAGAAATACATGTATTTCCTGAAAGAAAATCATCCGTGTTAGAAGCAAGAGCATCCGGCACATTGTTTTTCTGTGACAACTGTGTTAGTTTTGGAAAGGAATACTTTTGGAATCTTAAGGTGTTTCTTGTGGAGATAGGCTGTGTTTCCTCCTTTGGGCTATTCAGCTGAGTTGAAGAAATATATGCACCTCCACAAAGAAAAACATTAATGATAGAAGCTGCTGCATCTAGCAAATTGTTTCCCCAAGACAACTCAGTTTTTGAAAGGAGTACTTCATGCAAATCAAAGTTTTCAGGGCAGAAAAGGCTCATTTTGCTGCAAATCAACCCATTCAGCTAAGTTGAGGAAACACATGGATCTCTCAAAGAAAATCCATTTGTGTTAGAAGCAGAAGCAAGTAGCACATGTTTCTCTGTAAGAATGAGTTAGTTTTTTAAAAACATACTTCCTGAAAATTAGGAGATTCAATGAGGAGATAGGCACTTTTTCTTCCAATAGGCCAATTCAACTGAGGGGAGGAAGCATGTGTATCACTCTAAAGAAAATCATATATGATAGAAGCTGCAGCATCTAGCATATTGTCTCCCTCTGAGAATTGAGGTAGTTTTGAAAGGAGTACTTCCTGCAAAACAATTGTTTTCAAGGCGGAGAAGGGTTCGTTTTGTTGCAAATAGGCTTATTTCCCCAAGTGGAAGAAACATGTATAATCTCTCAAAGAAAACCATTGGAAGTAAATGCGGGAGTATGTAGAACATTGATTCCCTCAGAGTATTGAGTTAGATTTTGAATGCAATGCTTTCTTTAACTAAGTTATTTCAAGATGGAGATTGTCTCCCATTGTTCCAAATACGCCTTTTCAGCTGAGTTGAAGAAACACGTGTCTCTCCAAAGAAAACAATCTATGTTAGAAACTGCAGAATCTAGCAAATTGTTTCCCTGTGAGAAGTGTGATAGATTTTGAAAGAAATATTTCCTGCAACTGAGGTATATCAAGGTGGAGATAGGTGCTCTTTTCTCTGAATAGGCCTACTCAGCAGCTTGAAGACAAACATGTATCTCTCCAAAGAAAATAATATTAGTGACCAGCTGCAGCATCAAGAACTTTGTAGCCCTGTGAGCATTGAGTTAGTTTTTGAATGGAATACTTCCTGCAAACATAATTTTCTAAATGTAGATCGGCTCATTTTATTCCAAATAGGCCAACCCAGCTACGTTGAAGAAACACATGTATTTCTTGAAAGAAAACCATCTATGGTAGAAGCAGGAGCAACAAGCACATTGTTTTCCAGAGAGAATTGTGTCAGTTTTGTAAAGGAATACTTCCTGCCACTCTGGTGGTTCAAGGTGGAGATGCGCTGTGTTTGCTCCAAATATGCCTATTCACTAGAGTTGAAGTAACATCTGTTCCTCCCCAAAGAAAACCATGTAGTGTAGAAGCTGCAGCATTTAGCACCTTGTTTCTTGTGACAATTGAGTTGGTTTTTGAAAGGATTATTTCCTGCAACGTAAGTGTTGCAAGGTGCAGATAGTGTCCGTTTGCACTAACTAGGCCTATTCAGATGAGTTGAAGAAACACATGTATCCCTGCAAAGGAAACCATCTATGCTGGAAGGTAGAGCTTCTGCCACATTGTTTCCCTTTGAGTATTGAGTTAGTTTTTGAAAGGTATACATCCCGCCAATCATCGTATACAAACCGCAGATAGGCTCATTGTGTTTCAAGTAGGCCTATTCTGCTAAATTGAAGAAACATATGCATTGCTAGAAAGAAAACCATCCGTGTTTGAAGCAGGAGATTTGTACACATTCTTTCCCTCTGAGTCTTGAAATAGTTTTTGGAAGGAAAATTTCTTCAAATCTTACTTTTCAAGGTAGAGACAGTCTCATTTTGTGGCAAATAGGCCTATTTCCCCAAGGTGATGTAACACATGTATCTCTGGAAAGGAAACCATCTGTGTTGGAAGCAGGTGCATTTAGCACATTGATTCCCTGTAAGACTTGAGTTATTTTTTGAAAGGAATACTTCTGCAACTTAGATGTTTCAAGATGGAGATAGCCTGTGCTCACTCTAAATAGGCCTATTCAGCTGAGTTGAAGATCAACATGTATGTCTGCAAAGAAATCCATCTATGTTAGAAGCTGCAACATCTAGCACAGTGTGTTCCTGTGAGAATTCAGTTAGTTTTTGAAAGTAATGCACCCTGCAAATCTCAATTTTCATAGTAGACGAGGCTAACATTGTTCCAAATACACCTATTCAGCTAAGTTGAAGAAACACATGTATCTCTCAAAACAAAACCAGCCTTGTTAGAAGCACAGTGTTTTTCTGTGAGACCTGTGTTAGTTTGGAAAGGAATACTTCCTGAATCTCAGGTGTTTCAAGGTGGAGATAGGCTAGGTTTTCCCCATCAGGGCTATTCAGCTAAGTTGAAGAAATCCTTGTACTTCTACAAAAAAAAGCATGTCTGCTAGAAGCTGTAGCATAGAGCACATGGTTTACCTTGGAGAACTGAATTAGTTTTTGAAATGAGTAATTCCTGTAAACCAGTTTTCAAGGATGAAAATGCTCATTGTTTTCCAAATAGCCCTTTTCAGCTATGTTGAAGAAACACAGGTATTTTTTGAAAGAAAACCATCCATGTTTGAAGCAGGAGCATCTAGCAGAATGTTTTCCTGTGAGAATTGTGTTAGTTTTGGAAAAGAACACTTCCTGCCACCATGGACTTTCAAGGTGGAAATAGGCTCTGTTTGCTTCAAATAGGCCTATTCACCTGAGGTGAATAAACACATATATCTCTCCACAAAAAAAATCTATGAAAGAAGCTGCGGCATCCACTGCATTGCTTTCCCAAGAGAATTCAGTTAGTTTTGGAAAGGAGTTCTTCCTGCAAATCAAAGTTTTCAAGGTGAAAAAGTCTCATTTTTTTTCAAATCCACCAATTCAGCTTAGTTGAAAAACACATGTGTCTCTCGAAGGAAATCCATCTGTGTTAGAAGCAGAGGAGAGTAGCAAACTGTTTCTCTGTGAGAATTGACTGAGTTTTTGAAAGAAATATTTCCTGAAAATTCAGAGATTCAATGAGGAGATAGGCACTTTTTCTTCCAATAGGCTTATTCATCTGAGGGGAGGAACGACGTGTATCACTCTAAAGAAAATCATATACGATAGAAGCTGCAGCATCTAGCATATTGTCTCCCTCTGAAAATTGAGGTAGTTTTGAAAGGAGTACTTCCTAACAAAACCATTGTTTTCAAGGTGGAGAAAGGCTCATTTTGTTTCAAGTAGGCCTATTCAGCCTAGTTGAAGGAACACATGTATCCCTCAAAAGAAAACCATCTCTTTTAGAAGTAGGAACATCTAGTCCCTTTTCTGCATTTGACACTTGTGTTATGTTTTGAAAGGAATAATTCCTGCAAACCGAAGTTTTCAAAGTGGAGAAAGGCTCATTGTGCTCCAATAGGCCTATTCAGGTGAGGTGATGAAACACATATATCTCTTGAGGAAATCCTTCGTGTTTTGATGCAGGAGCATCTAGCACAATTTTTTCCTTTAAAAAGTGAGTTAGTTTGAAATGAATACTTCCTGCAGCTTTAGTGTTTCAAGGTGGAGACAGAAAAAGTTTGCTCCAACTAGACATTTTCCACTGAGTTGAAGAAACACATCTGTCTCTCCAAAGAATACCATCTATGTTACAAGATGCAGCAACTAACAAGTTGTTTCCCTCTGAGAATTGAATTTGGTTTTGAAAGGAATACTTTCTGCAAATCAGAATTTTCTAGGTTGAGAAAGGCTCATTTTGTTCCAAATAGGCCTATTCAGCTAACTTGAAGAAACACATGTATCTCTCAAAAGAAAACCATCTGTCTTAGAACCTGGAGTTTCTACCATATGGTTTCTCTGTAGAATTCGGTTAGTTTTTAAAGGAATACCTCCTGGAACTTAGGTGTTTCAAGATGGACATAGACTCTGTTTGCTCCCTTAAGGTATATTCAGCTGCTAAGAAAACTAGGAATAGAAGGAAAGTTCCTCAACATTATAAAAGCTATATATGACAAACCTACAGCCAGTATTATACTTAACGGAGAAAAATTAAAACCATTCCCTCTAAAATCAGGAACCAGACAAGGATGCCCACTATCTCCACTCCTATTCAACATAGTACTAGAATTCCTAGCCAGAGCAATTAGGCAAGAAGAAGGAATAAAAGGAATACAAATAGGTAAAGAAACTGTCAAAATATCCCTATTTGCAGATGACATGATCCTATACCTTAAAGACCCAAAAAACTCTACTCAGAAGCTTCTAGACATCATCAATAGCTATAGCAAGGTAGCAGGATATAAAATCAACATAGAAAAATCATTAGCATTTCTATACACTAATAATGAACAAACTGAAAAAGAATATATGAAAACAATTCCATTTACAATAGCCTCAAAAAAATCAAATACCTAGGTGTAAACCTAACAAAAGATGTGAATGACCTCTACAAGGAAAACTATACACTTCTGAAGAAAGAGATTGAGGAAGACTATAGAAAGTGGAGAGATCTCCCATGCTCATGGATTGGTAGAATCAACATAGTAAAAATGTCGATACTCCCCAAAGTAATCTACATGTTTAATGCAATTCCCATCAAAATTCCAATGACATTCATTAAAGAGATTGAAAAATCTACTGTGAAATTTATATGGAAACACAAGAGGCCACGAATAGCCAAGGCAATACTCAGTCAAAAGAACAATGCAGGAGGTATCACAATACCTGACTTCAAACTATATTACAAAGCAATAACAATAAAAACAGCATGGTACTGGCACAAAAACAGACATGAAGACCAGTGGAACAGAATAGAAGATCCAGATATGAAGCCACACAACTATGAGCAACTTATCTTTGACAAAGGAGCTAAAAATATAAGATGGAGAAATAGCAGCCTCTTCAACAAAAACTGTTGGGAAAACTGGTTAGCAGTCTGCAAAAAACTGAAACTAGATCCATGTATATCACCCTATACCAAGATTAACTCAAAATGGATCAAGGATCTTAATATCAGACCCCAAACTCTTAAGTTGATACAAGAAAGAGTAGGAAATACTCTGGAGTTAGTAGGTATAGGTAAGAACTTTCTCAATGAAACCCCAGCAGCACAGCAACTAAGAGATAGCATAGATAAATGGGACCTCATAAAACTAAAAAGCTTCTGTTCATCAAAAGAAATGGTCTCTAAACTGAAGAGAACACCCACAGAGTGGGAGAAAATATTTGCCAATTATACATCAGACAAAGGACTGATAACCAGAATATACAGGGAACTTAAAAAACTAAATTCTCCCAAAACTAATGAACCAATAAAGAAATGGGCAAGTGAACTAAACAGAACTTTCTCAAAAGAAGAAATTCAAATGGCCAGAAAACACATGAAAAAATGCTCACCATCTCTAGCAATAAAGGAAATGCAAATTAAAACCACGCTAAGATTCCACCTCACCCCTGTTAGAATAGCCATCATCAGCAACACCACCAACAACAGGTGTTGGCGAGGATGCGGGAAAAAAGGAACCCTCTTACACTGTTGGTGGGAATGTAGACTAGTACAACCACTCTGGAAAAAAATTTGGAGGCTACTTAAAAAGCTGGACATCGATCTACCATTTGATCCAGCAATACCACTCTTGGGGATATACCCAAAAGACTGTTACTCCAGAGGCACCTGCACATCCATGTTTATTGTGGCACTATTCACAATAGCCAAGTTATGGAAACAGCCAAGATGCCCCACCACTGACGAATAGATTAAGAAAATGTGGTATCTATACACAATGGAATTTTATGCAGCCATGAAGAAGAACGAAATGTTATCATTCGCTGGTAAATGGATGGAATTGGAGAACATCATTCTGAGTGAGGTTAGCCTGGCTCAAAACACCAAAAATCATATGTTCTCCCTCATATGTGGACATTAGATCAAGGGCAAACACAACAAGGGGATTGGACTATGAGCACATGATAAAAGCGAGAGCACACAAGGGAGGGATGAGGATAGGTAAGACACCTAAAAATCTAGCTAGCATTTGTTGCCCTTAACGCAGAGAAACTAAAGCAGATACCTTAAAGCAACTGAGGCCAATAGGAAAAGGGGAACAGGTACTAGAGAAAAGGTTAGATCAAAAAGAATTAACCTAGAAGGTAACACCCACGCACAGGAAATCAATGTGAGTCAATGCCCTGTATAGCTATCCTTATCTCAACCAGCAAAAACTCTTGTTCCTTCCTATTATTGCTTATACTCTCTCTACAACAAAATTAGAGATAAGGGCAAAATAGTTTCTGCTGGGTATTGGGGGGGGAGAGGGAGGGGGCGGAGTGGGTGGTAAGGGAGGGGGTGGGGGCAGTGGGGAGAAATGAACCAATCCTTGTATGCACATATGAATAATAAAAGAAAAATGGGAAAAAAAAGGTATATTCAGCTGAATTCAAGAAACACATGCATCTCTCCAAAGAACACCATCTGTGTTAGTAGGTGCAGCATCTAGCATCTTCTTTCAATATGAGAATGGAGTTAGTTTTTGAAAGGAACACATCCTGAAAATCATAGTTTTCAAAGTGAAGAAAAGGTCATTTTGTTTCCTGAAAATTCGGAGATTCAATGAGGAGATAGGCACTTCTTCTTCCAATAGGCCTATTCAACTGAGGGGAGGAAGCATGTGTATCACTCTAAAGAAAATCATATACGATATCTGCATATCTGCAATGTTGTTTGTTCAACATGGAGATAGGCTCATTTAGTCCAAAGAGGCCTAGTCATCAGAGTAGAAGAAACACATGTAAATCTTGAAAAAAACCACCTTTGTTAAAGACAGGAGGACATAGCATATTGTTTCCCTGTGAGAAATGAGTTAGTTATTGAAGGGAATATTTCCTGCATATCAAAACGTTCCAGGTGAGAAAGGCCATTTTGAACCAAATTAGCGTATTCATATGAGATGTCAAAAATCAGGTTTGTTTCTTTAGAAAACATTCCATGTTAAAAACTGGAACATCTTGCAAGTTGTTTCCCTGTGAGAATTGAGTTAGTTTTGAGAGGAATATCCCTGCAACTTAGTTGTTTGAAGGTGGAGATAGGCTCTGTTTTCAGCAAATAGGCCTTTTCAGCTGAGGTGAACAACAAATGCATCTCTCCAAAGATAAGTATGCATGTTAGAAGCTGCAACATCTAGCACATTGCCTCCCTTGGAGAATTGAGTAGTCTCTGAAAGGAGTACTTCCCAGAATTCATAGTTTTAAAGGTGTACATAGGCTGATTTTTTTCCAAAAAGTACAATTTAGCTGAGTAGAAGAAACACATGTATATCTCGAAAGAAACCCATCTAAGCTACAAGCTGGAGCATATAGCACATTTTTCCCTGTGAGAATTGAGTGAGTTTTGAAAGGAACACTTCCTGAAACTTTGGTGTTTCAAGATGGAGATAGGCTTTGTTTGTTGCAAATTGGCCTTTTCAGCTGAATTGAAGAAACACATGTTTCACTAGGTAAAAACCATCTGTGTAAGAATCAGGAGGATCTAGACTATTGTTTCCTTGTGAGAACTGAGTTAGTTTTGAAAAGAATACTTCCTGCAAATGAGAATTGTCAAGGCATTGTAGGGTTCTTTTTGTGCTCATTGTCTTATTTGGTTAAGTTGAATAAACATATACATCACTGGAAAAAAATAATCTGTGTCACATGCAGGAGCATCTCAGACACTTTTTCCTCTTGAGAACTGAGTGAGTTTTGGGAAGGAATACTTCATGCAAATCAAAATGTTCAAGGTAGAGAAAGGCACATTTTGTTTGAAATAGGCCTACTTATGTGAGGTGAAAGAACACATTTGTCTCTGAAAGGAAAACCATCTGTGTTAGATGTGTTAGCAGGAGAACTTAGCACATTGTTTTCCTTTGATAATTGAGTTAGTATTTCAAAGGATTACTTCTGGCACCATTTGAGTTCCAGGGAGGAGACAATCTCTGTTTGCTCCAAACAGGCCCATTCAGCTGAGTTTAAGATGAACATTTATCTCTTGAAAGAATGCCATCTATGTTGGAAGGTCTACCAACTAGCACACTGTTTCCTTATGAGAATTTAGCTAGTGTTTCAAGATGCATTTGGCTTTGTTTTTTCCAAAGAGGCCTATGCAGCTGAGTTGAAGAATCACATGTATCTCTCAAAAGAAAACTTTATGTAAGAAGCTGCAGCATCTAGTACATTGTTTCTCTGTAATCATTCTGTTACTTTCAAAATGAATTCTACTGCAAATCAAAACTTTGTAGGTAGGAAAAGGTTCATTTTGTTACAAATTGGCCTCTTTGCCAGAATTGTAGAAACACATGGTCATCTTGAAGGATAACCATATCTGTTAGAAAGAGGAGCATCTTACGCATTGTTTCCATGTGAGACCAGGGTTAGTTTTTGAAAGCAATATATCTGCAACGTTTTGGGTTCAACACGGAGATAGGCTCATTTACTCCAAAGATGCCTAATCATCAGAGTAGAAGAAACACATGTAACTCTCAAAAAAAAACCACTTTCGTAAAAGACAGGAGCATAGAGCATATTGTTTCCCTGTGAGAATTGAGTTAGTTATTGAAAGGAATATTTCCTGCAAAACAACACTTTCCAGGTGAGAAATGTCATTTTGAACCAAATTGGCATATTCACGTGAGATGTCGAAAAACATGCTTGTCTCTTAAGAAAATCTTCTGTGTTAAAAACTGAAGCTATTTGCAAATTGTTTCCTGGTCTGAATTGAGTTAGTTTTCAGAGGAATCTTCCTGCAACATAGTTGTTTCAAGGTGGATAGAGGCTCTGTCTGAAGCAGGAGATTCTAGGACACTGTTTCCCTGTGAGAACTGAGTGAGATTTGGGAAGGAATACTTCTTGCAAATCAAAATTTTCAAGGTGGAGAAAGGCACATGTTTTTCCATGTTGGCCTACTCAGCTGAGGTGAAAGAACAAATTTATCTCTCGAAAGAAAACCATCTATGTTAGAATCAGGACTCCCTACCACATTGTTCCCAATGTGAATTGAGTTCGTTTTCAAAAGGAACACATACTGCCTGTTTACTAAGACTTTTAGAATCTTATCTCTCCAAGGAAACAGATGTATTTTAAAAGCTTCACATCTAGGGCATTGTTGCCTTGTGAGTACTGGTTTAGATTTTGGAGGGAATACATTGTGCCAATCAGCATGTTCAAGCCACAGAAAGACTCATTTTTCCAAAGAGGCCTATTAGGCTAAGTTGAGGTAAGACATATTTCTCCTCACAGCACCATCTATGCTTCCAGCTGCAGCTACAAGCACATTGAATTGAGTTAGTTTTGAGAGGAATATTTCTGCAACTTAGTTGTTTCAAAGTGGAGAGGCTCTTTTTGCTTAAATAGTCAATTTCAGCTGAGGTGAAGTACAAATGCATCTCTTCAAAGATAAGGATCAATGTTAGAAGCTTCAACATCTAGCACATTGCCTCCCTTTGAGAATTGATTAGTCTCTTGAAAGGAGTACTTCCTGGAAATCATAGTTTTAAAGTTGTAGAAAGGCTCATTTTTTTCCAAATAGTACTATTTAGCTGAGAAGAAACACTTGTATATATTGAAAGAAATCTATCTTAGACACAAGCTGGAGCTTAGAGCACATTTTTATATGTGAGAACTGAGTGAATTTTTGAAAAGACAACTTCCTGAAACTTAGGAGTTTCAAGGTGGAGACAGGCTCTGTTTGTTCCAAAGTGGCCTTTTCAGCTGAAGGAAGAAACACATGTTTCAGTTGATAAAAACCATCTGTGGAAGAAGCTGGAGTTTTTGAAAGGAATACATTGTGCCGATCAGAATTGTCAAGCCACAGAAAGACTCATTTTCTCCAAAGAGGCCTCTTCGGCTAAGTTGAGGGAAGACATGTATTTCTCCTCACAACACCATCTATGATTCAGCTGCAGCTACAAGCACATTGTTTCCCTATGAGAATTGAGTTAGTATTTGAATGGAATACTATTGCCAACATTTGCGTTTCAACGTGGAGACAGTGAATGTTTGCTCCAAACAGGACAATTCAGTTGTGTTTAACACAAACATATATCTCTCGAAAGAATACCATCTGTGTTTGAAGCTCGCCCAACTAGCACACTGTTTCCTTTTGAGAATTCAGCTCCTTTAGCAAAAGAATACTTCCATCAGGAAAGAATTTTTATGGTGGATGAAAGTTCATTTTCTAAAAACAGTACTATTCATTTAAGTGGAAGTAACACAAGTTTCTCTTAAATGTAAACCATCTGTGGTGGAAGCACTAGCATCTAGCACATTGTTTCCCTGTGAGAACTGAGTTAGTTTTGAAAGGAAAATTTCTTGCAACTTAGCTGTTTCAAGAAGGAGATAGATTTTGTTTCCAACAAAGAGGCCTATTCAGCTGAGTTGAAGAAAAACATGCATCTCTCCAAGGAAAACCATCTAGGTTAGAAGGTGCAGCATCTGGAATAATGTTTCTCTCTAATATTGTGTGACTTTGAAAAGGAATTCTACTGCAAATCAGAATGTTGAAGGTAGGAAAAGGTTCATTCTGTTCCAAATTGCCCTCTTCACTTGATTTTGTCAAAACACATGTTCATCTTTAAGGATTCCCATGTCTGTTACAGACAGGACCATGAGCACATTGTTTTGCTGGGAGAATACAGTTTTTGAAAGCAATATACCTGCACACTGCAGGTTCAACATGGAGATAGGCTTGTTCCTTCAAGAGACCTAATCAGCAGAGTAGAAGAAACACACTTGTCTCTCAAAAGAAAACCATGTATGTTAAAGAAAGTAGCATTCAGCATATTGTTTCCCTGTGAGAACTGAGTTAGTTATTGAAAGGAATATTTCCTGGAAATCAAAACTTTCCAGTTGAGAAAGGTCATTTATTTCCAAATTGTGTATTCACGGGAGATGTCAATAAGCATGTTTGTCTCTTAAGAAAACCTTCCGTTTTAAGAAATGAAACACCTTCCAAATTGATTCCCTGTGAGAACTGAGTTAGTTTTGAAAGGAATATTTGTGCAACTTAACAGCTTCAAAGTGGAGATAGGCTCTGAATGTCCCAAGTATGTCATTTCAGCTGAGTTGAAGAACAAATGCATCTCTCCAAAGATAAGCATCGGTGTTGGAAGTTGTGACATCTAGCACATTGCCTCCATTTGAGAACTGACTAGTCTCTGAATGGAGTACTTCCCAGAATTCATACTTTTAAAAGTGTTCAAAGTCTCATTTTTTCCAAATAGTACTATTTAGCACAGAAGAGGAAACACACGTATATCTTGAAAGAAACCCATCTAACCTGCATTGGAGATTATAGCACATATTTCCCTGTGAGAACTGAGTGAGTTTATTAAAGGAACACTTGGTGAAACTTAGGAGTTTCAATGTGGAGATAGGCTCTCTTTGTTGTAAGTTGGCCTTTTCACCTGAGTTGCAGAAACACATTTTCCACTCGATAAAATCCATCTGTGTAAGAAGCAGACGTATCTAGAACATCGTTTGATTGTGGAAACTGAGCAAGTTTTGAAAGGAATACTTCCTGCAAATCAGCATTTTTAATTAATTGTAGGGCTCTTTTTCTGCTAATTGTCTTATTCAGTTAAGTTGAATAAACACATGTATCACTCGGAAAAAATAATCTCTGTCTGAAGCAGGAGCTTCTAGGACACTGTTTCCCTGTGAGAACCGCATGAGTTTTGGGAAGGAATACTTCATGCAAATCAAAATGTTCAAGGTGGAGAAAGGCACATTTTTTTCCATATAGGCCTACTCAGCTGAGGTGAAAGAATATATTTATCTTTCGAAAGAAAACCATCTATGTTAGAATCAGGAGCCCCTACCACATTGTTTCCAATGTGAATTGAGTTCGTTTTCAAAAAGAGCACATACTGCAACTTATATTGGCTATAATTGCTCCAAATGGGCCTGTTCATAAGACTTTTAGAATCTTATCTCTCCAAGGAAAGAGATGAATTTTAAAAGCTTCACATCTAGGGCATTGTTGCCTTGTGAGTACTGATTTAGTTTTTGGAAGGAATAAATTGTGCCAATCAGCATGTTCAAGCCAGAGAAAGGCTCATTTTTCCAAAGAGGCCGATTAGGCTAAGTTGAGGGAAGACATGTATTTCCCCTCACAGCACCATCTATGCTTCCAGCTGCAGCTACAAGCACATGGAATTGAGTTAGTTTTGACAGGAATATTTCTGCAACTTAGTTGTTTCAAGGTGGAGAGGCTCTTTTTGCCCAAATAGGCCTTTTCAGCTGAGGTGAAGTACAAATGCATCTCTCCAAAGATAAGCATCAATGGTAGAAGCTTCAACATCTAACACATTGCCTCCCTTTGAGAATTGATTAGTCTCTGAAAGGAGTACATCCCAGAATTCATAGTTTTAAAGTTGTAGAAAGGCTCATTTTTTTTCCAAATAGTAGTATTTAGCTGAGAAGAAAAAACACGTGTATATCTCGAAAGAAACCAATCTAAGCTACAAGCTGGAGCATAGTGCACATTTTTCCCTGTGAGAATTCAGTGAGTTTTTGACAGGACCACTTCCTGAAACTTAGGAGTTTCAAAGTGGAGATAGGCTCTGTTTGTTCCAAAGTGGCCTTTTCATCTGATTGAAGAAACACATGTTTCACTCGATAAAAACCATCTGTGGAAGAAGCTGGAGCATCTAGAACAGTGTATCCCTCTGAGAACTGAGTTAGTTTTGTCAGGAATATTTCCTGCAAATCAGAATTTTCAAGGGTTATAGGGTTCTTTTTGTGCTAATTGTCTTATTCAGTTAAGTTGAATAAACACAAGTATCACTCAAAAACCAATCTCTGTCAGAAGCAGGAGCATCTAGGATACTGTTTTCCTATGAGAACTGAGTGAGTTTTGGGAAGGACTACTTCATGCAAATAAAAATGTTCAAGGTGAAGCAAGGCAGATTTTGTTCCAAACAGGCCTACTCAGCTGAGGGGAAATAACACATTTATCTCTCTAAAGAAAACCATCTATGTTAGAAGCAGGAGCAAATAGCACATTGTTTCCTATGAGAAATGAGTTTGGTTTTGAAAGCAATGCATACTGCAACGTATGTGTTTCCAGGAGGAGATTGGCTCTATTTGCTCCAAATAGGCCTGTTCATCTGACTTTGATAAATTTGTGTATCTCTCCTAGGAAAATGATCTATTTTAAATGCTTGAAAACTAGCACATTGTTGCCCTAGAGGTACTGAGTTAGTTTTTGAAAGGAATACCTTGTCCCAATCAGAATTTTGAAGACACAGAAAGACTCATTTTTTCCAAAGAGGTCTATTCAGCTAAGTTGAAGGGAAACATGTATTTCTCCTCACAACATCATCTATGCTTCAGCTGCAGCTACAAGCACATTGTTTCCCTATGAGAATTGAGTTAGTATTTGAAAGGAATACTTCTGCCAACATTTGAGTTTCGAGGTGGAGATAGTCTCTGTTTGCTCCAAACAGGCCAATTCAGCTGAGTTTAACACAAACATATATCTCTTGAAAGAACGCCACCTATGTTTGAAGCTCGACCAACTAGCACACTGTTATCTCTGGAGAATTCAGCTACTTTAGGAAAGGAATACTTTCAGCATTTCCAAACTTTTAAGGTGGATGAAAGTTCATTTTCTCCAAACAGACCTATTCATTTAAGTTGAAGTAACACTAGTAGCTCTTAAATGAAAACCATCTGTGTTAGAAGCAACAGCATGTACATTGTGTCTGTGTGAGAACTGAGGTGGTTTTGAAAGGAAAATTTCTTACACCTTAGGTGTTTCAAGATGGAGATAGATTTTGTTTACTCCAACGATGCCTATTCAGCTTAGTTAAAGAAAAACATGTATCTCTCCAAGGAAACCATCTAGTTTAGAGGCTGCAGAATCTAGAATATTGCTTCTCTGTAAGGATTGATACTTTTAAAAGGAATTCTACTGCAAATGAGAATGTTGAAAGTAGGAAAAGGTTCATTTTGATCCAAATTGAACTCTTCTCTTGAATTGTCAAAACACATGTCCAACTTTAAGGATTCCAATGTCTGTTACAAACAGGAGCATCTAGCACATTGTTTCCCTGGGACAATAGAGTTAGTTTTTGAAAGCAATATACCTGCAACACTGTGGGTTCACATGGAGATAGACTCATTCTTTCAAAGAGGTGTAATCAGCATAGTAGAAGAAACACTTCTCTCAAAAGAAAACCACATATGTTAAAGAAAGGAACATTCAAGAGATTCCAAGATGGCGGCTAGAGGTAGGAAGCAGAAAGCGAGCCTCCTATAGTGAAATCTTGGAGAGACGCTGGAGACACACTTTGCAGGCATAATCACCGAGAAAAGGCATAACTTTGACTCCTCCACATCTCCAGCCGGCGCAGAGAATCTCCACTTCACGTTAAACGGAGAACCGAAGAGGGCCCCCGGGGCCGCCAGTGGCCGGCGCCCAGACGGCTTGGGAAGACGCGGACCAGGTGAGCGCGGTACCGCGGTTCCCCCACAGACAAGCCTGGGCCAGAGCAGCATAGCCCCCTGGACAGACTGACCTCCACCCGGGAAAAAAAGAGAAACTGAGTACTAAGCAATAAGAACAGTTAAGACACGCTGGAAAGAGGGTGGGGCGCCCTGAGCGCTGAAGATTGGGGGAAGGGAATCCTTCCCGGGACTGTAAATAAACGAGCCGGGCGGGCCGGAGAGGCTCTGGCGGGAGCGGGGCGCGCCCAGCAACCAGGAGCGGGACGCTTGTGAGAGGAGGGAAGACCCACTTCCCACGTGAACTGTAAATAAACACGCAGGCCTGACAACGCGGGGCAGTGTCGCCTTTCCCAGTGCTTGGAAAGGGAAAAGCCTGTAGCAGAGGCCCCCCCTCCCCCGCACAGGAGAACTCTGAGCAAACAAAGCCTGTGGGAGCAGGTGAGTGCTAGCTCACCCCAGAGATCTGCATAAATAACGCCGCCAGCTACAGGCTGAGAGCAGCAGGCAGGCAAGCCACAGTTGCAGACACCACTCTCAGAACTGCCTCCAGACGCTTTTTTTTCTTTTTCTCCCTACCTTTGATGAGAGAACAACCGAATTACACCTGCAAGCCGAAAAACTTACTGAAACTATTGCATTTGAACTGGGGACACTTGGTGGGGTTTTTTTTTTTTATTTTTTCTTCTGTGTGTGTGTGAGTGTAGATTTGTTCTACTTTAAGCATCCCCTTTGATGAGACAACTACAGAACAACATCTGAGGCACCAACTCCAGGACTGGAGATTAAGACGGACATCCAAATTATTAAGACTGAAATTGCATTGCATATAAACTTGGAAGTTTTTTGGTTTTTTTTTTTTAATTTCCTATTTTCCATTTTATTTTAATTCATTTTTATAAATAGATATTACTTTCATATACTTATTTTTTATTTTTTTATCTTTGATTTTCAATCCTCTCTCTGTCTCTCTATTGTCTGTTCAGCTTACTGTCGATTAGTACACTAACACTCCCTGTTTATACCTTTGAAACTCTCTTGTCTGATACCTTGTTCTGCTTTCTCCCTCTTGTCTGTATATTTGTTTTCCCCTTTTCTTTAACTTCTTGCTTTCCATCTCAGCTCACTCTTCCGTTCTCAATATTACCATTGTTATTATTACAAGCTAGAAAATACTTAATTACACACAGTACAGGGACAGTAACAACACCAAGGACAATGACAGGAAGACAGAAAAAACAAGGAAACCAGTTTCCCCACAGCAAAAAATTAGTACAGGAACCAGAGGGGAATGAAGAGAACAGAAACTCAGAGCCAGACTCCAACAAAATGAAGATAAACTATGCCAAAGGACCCAATGAAGCCTACAAGAATAATTTAAAAGAAGACATACTACAAGTACTCAATGAGAATTTTATAGAGATGATACTGGATAGGGTCAACCAAAATGTACAGGAGACACTCAAGAAATTCCAAGACAATAAAAATAGAGAATTTGAAAAAGCAAAAGAAGAAATAAAGGAAACCATAGAAGCACTGTATAAACACCAAAGTGAAAGAGAGAACACAATGAATAAATGGATAAATGAACTCAGGACAAAAATAGACAACAATAAAGAAGAAAACAGCCAGGATATGGAAAACCTCAGAAAAAAGAACGAAACAGAACTGCAAAACAAAACGGAAGGCCAATCCAGCAGAATAGAACAAACAGAAGACAGAATCTCAGAACTTGAAGATGAAATGGTAATTAAAGGAAAAACCGAAGAACTATTAATTAAACAACTCAAGACCTGTGAAAAGAAAATGCAAGAACTCACCGACTCCATCAAAAGACCAAACTTGAGAATCATGGGCATCGAAGAAGGAGAAGAGGTGCAAGCGAAGGGAATGCGTAATATATTCAACAAAATAATAATGGAAAATTTCCCAAATCTAGAGAAAGATATTCCCATACAAATGCAAGAGGCCTCCAGGACACCAAACAGACCAGATCAAAATAGAACTACTCCACGACATATCATCATTAAAACAACAAGTTCAGAAACTAAGGAAAGAATATTGAAGGCTGCAAGAGAGAAAAAACAAGTAACATACAAAGGTAAACCCATCAAAATCACAGCAGACTTCTCAACAGAAACATTAAAAGCAAGAAGAGCGTGGGGTGAGATCTTCCGGGCACTGAATGAAAATAACTTCAACCCCAGGATACTCTACCCAGCAAAGCTATCATTCAAAATAGATGGAGCAATAAAAGTCTTCCATGATAAGCAGAAACTAAAACAATATGTGACCACAAAGCCACCATTACAAAAGATTCTGCAAGGGATCCTGCACACAGAAAGTGACACCCAAGTTAACCATGAAAAGGCAGGCAGCACCAAACCACAGGATAAGAAAAAGCAAGACAGTAGAGAGTAACATCAAGTTAGGTACACACAATCAAACCTTCAAACAACTAAGATAACTAAATGGCAGGAATCACCACATACCTATCAGTACTAACACTTAATGTCAATGGACTTAATTCACCCATCAAAAGACACCGTTTGACAAAATGGATTAAAAAAGAAGATCCAACAATTTGTTGCTTACAGGAGACTCATCTCACCGACAGAAATAAGCATATGCTTAGGATGAAAGGCTGGAAGAAGATTTACCAAGCTAATGGCCCCCGAAAACAAGCAGGAGTAGCAATACTTATCTCTGACAAAGTAGACTTCAAACCTACATTGATCAAACGAGACAAAGAAGGACATTCCATACTAATAAAAGGGGAAATAGACCAAAAGGAAATAATAATCATCAATCTGTACGCACCCAATGTCAACGCACCCAATTTCATCAAACATACCCTGAAAGACCTAAAAGCATATATAAACGCCAACACAGTGGTTGTGGGAGACTTTAACACTCCATTATCATCAATAGATAGGTCATCCAAACAAAAACTCAATAAAGAAATCCAAGATCTAAAATATGCAATAGATCAAGTGGACCTAGTAGATGTCTATAGAACATTTCATCCAACCTCTACACAATATACATTCTTCTCAGCAGCCCATGGAACCTTCTCCAAAATAGATCATATCCTAGGGCACAAAGCAAGCCTCAGCAAATATAAGAAAATAGAAATAATACCGTGCATACTATCTGACCACAATGCAGTAAAAGTAGAACTCAACAACAAAAGTAAAGACAAAAAACATGCAAACAGCTGGAAACTAAATAACTCATTACTTAATGAAGAATGGATCATCGATGCAATAAAAGAGGAAATTAAAAAGTTCCTAGAAGTCAATGAAAATGAAAACACAACCTACCGGAACCTATGGGACACAGCTAAGGCAGCCTTGAGAGGAAAGTTTATAGCCATGAGTGCATATATTAAAAAGATTGAAAGATCCCAAATCAATGACCTAATGATACATCTCAAACTCCTAGAAAAACAAGAACAAGCAAATCCCAAAACAAATAGAAGGAGAGAAATAATAAAAATAAGAGCTGAAATCAACGAAATAGAAACCAAAAAAACCATACAAAGAATTAATGAAACAAAAAGTTGGTTCTTTGAAAAAATAAACAAGATCGATAGACCCCTGGCAAACCTGACTAAAATGAGGAGAGAAAAAACCCAAATTAGTAGAATCAGGAATGCAAAAGGGGAGATAACAACAAACACCATGGAAATCCAGGAAATCATCAGAGACTACTTTGAGAACCTATATTCAAATAAATTTGAAAATCTAAAAGAAATGGACAGATTTCTAGATACATATGATCATCCAAAACTGAACCAAGAGGAAATTAATCACCTGAATAGACCTATAACACAAAATGAAATTGAAGCAGCAATCAAGAGTCTCCCCAAAAAGAAAAGTCCAGGACCTGATGGATTCTCTGCTGAATTCTATCAGACCTTTAAAGAAGAACTGATACCAACCCTCCTTAAACTGTTCCATGAAATAGAAAGGGAAGGAAAACTGCCAAACACATTTTATGAAGCCACTATTACACTTATCCCAAAACCAGGCAAAGACACCTCCAAAAAGGAGAACTATAGGCCAATCTCCTTAATGAACATTGATGCAAAAATCCTCAACAAAATAATGGCAAACCGAATTCAGCAACACATCAAAAAGATTATCCACCACGACCAGGTAGGCTTCATCCCAGGGATGCAGGGGTGGTTCAACATACGAAAATCAATAAACGTAATAAACCACATTAACAGAAGCAAAGACAAAAACCACTTGATCATCTCAATAGACGCAGAAAAAGCCTTTGATAAGATCCAACATCATTTCATGATAAAAGCTCTAAGAAAACTAGGAATAGAAGGAAAGTTCCTCAACATTATAAAAGCTATATATGACAAACCTACAGCCAGCATTATACTTAACGGAGAAAAATTAAAACCGTTCCCTCTAAAATCAGGAACCAGACAAGGATGCCCACTATCTCCACTCCTATTCAACATAGTACTGGAATTCCTAGCCAGAGCAATTAGGCAAGAAGAAGGAATAAAAGGAATACAAATAGGTAAAGAAACTGTCAAAATATCCCTATTTGCAGATGACATGATCCTATACCTTAAAGACCCAAAAAACTCTACTCAGAAGCTTCTAGACATCATCAATAGCTATAGCAAAGTAGCAGGATATAAAATCAACATAGAAAAATCATTAGCATTTCTATACACTAACAATGAGCAAATGGAAAAAGAATGTATGAAAACAATTCCATTTATAATAGCCTCAAAAAAAATCAAATACCTAGGTGTAAACCTAACAAAAGATGTGAAAGACCTCTACAAGGAAAACTATACACTTCTGAAGAAAGAGATTGAGGAAGACTATAGAAAGTGGAGAGATCTCCCATGCTCATGGATTGGTAGAATCAACATAGTAAAAATGTCGATACTCCCCAAAGTAATCTACATGTTTAATGCAATTCCCATCAAAATTCCAATGACATTCATTAAAGAGATTGAAAAATCTACTGTGAAATTTATATGGAAACACAAGAGGCCACGAATAGCCAAGGCAATACTCAGTCAAAAGAACAATGCAGGAGGTATCACAATACCTGACTTCAAACTATATTACAAAGCAATAACAATAAAAACAGCATGGTACTGGCACAAAAACAGACATGAAGACCAGTGGAACAGAATAGAGGATCCAAATATGAAGCCACACAACTATGAGCAACTTATCTTTGACAAAGGAGCTAAAAATATACGATGGAGAAATAGCAGCCTCTTCAACAAAAACTGTTGGGAAAACTGGTTAGCAGTCTGCAAAAAACTGAAACTAGATCCATGTATATCACCCTATACCAAGATTAACTCAAAATGGATCAAGGATCTTAATATCAGACCCCAAACTCTTAAGTTGATACAAGAAAGAGTAGGAAATACTCTGGAGTTAGTAGGTATAGGTAAAAACTTTCTCAATGAAACCCCAGCAGCACAGCAACTAAGAGATAGCATAGATAAATGGGACCTCATAAAACTAAAAAGCTTCTGTTCATCAAAAGAAATGGTCTCTAAACTGAAGAGAACACCCACAGAGTGGGAGAAAATATTTGCCAATTATACATCAGACAAAGGACTGATAACCAGAATATACAGGGAACTTAAAAAACTAAATTCTCCCAAAACTAATGAACCAATAAAGAAATGGGCATGTGAACTAAACAGAACTTTCTCAAAAGAAGAAATTCAAATGGCCAGAAAACACATGAAAAAATGCTCACCATCTCTAGCAATAAAGGAAATGCAAATTAAAACCACACTAAGATTCCACCTCACCCCTGTTAGAATAGCCATCATCAGCAACACCACCAACAACAGGTGTTGGCGAGGATGCGGGGAAAAAGGAACCCTTTTACACTGTTGGTGGGAATGTAGACTAGTACAACCACTCTGGAAAAAAATTTGGAGGCTACTTAAAAAGATGGACATCGATCTACCATTTGATCCAGCAATACCACTCTTGGGGATATACCCAAAAGACTGTTACTCCAGAGGCACCTGCACATCCATGTTTATTGCGGCACTATTCACAATAGCCAAGTTATGGAAACAGCCAAGATGTCCCAGCACTGACGAATGGATTAAGAAAATGTGGTATCTATACACAATGGAATTTTATGCAGCCATGAAGAAGAATGAAATGTTATCATTCGCTGGTAAATGGATGGAATTGGAGAACATCATTCTGAGTGAGGTTAGCCTGGCTCAAAAGACCAAAAATCGTATGTTCTCCCTCATATGTGGACATTAGATCAAGGGCAAACACAACAAGGGGATTGGACTATGAGCACATGATAAAAGCGAGAGCACACAAGGGAGGGGTGAGGATAGGTAAGACACCTAAAAAACTAGCTAGCATTTGTTGCCCTTAACGCAGAGAAACTAAAGCAGATACCTTAAAGCAACTGAGGCCAATAGGAAAAGGGGACCAGGAACTAGAGAAAAGGTTAGATCAAAAAGAATTAACCTAGAAGGTAACACCCACACACAGGAAATCAATGTGAGTCAATGCCCTGTATAGCTATCCTTATCTCAACCAGCGAAACCCCTTGTTCCTTCCTATTATTGCTTATACTCTCTCTACAACAAAATTAGAGATAAGGGCAAAATAGTTTCTGCTGGGTATTGAGGGGGGGGAGCGGGAGGGGGCGGAGTGGGTGGTAAGGGAGGGGGTGGGGGCAGGGGGGAGAAATGAACCAAGCCTTGTATGCACATATGAATAATAAAAGAAAAATGAAAAAAAAAAAAAAAGAAAGGAACATTCAGCATATTGTTTCCCTGTGAGAATTGAGGTAGTTATTGAAAGGAATATTTACTGCAAATCAAAACTTTCCAAGTGAGAAATGTCATTTTGTACCAAATTGGTGTATTCACGTGAGATGTCGAAAACCATGATTCTCTCTTAAAAAACCTTCCATGTTAAAAACTGAAACACCTTGAAATTGTTTCCCTGTGAGAATTGAGTTAGTTTTGAGAGGAATATTTATGCAACTTAGTGGTTTCAACGTGGAGATAGATTCCGATTTCCCCAACTACACCTTTTCAGCTGAGGTGAAGAACAAATGCATCTCTCCAAAGATAAGCATCAATGTTAGAAGGAATGACATCTAGCACATTGCCTCTGTTTGAGAATTGAGTAGTCTATGAATGGCGTACTTCCCTGAGTTCATAGTTTTAAAAGTGTATGAAGACTCATTCTTCCAAATAGTACTATTTAGCAAAGAAGAAGAAACAGGTGTATATCTCAAAAGAAACATATCTAAGCTACAATGTGGAGCATAGAGCAGTTTTTCTTGTGAACGCTGAGTGAGTTATAGAAAGCACCACTTCCTGAAACTTAGGAGTTAAAAGGTGGAGATAGACTCTATTTGTTCCAATGTGAACTTCTCAGGAAATGGAAGAAACACATGTTTCGCTGGGTAGCCACCATCTCTGTAACAAACTGGAGCATCTGGAATATTGTTTCCCTCTGAAAAGTGAGTTAGTTTTGACAGGAATACTTCCTGCAAATCAAACCAAGAGCTACCTTAGGCCTCTATTCACTTGAAAAGGGCAATTTTGCAGAACATTGATGTTCCTCCCACTGAAAACACTGAGAGTTAGGCAGTATTCCCTTAAACAGGTAACTCAATAAACCATACTTAACAAGGTGCTTGACCCTCTTCCTTGTAACACTTATGCTTCTCTTACAGAAGAAACAGTGCTTCTTCCTTACATTGAAACAGGGCTATTTTGCACAAAGATAATATTTTTCACACTGTAAAAGCCTGAGAGACAGGTAGAATTCCTTTGTAAAGCTGACTCAATTCTCACATTTAAACAACACTCTAGACCCTCTTCCTGCTGGAATTAATGGTTTTCATACATCATGAACTGCTCTTGTTCCATTCAGTTGAATGCAGTTATTTGGCCCAACGGTGATGTTCCTCACACATGAATAAACTCAGGGGTAGTCAGTATTCCCTTCAAAAGGTAACTGATTTCTCGTAGGCAGACAACTTGGAAAATATTCCTGCCTCTCACACATTGCATCCTGCCCTGAGCTACAAGGGTTTGTCCATTTAGTCAGAAGCAGTTATTTTTCAAGGAGTGAATGCTTCTCCATTGTCAAAGGCTTTCATTTGGCAAGCATTCCTTTCACATGCTAATTCAACTCTCACAGGGAAACAATGTGCTTGCAACTCCTGCTGCAAACCTTGCCATCTGCTTGCAAGGGACACAGTGCATGTTCCATTCAGGTGAAAGGGCCTACTGGCACAAAGATGGAATTGCTCACACTGTCAAACCCTGACCGACAGGCAGTGTTCCTTCTGAATGCTAAATCAATTGAAGCTGCTAAACAAAGTGCTGGAGCATCTTTCTTTTAACCTTTGTGGTTCTCCTACAAGACATACAGTAATACCTGCCTTCATTGAAAGAGGCAATTTTGCAGCAAAATGATGGTCTTCACACTTTCAAATCCTGGGAGGCAGCTGGTCTTCCTTTTAAAACTTCAGTCCACTCACACTGTTACATAAGTTGCTAGACACTCATGCTTCTAACCTAAATAATTTTCTTAGAAGAGCTTCACAACTTTTTCAATTCCCTTCAAAGGGGTGATGTTGCACTAAGGTGATATTCCTCATCCCTGAAAACACTGAGTGGTAGGCAGTATTCCTTTAACCAAGTTACTCAATTCTCATCCGAAGACAAGCTGCTTCACCCTCCTGCTTGTAACATTCAAACTTTTCTTACAACATACGCACCGCTGGATCCAGTCACTTGAAAGAGGAGATTTTGCACACAGTTGAAGGTTCACACACATAAAAACACTGAGAGGTCTCAGTATGTCCTTAAACAGCTAACTCAGTTGAGAATCCTCAACATAGTGCTAGGCCCTCTTCTTGTTAACAATAATGTCTGTCTTAGGAGACCAACAATGCATTTCCATTCACTCGAATGGGGCAATTTTGAAGAACATGATAGTCCTCATCCCTGAAATCCCTGAGAGGTAGGTAGTATTCCATGAAACAACTAACTCAATTCACAACGCTGAAGAAGGTGCTTGACCATCTTCCTTCTAATATTAATGATTTTCGTACAAGAGCTACAGTGTTTCTCCATTGACTTCACAAAGGCAAATTTGCACACAGGTGATGTTCTTGACCCTGGAAAACACTGAGAGGTAGGCAGTATTCCTTCAAAGGGCTACTCAATTCTCATCCGAAGACAAGCTGCTTCACCCTCCTGCTTGTAACATTCATACTTTTCTAACAACATACGCACCGCTGGATCCAGTCACTTGAAAGAGGAGATTTTGCACAAAATTGAAGGTTCACACACATAAAAACACAGAGAGGTATCAGTATGTCCTTAAACAGCTAATTAAGTTGAGAATCCTCAACAGAGTGCTAGGCCCTCTTCTTGTTAACAGTAATGACTGTCTTAGGAGACCAACAATGCATTTCCTTTCACTCGAATGGGGCAATTTTGAAGAACATGGTAGTCCTCATCCCTGAAAGCCCTGAGAGGTAGGTAGTATTCCATGAAACAACTAACTCAATTCACAACGCTGAAGAAGGTGCTTGACCCTCTTCCTTCTAACATGAATGATTTTCTTACAAGAGCTACAGTGTTTCTCCATTGACTTCACAGAGGCAATCTTGCACAAAGGTGATGTTCCTGACCCAGGAAAACAATGAGAGGTAGGCAGTATTCCTTCAAACAGCTAGGTCAATTCACAGTGCTAAACAAGTTGCTAGACGCTGTTGCTTCAGACATTAATGACTCTCTCACAAGACATATCAGGAATCTCCCTTTCGCTTGTAAGGGATAGTTTGGAAATGTTGTATTCCTCACCCATGTAAATGCTGAGAGGTAGGCACTTTTCCTTTACCCACCTAATTCAGTCTACAATGCTGAACAAGGTGGTAGCCTCTTTTCTTTCTTACATGAATGGTTCTCTCACAAGATCAACAGTGCTTCTTCCAATCCCTTTAAAGGGGTTATTTTGCACATACCTGGTATTGCTCACCCCTGAAAACACTGAGTTGCAGGCACTATTCCTTTCAAGAAGAATATCAATTCACCTTGGAAAACTAGGTGCTTGACCCTCCTGCTGCTAACATTCATACTTGTCTTCCAAGAGATGTAGTGCTGGTTCCACTGACTTGAAAGAAGCAATTTTGCACAAACTTCATGTTCCTCACCCATAAAAACACTGAGAGCGAGGCAGTATTCCCTTGAACAGTTAACTCAATTCACAATGCAGAAGAGGGTGCTACACCCTCTTGCTTCTAAAAATAAAGATTGTCCTACAAGTGCTACAGTAAGCCTCCATTGACTTGAATGGGGCTCTTTTGCAGAACATTGATGCTACTCCCCTGAAAACAGTGAGATGTAGGCAGTATTCCTTCAAACAGCTAGGTCAATTCACAGTGCTATACAAGTTGCTAGACCCTGCGCTTCAAACATTAATGACTCCCTTACAAGAGCTACCAGGAATCTCCCTTTCGCTTGTAAGGGATAGTTTGGAAATGTTGTGTTCCTCACCCATGAAAACGCTGAGAGGGAAGCAGCATTCCTTTACCCAGCTAACTCAGTTCACAATGCTGAAGAAGGTGGCAGCCCCTTTTGTTTCTCACATGAATGATTCTCTCACAAGTTCGACAGTGCTTCTTCCAATCCCTTTAAGGGGGTTATTTTGCACATAGCTGGTATTGCTCACCCATGAAAACACTGAGTTGCAGGCACTATTCCTTTCAAGAAGAATATCAGTTCACCTTGGAAAAGTAGGTGCTTGACCCTCCTGCTGCTAACATTCATACTTCTCCTCCAAGTGATGTAGTGCTGATTCCATTGACTTGAAAGAGGCAATTTTGCACAAACCTCATGTTCCTCACCCATGAAAACACAGAGAGTTAGGCAGTATTCCCTTGAACAGGTAACTCAATTCACAATGCTGAACAGGGTGCTAGACCCTCTTGCTTCTCACATTAATGATTGTCTTACAAGAGCTACAGTAAGCCTCCATTCACTTGAAAGGGGCTCTTTTGCACAACATTGATGTTACTCCCCCTGAAAACCGTGAGAGTTAGGCAGTATTCCCTTGAACACGTAATTCAATTCACCATGCTTAACAAGCTGCTTGACCCTCTTGCTTGTAACACTTATGCTTCTCTTACAGGAGAAACAGTGCTTCTTCCTTACATTGAAACAGGGCTACTCTGCACAAAGATAATATTCTTCACATTGTAAAATCCTGAGAGACAGTTAGTATTCCTTTGTAGAGCTCACTCAATTCTCACTTTTAAACAACATTCTAGACCCTCTTGCTGCTGGAATTAGTGGTATTCATACATCCTAAACTGTTCTTCTTCCATTCAGTTGAATGCAGCTATTTGGCCCAACGGTGATGTTCCTCACACATGAAAAAACTCAGGGGTAGTCAGTATTCCCTTCAACAGGTAACTCATTTCTCGTAAGGAAACAAGTTGCTACATATTCTTGCTTCTCACACATTGCATCCTGCCCTGAGCTACAAGGGTTTGTCCATTTAGTGGGAAGCACTTATTTTTCAAGGAGTGAATGGTTCTCCATTGTCAAAGGCTTTCATTTGGCAAGCATTCCTTTCACATGCTAATTCAACTCTCACAGGGAAACACAATGTGCTTGCAACTCCTGCTGCAAACCTTGCCATCTGCTTGCAAGAGACACAGTGCATGTTCCATTCAGTTGAAAGGGCCTATTGGCACAAAGATGGAATTGCTCACACTGTCAAACCCTGACAGATAGGAAGTGTTAATTTTGAATGCTAAATCAATTGAAGCTGCTAAACAAAGTGCTAGAGCATCTTTCTTGTAACCTTTGTGGTTCTCCTACAAGACATACAGTAATCCTTCCCTCCATTGAAAGAGGCAATTTTGCAGCAAAATGATGGTCCTCACACTTCCAAACTGTGAGAGGCAGCTGGTGTTCCTTTTAAAACTTCACTCTACTCACACTGTTACACAACTTGCTAGACCCTCTTGCTTCTAACCTCAATAATTTTCTTAGAAGAGCCTCACAACTTCTTCCATTCTCTTCAAAGGGGTGATGTTGCACTACGGTGATATTCCTCATCCCTGAAAACACTGAGTGGTAGGCAGTATTCCTTTAACCAAGTTACTCAATTCTCATCCGAAGACAAGCTGCTTCACCCTCCTGCTTGTAACCATTCATACTTTTCTTACAACATACGCACCGCTGGATCCAGTCACTTGAAAGAGGAGATTTTGCACAAAATTGAAGGTTCACACACATAAAAACACTGAGAGGTATCAGTATGTCCTTAAACAGCTAACTCAGTTGAGAATCCTCAACAGAGTGCTAGGCCCTCTTCTTGTTGACAGTAATGACTGTCTTAGGAGACCAACAATGCATTTCCATTCACTCGAATGGGGCAATTTTGAAGAACATGGTAGTCCTCATCCCTGAAAGCCCTGAGAGGTAGGTAGTATTCCATGAAACAACTAACTCAATTCACAACGCTAAAGAAGGTGCTTGACCCTCTTAATTCTAACATGAATGATTTTCTTACAAGAGCTACAGTGTTTCTCCATTGACTTTACAGAGGCAATTTTGCACAAAGGTGATGTTCCTGACCCAGGAAAACACTGAGAGGTAGGCAGTATTCTTTCAAACAGCTAGGTCAATTCACAGTGCTAAACAAGTTGCTAGACCCTGTTGCTTCAAACATTAATGACTCTCTCACAAGACATACCAGGAATATCCCTTTCGCTTGTAAGGGATAGTTTGGAAATGTTGTGTTCCGCACCCATGTAAATGCTTAGAGGTAGGCAGTTTTCCTTTACCCGGCTAACTCAGTCTACAAAGCTGAACAAGGTGGTAGCCCCTTTTCATTCTAACATGAATGGTTCTCTCACAAGATCAACAGTGCTTCTTCCAATCCCTTTAAAGGGGTTATTTTGCACATACCTGGTATTGCTCACCCCTGAAAACACTGAGTTGCAGGCACTATTCCTTTCAAGAAGAATATCAATTCACCTTGGAAAACTAGGTGCTTGACCCTCCTGCAGCTAACATTCATACTTCTCTTCCAAGAGATGTAGTACTGGTTCCACTGACTTGAAAGAAGCAATTTTGCACAAACTTCATGTTCCTCACCCATAAAAACACTGAGAGCGAGACAGTATTCAATTGAACAGGTAACTCAATTCACAATGCAGAAGAGGGTGCTACACCCTCTTGCTTCTAAAAATAAAGATTGTCCTACAAGTGCTACAGTAAGCCTCCATTCACTTGAATGGGGCTCTTTTGCAGAACATTGATGCTACTCCCCTGAAAACAGTGAGATGTAGGCAGTATTCCTTCAAACAGCTAGGTCAATTCACAGTGCTATACAAGTTGCTAGACCCTGCGCTTCAAACATTAATGACTCCCTTACAAGAGCTACCAGGAATCTCCCTTTCGCTTGTAAGGGATAGTTTGGAAATGTGTTCCTCACCCATGAAAACGCTGAGAGGGAAGCAGCATTCCTTTACCCAGCTAACTCAGTTCACAATGCTGAAGAAGGGGGCAGCCCCTTTTGTTTCTCACATGAATGATTCTCTGACAAGTTCGACAGTGCTTCTTCCAATCCCTTTAAGGGGGTTATTTTGCACATAGCTGGTATTGCTCACCCATGAAAACACTGAGTTGCAGGCACTATTCCTTTCAAGAAGAATATCAGTTCACCTTGGAAAACTAGGTGCTTGACCCTCCTGCTGCTAACATTCATACTTCTCCTCCAAGTGATGTAGTGCTGGTTCCATTGACTTGAAAGAGGCAATTTTGCACAAACCTCATGTTCCTCACCCATGAAAACACAGAGAGTTAGGCAGTATTCCCTTGAACAGGTAACTCAATTCACAATGCTGAACAGGGTGCTAGACCCTCTTGCTTCTCACATTAATGATTGTCTTACAAGAGCTACAGTAAGCCTCCATTCACTTGAAAGGGGCTCTTTTGCACAACATTGATGTTACTCCCCCTGAAAACCGTGAGAGTTAGGCAGTATTCCCTTGAACACGTAATTCAATTCACCATGCTTAACAAGCTGCTTGACCCTCTTGCTTGTAACACTTATGCTTCTCTTACAGGAGAAACAGTGCTTCTTCCTTACATTGAAACAGGGCTACTCTGCACAAAGATAATATTCTTCACATTGTAAAATCCTGAGAGACAGTTAGTATTCCTTTGTAGAGCTCACTCAATTCTCACTTTTAAACAACATTCTAGACCCTCTTGCTGCTGGAATTAGTGGTATTCATACATCCTAAACTGTTCTTCTTCCATTCAGTTGAATGCAGCTATTTGGCCCAACGGTGATGTTCCTCACACATGAAAAAACTCAGGGGTAGTCAGTATTCCCTTCAACAGGTAACTCATTTCTGGTAAGGAAACAAGATGCTAAATATTCCTGCTTCTCACACATTGCATCCTGCCCTGAGCTACAAGGGTTTGTCCATTTAGTGGGAAGCACTTATTTTTCAAGGAGTGAATGGTTCTCCATTGTCAAAGGCTTTCATTTGGCAAGCATTCCTTTCACATGCTAATTCAACTCTCACAGGGAAACACAATGTGCTTGCAACTCCTGCTGCAAACCTTGCCATCTGCTTGCAAGAGACACAGTGCATGTTCCATTCAGTTGAAAGGGCCTATTGGCACAAAGATGGAATTGCTCACACTGTCAAACCCTGACAGATAGGAAGTGTTAATTTTGAATGCTAAATCAATTGAAGCTGCTAAACAAAGTGCTAGAGCATCTTTCTTGTAACCTTTGTGGTTCTCCTACAAGACATACAGTAATCCTTCCCTCCATTGAAAGAGGCAATTTTGCAGCAAAATGATGGTCCTCACACTTCCAAACTGTGAGAGGCAGCTGGTGTTCCTTTTAAAACTTCACTCTACTCACACTGTTACACAACTTGCTAGACCCTCTTGCTTCTAACCTCAATAATTTTCTTAGAAGAGCCTCACAACTTCTTCCATTCTCTTCAAAGGGGTGATGTTGCACTACGGTGATATTCCTCATCCCTGAAAACACTGAGTGGTAGGCAGTATTCTTTAACCAAGTTACTCAATTCTCATCCGAAGACAAGCTGCTTCACCCTCCTGCTTGTAACATTCATACTTTTCTTACAACATACGCACCGCTGGATCCAGTCACTTGAAAGAGGAGATTTTGCACAAAATTGAAGGTTCACACACATAAAAACACTGAGAGGTATCAGTATGTCCTTAAACAGCTAACTCAGTTGAGAATCCTCAACAGAGTGCTAGGCCCTCTTCTTGTTAACAGTAATGACTGTCTTAGGAGACCAACAATGCATTTCCATTCACTCGAATGGTGCAATTTTGAAGAACATGGTAGTCCTCATCCCCGAAAGCCCTGAGAGGTAGGTAGTATTCCATGAAACAACTAACTCAATTCACAACGCTGAAGAAGGTGCTTGACCCTCTTCCTTCTAACATGAAAGATTTTCTTACAAGAGCTACAGTGTTTCTCCATTGACTTCACAGAGGCAATTTTGCACAAAGGTGATGTTCCTGACCCAGGAAAACACTGAGAGGTAGGCAGTATTCCTTCAAACAGCTAGGTCAATTCACAGTGCTAAACAAGTTGCTAGACCCTGTGGCTTCAAACATTAACGACTCTCTCACAAGACATACCAGGAATCTCCCTTTCGCTTGTAAGGGATAGTTTGGAAATGTTGTGTTCCTCACCCATGTAAATGCTGAGAGGTAGGCAGTTTTCCTTTACCCAGCTAACTCAGTCTACAAAGCTGAACAAGGTGGTAGCCCCTTTTCATTCTAACATGAATGGTTCTCTCACAAGATCAACAGTGCTTCTTCCAATCCCTTTAAAGGGGTTATTTTGCACATACCTGGTATTGCTCACCCCTGAAAACACTGAGTTGCAGGCACTATTCCTTTCAAGAAGAATATCAATTCACCTTGGAAAACTAGGTGCTTGACCCTCCTGCTGCTAACATTCATACTTGTCTTCCAAGAGATGTAGTGCTGGTTCCACTGACTTGAAAGAAGCAATTTTGCACAAACTTCATGTTCCTCACCCATAAAAACACTGAGAGAGAGGCAGTATTCCCTTGAACAGGTAACTCAATTCACAATGCAGAAGAGGGTGCTACACCCTCTTGCTTCTAAAAATAAAGATTGTCCTACAACTGCTACAGTAAGCCTCCATTCACTTGAATGGGGCTCTTTTGATGCTACTCCCCTGAAAACAGTGAGATGTAGGCAGTATTCCTTCAAACAGCTAGGTCAATTCACTGTGCTATACAAGTTGCTAGACCCTGCGCTTCAAACATTAATGAATCCCTTACAAGAGCTACCAGGAATCTCCCTTTCGCTTGTAAGGGATAGTTTGGAAATGTTGTGTTCCTCACCCATGAAAACGCTGAGAGGGAAGCAGCATTCCTTTACCCAGCTAACTCAGTTCACAATGCTGAAGAAGGTGGCAGCCCCTTTTGTTTCTCACATGAATGATTCTCTCACAAGTTCGACAGTGCTTCTTCCAATCCCTTTAAGGGGGTTATTTTGCACATAGCTGGTATTGCTCACTCATGAAAACACTGAGTTGCAGGCACTAGTCCTTTCAAGAAGAATATCAATTCACCTTGGAAAACTAGGTGCTTGACCCTCCTGCTGCTAACATTCATACTTCTCCTCCAAGTGATGTAGTGCTGATTCCATTGACTTGAAAGAGGCAATTTTGCACAAACCTCATGTTCCTCACCCATGAAAACACAGAGAGTTAGGCAGTGTTCCCTTGAACAGGTAACTCAATTCACAATGCTGAACAGGGTGCTAGACCCTCTTGCTTCTCACATTAATGATTGTCTTACAAGAGCTACAGTAAGCCTCCATTCACTTGAAAGGGGCTCTTTTGCACAACATTGATGTTACTCCCCCTGAAAACCGTGAGAGTTAGGCAGTATTCCCTTGAACACGTAATTCAATTCACCATGCTTAACAAGCTGCTTGACCCTCTTGCTTGTAACACTTATGCTTCTCTTACAGGAGAAACAGTGCTTCTTCCTTACATTGAAACAGGGCTACTCTGCACAAAGATAATACTCTTCACATTGTAAAATCCTGATAGACAGTTAGTATTCCTTTGTAGAGCTCACTGAATTCTCACTTTTAAACAACATTCTAGACCCTCTTGCTGCTGGAATTAATGGTATTCATACATCCTAAACTGTTCTTATTCCATTCAGTTGAATGCAGCTATTTGGCCCAACGGTGATGTTCCTCACACATGAAAAAACTCAGGGGTAGTCAGTATTCCCTTCAACAGGTAACTCATTTCTCGTAAGGAAACAAGTTGCTAAATATTCCTGCTTCTCACACATTGCATCCTGCCCTGAGCTACAAGGGTTTGTCCATTTAGTGGGAAGCACTTATTTTTCAAGGAGTGAATGGTTCTCCATTGTCAAAGGCTTTCATTTGGCAAGCATTCCTTTCACATGCTAATTCAACTCTCACAGGGAAACACAATGTGCTTGCAACTCCTGCTGCAAACCTTGCCATCTGCTTGCAAGAGACACAGTGCATGTTCCATTCAGTTGAAAGGGCCTATTGGCACAAAGATGGAATTGCTCACACTGTCAAACCCTGACAGATAGGAAGTGTTAATTTTGAATGCTAAATCAATTGAAGCTGCTAAACAAAGTGCTAGAGCATCTTTCTTGTAACCTTTGTGGTTCTCCTACAAGACATACAGTAATCCTTCCCTCCATTGAAAGAGGCAATTTTGCAGCAAAATGATGGTCCTCACACTTCCAAACTGTGAGAGGCAGCTGGTGTTCCTTTTAAAACTTCACTCTACTCACACTGTTACACAACTTGCTAGACCCCCTTGCTTCTAACCTCAATAATTTTCTTAGAAGAGCCTCACAACTTCTTCCATTCTCTTCAAAGGGGTGATGTTGCACTAAGGTGATATTCCTCATCCCTGAAAACACTGAGTGGTAGGCAGTATTCCTTTAACCAAGTTACTCAATTCTCATCCGAAGACAAGCTGCTTCACCCTCCTGCTTGTAACATTCATACTTTTCTTACAACATACGCACCGCTGGATCCAGTCACTTGAAAGAGGAGATTTTGCACAAAATTGAAGGTTCACACACATAAAAACACTGAGAGGTATCAGTATGTCCTTAAACAGCTACCTCAGTTGAGAATCCTCAACAGAGTGCTAGGCCCTCTTCTTGTTAACAGTAATGACTGTCTTAGGAGACCAACAATGCATTTCCATTCACTCGAATGGGGCAATTTTGAAGAACATGGTAGTCCTCATCCCTGAAAGCCCTGAGAGGTAGGTAGTATTCCATGAAACAACTAACTCAATTCACAACGCTGAAGAAGGTGCTTGACCCTCTTCCTTCTAACATGAATGATTTTCTTACAAGAGCTACAGTGTTTCTCCATTGACTTCACAGAGGCAATTTTGCACAAAGGTGATGTTCCTGACCCAGGAAAACACTGAGAGGTAGGCAATATTCCTTCAAACAGCTTGGTCAATTCACAGTGCTAAACAAGTTGCTAGACCCTGTTGCTTCAAACATTAACGACTCTCTCACAAGACATACCAGGAATCTCCCTTTCGCTTGTAAGGGATAGTTTGGAAATGTTGTGTTCCTCACCCATGTAAATGCTGAGAGGTAGGCAGTTTTCCTTTACCCAGCTAACTCAGTCTACAAAGCTGAACAAGGTGGTAGCCCCTTTTCATACTAACATGAATGGTTCTCTCACAAGATCAACAGTGCTTCTTCCAATCCCTTTAAAGGGGTTATTTTGCACATACCTGGTATTGCTCACCCCTGAAAACACTGAGTTGCAGGCACTATTCCTTTCAAGAAGAATATCAATTCACCTTGGAAAACTAGGTGCTTGACCCTCCTGCTGCTAACATTCATACTTGTCTTCCAAGAGATGTAGTACTGGTTCCACTGACTTGAAAGAAGCAATTTTGCACAAACTTCATGTTCCTCACCCATAAAAACACTGAGAGCGAGGCAGTATTCCCTTGAACAGTTAACTCAATTCACAATGCAGAAGAGGGTGCTACACCCTCTTGCTTCTAAAAATAAAGATTGTCCTACAAGTGCTACAGTAAGCCTCCATTGACTTGAATGGGGCTCTTTTGCAGAACATTGATGCTACTCCCCTGAAAACAGTGAGATGTAGGCAGTATTCCTTCAAACAGCTAGGTCAATTCACAGTGCTATACAAGTTGCTAGACCCTGCGCTTCAAACATTAATGACTCCCTTACAAGAGCTACCAGGAATCTCCCTTTCGCTTGTAAGGGATAGTTTGGAAATGTTGTGTTCCTCACCCATGAAAACGCTGAGAGGGAAGCAGCATTCCTTTACCCAGCTAACTCAGTTCACAATGCTGAAGAAGGTGGCAGCCCCTTTTGTTTCTCACATGAATGATTCTCTCACATGTACGACAGTGCTTCTTCCAATCCCTTTAAGGGGGTTATTTTGCACATAGCTGGTATTGCTCACCCATGAAAACACTGAGTTGCAGGCACTATTCCTTTCAAGAAGAATATCAGTTCACCTTGGAAAACTAGGTGCTTGACCCTCCTGCTGCTAACATTCATACTTCTCCTCCAAGTGATGTAGTGCTGTTTCTATTGACTTGAAAGAGGCAATTTTGCACAAACCTCATGTTCCTCACCCATGAAAACACAGAGAGTTAGGCAGTATTCCCTTGAACAGGTAACTCAATTCACAATGCTGAACAGGGTGCTAGACCCTCTTGCTTCTCACATTAATGATTGTCTTACAAGAGCTACAGTAAGCCTCCATTCACTTGAAAGGGGCTCTTTTGCACAACATTGATGTTACTCCCCCTGAAAACCTTGAGAGTTAGGCAGTATTCCCTTGAACACGTAATTCAATTCACCATGCTTAACAAGCTGCTTGACCCTCTTGCTTGTAACACTTATGCTTCTCTTAGAGGAGAAACAGTGCTTCTTCCTTACATTGAAACAGGGCTACTCTGAACAAAGATAATATTCTTCACATTGTAAAATCCTGAGAGACAGTTAGTATTCCTTTGTAGAGCTCACTCAATTCTCACTTTTAAACAACATTCTAGACCCTCTTGCTGCTGGAATTAGTGGTATTCATACATCCTAAACTGTTCTTCTTCCATTCAGTTGAATGCAGCTATTTGGCCCAACGGTGATGTTCCTCACACATGAAAAAACTCAGGGGTAGTCAGTATTCCCTTCAACAGGTAACTCATTTCTCGTAAGGAAACAAGTTGCTAAATATTCCTTCTTCTCACACATTGCATCCTGCCCTGAGCTACAAGGGTTTGTCCATTTAGTGGGAAGCACTTATTTTTCAAGGAGTGAATGGTTCTCCATTGTCAAACGCTTTCATTTGGCAAGCATTCCTTTCACATGCTAATTCAACTCTCACAGGGAAACACAATGTGCTTGCAACTCCTGCTGCAAACCTTGCCATCTGCTTGCAAGAGACACAGTGCATGTTCCATTCAGTTGAAAGGGCCTATTGGCACAAAGATGGAATTGCTCACACTGTCAAACCCTGACAGATAGGAAGTGTTAATTTTGAATGCTAAATCAATTGAAGCTGCTAAACAAAGTGCTAGAGCATCTTTCTTGTAACCTTTGTGGTTCTCCTACAAGACATACAGTAATCCTTCCCTCCATTGAAAGAGGCAATTTTGCAGCAAAATGATGGTCCTCACACTTCCAAACTGTGAGAGGCAGCTGGTGTTCCTTTTAAAACTTCACTCTACTCACACTGTTACACAACTTGCTAGACCCTCTTGCTTCTAACCTCAATAAGTTTCTTAGAAGAGCCTCACAACTTCTTCCATTCTCTTCAAAGGGGTGATGTTGCACTACGGTGATATTCCTCATCCCTGAAAACACTGAGTGGTAGGCAGTATTCCTTTAACCAAGTTACTCAATTCTCATCCGAAGACAAGCTGCTTCACCCTCCTGCTTGTAACCATTCATACTTTTCTTACAACATACGCACCACTGGATCCAGTCACTTGAAAGAGGAGATTTTGCACAAAATTGAAGGTTCACACACATAAAAACACTGAGAGGTATCAGTATGTCCTTAAACAGCTAACTCAGTTGAGAATCCTCAACAGAGTGCTAGGCCCTCTTCTTGTTGACAGTAATGACTGTCTTAGGAGACCAACAATGCATTTCCATTCACTCGAATGGGGCAATTTTGAAGAACATGATAGTCCTCATCCCTGAAAGCCCTGAGAGGTAGGTAGTATTCCATGAAACAACTAACTCAATTCACAACGCTGAAGAAGGTGCTTGACCCTCTTCCTTCTAACATGAATGATTTTCTTACAAGCGCTACAGTGTTTCTCCATTGACTTCACAGAGGCAATTTTGCACAAAGGTGATGTTCCTGACCCAGGAAAACACTGAGAGGTAGGCAGTATTCCTTCAAACAGCTAGGTCAATTCACAGTGCTAAACAAGTTGCTAGACCCTGAGGCTTCAAACATTAACGACTCTCTCACAAGACATACCAGGAATCTCCCTTTCGCTTGTAAGGGATACTTTGGAAATGTTGTGTTCCTCACCCATGTAAATGCTGAGAGGTAGGCAGTTTTCCTTTACCCAGCTAACTCAGTCTACAAAGCTGAACAAGGTGGTAGCCCCTTTTCATTCTAACATGAATGGTTCTCTCACAAGATCAACAGTGCTTCTTCCAATCCCTTTAAAGGGGTTATTTTGCACATACCTGGTATTGCTCACCCCTGAAAACACTGAGTTGCAGGCACTATTCCTTTCAAGAAGAATATCAATTCACCTTGGAAAACTAGGTGCTTGACCCTCCTGCTGCTAACATTCATACTTGTCTTCCAAGAGATGTAGTGCTGGTTCCACTGACTTGAAAGAAGCAATTTTGCACAAACTTCATGTTCCTCACCCATAAAAACACTGAGAGCGAGGCAGTATTCCCTTGAACAGGTATCTCAATTCACAATGCAGAACAGGGTGCTACACCCTACTGCTTCTAAAAATAAAGATTGTCCTACAAGTGCTACAGTAAGCCTCCATTGACTTGAATGGGGCTCTTTTGGAGAACATTGATGCTACTCCCCTGAAAACAGTGAGATGTAGGCAGTATTCCTTCAAACAGCTAGGTCAATTCACAGTGCTATACAAGTTGCTAGACCCTGCGCTTCAAACATTAATGACTCCCTTACAAGAACTACCAGGAATCTCCCTTTCGCTTGTAAGGGATAGTTTGGAAATGTTGTGTTCCTAACCCATGAAAACGCTGAGAGGGAAGCAGCATTCCTTTACCCAGCTAACTCAGTTCACAATGCTGAAGAAGGTGGCAGCCCCTTTTGTTTCTCACATGAATGATTCTCTCACAAGTTCGACAGTGCTTCTTCCAATCCCTTTAAGGGGGTTATTTTGCACATAGCTGGTATTGCTCACCCATGAAAACACTGAGTTGCAGGCACTATTCCTTTCAAGAAGAATATCAGTTCACCTTGGAAAACTAGGTGCTTGACCCTCCTGCTGCTAACATTCATACTTCTCCTCCAAGTGATGTAGTGCTGATTCCATTGACTTGAAAGAGGCAATTTTGCACAAACCTCATGTTCCTCACCCATGAAAACACAGAGAGTTAGGCAGTATTCCCTTGAACAGGTAACTCAATTCACAATGCTGAACAGGGTGCTAGACCCTCTTGCTTCTCACATTAATGATTGTCTTACAAGAGCTACAGTAAGCCTCCATTCACTTGAAAGGGGCTCTTTTGCACAACATTGATGTTACTCCCCCTGAAAACCATGAGAGTTAGGCAGTATTCCCTTGAACACGTAATTCAATTCACCATGCTTAACAAGCTGTTTGACCCTCTTGCTTGTAACACTTATGCTTCTCTTACAGGAGAAACAGTGCTTCTTCCTTACATTGAAACAGGGCTACTCTGCACAAAGATAATATTCTTCACATTGTAAAATCCTGAGAGACAGTTAGTATTCCTTTGTAGAGCTCACTCAATTCTCACTTTTAAACAACATTCTAGACCCTCTTGCTGCTGGAATTAATAGTATTCATACATCCTAAACTGTTCTTCTTCCATTCAGTTGAATGCATCTATTTGGCCCAACGGTGATGTTCCTCACACATGAAAAAACTCAGGGGTAGTCAGTATTCCCTTCAACAGGTAACTCATTTCTCGTAAGGAAACAAGTTGCTAAATATTCCTGCTTCTCACACATTGCATCCTGCCCTGAGCTACAAGGGTTTGTCCATTTAGTGGGAAGCACTTATTTTTCAAGGAGTGAATGGTTCTCCATTGTCAAAGGCTTTCATTTGGCAAGCATTCCTTTCACATGCTAATTCAACTCTCACAGGGAAACACAATGTGCTTGCAACTCCTGCTGCAAACCTTGCCATCTGCTTGCAAGAGACACAGTGCATGTTCCATTCAGTTGAAAGGGCCTATTGGCACAAAAATGGAATTGCTCACACTGTCAAACCCTGACAGATAGGAAGTGTTAATTTTGAATGCTAAATCAATTGAAGCTGCTAAACAAAGTGCTAGAGCATCTTTCTTGTAACCTTTGTGGTACTCCTACAAGACATACAGTAATCCTTCCCTCCATTGAAAGAGGCAATTTTGCAGCAAAATGATGGTCCTCACACTTCCAAACTGTGAGAGGCAGCTGGTGTTCCTTTTAAAACTTCAGTCCACTCACACTGTTACACAACTTGCTAGACCCTCTTGCTTCTAACCTCAATAAGTTTCTTAGAAGAGCCTCACAACTTCTTCCATTCTCTTCAAAGGGGTGATGTTGCACTAAGGTGATATTCCTCATCCCTGAAAACACTGAGTGGTAGGCAGTATTCCTTTAACCAAGTTACTCAATTCTCATCCGAAGACAAGCTGCTTCACCCTCCTGCTTGTAACATTCATACTTTTCTTACAACATACGCACCGCTGGATCCAGTCACTTGAAAGAGGAGATTTTGCACAAAATTGAAGGTTCACACACATAAAAACACTGAGAGGTATCAGTATGTCCTTAAACAGCTACCTCAGTTGAGAATCCTCAACAGAGTGCTAGGCCCTCTTCTTGTTAACAGTAATGACTGTCTTAGGAGACCAACAATGCATTTCCATTCACTCGAATGGGGCAATTTTGAAGTACATGGTAGTCCTCATCCCTGAAAGCCCTGAGAGGTAGGTAGTATTCCATGAAACAACTAACTCAATTCACAACGCTGAAGAAGGTGCTTGACCCTCTTCCTTCTAGCATGAAAGATTTTCTTACAAGAGCTACAGTGTTTCTCCATTGACTTCACAGAGGCAATTTTGCACAAAGGTGATGTTCTTGACCCAGGAAAACACTGAGAGGTAGGCAATATTCCTTCAAACAGCTTGGTCAATTCACAGTGCTAAACAAGTTGCTAGACCCTGTTGCTTCAAACATTAATGACTCTCTCACAAGACATACCAGGAATCTCCCTTTCGCTTGTAAGGGATAGTTTGGAAATGTTGTGTTCCTCACCCATGTAAATGCTGAGAGGTAGGCAGTTTTCCTTTACCCAGCTAACTCAGTCTACAAAGCTGAACAAGGTGGTAGCCCCTTTTCATACTAACATGAATGGTTCTCTCACAAGATCAACAGTGCTTCTTCCAATCCCTTTAAAGGGGTTATTTTGCACATACCTGGTATTGCTCACCCCTGAAAACACTGAGTTGCAGGCACTATTCCTTTCAAGAAGAATATCAATTCACCTTGGAAAACTAGGTGCTTGACCCTCCTGCTGCTAACATTCATACTTGTCTTCCAAGAGATGTAGTACTGGTTCCACTGACTTGAAAGAAGCAATTTTGCACAAACTTCATGTTCCTCACCCATAAAAACACTGAGAGCGAGGCAGTATTCCCTTGAACAGTTAACTCAATTCACAATGCAGAAGAGGGTGCTACACCCTCTTGCTTCTAAAAATAAAGATTGTCCTACAAGTGCTACAGTAAGCCTCCATTGACTTGAATGGGGCTCTTTTGCAGAACATTGATGCTACTCCCCTGAAAACAGTGAGATGTAGGCAGTATTCCTTCAAACAGCTAGGTCAATTCACAGTGCTATACAAGTTGCTAGACCCTGCGCTTCAAACATTAATGACTCCCTTACAAGAGCTACCAGGAATCTCCCTTTCGCTTGTAAGGGATAGTTTGGAAATGTTGTGTTCCTCACCCATGAAAACGCTGAGAGGGAAGCAGCATTCCTTTACCCAGCTAACTCAGTTCACAATGCTGAAGAAGTTGGCAGCCCCTTTTGTTTCTCACATGAATGATTCTCTCACATGTACGACAGTGCTTCTTCCAATCCCTTTAAGGGGGTTATTTTGCACATAGCTGGTATTGCTCACCCATGAAAACACTGAGTTGCAGGCACTATTCCTTTCAAGAAGAATATCAGTTCACCTTGGAAAACTAGGTGCTTGACCCTCCTGCTGCTAACATTCATACTTCTCCTCCAAGTGATGTAGTGCTGTTTCTATTGACTTGAAAGAGGCAATTTTGCACAAACCTCATGTTCCTCACCCATGAAAACACAGAGAGTTAGGCAGTATTCCCTTGAACAGGTAACTCAATTCACAATGCTGAACAGGGTGCTAGACCCTCTTGCTTCTCACATTAATGATTGTCTTACAAGAGCTACAGTAACCCTCCATTCACTTGAAAGGGGCTCTTTTGCACAACATTGATGTTACTCCCCCTGAAAACCTTGAGAGTTAGGCAGTATTCCCTTGAACACGTAATTCAATTCACCATGCTTAACAAGCTGCTTGACCCTCTTGCTTGTAACACTTATGCTTCTCTTAGAGGAGAAACAGTGCTTCTTCCTTACATTGAAACAGGGCTACTCTGAACAAAGATAATATTCTTCACATTGTAAAATCCTGAGAGACAGTTAGTATTCCTTTGTAGAGCTCACTCAATTCTCACTTTTAAACAACATTCTAGACCCTCTTGCTGCTGGAATTAGTGGTATTCATACATCCTAAACTGTTCTTCTTCCATTCAGTTGAATGCAGCTATTTGGCCCAACGGTGATGTTCCTCACACATGAAAAAACTCAGGGGTAGTCAGTATTCCCTTCAACAGGTAACTCATTTCTCGTAAGGAAACAAGTTGCTAAATATTCCTGCTTCTCACACATTGCATCCTGCCCTGAGCTACAAGGGTTTGTCCATTTAGTGGGAAGCACTTATTTTTCAAGGAGTGAATGGTTCTCCATTGTCAAACGCTTTCATTTGGCAAGCATTCCTTTCACATGCTAATTCAACTCTCACAGGGAAACACAATGTGCTTGCAACTCCTGCTGCAAACCTTGCCATCTGCTTGCAAGAGACACAGTGCATGTTCCATTCAGTTGAAAGGGCCTATTGGCACAAAGATGGAATTGCTCACACTGTCAAACCCTGACAGATAGGAAGTGTTAATTTTGAATGCTAAATCAATTGAAGCTGCTAAACAAAGTGCTAGAGCATCTTTCTTGTAACCTTTGTGGTTCTCCTACAAGACATACAGTAATCCTTCCCTCCATTGAAAGAGGCAATTTTGCAGCAAAATGATGGTCCTCACACTTCCAAACTGTGAGAGGCAGCTGGTGTTCCTTTTAAAACTTCACTCTACTCACACTGTTACACAACTTGCTAGACCCTCTTGCTTCTAACCTCAATAAGTTTCTTAGAAGAGCCTCACAACTTCTTCCATTCTCTTCAAAGGGGTGATGTTGCACTACGGTGATATTCCTCATCCCTGAAAACACTGAGTGGTAGGCAGTATTCCTTTAACCAAGTTACTCAATTCTCATCCGAAGACAAGCTGCTTCACCCTCCTGCTTGTAACCATTCATACTTTTCTTACAACATACGCACCACTGGATCCAGTCACTTGAAAGAGGAGATTTTGCACAAAATTGAAGGTTCACACACATAAAAACACTGAGAGGTATCAGTATGTCCTTAAACAGCTAACTCAGTTGAGAATCCTCAACAGAGTGCTAGGCCCTCTTCTTGTTGACAGTAATGACTGTCTTAGGAGACCAACAATGCATTTCCATTCACTCGAATGGGGCAATTTTGAAGAACATGATAGTCCTCATCCCTGAAAGCCCTGAGAGGTAGGTAGTATTCCATGAAACAACTAACTCAATTCACAACGCTGAAGAAGGTGCTTGACCCTCTTCCTTCTAACATGAATGATTTTCTTACAAGAGCTACTGTGTTTCTCCATTGACTTCACAGAGGCAATTTTGCACAAAGGTGATGTTCCTGACCCAGGAAAACACTGAGAGGTAGGCAGTATTCCTTCAAACAGCTAGGTCAATTCACAGTGCTAAACAAGTTGCTAGACCCTGTGGCTTCAAACATTAACGACTCTCTCACAAGACATACCAGGAATCTCCCTTTCGCTTGTAAGGGATACTTTGGAAATGTTGTGTTCCTCACCCATGTAAATGCTGAGAGGTAGGCAGTTTTCCTTTACCCAGCTAACTCAGTCTACAAAGCTGAACAAGGTGGTAGCCCCTTTTCATTCTAACATGAATGGTTCTCTCACAAGATCAACAGTGCTTCTTCCAATCCCTTTAAAGGGGTTATTTTGCACATACCTGGTATTGCTCACCCCTGAAAACACTGAGTTGCAGGCACTATTCCTTTCAAGAAGAATATCAATTCACCTTGGAAAACTAGGTGCTTGACCCTCCTGCTGCTAACATTCATACTTGTCTTCCAAGAGATGTAGTGCTGGTTCCACTGACTTGAAAGAAGCAATTTTGCACAAACTTCATGTTCCTCACCCATAAAAACACTGAGAGCGAGGCAGTATTCCCTTGAACAGGTATCTCAATTCACAATGCAGAACAGGGTGCTACACCCTCTTGCTTCTAAAAATAAAGATTGTCCTACAAGTGCTACAGTAAGCCTCCATTGACTTGAATGGGGCTCTTTTGCAGAACATTGATGCTACTCCCCTGAAAACAGTGAGATGTAGGCAGTATTCCTTCAAACAGCTAGGTCAATTCACAGTGCTATACAAGTTGCTAGACCCTGCGCTTCAAACATTAATGACTCCCTTACAAGAACTACCAGGAATCTCCCTTTCGCTTGTAAGGGATAGTTTGGAAATGTTGTGTTCCTAACCCATGAAAACGCTGAGAGGGAAGCAGCATTCCTTTACCCAGCTAACTCAGTTCACAATGCTGAAGAAGGTGGCAGCCCCTTTTGTTTCTCACATGAATGATTCTCTCACAAGTTCGACAGTGCTTCTTCCAATCCCTTTAAGGGGGTTATTTTGCACATAGCTGGTATTGCTCACCCATGAAAACACTGAGTTGCAGGCACTATTCCTTTCAAGAAGAATATCAGTTCACCTTGGAAAACTAGGTGCTTGACCCTCCTGCTGCTAACATTCATACTTCTCCTCCAAGTGATGTAGTGCTGATTCCATTGACTTGAAAGAGGCAATTTTGCACAAACCTCATGTTCCTCACCCATGAAAACACAGAGAGTTAGGCAGTATTCCCTTGAACAGGTAACTCAATTCACAATGCTGAACAGGGTGCTAGACCCTCTTGCTTCTCACATTAATGATTGTCTTACAAGAGCTACAGTAAGCCTCCATTCACTTGAAAGGGGCTCTTTTGCACAACATTGATGTTACTCCCCCTGAAAACCATGAGAGTTAGGCAGTATTCCCTTGAACACGTAATTCAATTCACCATGCTTAACAAGCTGTTTGACCCTCTTGCTTGTAACACTTATGCTTCTCTTACAGGAGAAACAGTGCTTCTTCCTTACATTGAAACAGGGCTACTCTGCACAAAGATAATATTCTTCACATTGTAAAATCCTGAGAGACAGTTAGTATTCCTTTGTAGAGCTCACTCAATTCTCACTTTTAAACAACATTCTAGACCCTCTTGCTGCTGGAATTAATAGTATTCATACATCCTAAACTGTTCTTCTTCCATTCAGTTGAATGCATCTATTTGGCCCAACGGTGATGTTCCTCACACATGAAAAAACTCAGGGGTAGTCAGTATTCCCTTCAACAGGTAACTCATTTCTCGTAAGGAAACAAGTTGCTAAATATTCCTGCTTCTCACACATTGCATCCTGCCCTGAGCTACAAGGGTTTGTCCATTTAGTGGGAAGCACTTATTTTTCAAGGAGTGAATGGTTCTCCATTGTCAAAGGCTTTCATTTGGCAAGCATTCCTTTCACATGCTAATTCAACTCTCACAGGGAAACACAATGTGCTTGCAACTCCTGCTGCAAACCTTGCCATCTGCTTGCAAGAGACACAGTGCATGTTCCATTCAGTTGAAAGGGCCTATTGGCACAAAAATGGAATTGCTCACACTGTCAAACCCTGACAGATAGGAAGTGTTAATTTTGAATGCTAAATCAATTGAAGCTGCTAAACAAAGTGCTAGAGCATCTTTCTTGTAACCTTTGTGGTACTCCTACAAGACATACAGTAATCCTTCCCTCCATTGAAAGAGGCAATTTTGCAGCAAAATGATGGTCCTCACACTTCCAAACTGTGAGAGGCAGCTGGTGTTCCTTTTAAAACTTCAGTCCACTCACACTGTTACACAACTTGCTAGACCCTCTTGCTTCTAACCTCAATAAGTTTCTTAGAAGAGCCTCACAACTTCTTCCATTCTCTTCAAAGGGGTGATGTTGCACTAAGGTGATATTCCTCATCCCTGAAAACACTGAGTGGTAGGCAGTATTCCTTTAACCAAGTTACTCAATTCTCATCCGAAGACAAGCTGCTTCACCCTCCTGCTTGTAACATTCATACTTTTCTTACAACATACGCACCGCTGGATCCAGTCACTTGAAAGAGGAGATTTTGCACAAAATTGAAGGTTCACACACATAAAAACACTGAGAGGTATCAGTATGTCCTTAAACAGCTACCTCAGTTGAGAATCCTCAACAGAGTGCTAGGCCCTCTTCTTGTTAACAGTAATGACTGTCTTAGGAGACCAACAATGCATTTCCATTCACTCGAATGGGGCAATTTTGAAGTACATGGTAGTCCTCATCCCTGAAAGCCCTGAGAGGTAGGTAGTATTCCATGAAACAACTAACTCAATTCACAACGCTGAAGAAGGTGCTTGACCCTCTTCCTTCTAGCATGAAAGATTTTCTTACAAGAGCTACAGTGTTTCTCCATTGACTTCACAGAGGCAATTTTGCACAAAGGTGATGTTCTTGACCCAGGAAAACACTGAGAGGTAGGCAATATTCCTTCAAACAGCTTGGTCAATTCACAGTGCTAAACAAGTTGCTAGACCCTGTTGCTTCAAACATTAATGACTCTCTCACAAGACATACCAGGAATCTCCCTTTCGCTTGTAAGGGATAGTTTGGAAATGTTGTGTTCCTCACCCATGTAAATGCTGAGAGGTAGGCAGTTTTCCTTTACCCAGCTAACTCAGTCTACAAAGCTGAACAAGGTGGTAGCCCCTTTTCATACTAACATGAATGGTTCTCTCACAAGATCAACAGTGCTTCTTCCAATCCCTTTAAAGGGGTTATTTTGCACATACCTGGTATTGCTCACCCCTGAAAACACTGAGTTGCAGGCACTATTCCTTTCAAGAAGAATATCAATTCACCTTGGAAAACTAGGTGCTTGACCCTCCTGCTGCTAACATTCATACTTGTCTTCCAAGAGATGTAGTACTGGTTCCACTGACTTGAAAGAAGCAATTTTGCACAAACTTCATGTTCCTCACCCATAAAAACACTGAGAGCGAGGCAGTATTCCCTTGAACAGTTAACTCAATTCACAATGCAGAAGAGGGTGCTACACCCTCTTGCTTCTAAAAATAAAGATTGTCCTACAAGTGCTACAGTAAGCCTCCATTGACTTGAATGGGGCTCTTTTGCAGAACATTGATGCTACTCCCCTGAAAACAGTGAGATGTAGGCAGTATTCCTTCAAACAGCTAGGTCAATTCACAGTGCTATACAAGTTGCTAGACCCTGCGCTTCAAACATTAATGACTCCCTTACAAGAGCTACCAGGAATCTCCCTTTCGCTTGTAAGGGATAGTTTGGAAATGTTGTGTTCCTCACCCATGAAAACGCTGAGAGGGAAGCAGCATTCCTTTACCCAGCTAACTCAGTTCACAATGCTGAAGAAGGTGGCAGCCCCTTTTGTTTCTCACATGAATGATTCTCTCACATGTACGACAGTGCTTCTTCCAATCCCTTTAAGGGGGTTATTTTGCACATAGCTGGTATTGCTCACCCATGAAAACACTGAGTTGCAGGCACTATTCCTTTCAAGAAGAATATCAGTTCACCTTGGAAAACTAGGTGCTTGACCCTCCTGCTGCTAACATTCATACTTCTCCTCCAAGTGATGTAGTGCTGTTTCTATTGACTTGAAAGAGGCAATTTTGCACAAACCTCATGTTCCTCACCCATGAAAACACAGAGTTAGGCAGTATTCCCTTGAACAGGTAACTCAATTCACAATGCTGAACAGGGTGCTAGACCCTCTTGCTTCTCACATTAATGATTGTCTTACAAGAGCTACAGTAAGCCTCCATTCACTTGAAAGGGGCTCTTTTGCACAACATTGATGTTACTCCCCCTGAAAACCTTGAGAGTTAGGCAGTATTCCCTTGAACACGTAATTCAATTCACCATGCTTAACAAGCTGCTTGACCCTCTTGCTTGTAACACTTATGCTTCTCTTAGAGGAGAAACAGTGCTTCTTCCTTACATTGAAACAGGGCTACTCTGAACAAAGATAATATTCTTCACATTGTAAAATCCTGAGAGACAGTTAGTATTCCTTTGTAGAGCTCACTCAATTCTCACTTTTAAACAACATTCTAGACCCTCTTGCTGCTGGAATTAGTGGTATTCATACATCCTAAACTGTTCTTCTTCCATTCAGTTGAATGCAGCTATTTGGCCCAACGGTGATGTTCCTCACACATGAAAAAACTCAGGGGTAGTCAGTATTCCCTTCAACAGGTAACTCATTTCTCGTAAGGAAACAAGTTGCTAAATATTCCTGCTTCTCACACATTGCATCCTGCCCTGAGCTACAAGGGTTTGTCCATTTAGTGGGAAGCACTTATTTTTCAAGGAGTGAATGGTTCTCCATTGTCAAAGCTTTCATTTGGCAAGCATTCCTTTCACATGCTAATTCAACTCTCACAGGGAAACACAATGTGCTTGCAACTCCTGCTGCAAACCTTGCCATCTGCTTGCAAGAGACACAGTGCATGTTCCATTCAGTTGAAAGGGCCTATTGGCACAAAGATGGAATTGCTCACACTGTCAAACCCTGACAGATAGGAAGTGTTAATTTTGAATGCTAAATCAATTGAAGCTGCTAAACAAAGTGCTAGAGCATCTTTCTTGTAACCTTTGTGGTTCTCCTACAAGACATACAGTAATCCTTCCCTCCATTGAAAGAGGCAATTTTGCAGCAAAATGATGGTCCTCACACTTCCAAACTGTGAGAGGCAGCTGGTGTTCCTTTTAAAACTTCACTCTACTCACACTGTTACACAACTTGCTAGACCCTCTTGCTTCTAACCTCAATAAGTTTCTTAGAAGAGCCTCACAACTTCTTCCATTCTCTTCAAAGGGGTGATGTTGCACTACGGTGATATTCCTCATCCCTGAAAACACTGAGTGGTAGGCAGTATTCCTTTAACCAAGTTACTCAATTCTCATCCGAAGACAAGCTGCTTCACCCTCCTGCTTGTAACCATTCATACTTTTCTTACAACATACGCACCACTGGATCCAGTCACTTGAAAGAGGAGATTTTGCACAAAATTGAAGGTTCACACACATAAAAACACTGAGAGGTATCAGTATGTCCTTAAACAGCTAACTCAGTTGAGAATCCTCAACAGAGTGCTAGGCCCTCTTCTTGTTGACAGTAATGACTGTCTTAGGAGACCAACAATGCATTTCCATTCACTCGAATGGGGCAATTTTGAAGAACATGATAGTCCTCATCCCTGAAAGCCCTGAGAGGTAGGTAGTATTCCATGAAACAACTAACTCAATTCACAACGCTGAAGAAGGTGCTTGACCCTCTTCCTTCTAACATGAATGATTTTCTTACAAGAGCTACAGTGTTTCTCCATTGACTTCACAGAGGCAATTTTGCACAAAGGTGATGTTCCGGACCCAGGAAAACACTGAGAGGTAGGCAGTATTCCTTCAAACAGCTAGGTCAATTCACAGTGCTAAACAAGTTGCTAGACCCTGTGGCTTCAAACATTAACGACTCTCTCACAAGACATACCAGGAATCTCCCTTTCGCTTGTAAGGGATAGTTTGGAAATGTTGTGTTCCTCACCCATGTAAATGCTGAGAGGTAGGCAGTTTTCCTTTACCCAGCTAACTCAGTCTACAAAGCTGAACAAGGTGGTAGCCCCTTTTCATTCTAACATGAATGGTTCTCTCACAAGATCAACAGTGCTTCTTCCAATCCCTTTAAAGGGGTTATTTTGCACATACCTGGTATTGCTCACCCCTGAAAACACTGAGTTGCAGGCACTATTCCTTTCAAGAAGAATATCAGTTCACCTTGGAAAACTAGGTGCTTGACCCTCCTGCTGCTAACATTCATACTTGTCTTCCAAGAGATGTAGTGCTGGTTCCACTGACTTGAAACAAGCAATTTTGCACAAACTTCATGTTCCTCACCCATAAAAACACTGAGAGCGAGGCAGTATTCCCTTGAACAGGTATCTCAATTCACAATGCAGAACAGGGTGCTACACCCTCCTGCTTCTAAAAATAAAGATTGTCCTACAAGTGCTACAGTAAGCCTCCATTGACTTGAATGGGGCTCTTTTGCAGAACATTGATGCTACTCCCCTGAAAACAGTGAGATGTAGGCAGTATTCCTTCAAACAGCTAGGTCAATTCACAGTGCTATACAAGTTGCTAGACCCTGCGCTTGAAACATTAATGACTCCCTTACAAGAACTACCAGGAATCTCCCTTTCGCTTGTAAGGGATAGTTTGGAAATGTTGTGTTCCTAACCCATGAAAACGCTGAGAGGGAAGCAGCATTCCTTTACCCAGCTAACTCAGTTCACAATGCTGAAGAAGGTGGCAGCCCCTTTTGTTTCTCACATGAATGATTCTCTCACAAGTTCGACAGTGCTTCTTCCAATCCCTTTAAGGGGGTTATTTTGCACATAGCTGGTATTGCTCACCCATGAAAACACTGAGTTGCAGGCACTATTCCTTTCAAGAAGAATATCAGTTCACCTTGGAAAACTAGGTGCTTGACCCTCCTGCTGCTAACATTCATACTTCTCCTCCAAGTGATGTAGTGCTGATTCCATTGACTTGAAAGAGGCAATTTTGCACAAACCTCATGTTCCTCACCCATGAAAACACAGAGAGTTAGGCAGTATTCCCTTGAACAGGTAACTCAATTCACAATGCTGAACAGGGTGCTAGACCCTCTTGCTTCTCACATTAATGATTGTCTTACAAGAGCTACAGTAAGCCTCCATTCACTTGAAAGGGGCTCTTTTGCACAACATTGATGTTACTCCCCCTGAAAACCATGAGAGTTAGGCAGTATTCCCTTGAACACGTAATTCAATTCACCATGCTTAACAAGCTGCTTGACCCTCTTGCTTGTAACACTTATGCTTCTCTTACAGGAGAAACAGTGCTTCTTCCTTACATTGAAACAGGGCTACTCTGCACAAAGATAATATTCTTCACATTGTAAAATCCTGAGAGACAGTTAGTATTCCTTTGTAGAGCTCACTCAATTCTCACTTTTAAACAACATTCTAGACCCTCTTGCTGCTGGAATTAATGGTATTCATACATCCTAAACTGTTCTTCTTCCATTCAGTTGAATGCAGCTATTTGGCCCAACGGTGATGTTCCTCACACATGAAAAAACTCAGGGGTAGTCAGTATTCCCTTCAACAGGTAACTCATTTCTCATAAGGAAACAAGTTGCTAAATATTCCTGCTTCTCACACATTGCATCCTGCCCTGAGCTACAAGGGTTTGTCCATTTAGTGGGAAGCACTTATTTTTGAAGGAGTGAATGGTTCTCCATTGTCAAAGGCTTTCATTTGGCAAGCATTCCTTTCACATGCTAATTCAACTCTCACAGGGAAACACAATGTGCTTGCAACTCCTGCTGCAAACCTTGCCATCTGCTTGCAAGAGACACAGTGCCTGTTCCATTCAGTTGAAAGGGCCTACTGGCACAAAGATGGAATTGCTCACACTGTCAAACCCTGACAGATAGGAAGTGTTAATTTTGAATGCTAAATCAATTGAAGCTGCTAAACAAAGTGCTGGAGCATCTTTCTTGTAACCTTTGTGGTTCTCCTACAAGACATACAGTAATCCTTCCCTCCATTGAAAGAGGCAATTTTGCAGCAAAATGATGGTCCTCACACTTCCAAACTGTGACAGGCAGCTGGTGTTCCTTTTAAAACTTCACTCTACTCACACTGTTACACAACTTGTTAGACCCTCTTGCTTCTAACCTCAATAAGTTTCTTAGAAGAGACTCACAACTTCTTCCATTCTCTTCAAAGGGGTGATGTTGCACTACGGTGATATTCCTCATCCCTGAAAACACTGAGTGGTAGGCAGTATTCCTTTAACCAAGTTACTCAATTCTCATCCGAAGACAAGCTGCTTCACCCTCCTGCTTGTAACCATTCATACTTTTCTTACAACATACGCACCGCTGGATCCAGTCACTTGAAAGAGGAGATTTTGCACAAAATTGAAGGTTCACACACATAAAAACACTGAGAGGTATCAGTATGTCCTTAAACAGCTAACTCAGTTGAGAATCCTCAACAGAGTGCTAGGCCCTCTTCTTGTTGACAGTAATGACTGTCTTAGGAGACCAACAATGCATTTCCATTCACTCGAATGGGGCAATTTTGAAGAACATGGTAGTCCTCATCCCTGAAAGCCCTGAGAGGTAGGTAGTATTCCATGAAACAACTAACTCAATTCACAACGCTGAAGAAGGTGCTTAACCCTCTTCCTTCTAACATGAATGATTTTCTTACAAGAGCTACAGTGTTTCTCCATTGACTTCACAGAGGCAATTTTGCACAAAGGTGATGTTCCTGACCCAGGAAAACACTGAGAGGTAGGCAGTATTCCTTCAAACAGCTAGGTCAATTCACAGTGCTAAACAAGTTGCTAGACACTGTGGCTTCAAACATTAACGACTCTCTCACAAGACATACCAGGAATCTCCCTTTCGCTTGTAAGGGATAGTTTGGAAATGTTGTGTTCCTCACCCATGTAAATGCTGAGAGGTAGGCAGTTTTCCTTTACCCAGCTAACTCCGTCTACAAAGCTGAACAAGGTGGTAGCTCCTTTTCATACTAACATGAATGGTTCTCTCACAAGATCAACAGTGCTTCTTCCAATCCCTTTAAAGGGGTTATTTTGCACATACCTGGTATTGCTCACCCCTGAAAACACTGAGTTGCAGGCACTATTCCTTTCAAGAAGAATATCAGTTCACCTTGGAAAACTAGGTGCTTGACCCTCCTGCTGCTAACATTCATACTTGTCTTCCAAGAGATGTAGTGCTGGTTCCACTGACTTGAAAGAAGCAATTTTGCACAAACTTCATGTTCCTCACCCATAAAAACACTGAGAGCGAGGCAGTATTCCCTTGAACAGGTAACTCAATTCACAATGCAGAACAGGGTGCTACACCCTCTTGCTTCTAAAAATAAAGATTGTTCTACAAGTGCTACAGTAAGCCTCCATTCACTTGAATGGGGCTCTTTTGCAGAACATTGATGCTACTCCCCTGAAAACAGTGAGATGTAGGCAGTATTCCTTAAAACAGCTAGGTCAATTCACAGTGCTATACAAGTTGCTAGACCCTGCGCTTGAAACATTAATGACTCCCTTACAAGAACTACCAGGATCTCCCTTTCGCTTGTAAGGGATAGTTTGGAAATGTTGTGTTCCTCACCCATGAAAACGCTGAGAGGGAAGCAGCATTCCTTTACCCAGCTAACTCAGTTCACAATGCTGAAGAAGGTGGCAGCCCCTTTTGTTTCTCACATGAATGATTCTCTCACAAGTTCGACAGTGCTTCTTCCAATCCCTTTAAGGGGGTTATTTTGCACATAGCTGGTATTGCTCACCCATGAAAACACTGAGTTGCAGGCACTATTCCTTTCAAGAAGAATATCAGTTCACCTTGGAAAACTAGGTGCTTGACCCTCCTGCTGCTAACATTCATACTTCTCCTCCAAGTGATGTAGTGCTGATTCCATTGACTTGAAAGAGGCAATTTTGCACAAACCTCATGTTCCTCACCCATGAAAACACAGAGAGTTAGGCAGTATTCCCTTGAACAGGTAACTCAATTCACAATGCTGAACAGGGTGCTAGACCCTCTTGCTTCTCACATTAATGATTGTCTTACAAGAGCTACAGTAAGCCTCCATTCACTTGAAAGGGGCTCTTTTGCACAACATTGATGTTACTCCCCCTGAAAACCATGAGAGTTAGGCAGTATTCCCTTGAACACGTAATTCAATTCACCATGCTTAACAAGCTGCTTGACCCTCTTGCTTGTAACACTTATGCTTCTCTTACAGGAGAAACAGTGCTTCTTCCTTACATTGAAACAGGGCTACTCTGCACAAAGATAATATTCTTCACATTGTAAAATCCTGAGAGACAGTTAGTATTCCTTTGTAGAGCTCACTCAATTCTCACTTTTAAACAACATTCTAGACCCTCTTGCTGCTGGAATTAATGGTATTCATACATCCTAAACTGTTCTTCTACCATTCAGTTGAATGCAGCTATTTGGCCCAACGGTGATGTTCCTCACACATGAAAAAACTCAGGGGTAGTCAGTATTCCCTTCAACAGGTAACTCATTTCTCGTAAGGAAACAAGTTGCTAAATATTCCTGCTTCTCACACATTGCATCCTGCCCTGAGCTACAAGGGTTTGTCCATTTAGTGGGAAGCACTTATTTTTCAAGGAGTGAATGGTTCTCCATTGTCAAAGGCTTTCATTTGGCAAGCATTCCTTTCACATGCTAATTCAACTCTCACAGGGAAACACAATGTGCTTGCAACTCCTGCTGCAAACCTTGCCATCTGCTTGCAAGAGACACAGTGCATGTTCCATTCAGTTGAAAGGGCCTATTGGCACAAAGATGGAATTGCTCACACTGTCAAACCCTGACAGATAGGAAGTGTTAATTTTGAATGCTAAATCAATTGAAGCTGCTAAACAAAGTGCTAGAGCATCTTTCTTGTAACCTTTGTGGTTCTCCTACAAGACATACAGTAATCCTTCCCTCCATTGAAAGAGGCAATTTTGCAGCAAAATGATGGTCCTCACACTTCCAAACTGTGAGAGGCAGCTGGTGTTCCTTTTAAAACTTCACTCTACTCACACTGTTACACAACTTGCTAGACCCTCTTGCTTCTAACCTCAATAAGTTTCTTAGAAGAGCCTCACAACTTCTTCCATTCTCTTCAAAGGGGTGATGTTGCACTACGGTGATATTCCTCATCCCTGAAAACACTCAGTGGTAGGCAGTATTCCTTTAACCAAGTTACTCAATTCTCATCTGAAGACAAGCTGCTTCACCCTCCTGCTTGTAACCATTCATACTTTTCTTACAACATACGCACCGCTGGATCCAGTCACTTGAAAGAGGAGATTTTGCACAAAATTGAAGGTTCACACACATAAAAACACTGAGAGGTATCAGTATGTCCTTAAACAGCTAACTCAGTTGAGAATCCTCAACAGAGTGCTAGGCCCTCTTCTTGTTAACAGTAATGAATGTCTTAGGAGACCAACAATGCATTTCCATTCACTCGAATGGGGCAATTTTGAAGAACATGGTAGTCCTCATCCCTGAAAGCCCTGAGAGGTAGGTAGTATTCCATGAAACAACTAACTCAATTCACAACGCTGAAGAAGGTGCTTGACCCTCTTCCTTCTAACATGAATGATTTTCTTACAAGAGCTACAGTGTTTCTCCATTGACTTCAGAGAGGCAATTTTGCACAAAGGTGATGTTCCTGACCCAGGAAAACACTGAGAGGTAGGCAGTATTCCTTCAAACAGCTAGTTCAATTCACAGTGCTAAACAAGTTGCTAGAACCTGTTGCTTCAAACATTAATGACTCTCTCACAAGACATACCAGGAATCTCCCTTTCGCTTGTAAGGGATAGTTTGGAAATGTTGTGTTCCTCACCCATGTAAATGCTGAGAGGTAGGCAGTTTTCCTTTACCCAGCTTACTCAGTCTACAAAGCTGAACAAGGTGGTAGCCCCTTTTCATACTAACATGAATGGTTCTCTCACAAGATCAACAGTGCTTCTTCCAATCCCTTTAAAGGGGTTATTTTGCACATACCTGGTATTGCTCACCCCTGAAAACACTGAGTTGCAGGCACTATTCCTTTCAAGAAGAATATCAGTTCACCTTGGAAAACTAGGTGCTTGACCCTCCTCCTGCTAACATTCATACTTCTCCTCCAAGTGATGTAGTGCTGATTCCATTGACTTGAAAGAGGCAATTTTGCACAAACCTCATGTTCCTCACCCATGAAAACACAGAGAGTTAGGCAGTATTCCCTTGAACAGGTAACTCAATTCACAATGCTGAACAGGGTGCTAGACCCTCTTGCTTCTCACATTAATGATTGTCTTACAAGAGCTACAGTAAGCCTCCATTCACTTGAAAGGGGCTCTTTTGCACAACATTGATGTTACTCCCCCTGAAAACCATGAGAGTTAGGCAGTATTCCCTTGAACACGTAATTCAATTCACCATGCTTAACAAGCTGCTTGACCCTCTTGCTTGTAACACTTATGCTTCTCTTACAGGAGAAACAGTGCTTCTTCCTTACATTGAAACAGGGCTACTCTGCACAAAGATAATATTCTTCACATTGTAAAATCCTGAGAGACAGTTAGTATTCCTTTGTAGAGCTCACTCAATTCTCACTTTTAAACAACATTCTAGACCCTCTTGCTGCTGGAATTAATGGTATTCATACATCCTAAACTGTTCTTCTTCCATTCAGTTGAATGCAGCTATTTGGCCCAACGGTGATGTTCCTCACACATGAAAAAACTCAGGATTAGTCAGTATTCCCTTCAACAGGTAACTCATTTCTCATAAGGATACAAGTTGCAAGATATTCCTGCCCCTCACATATTGCATCCTGCCCTGAGCAACAGGTGTTTGTCCATTTAGTGGGAAGCACTTATTTTTCAAGGAGTGAATGGTTCTCCATTGTCAAACGCTTTCATTTGGCAAGCATTCCTTTCACATGCTAATTCAACTCTCACAGGGAAACACAATGTGCTTGCAACTCCTGCTGCAAACCTTGCCATCTGCTTGCAAGAGACACAGTGCATGTTCCATTCAGTTGAAAGGGCCTATTGGCACAAAGATGGAATTGCTCACACTGTCAAACCCTGACAGATAGGAAGTGTTAATTTTGAATGCTAAATCAATTGAAGCTGCTAAACAAAGTGCTAGAGCATCTTTCTTGTAACCTTTGTGGTTCTCCTACAAGACATACAGTAATCCTTCCCTCCATTGAAAGAGGCAATTTTGCAGCAAAATGATGGTCCTCACACTTCCAAACTGTGACAGGCAGCTGGTGTTCCTTTTAAAACTTCACTCTACTCACACTGTTACACAACTTGTTAGACCCTCTTGCTTCTAACCTCAATAAGTTTCTTAGAAGAGCCTCACAACTTCTTCCATTCTCTTCAAAGGGGTGATGTTGCACTACGGTGATATTCCTCATCCCTGAAAACACTGAGTGGTAGGCAGTATTCCTTTAACCAAGTTACTCAATTCTCATCCGAAGACAAGCTGCTTCACCCTCCTGCTTGTAACCATTCATACTTTTCTTACAACATACGCACCGCTGGATCCAGTCACTTGAAAGAGGAGATTTTGCACAAAATTGAAGGTTCACACACATAAAAACACTGAGAGGTATCAGTATGTCCTTAAACAGCTAACTCAGTTGAGAATCCTCAACAGAGTGCTAGGCCCTCTTCTTGTTGACAGTAATGACTGTCTTAGGAGACCAACAATGCATTTCCATTCACTCGAATGGGGCAATTTTGAAGAACATGGTAGTCCTCATCCCTGAAAGCCCTGAGAGGTAGGTAGTATTCCATGAAACAACTAACTCAATTCACAACGCTGAAGAAGGTGCTTGACCCTCTTAATTCTAACATGAATGATTTTCTTACAAGAGCTACAGTGTTTCTCCATTGACTTCACAGAGGCAATTTTGCACAAAGGTGATGTTCCTGACCCAGGAAAACACTGAGAAGTAGGCAGTATTCTTTCAAACAGCTAGGTCAATTCACAGTGCTAAACAAGTTGCTAGACCCTGTTGCTTCAAACATTAATGACTCTCTCACAAGACATACCAGGAATATCCCTTTCGCTTGTAATGGATAGTTTGGAAATGTTGTGTTCCGCACCCATGTAAATGCTGAGAGGTAGGCAGTTTTCCTTTACCCAGCTAACTCAGTCTACAAAGCTGAACAAGGTGGTAGCCCCTTTTCATTCTAACATGAATGGTTCTCTCACAAGATCAACAGTGCTTCTTCCAATCCCTTTAAAGGGGTTATTTTGCACATACCTGGTATTGCTCACCCCTGAAAACACTGAGTTGCAGGCACTATTCCTTTCAAGAAGAATATCAGTTCACCTTGGAAAACTAGGTGCTTGACCCTCCTGCTGATAACATTCATACTTGTCTTCCAAGAGATGTAGTACTGGTTCCACTGACATGAAAGAAGCAATTTTGCACAAACTTCATGTTCCTCACCCATAAAAACACTGAGAGCGAGGCAGTATTCCCTTGAACAGTTAACTCAATTCACAATGCAGAAGAGGGTGCTACACCCTCTTGCTTCTAAAAATAAAGATTGTCCTACAAGTGCTACAGTAAGCCTCCATTCACTTGAATGGGGCTCTTTTGCAGAACATTGATGCTACTCTCCTGCAAACAGTGAGATGTAGGCAGTATTCCTTCAAACAGCTAGGTCAATTCACAGTGCTATACAAGTTGCTAGACCCTGCGCTTCAAACATTAATGACTCCCTTACAAGAGCTACCAGGAATCTCCCTTTCGCTTGTAAAGGATAGTTTGGAAATGTTGTGTTCCTCACCCATGAAAACGCTGAGAGGGAAGCAGCATTCCTTTACCCAGCTAACTCAGTTCACAATGCTGAAGAAGGTGGCAGCCCCTTTTGTTTCTCACATGAATGATTCTCTCACATGTACGACAGTGCTTCTTCCAATCCCTTTAAGGGGGTTATTTTGCACATAGCTGGTATTGCTCACCCATGAAAACACTGAGTTGCAGGCACTATTCCTTTCAAGAAGAATATCAGTTCACCTTGGAAAACTAGGTGCTTGACCCTCCTGCTGCTAACATTCATACTTCTCCTCCAAGTGATGTAGTGCTGTTTCTATTGACTTGAAAGAGGCAATTTTGCACAAACCTCATGTTCCTCACCCATGAAAACACAGAGAGTTAGGCAGTATTCCCTTGAACAGGTAACTCAATTCACAATGCTGAACAGAGTGCTAGACCCTCTTGCTTCTCACATTAATGATTGTCTTACAAGAGCTACAGTAAGCCTCCATTCACTTGAAAGGGGCTCTTTTGCACAACATTGATGTTACTCCCCCTGAAAACCGTGAGAGTTAGGCAGTATTCCCTTGAACACGTAATTCAATTCACCATGCTTAACAAGCTGCTTGACCCTCTTGCTTGTAACACTTATGCTTCTCTTAGAGGAGAAACAGTGCTTCCTCCTTACATTGAAAGAGGGCTACTCTGCACAAAGATAATATTCTTCACATTGTAAAATCCTGAGAGACAGTTAGCATTCCTTTGTAGAGCTCACTCAATTCTCACTTTTAAACAACATTCTAGACCCTCTTGCTGCTGGAATTAGTGGTATTCATACATCCTAAACTGTTCTTCTTCCATTCAGTTGAATGCAGCTATTTGGCCCAACGGTGATGTTCCTCACACATGAAAAAACTCAGGGGTAGTCAGTATTCCCTTCAACAGGTAACTCATTTCTCGTAAGGAAACAAGTTGCTAAATATTCCTGCTTCTCACACATTGCATCCTGCCCTGAGCTACAAGGGTTTGTCCATTTAGTGGGAAGCACTTATTTTTCAAGGAGTGAATGGTTCTCCATTGTCAAACGCTTTCATTTGGCAAGCATTCCTTTCACATGCTAATTCAACTCTCACAGGGAAACACAATGTGCTTGCAACTCCTGCTGCAAACCTTGCCATCTGCTTGCAAGAGACACAGTGCATGTTCCATTCAGTTGAAAGGGCCTATTGGCACAAAGATGGAATTGCTCACACTGTCAAACCCTGACAGATAGGAAGTGTTAATTTTGAATGCTAAATCAATTGAAGCTGCTAAACAAAGTGCTAGAGCATCTTTCTTGTAACCTTTGTGGTTCTCCTACAAGACATACAGTAATACTTCCCTCCATTGAAAGAGGCAATTTTGCAGCAAAATGATGGTCCTCACACTTCCAAACTGTGAGAGGCAGCTGGTGTTCCTTTTAAAACTTCACTCTACTCACACTGTTACACAACTTGCTAGACCCTCTTGCTTCTAACCTCAATAAGTTTCTTAGAAGAGCCTCACAACTTCTTCCATTCTCTTCAAAGGGGTGATGTTGCACTACGGTGATATTCCTCATCCCTGAAAACACTGAGTGGTAGGCAGTATTCCTTTAACCAAGTTGCTCAATTCTCATCCGAAGACAAGCTGCTTCACCCTCCTGCTTGTAACCATTCATACTTTTCTTACAACATACGCACCACTGGATCCAGTCACTTGAAAGAGGAGATTTTGCACAAAATTGAAGGTTCACACACATAAAAACACTGAGAGGTATCAGTATGTCCTTAAACAGCTAACTCAGTTGAGAATCCTCAACAGAGTGCTAGGCCCTCTTCTTGTTGACAGTAATGACTGTCTTAGGAGACCAACAATGCATTTCCATTCACTCGAATGGGGCAATTTTGAAGAACATGGTAGTCCTCATCCCTGAAAGCCCTGAGAGGTAGGTAGTATTCCATGAAACAACTAACTCAATTCACAACGCTGAAGAAGGTGCTTGACCCTCTTCCTTCTAACATGAATGATTTTCTTACAAGAGCTACAGTGTTTCTCCATTGACTTCACAGAGGCAATTTTGCACAAAGGTGATGTTCCTGACCCAGGAAAACACTGAGAGGTAGGCAGTATTCTTTCAAACAGCTAGGTCAATTCACAGTGCTAAACAAGTTGCTAGACCCTGTGGCTTCAAACATTAACGACTCTCTCAGAAGACATACCAGGAATCTCCCTTTCGCTTGTAAGGGATAGTTTGGAAATGTTGTGTTCCTCACCCATGTAAATGCTGAGAGGTAGGCAGTTTTCCTTTACCCAGCTAACTCAGTCTACAAAGCTGAACAAGGTGGTAGCCCCTTTTCATTCTAACATGAATGGTTCTCTCACAAGATCAACAGTGCTTCTTCCAATCCCTTTAAAGGGGTTATTTTGCACATACCTGGTATTGCTCACCCCTGAAAACAGTGAGTTGTAGGCACTATTCCTTTCAAGAAGAATATCAATTCACCTTGGAAAACTAGGTGCTTGACCCTCCTGCTGCTAACATTCATACTTGTCTTCCAAGAGATGTAGTGCTGGTTCCACTGACTTGAAAGAAGCAATTTTGCACAAACTTCATGTTACTCACCCATAAAAACACTGAGAGCGAGGCAGTATTCCCTTGAACAGGTATCTCAATTCACAATGCAGAACAGGGTGCTACACCCTCCTGCTTCTAAAAATAAAGATTGTCCTACAAGTGCTACAGTAAGCCTCCATTAACTTGAATGGGGCTCTTTTGCAGAACATTGATGCTACTCCCCTGAAAACAGTGAGATGTAGGCAGTATTCCTTCAAACAGCTAGGTCAATTCACAGTGCTATACAAGTTGCTAGACCCTGCGCTTCAAACATTAATGACTCCCTTACAAGAGCTACCAGGAATCTCCCTTTCGCTTGTAAGGGATAGTTTGGAAATGTTGTGTTCCTCACCCATGAAAACGCTGAGAGGGAAGCAGCATTCCTTTACCCAGCTAACTCAGTTCACAATGCTGAAGAAGGTGGCAGCCCCTTTTGTTTCTCACATGAATGATTCTCTCACATGTACGACAGTGCTTCTTCCAATCCCTTTAAGGGGGTTATTTTGCACATAGCTGGTATTGCTCACCCATGAAAACACTGAGTTGCAGGCACTATTCCTTTCAAGAAGAATATCAGTTCACCTTGGAAAACTAGGTGCTTGACCCTCCTGCTGCTAACATTCATACTTCTCCTCCAAGTGATGTAGTGCTGTTTCTATTGACTTGAAAGAGGCAATTTTGCACAAACCTCATGTTCCTCACCCATGAAAACACAGAGAGTTAGGCAGTATTCCCTTGAACAGGTAACTCAATTCACAATGCTGAACAGGGTGCTAGACCCTCTTGCTTCTCACATTAATGATTGTCTTACAAGAGCTACAGTAAGCCTCCATTCACTTGAAAGGGGCTCTTTTGCACAACATTGATGTTACTCCCCCTGAAAACCGTGAGAGTTAGGCAGTATTCCCTTGAACACGTAATTCAATTCACCATGCTTAACAAGCTGCTTGACCCTCTTGCTTGTAACACTTATGCTTCTCTTACAGGAGAAACAGTGCTTCTTCCTTACATTGAAACAGGGCTACTCTGCACAAAGATAATATTCTTCACATTGTAAAATCCTGAGAGACAGTTAGTATTCCTTTGTAGAGCTCACTCAATTCTCACTTTTAAACAACATTCTAGACCCTCTTGCTGCTGGAATGAATGGTATTCATACATCCTAAACTGTTCTTCTTCCATTCAGTTGAATGCAGCTATTTGGCCCAACGGTGATGTTCCTCACACATGAAAAAACTCAGGGGTAGTCAGTATTCCCTTCAACAGGTAACTCATTTCTCGTAAGGAAACAAGTTGCTAAATATTCCTGCTTCTCACACATTGCATCCTGCCCTGAGCTACAAGGGTTTGTCCATTTAGTGGGAAGCACTTATTTTTCAAGGAGTGAATGGTTCTCCATTGTCAAAGGCTTTCATTTGGCAAGCATTCCTTTCACATGCTAATTCAACTCTCACAGGGAAACACAATGTGCTTGCAACTCCTGCTGCAAACCTTGCCATCTGCTTGCAAGAGACACAGTACATGTTCCATTCAGTTGAAAGGGCCTATTGGCACAAAGATGGAATTGCTCACACTGTCAAACCCTGACAGATAGGAAGTGTTAATTTTGAATGCTAAATCAATTGAAGCTGCTAAACAAAGTGCTAGAGCATCTTTCTTGTAACCTTTGTGGTTCTCCTACAAGACATACAGTAATCCTTCCCTCCATTGAAAGAGGCAATTTTGCAGCAAAATGATGGTCCTCACACTTCCAAACTGTGAGAGGCAGCTGGTGTTCCTTTTAAAACTTCACTCTACTCACACTGTTACACAACTTGCTAGACCCTCTTGCTTCTAATCTCAATAATTTTCTTAGAAGAGCCTCACAACTTCTTCCATTCTCTTCAAAGGGGTGATGTTGCACTAAGGTGATATTCCTTATCCCTGAAAACACTGAGTGGTAGGCAGTATTCCTTTAACCAAGTTACTCAATTCTCATCCGAAGACAAGCTGCTTCACCCTCCTGCTTGTAACCATTCATACTTTTCTTACAATATACGCACCGCTGGATCCAGTCACTTGAAAGAGGAGATTTTGCACAAAATTGAAGGTTCACACACATAAAAACACTGAGAGGTCTCAGTATGTCCTTAAACAGCTAACTCAGTTGAGAATCCTCAACAGAGTGCTAGGCCCTCTTCTTGTTAACAGTAATGACTGTCTTAGGAGACCAACAATGCATTTCCATTCACTCGAATGGGGCAATTTTGAAGAACATGGTAGTCCTCATCCCTGAAAGCCCTGAGAGGTAGGTAGTATTCCATGAAACAACTAACTCAATTCACAACGCTGAAGAAGGTGCTTGACCCTCTTCCTTCTAACATGAATGATTTTCTTACAAGAGCTACAGTGTTTCTCCATTGACTTCACAGAGGCAATTTTGCACAAAGGTGATGTTCCTGACCCAGGAAAACACTGAGAGGTAGGCAGTATTCCTTCAAACAGCTAGGTCAATTCACAGTGCTAAACAAGTTGCTAGACCCTGTGGCTTCAAATATTAACGACTCTCTCACAAGACATACCAGGAATCTCCCTTTCGCTTGTAAGGGATAGTTTGGAAATGTTGTGTTCCTCACCCATGTAAATGCTGAGAGGTAGGCAGTTTTCCTTTACCCAGCTAACTCAGTCTACAAAGCTGAACAAGGTGGTAGCCCCTTTTCATTCTAACATGAATGGTTCTCTCACAAGTTCGACAGTGCTTCTTCCAATCCCTTTAAAGGGGTTATTTTGCACATACCTGGTATTGCTCACCCCTGAAAACACTGAGTTGCAGGCACTATTCCTTTCAAGAAGAATATCAATTCACCTTGGAAAACTAGGTGCTTGACCCTCCTGCTGCTAACATTCATACTTGTCTTCCAAGAGATGTAGTGCTGGTTCCACTGACTTGAAAGAAGCAATTTTGCACAAACTTCATGTTCCTCACCCATAAAAACACTGTGAGCGAGGCAGTATTCCCTTGAACAGCTATCTCAATTCACAATGCAGAACAGGGTGCTACACCCTCCTGCTTCTAAAAATAAAGATTGTCCTACAAGTGCTACAGTAAGCCTCCATTGACTTGAATGGGGCTCTTTTGCAGAACATTGATGCTACTCCCCTGAAAACAGTGAGATGTGGGCAGTATTCCTTCAAACAGCTAGGTCAATTCACAGTGCTATACAAGTTGCTAGACCCTGCGCTTGAAACATTAATGACTCCCTTACAAGAACTACCAGGAATCTCCCTTTCGCTTGTAAGGGATAGTTTGGAAATGTGTTCCTCACCCATGAAAACGCTGAGAGGGAAGCAGCATTCCTTTACCCAGCTAACTCAGTTCACAATGCTGAAGAAGGTGGCAGCCCCTTTTGTTTCTCACATGAATGATTCTCTCACAAGTTCGACAGTGCTTCTTCCAATCCCTTTAAGGGGGTTATTTTGCACATAGCTGGTATTGCTCACCCATGAAAACACTGAGTTGCAGGCACTATTCCTTTCAAGAAGAATATCAGTTCACCTTGGAAAACTAGGTGCTTGACCCTCCTGCTGCTAACATTCATACTTCTCCTCCAAGTGATGTAGTGCTGATTCCATTGACTTGAAAGAGGCAATTTTGCACAAACCTCATGTTCCTCACCCATGAAAACACAGAGAGTTAGGCAATATTCCCTTGAACAGGTAACTCAATTCACAATGCTGAACAGGGTGCTATACCCTCTTGCTTCTCACATTAATGATTGTCTTACAAGAGCTTCAGTAAGCCTCCATTCACTTGAAAGGGGCTCTTTTGCACAACATTGATGTTACTCCCCCTGAAAACCGTGAGAGTTAGGCAGTATTCCCTTGAACACGTAATTCAATTCACCATGCTTAACAAGCTGCTTGACCCTCTTGCTTGTAACACTTATGCTTCTCTTACAGGAGAAACAGTGCTTCTTCCTTACATTGAAACAGGGCTACTCTGCACAAAGATAATATTCTTCACATTGTAAAATCCTGAGAGACAGTTAGTATTCCTTTGTAGAGCTCACTCAATTCTCACTTTTAAACAACATTCTAGACCCTCTTGCTGCTGGAATGAATGGTATTCATACATCCTAAACTGTTCTTCTTCCATTCAGTTGAATGCAGCTATTTGGCCCAACGGTGATGTTCCTCACACATGAAAAAACTCAGGGGTAGTCAGTATTCCCTTCAACAGGTAACTCATTTCTCGTAAGGAAACAAGTTGCTAAATATTCCTGCTTCTCACACATTGCATCCTGCCCTGAGCTACAAGGGTTTGTCCATTTAGTGGGAAGCACTTATTTTTCAAGGAGTGAATGGTTCTCCATTGTCAAAGGCTTTCATTTGGCAAGCATTCCTTTCACATGCTAATTCAACTCTCACAGGGAAACACAATGTGCTTGCAACTCCTGCTGCAAACCTTGCCATCTGCTTGCAAGAGACACAGTACATGTTCCATTCAGTTGAAAGGGCCTATTGGCACAAAGATGGAATTGCTCACACTGTCAAACCCTGACAGATAGGAAGTGTTAATTTTGAATGCTAAATCAATTGAAGCTGCTAAACAAAGTGCTAGAGCATCTTTCTTGTAACCTTTGTGGTTCTCCTACAAGACATACAGTAATCCTTCCCTCCATTGAAAGAGGCAATTTTGCAGCAAAATGATGGTCCTCACACTTCCAAACTGTGAGAGGCAGCTGGTGTTCCTTTTAAAACTTCACTCTACTCACACTGTTACACAACTTGCTAGACCCTCTTGCTTCTAATCTCAATAATTTTCTTAGAAGAGCCTCACAACTTCTTCCATTCTCTTCAAAGGGGTGATGTTGCACTAAGGTGATATTCCTTATCCCTGAAAACACTGAGTGGTAGGCAGTATTCCTTTAACCAAGTTACTCAATTCTCATCCGAAGACAAGCTGCTTCACCCTCCTGCTTGTAACCATTCATACTTTTCTTACAATATACGCACCGCTGGATCCAGTCACTTGAAAGAGGAGATTTTGCACAAAATTGAAGGTTCACACACATAAAAACACTGAGAGGTCTCAGTATGTCCTTAAACAGCTAACTCAGTTGAGAATCCTCAACAGAGTGCTAGGCCCTCTTCTTGTTAACAGTAATGACTGTCTTAGGAGACCAACAATGCATTTCCATTCACTCGAATGGGGCAATTTTGAAGAACATGGTAGTCCTCATCCCTGAAAGCCCTGAGAGGTAGGTAGTATTCCATGAAACAACTAACTCAATTCACAACGCTGAAGAAGGTGCTTGACCCTCTTCCTTCTAACATGAATGATTTTCTTACAAGAGCTACAGTGTTTCTCCATTGACTTCACAGAGGCAATTTTGCACAAAGGTGATGTTCCTGACCCAGGAAAACACTGAGAGGTAGGCAGTATTCCTTCAAACAGCTAGGTCAATTCACAGTGCTAAACAAGTTGCTAGACCCTGTGGCTTCAAATATTAACGACTCTCTCACAAGACATACCAGGAATCTCCCTTTCGCTTGTAAGGGATAGTTTGGAAATGTTGTGTTCCTCACCCATGTAAATGCTGAGAGGTAGGCAGTTTTCCTTTACCCAGCTAACTCAGTCTACAAAGCTGAACAAGGTGGTAGCCCCTTTTCATTCTAACATGAATGGTTCTCTCACAAGTTCGACAGTGCTTCTTCCAATCCCTTTAAAGGGGTTATTTTGCACATACCTGGTATTGCTCACCCCTGAAAACACTGAGTTGCAGGCACTATTCCTTTCAAGAAGAATATCAATTCACCTTGGAAAACTAGGTGCTTGACCCTCCTGCTGCTAACATTCATACTTGTCTTCCAAGAGATGTAGTGCTGGTTCCACTGACTTGAAAGAAGCAATTTTGCACAAACTTCATGTTCCTCACCCATAAAAACACTGTGAGCGAGGCAGTATTCCCTTGAACAGCTATCTCAATTCACAATGCAGAACAGGGTGCTACACCCTCCTGCTTCTAAAAATAAAGATTGTCCTACAAGTGCTACAGTAAGCCTCCATTGACTTGAATGGGGCTCTTTTGCAGAACATTGATGCTACTCCCCTGAAAACAGTGAGATGTGGGCAGTATTCCTTCAAACAGCTAGGTCAATTCACAGTGCTATACAAGTTGCTAGACCCTGCGCTTGAAACATTAATGACTCCCTTACAAGAACTACCAGGAATCTCCCTTTCGCTTGTAAGGGATAGTTTGGAAATGTTGTGTTCCTAACCCATGAAAACGCTGAGAGGGAAGCAGCATTCCTTTACCCAGCTAACTCAGTTCACAATGCTGAAGAAGGTGGCAGCCCCTTTTGTTTCTCACATGAATGATTCTCTCACAAGTTCGACAGTGCTTCTTCCAATCCCTTTAAGGGGGTTATTTTGCACATAGCTGGTATTGCTCACCCATGAAAACACTGAGTTGCAGGCACTATTCCTTTCAAGAAGAATATCAGTTCACCTTGGAAAACTAGGTGCTTGACCCTCCTGCTGCTAACATTCATACTTCTCCTCCAAGTGATGTAGTGCTGATTCCATTGACTTGAAAGAGGCAATTTTGCACAAACCTCATGTTCCTCACCCATGAAAACACAGAGAGTTAGGCAATATTCCCTTGAACAGGTAACTCAATTCACAATGCTGAACAGGGTGCTATACCCTCTTGCTTCTCACATTAATGATTGTCTTACAAGAGCTTCAGTAAGCCTCCATTCACTTGAAAGGGGCTCTTTTGCACAACATTGATGTTACTCCCCCTGAAAACCATGAGAGTTAGGCAGTATTCCCTTGAACACGTAATTCAATTCACCATGCTTAACAAGCTGCTTGACCCTCTTGCTTGTAACACTTATGCTTCTCTTACAGGAGAAACAGTGCTTCTTCCTTACATTGAAACAGGGCTACTCTGCACAAAGATAATATTCTTCACATTGTAAAATCCTGAGAGACAGTTAGTATTCCTTTGTAGAGCTCACTCAATTCTCACTTTTAAACAACATTCTAGACCCTCTTGCTGCTGGAATTAATGGTATTCATACATCCTAAACTGTTCTTCTTCCATTCAGTTGAATGCAGCTATTTGGCCCAACGGTGATGTTCCTCACACATGAAAAAACTCAGGGGTAGTCAGTATTCCCTTCAACAGGTAACTCATTTCTCGTAAGGAAACAAGTTGCTAAATATTCCTGCTTCTCACACATTGCATCCTGCCCTGAGCTACAAGGGTTTGTCCATTTAGTGGGAAGCACTTATTTTTCAAGGAGTGAATGGTTCTCCATTGTCAAAGGCTTTCATTTGGCAAGCATTCCTTTCACATGCTAATTCAACTCTCACAGGGAAACACAATGTGCTTGCAACTCCTGCTGCAAACCTTGCCATCTGCTTGCAAGAGACACAGTGCATGTTCCATTCAGTTGAAAGGGCCTATTGGCACAAAGATGGAATTGCTCACACTGTCAAACCCTGACAGATAGGAAGTGTTAATTTTGAATGCTAAATCAATTGAAGCTGCTAAACAAAGTGCTAGAGCATCTTTCTTGTAACCTTTGTGGTACTCCTACAAGACATACAGTAATCCTTCCCTCCATTGAAAGAGGCAATTTTGCAGCAAAATGATGGTCCTCACACTTCCAAACTGTGAGAGGCAGCTGGTGTTCCTTTTAAAACTTCAGTCCACTCACACTGTTACACAACTTGCTAGACCCTCTTGCTTCTAACCTCAATAAGTTTCTTAGAAGAGCCTCACAACTTCTTCCATTCTCTTCAAAGGGGTGATGTTGCACTAAGGTGATCTTCCTCATCCCTGAAAACACTGAGTGGTAGGCAGTATTCCTTTAACCAAGTTACTCAATTCTCATCCGAAGACAAGCTGCTTCACCCTCCTGCTTGTAACCATTCATACTTTTCTTACAACATACGCACCGCTGGATCCAGTCACTTGAAAGAGGAGATTTTGCACAAAATTGAAGGTTCACACACATAAAAACACTGAGAGGTATCAGTATGTCCTTAAACAGCTAACTCAGTTGAGAATCCTCAACAGAGTGCTAGGCCCTCTTCTTGTTAACAGTAATGACTGTCTTAGGAGACCAACAATGCATTTCCATTCACTCGAATGGGGCAATTTTGAAGAACATGGTAGTCCTCATCCCTGAAAGCCCTGAGAGGTAGGTAGTATTCCATGAAACAACTAACTCAATTCACAACGCTGAAGAAGGTGCTTGACCCTCTTCCTTCTAACATGAATGATTTTCTTACAAGAGCTACAGTGTTTCTCCATTGACTTCAGAGAGGCAATTTTGCACAAAGGTGATGTTCCTGACCCAGGAAAACACTGAGAGGTAGGCAGTATTCCTTCAAACAGCTAGTTCAATTCACAGTGCTAAACAAGTTGCTAGAACCTGTTGCTTCAAACATTAATGACTCTCTCACAAGACATACCAGGAATCTCCCTTTCGCTTGTAAGGGATAGTTTGGAAATGTTGTGTTCCTCACCCATGTAAATGCTGAGAGGTAGGCAGTTTTCCTTTACCCAGCTTACTCAGTCTACAAAGCTGAACAAGGTAGTAGCCCCTTTTCATACTAACATGAATGGTTCTCTCACAAGATCAACAGTGCTTCTTCCAATCCCTTTAAAGGGGTTATTTTGCACATACCTGGTATTGCTCACCCCTGAAAACACTGAGTTGCAGGCACTATTCCTTTCAAGAAGAATATCAGTTCACCTTGGAAAACTAGGTGCTTGACCCTCCTGCTGCTAACATTCATACTTCTCCTCCAAGTGATGTAGTGCTGATTCCATTGACTTGAAAGAGGCAATTTTGCACAAACCTCATGTTCCTCACCCATGAAAACACAGAGAGTTAGCCAGTATTCCCTTGAACAGGTAACTCAATTCACAATGCTGAACAGGGTGCTAGACCCTCTTGCTTCTCACATTAATGATTGTCTTACAAGAGCTACAGTAAGCCTCCATTCACTTGAAAGGGGCTCTTTTGCACAACATTGATGTTACTCCCCCTGAAAACCATGAGAGTTAGGCAGTATTCCCTTGAACACGTAATTCAATTCACCATGCTTAACAAGCTGCTTGACCCTCTTGCTTGTAACAGTTATGCTTCTCTTACAGGAGAAACAGTGCTTCTTCCTTACATTGAAACAGGGCTACTCTGCACAAAGATAATATTCTTCACATTGTAAAATCCTGAGAGACAGTTAGTATTCCTTTGTAGAGCTCACTCAATTCTCACTTTTAAACAACATTCTAGACCCTCTTGCTGCTGGAATTAATGGTATTCATACATCCTAAACTGTTCTTCTTCCATTCAGTTGAATGCAGCTATTTGGCCCAACGGTGATGTTCCTCACACATGAAAAAACTCAGGATTAGTCAGTATTCCCTTCAACAGGTAACTCATTTCTCATAAGGATACAAGTTGCAAGATATTCCTGCCCCTCACATATTGCATCCTGCCCTGAGCAACAGGTGTTTGTCCATTTAGTGGGAAGCACTTATTTTTCAAGGAGTGAATGGTTCTCCATTGTCAAACGCTTTCATTTGGCAAGCATTCCTTTCACATGCTAATTCAACTCTCACAGGGAAACACAATGTGCTTGCAACTCCTGCTGCAAACCTTGCCATCTGCTTGCAAGAGACACAGTGCATGTTCCATTCAGTTGAAAGGGCCTATTGGCACAAAGATGGAATTGCTCACACTGTCAAACCCTGACAGATAGGAAGTGTTAATTTTGAATGCTAAATCAATTGAAGCTGCTAAACAAAGTGCTAGAGCATCTTTCTTGTAACCTTTGTGGTACTCCTACAAGACATACAGTAATCCTTCCCTCCATTGAAAGAGGCAATTTTGCAGCAAAATGATGGTCCTCACACGTCCAAACTGTGACAGGCAGCTGGTGTTCCTTTTAAAACTTCACTCTACTCACACTGTTACACAACTTGTTAGACCCTCTTGCTTCTAACCTCAATAAGTTTCTTAGAAGAGCCTCACAACTTCTTCCATTCTCTTCAAAGGGGTGATGTTGCACTACGGTGATATTCCTCATCCCTGAAAACACTGAGTGGTAGGCAGTATTCCTTTAACCAAGTTACTCAATTCTCATCCGAAGACAAGCTGCTTCACCCTCCTGCTTGTAACCATTCATACTTTTCTTACAACATACGCACCGCTGGATCCAGTCACTTGAAAGAGGAGATTTTGCACAAAATTGAAGGTTCACACACATAAAAACACTGAGAGGTATCAGTATGTCCTTAAACAGCTAACTCAGTTGAGAATCCTCAACAGAGTGCTAGGCCCTCTTCTTGTTGACAGTAATGACTGTCTTAGGAGACCAACAATGCATTTCCATTCACTCGAATGGGGCAATTTTGAAGAACATGGTAGTCCTCATCCCTGAAAGCCCTGAGAGGTAGGTAGTATTCCATGAAACAACTAACTCAATTCACAACGCTGAAGAAGGTGCTTGACCCTCTTAATTCTAACATGAATGATTTTCTTACAAGAGCTACAGTGTTTCTCCATTGACTTCACAGAGGCAATTTTGCACAAAGGTGATGTTCCTGACCCAGGAAAACACTGAGAGGTAGGCAGTATTCTTTCAAACAGCTAGGTCAATTCACAGTGCTAAACAAGTTGCTAGACCCTGTTGCTTCAAACATTAATGACTCTCTCACAAGACATACCAGGAATATCCCTTTCGCTTGTAATGGATAGTTTGGAAATGTTGTGTTCCGCACCCATGTAAATGCTGAGAGGTGGGCAGTTTTCCTTTACCCAGCTAACTCAGTCTACAAAGCTGAACAAGGTGGTAGCCCCTTTTCATTCTAACATGAATGGTTCTCTCACAAGATCAACAGTGCTTCTTCCAATCCCTTTAAAGGGGTTATTTTGCACATACCTGGTATTGCTCACCCCTGAAAACACTGAGTTGCAGGCACTATTCCTTTCAAGAAGAATATCAATTCACCTTGGAAAACTAGGTGCTTGACCCTCCTGCTGCTAACATTCATACTTGTCTTCCAAGAGATGTAGTGCTGGTTCCACTGACTTGAAAGAAGCAATTTTCCACAAACTTCATGTTCCTCACCCATAAAAACACTGAGAGCGAGGCAGTATTCCCTTGAACAGGTAACTCAATTCACAATGCAGAACAGGGTGCTAAACCCTCTTGCTTCTAAAAATAAAGATTGTCCTAGAAGTGCTACAGTAAGCCTCCATTCCCTTGAATGGGGCTCTTTTGCAGAACATTGATGCTACTCCCCTGAAAACAGTGAGATGTAGGCAGTATTCCTTCAAACAGCTAGGTCAATTCACAGTGCTATACAAGTTGCTAGACCCTGCGCTTGAAACATTAATGACTCCCTTACAAGAACTACCAGGAATCTCCCTTTCGCTTGTAAGGGATAGTTTGGAAATGTTGTGTTCCTCACCCATGAAAACGCTGAGAGGGAAGCAGCATTCCTTTACCCAGCTAACTCAGTTCACAATGCTGAAGAAGGTGGCAGCCCCTTTTGTTTCTCACATGAATGATTCTCTCACAAGTTCGACAGTGCTTCTTCCAATCCCTTTAAGGGGGTTATTTTGCACATAGCTGGTATTGCTCACCCATGAAAACACTGAGTTGCAGGCACTATTCCTTTCAAGAAGAATATCAGTTCACCTTGGAAAACTAGGTGCTTGACCCTCCTGCTGCTAACATTCATACTTCTCCTCCAAGTGATGTAGTGCTGATTCCATTGACTTGAAAGAGGCAATTTTGCACAAACCTCATGTTCCTCACCCATGAAAACACAGAGAGTTAGCCAGTATTCCCTTGAACAGGTAACTCAATTCACAATGCTGAACAGGGTGCTAGACCCTCTTGCTTCTCACATTAATGATTGTCTTACAAGAGCTACAGTAAGCCTCCATTCACTTGAAAGGGGCTCTTTTGCACAACATTGATGTTACTCCCCCTGAAAACCATGAGAGTTAGGCAGTATTCCCTTGAACACGTAATTCAATTCACCATGCTTAACAAGCTGCTTGACCCTCTTGCTTGTAACACTTATGCTTCTCTTACAGGAGAAACAGTGCTTCTTCCTTACATTGAAACAGGGCTACTCTGCACAAAGATAATATTCTTCACATTGTAAAATCCTGAGAGACAGTTAGTATTCCTTTGTAGAGCTCACTCAATTCTCACTTTTAAACAACATTCTAGACCCTCTTGCTGCTGGAATTAATGGTATTCATACATCCTAAACTGTTCTTCTTCCATTCAGTTGAATGCAGCTATTTGGCCCAACGGTGATGTTCCTCACACATGAAAAAACTCAGGGGTAGTCAGTATTCCCTTCAACAGGTAACTCATTTCTCGTAAGGAAACAAGTTGCTAAATATTCCTGCTTCTCACACATTGCATCCTGCCCTGAGCTACAAGGGTTTGTCCATTTAGTGGGAAGCACTTATTTTTCAAGGAGTGAATGGTTCTCCATTGTCAAAGGCTTTCATTTGGCAAGCATTCCTTTCACATGCTAATTCAACTCTCACAGGGAAACACAATGTGCTTGCAACTCCTGCTGCAAACCTTGCCATCTGCTTGCAAGAGACACAGTGCATGTTCCATTCAGTTGAAAGGGCCTATTGGCACAAAGATGGAATTGCTCACACTGTCAAACCCTGACAGATAGGAAGTGTTAATTTTGAATGCTAAATCAATTGAAGCTGCTAAACAAAGTGCTAGAGCATCTTTCTTGTAACCTTTGTGGTTCTCCTACAAGACATACAGTAATCCTTCCCTCCATTGAAAGAGGCAATTTTGCAGCAAAATGATGGTCCTCACACTTCCAAACTGTGAGAGGCAGCTGGTGTTCCTTTTAAAACTTCACTCTACTCACACTGTTACACAACTTGCTAGACCCTCTTGCTTCTAACCTCAATAAGTTTCTTAGAAGAGCCTCACAACTTCTTCCATTCTCTTCAAAGGGGTGATGTTGCACTACGGTGATATTCCTCATCCCTGAAAACACTGAGTGGTAGGCAGTATTCCTTTAACCAAGTTACTCAATTCTCATCCGAAGACAAGCTGCTTCACCCTCCTGCTTGTAACCATTCATACTTTTCTTACAACATACGCACCACTGGATCCAGTCACTTGAAAGAGGAGATTTTGCACAAAATTGAAGGTTCACACACATAAAAACACTGAGAGGTCTCAGTATGTCCTTAAACAGCTAACTCAGTTGAGAATCCTCAACAGAGTGCTAGGCCCTCTTCTTGTTGACAGTAATGACTGTCTTAGGAGACCAACAATGCATTTCCATTCACTCGAATGGGGCAATTTTGAAGAACATGGTAGTCCTCATCCCTGAAAGCCCTGAGAGGTAGGTAGTATTCCATGAAACAACTAACTCAATTCACAACGCTGAAGAAGGTGCTTGACCCTCTTAATTCTAACATGAATGATTTTCTTACAAGAGCTACAGTGTTTCTCCATTGACTTCACAGAGGCAATTTTGCACAAAGATGATGTTCCTGACCCAGGAAAACACTGAGAGGTAGGCAGTATTCTTTCAAACAGCTAGGTCAATTCACAGTGCTAAACAAGTTGCTAGACCCTGTTGCTTCAAACATTAATGACTCTCTCACAAGACATACCAGGAATATCCCTTTCGCTTGTAAGGGATAGTTTGGAAATGTTGTGTTCCGCACCCATGTAAATGTTGAGAGGTAGGCAGTTTTCCTTTACCCAGCTAACTCAGTCTACAAAGCTGAAAAAGGTGGTAGCCCCTTTTCATTCTAACATGAATGGTTCTCTCACAAGATCAACAGTGCTTCTTCCAATCCCTTTAAAGGGGTTATTTTGCACATACCTGGTATTGCTCACCCCTGAAAACACTGAGTTGCAGGCACTATTCCTTTCAAGAAGAATATCAATTCACCTTGGAAAACTAGGTGCTTGACCCTCCTGCTGCTAACATTCATACTTGTCTTCCAAGAGATGTAGTGCTGGTTCCACTGACTTGAAAGAAGCAATTTTGCACAAACTTCATGTTCCTCACCCATAAAAACACTGAGAGCGAGGCAGTATTCCCTTGAACAGGTAACTCAATTCACAATGCAGAACAGGGTGCTAAACCCTCTTGCTTCTAAAAATAAAGATTGTCCTAGAAGTGCTACAGTAAGCCTCCATTCCCTTGAATGGGGCTCTTTTGCAGAACATTGATGCTACTCCCCTGAAAACAGTGAGATGTAGGCAGTATTCCTTCAAACAGCTAGGTCAATTCACAGTGCTATACAAGTTGCTAGACCCTGCGCTTGAAACATTAATGACTCCCTTACAAGAACTACCAGGAATCTCCCTTTCGCTTGTAAGGGATAGTTTGGAAATGTTGTGTTCCTCACCCATGAAAACGCTGAGAGGGAAGCAGCATTCCTTTACCCAGCTAACTCAGTTCACAATGCTGAAGAAGGTGGCAGCCCCTTTTGTTTCTCACATGAATGATTCTCTCACAAGTTCGACAGTGCTTCTTCCAATCCCTTTAAGGGGGTTATTTTGCACATAGCTGGTATTGCTCACCCATGAAAACACTGAGTTGCAGGCACTATTCCTTTCAAGAAGAATATCAGTTCACCTTGGAAAACTAGGTGCTTGACCCTCCTGCTGCTAACATTCATACTTCTCCTCCAAGTGATGTAGTGCTGATTCCATTGACTTGAAAGAGGCAATTTTGCACAAACCTCATGTTCCTCACCCATGAAAACACAGAGAGTTAGGCAGTATTCCCTTGAACAGGTAACTCAATTCACAATGCTGAACAGGGTGCTAGACCCTCTTGCTTCTCACATTAATGATTGTCTTACAAGAGCTACAGTAAGCCTCCATTCACTTGAAAGGGGCTCTTTTGCACAACATTGATGTTACTCCCCCTGAAAACCATGAGAGTTAGGCAGTATTCCCTTGAACACGTAATTCAATTCACCATGCTTAACAAGCTGCTTGACCCTCTTGCTTGTAACACTTATGCTTCTCTTACAGGAGAAACAGTGCTTCTTCCTTACATTGAAACAGGGCTACTCTGCACAAAGATAATATTCTTCACATTGTAAAATCCTGAGAGACAGTTAGTATTCCTTTGTAGAGCTCACTCAATTCTCACTTTTAAACAACATTCTAGACCCTCTTGCTGCTGGAATTAATGGTATTCATACATCCTAAACTGTTCTTCTTCCTTTCAGTTGAATGCAGCTATTTGGCCCAACGGTGATGTTCCTCACACATGAAAAAACTCAGGGGTAGTCAGTATTCCCTTCAACAGGTAACTCATTTCTCGTAAGGAAACAAGTTGCTAAATATTCCTGCTTCTCACACATTGCATCCTGCCCTGAGCTACAAGGGTTTGTCCATTTAGTGGGAAGCACTTATTTTTCAAGGAGTGAATGGTTCTCCATTGTCAAAGGCTTTCATTTGGCAAGCATTCCTTTCACATGCTAATTCAACTCTCACAGGGAAACACAATGTGCTTGCAACTCCTGCTGCAAACCTTGCCATCTGCTTGCAAGAGACACAGTGCATGTTCCATTCAGTTGAAAGGGCCTATTGGCACAAAGATGGAATTGCTCACACTGTCAAACCCTGACAGATAGGAAGTGTTAATTTTGAATGCTAAATCAATTGAAGCTGCTAAACAAAGTGCTAGAGCATCTTTCTTGTAACCTTTGTGGTACTCCTACAAGACATACAGTAATCCTTCCCTCCATTGAAAGAGGCAATTTTGCAGCAAAATGATGGTCCTCACACTTCCAAACTGTGAGAGGCAGCTGGTGTTCCTTTTAAAACTTCAGTCCACTCACACTGTTACACAACTTGCTAGACCCTCTTGCTTCTAACCTCAATAAGTTTCTTAGAAGAGCCTCACAACTTCTTCCATTCTCTTCAAAGGGGTGATGTTGCACTAAGGTGATCTTCCTCATCCCTGAAAACACTGAGTGGTAGGCAGTATTCCTTTAACCAAGTTACTCAATTCTCATCCGAAGACAAGCTGCTTCACCCTCCTGCTTGTAACCATTCATACTTTTCTTACAACATACGCACCGCTGGATCCAGTCACTTGAAAGAGGAGATTTTGCACAAAATTGAAGGTTCACACACATAAAAACACTGAGAGGTATCAGTATGTCCTTAAACAGCTAACTCAGTTGAGAATCCTCAACAGAGTGCTAGGCCCTCTTCTTGTTGACAGTAATGACTGTCTTAGGAGACCAACAATGCATTTCCATTCACTCGAATGGGGCAATTTTGAAGAACATGGTAGTCCTCATCCCTGAAAGCCCTGAGAGGTAGGTAGTATTCCATGAAACAACTAACTCAATTCACAACGCTGAAGAAGGTGCTTGACCCTCTTCCTTCTAACATGAATGATTTTCTTACAAGAGCTACAGTGTTTCTCCATTGACTTCAGAGAGGCAATTTTGCACCAAGGTGATGTTCCTGACCCAGGAAAACACTGAGAGGTAGGCAGTATTCCTTCAAACAGCTAGTTCAATTCACAGTGCTAAACAAGTTGCTAGAACCTGTTGCTTCAAACATTAATGACTCTCTCACAAGACATACCAGGAATCTCCCTTTCGCTTGTAAGGGATAGTTTGGAAATGTTGTGTTCCTCACCCATGTAAATGCTGAGAGGTAGGCAGTTTTCCTTTACCCAGCTTACTCAGTCTACAAAGCTGAACAAGGTGGTAGCCCCTTTTCATACTAACATGAATGGTTCTCTCACAAGATCAACAGTGCTTCTTCCAATCCCTTTAAAGGGGTTATTTTGCACATACCTGGTATTGCTCACCCCTGAAAACACTGAGTTGCAGGCACTATTCCTTTCAAGAAGAATATCAATTCACCTTGGAAAACTAGGTGCTTGACCCTCCTGCTGCTAACATTCATACTTGTCTTCCAAGAGATGTAGTGCTGGTTCCACTGACTAGAAAGAAGCAATTTTGCACAAACTTCATGTTCCTCACCCATAAAAACACTGAGAGCGAGGCAGTATTCCCTTGAAAAGGTAACTCAATTCACAATGCAGAACAGGGTGCTACACCCTCTTGCTTCTAAAAATAAAGATTGTCCTACAAGTGCTACAGTAAGCCTCCATTCCCTTGAATGGGGCTCTTTTGCAGAACATTGATGCTACTCCCCTGAAAACAGTGAGATGTAGGCAGTATTCCTTCAAACAGCTAGGTCAATTCACAGTGCTATACAAGTTGCTAGACCCTGCGCTTGAAACATTAATGACTCCCTTACAAGAACTACCAGGAATCTCCCTTTCGCTTGTAAGGGATAGTTTGGAAATGTTGTGTTCCTCACCCATGAAAACGCTGAGAGGGAAGCAGCATTCCTTTACCCAGCTAACTCAGTTCACAATGCTGAAGAAGGTGGCAGCCCCTTTTGTTTCTCACATGAATGATTCTCTCACAAGTTCGACAGTGCTTCTTCCAATCCCTTTAAGGGGGTTATTTTGCACATAGCTGGTATTGCTCACCCATGAAAACACTGAGTTGCAGGCACTATTCCTTTCAAGAAGAATATCAGTTCACCTTGGAAAACTAGGTGCTTGACCCTCCTGCTGCTAACATTCATACTTCTCCTCCAAGTGATGTAGTGCTGATTCCATTGACTTGAAAGAGGCAATTTTGCACAAACCTCATGTTCCTCACCCATGAAAACACAGAGAGTTAGCCAGTATTCCCTTGAACAGGTAACTCAATTCACAATGCTGAACAGGGTGCTAGACCCTCTTGCTTCTCACATTAATGATTGTCTTACAAGAGCTACAGTAAGCCTCCATTCACTTGAAAGGGGCTCTTTTGCACAACATTGATGTTACTCCCCCTGAAAACCATGAGAGTTAGGCAGTATTCCCTTGAACACGTAATTCAATTCACCATGCTTAACAAGCTGCTTGACCCTCTTGCTTGTAACACTTATGCTTCTCTTACAGGAGAAACAGTGCTTCTTCCTTACATTGAAACAGGGCTACTCTGCACAAAGATAATATTCTTCACATTGTAAAATCCTGAGAGACAGTTAGTATTCCTTTGTAGAGCTCACTCAATTCTCACTTTTAAACAACATTCTAGACCCTCTTGCTGCTGGAATTAATGGTATTCATACATCCTAAACTGTTCTTCTTCCATTCAGTTGAATGCAGCTATTTGGCCCAACGGTGATGTTCCTCACACATGAAAAAACTCAGGGGTAGTCAGTATTCCCTTCAACAGGTAACTCATTTCTCGTAAGGAAACAAGTTGCTAAATATTCCTGCTTCTCACACATTGCATCCTGCCCTGAGCTACAAGGGTTTGTCCATTTAGTGGGAAGCACTTATTTTTCAAGGAGTGAATGGTTCTCCATTGTCAAAGGCTTTCATTTGGCAAGCATTCCTTTCACATGCTAATTCAACTCTCACAGGGAAACACAATGTGCTTGCAACTCCTGCTGCAAACCTTGCCATCTGCTTGCAAGAGACACAGTGCATGTTCCATTCAGTTGAAAGGGCCTATTGGCACAAAGATGGAATTGCTCACACTGTCAAACCCTGACAGATAGGAAGTGTTAATTTTGAATGCTAAATCAATTGAAGCTGCTAAACAAAGTGCTAGAGCATCTTTCTTGTAACCTTTGTGGTTCTCCTACAAGACATACAGTAATCCTTCCCTCCATTGAAAGAGGCAATTTTGCAGCAAAATGATGGTCCTCACACTTCCAAACTGTGAAAGGCAGCTGGTGTTCCTTTTAAAACTTCACTCTACTCACACTGTTACACAACTTGCTAGACCCTCTTGCTTCTAACCTCAATAAGTTTCTTAGAAGAGCCTCACAACTTCTTCCATTCTCTTCAAAGGGGTGATGTTGCACTACGATGATATTCCTCATCCCTGAAAACACTGAGTGGTAGGCAGTATTCCTTTAACCAAGTTACTCAATTCTCATCCGAAGACAAGCTGCTTCACCCTCCTGCTTGTAACCATTCATACTTTTCTTACAACATACGCACCACTGGATCCAGTCACTTGAAAGAGGAGATTTTGCACAAAATTGAAGGTTCACACACATAAAAACACTGAGAGGTCTCAGTATGTCCTTAAACAGCTAACTCAGTTGAGAATCCTCAACAGAGTGCTAGGCCCTCTTCTTGTTGACAGTAATGACTGTCTTAGGAGACCAACAATGCATTTCCATTCACTCGAATGGGGCAATTTTGAAGAACATGGTAGTCCTCATCCCTGAAAGCCCTGAGAGGTAGGTAGTATTCCATGAAACAACTAACTCAATTCACAACGCTGAAGAAGGTGCTTGACCCTCTTAATTCTAACATGAATGATTTTCTTACAAGAGCTACAGTGTTTCTCCATTGACTTCACAGAGGCAATTTTGCACAAAGGTGATGTTCCTGACCCAGGAAAACACTGAGAGGTAGGCAGTATTCCTTCAAACAGCTAGGTTAATTCACAATGCTAAACAAGTTGCTAGACCCTGTTGCTTCAAACATTAATGACTCTCTCACAAGACATACCAGGAATCTCCCTTTCGCTTGTAAGGGATAGTTTGGAAATGTTGTGTTCCTCACCCATGAAAACGCTGAGAGGGAAGCAGCATTCCTTTACCCAGCTAACTCAGTTCACAATGCTGAAGAAGGTGGCAGCCCCTTTTGTTTCTCACATGAATGATTCTCTCACAAGTTCGACATTGCTTCTTCCAATCCCTTTAAGGGGTTTATTTTGCACCTAGCTGGTATTGCTCACCCATGAAAACACTGAGTTGCAGGCACTATTCCTTTCAAGAAGAATATCAGTTCACCTTGGAAAACTAGGTGCTTGACCCTCCTGCTGCTAACATTCATACTTCTCCTCCAAGTGATGTAGTGCTGATTCCCTTGACTTGAAAGAGGCAATTTTGCACAAACCTCATGTTCCTCACCCATGAAAACACAGAGAGTTAGCCAGTATTCCCTTGAACAGGTAACTCAATTCACAATGCTGAACAGGGTGCTAGACCCTCTTGCTTCTCACATTAATGATTGTCTTACAAGAGCTACAGTAAGCCTCCATTCACTTGAAAGGGGCTCTTTTGCACAACATTGATGTTACTCCCCCTGAAAACCGTGAGAGTTAGGCAGTATTCCCTTGAACACGTAATTCAATTCACCATGCTTAACAAGCTGCTTGACCCTCTTGCTTGTAACACTTATGCTTCTCTTACAGGAGAAACAGTGCTTCTTCCTTACATTGAAAGAGGGCTACTCTGCACAAAGATAATATTCTTCACATTGTAAAATCCTGAGAGACAGTTAGTATTCCTTTGTAGAGCTCACTCAATTCTCACTTTTAAACAACATTCTAGACCCTCTTGCTGCTGGAATTAATGGTATTCATACATCCTAAACTGTTCTTCTTCCATTCAGTTGAATGCAGCTATTTGGCCCAACGGTGATGTTCCTCACACATGAAAAAACTCAGGGGTAGTCAGTATTCCCTTCAACAGGTAACTCATTTCTCGTAAGGAAACAAGTTGCCAAATATTCCTGCTTCTCACACATTGCATCCTGCCCTGAGCTACAAGGGTTTGTCCATTTAGTGGGAAGCACTTATTTTTCAAGGAGTGAATGGTTCTCCATTGTCAAAGGCTTTCATTTGGCAAGCATTCCTTTCACATGCTAATTCAACTCTCACAGGGAAACACAAAGTGCTTGCAACTCCTGCTGCAAACCTTGCCATCTGCTTGCAAGAGACACAGTGCATGTTCCATTCAGTTGAAAGGGCCTATTGGCACAAAGATGGAATTGCTCACACTGTCAAACCCTGACAGATAGGAAGTGTTAATTTTGAATGCTAAATCAATTGAAGCTGCTAAACAAAGTGCTAGACCATCTTTCTTGTAACCTTTGTGGTACTCCTACAAGACATACAGTAATCCTTCCCTCCATTGAAAGAGGCAATTTTGCAGCAAAATGATGGTCCTCACACTTCCAAACTGTGACAGGCAGCTGGTGTTCCTTTTAAAACTTCACTCTACTCACACTGTTACACAACTTGCTAGACCCTCTTGCTTCTAACCTCAATAAGTTTCTTAGAAGAGCCTGACAACTTCTTCCATTCTCTTCAAAGGGGTGATGTTGCACTACGGTGATATTCCTCATCCCTGAAAACACTGAGTGGTAGGCAGTATTCCTTTAACCAAGTTACTCAATTCTCATCTGAAGACAAGCTGCTTCACTCTCCTGCTTGTAACCATTCATACTTTTCTTACAACATACGCACCGCTGGATCCAGTCACTTGAAAGAGGAGATTTTGCACAAAATTGAAGGTTCACACACATAAAAACACTGAGAGGTATCAGTATGTCCTTAAACAGCTAACTCAGTTGAGAATCCTCAACAGAGTGCTAGGCCCTCTTCTTGTTAACAGTAATGACTGTCTTAGGAGACCAACAATGCATTTCCATTCACTCGAAAGGGGCAATTTTGAAGAACATGGTAGTCCTCATCCCTGAAAGCCCTGAGAGGTAGGTAGTATTCCATGAAACAACTAACTCAATTCACAACGCTGAAGAAGGTGCTTGACCCTCTTAATTCTAACATGAATGATTTTCTTACAAGAGCTACAGTGTTTCTCCATTGACTTCAGAGAGGCAATTTTGCACAAAGGTGATGTTCCTGACCCAGGAAAACACTGAGAGGTACGCAGTATTCCTTCAAACAGCTAGGTTAATTCACAGTGCTAAACAAGTTGCTAGACCCTGTTGCTTCAAACATTAATGACTCTCTCACAAGACATACCAGGAATCTCCCTTTCGCTTGTAAGGGATAGTTTGGAAATGTTGTGTTCCTCACCCATGAAAACGCTGAGAGGGAAGCAGCATTCCTTTACCCAGCTAACTCAGTTCACAATGCTGAAGAAGGTGGCAGCCCCTTTTGTTTCTCACATGAATGATTCTCTCACAAGTTCGACAGTGCTTCTTCCAATCCCTTTAAGGGGGTTATTTTGCACCTAGCTGGTATTGCTCACCCATGAAAACACTGAGTTGCAGGCACTATTCCTTTCAAGAAGAATATCAGTTCACCTTGGAAAACTAGGTGCTTGACCCTCCTGCTGCTAACATTCATACTTCTCCTCCAAGTGATGTAGTGCTGATTCCCTTGACTTGAAAGAGGCAATTTTGCACAAACCTCATGTTCCTCACCCATGAAAACACAGAGAGTTAGCCAGTATTCCCTTGAACAGGTAACTCAATTCACAATGCTGAACAGGGTGCTAGACCCTCTTGCTTCTCACATTAATGATTGTCTTACAAGAGCTACAGTAAGCCTCCATTCACTTGAAAGGGGCTCTTTTGCACAACATTGATGTTACTCCCCCTGAAAACCGTGAGAGTTAGGCAGTATTCCCTTGAACACGTAATTCAATTCACCATGCTTAACAAGCTGCTTGACCCTCTTGCTTGTAACACTTATGCTTCTCTTACAGGAGAAACAGTGCTTCTTCCTTACATTGAAACAGGGCTACTCTGCACAAAGATAATATTCTTCACATTGTAAAATCCTGAGAGACAGTTAGTATTCCTTTGTAGAGCTCACTCAATTCTCACTTTTAAACAACATTCTAGACCCTCTTGCTGCTGGAATTAATGGTATTCATACATCCTAAACTGTTCTTCTTCCATTCAGTTGAATGCAGCTATTTGGCCCAACGGTGATGTTCCTCACACATGAAAAAACTCAGGGGTAGTCAGTATTCCCTTCAACAGGTAACTCATTTCTCGTAAGGAAACAAGTTGCTAAATATTCCTGCTTCTCACACATTGCATCCTGCCCTGAGCTACAAGGGTTTGTCCATTTAGTGGGAAGCACTTATTTTTCAAGGAGTGAATGGTTCTCCATTGTTAAAGGCTTTCATTTGGCAAGCATTCCTTTCACATGCTAATTCAACTCTCACAGGGAAACACAATGTGCTTGCAACTCCTGCTGCAAACCTTGCCATCTGCTTGCAAGAGACACAGTGCATGTTCCATTCAGTTGAAAGGGCCTATTGGCACAAAGATGGAATTGCTCACACTGTCAAACCCTGACAGATAGGAAGTGTTAATTTTGAATGCTAAATCAATTGAAGCTGCTAAACAAAGTGCTAGAGCATCTTTCTTGTAACCTTTGTGGTTCTCCTACAAGACATACAGTAATCCTTCCCTCCATTGAAAGAGGCAATTTTGCAGCAAAATGATGGTCCTCACACTTCCAAACTGTGAGAGGCAGCTGGTGTTCCTTTTAAAACTTCACTCTACTCACACTGTTACACAACTTGCTAGACCCTCTTGCTTCTAATCTCAATAATTTTCTTAGAAGAGCCTCACAACTTCTTCCATTCTCTTCAAAGGGGTGATGTTGCACTAAGGTGATATTCCTTATCCCTGAAAACACTGAGTGGTAGGCAGTATTCCTTTAACCAAGTTACTCAATTCTCATCCGAAGACAAGCTGCTTCACCCTCCTGCTTGTAACCATTCATACTTTTCTTACAATATACGCACCGCTGGATCCAGTCACTTGAAAGAGGAGATTTTGCACAAAATTGAAGGTTCACACACATAAAAACACTGAGAGGTCTCAGTATGTCCTTAAACAGCTAACTCAGTTGAGAATCCTCAACAGAGTGCTAGGCCCTCTTCTTGTTAACAGTAATGACTGTCTTAGGAGACCAACAATGCATTTCCATTCACTCGAATGGGGCAATTTTGAAGAACATGGTAGTCCTCATCCCTGAAAGCCCTGAGAGGTAGGTAGTATTCCATGAAACAACTAACTCAATTCACAACGCTGAAGAAGGTGCTTGACCCTCTTCCTTCTAACATGAATGATTTTCTTACAAGAGCTACAGTGTTTCTCCATTGACTTCACAGAGGCAATTTTGCACAAAGGTGATGTTCCTGACCCAGGAAAACACTGAGAGGTAGGCAGTATTCCTTCAAACAGCTAGGTCAATTCACAGTGCTAAACAAGTTGCTAGACCCTGTGGCTTCAAACATTAACGACTCTCTCACAAGACATACCAGGAATCTCCCTTTCGCTTGTAAGGGATAGTTTGGAAATGTTGTGTTCCTCACCCATGTAAATGCTGAGAGGTAGGCAGTTTTCCTTTACCCAGCTAACTCAGTCTACAAAGCTGAACAAGGTGGTAGCCCCTTTTCATTCTAACATGAATGGTTCTCTCACAAGATCAACAGTGCTTCTTCCAATCCCTTTAAAGGGGTTATTTTGCACATACCTGGTATTGCTCACCCCTGAAAACACTGAGTTGCAGGCACTATTCCTTTCAAGAAGAATATCAATTCACCTTGGAAAACTAGGTGCTTAACCCTCCTGCTGCTAACATTCATACTTGTCTTCCAAGAGATGTAGTGCTGGTTCCACTGACTTGAAAGAAGCAATTTTGCACAAACTTCATGTTCCTCACCCATAAAAACACTGAGAGCGAGGCAGTATTCCCTTGAACAGGTATCTCAATTCACAATGCAGAACAGGGTGCTACACCCTCCTGCTTCTAAAAATAAAGATTGTCCTACAAGTGCTACAGTAAGCCTCCATTGACTTGAATGGGGCTCTTTTGCAGAACATTGATGCTACTCCCCTGAAAACAGTGAGATGTGGGCAGTATTCCTTCAAACAGCTAGGTCAATTCACAGTGCTATACAAGTTGCTAGACCCTGCGCTTGAAACATTAATGACTCCCTTACAAGAACTACCAGGAATCTCCCTTTCGCTTGTAAGGGATAGTTTGGAAATGTTGTGTTCCTAACCCATGAAAACGCTGAGAGGGAAGCAGCATTCCTTTACCCAGCTAACTCAGTTCACAATGTTGAAGAAGGTGGCAGCCCCTTTTGTTTCTCACATGAATGATTCTCTCACAAGTTCGACAGTGCTTCTTCCAATCCCTTTAAGGGGGTTATTTTGCACATAGCTGGTATTGCTCACCCATGAAAACACTGAGTTGCAGGCACTATTCCTTTCAAGAAGAATATCAGTTCACCTTGGAAAACTAGGTGCTTGACCCTCCTGCTGCTAACATTCATACTTCTCCTCCAAGTGATGTAGTGCTGATTCCCTTGACTTGAAAGAGGCAATTTTGCACAAACCTCATGTTCCTCACCCATGAAAACACAGAGAGTTAGGCAGTATTCCCTTGAACAGGTAACTCAATTCACAATGCTGAACAGGGTGCTAGACCCTCTTGCTTCTCACATTAATGATTGTCTTACAAGAGCTACAGTAAGCCTCCATTCACTTGAAAGGGGCTCTTTTGCACAACATTGATGTTACTCCCCCTGAAAACCATGAGAGTTAGGCAGTATTCCCTTGAACACGTAATTCAATTCACCATGCTTAACAAGCTGCTTGACCCTCTTGCTTGTAACACTTATGCTTCTCTTACAGGAGAAACAGTGCTTCTTCCTTACATTGAAACAGGGCTACTCTGCACAAAGATAATATTCTTCACATTGTAAAATCCTGAGAGACAGTTAGTATTCCTTTGTAGAGCTCACTCAATTCTCACTTTTAAACAACATTCTAGACCCTCTTGCTGCTGGAATTAATGGTATTCATACATCCTAAACTGTTCTTCTTCCATTCAGTTGAATGCAGCTATTTGGCCCAACGGTGATGTTCCTCACACATGAAAAAACTCAGGGGTAGTCAGTATTCCCTTCAACAGGTAACTCATTTCTCGTAAGGAAACAAGTTGCCAAATATTCCTGCTTCTCACACATTGCATCCTGCCCTGAGCTACAAGGGTTTGTCCATTTAGTGGGAAGCACTTATTTTTCAAGGAGTGAATGGTTCTCCATTGTCAAACGCTTTCATTTGGCAAGCATTCCTTTCACATGCTAATTCAACTCTCACAGGGAAACACAATGTGCTTGCAACTCCTGCTGCAAACCTTGCCATCTGCTTGCAAGAGACACAGTGCATGTTCCATTCAGTTGAAAGGGCCTATTGGCACAAAGATGGAATTGCTCACACTGTCAAACCCTGACAGATAGGAAGTGTTAATTTTGAATGCTAAATCAATTGAAGCTGCTAAACAAAGTGCTAGAGCATCTTTCTTGTAACCTTTGTGGTACTCCTACAAGACATACAGTAATCCTTCCCTCCATTGAAAGAGGCAATTTTGCAGCAAAATGATGGTCCTCACACTTCCAAACTGTGACAGGCAGCTGGTGTTCCTTTTAAAACTTCACTCTACTCACACTGTTACACAACTTGCTAGACCCTCTTGCTTCTAACCTCAATAAGTTTCTTAGAAGAGCCTCACAACTTCTTCCATTCTCTTCAAAGGGGTGATGTTGCACTACGGTGATATTCCTCATCCCTGAAAACACTGAGTGGTAGGCAGTATTCCTTTAACCAAGTTACTCAATTCTCATCCGAAGACAAGCTGCTTCACCCTCCTGCTTGTAACCATTCATACTTTTCTTACAATATACGCACCGCTGGATCCAGTCACTTGAAAGAGGAGATTTTGCACAAAATTGAAGGTTCACACACATAAAAACACTGAGAGGTCTCAGTATGTCCTTAAAAAGCTAACTCAGTTGAGAATCCTCAACAGAGTGCTAGGCCCTCTTCTTGTTAACAGTAATGACTGTCTTAGGAGACCAACAATGCATTTCCATTCACTCGAATGGGGCAATTTTGAAGAACATGGTAGTCCTCATCCCTGAAAGCCCTGAGAGGTAGGTAGTATTCCATGAAACAACTAACTCAATTCACAACGCTGAAGAAGGTGCTTGACCCTCTTCCTTCTAACATGAATGATTTTCTTACAAGAGCTACAGTGTTTCTCCATTGACTTCACAGAGGCAATTTTGCACAAAGGTGATGTTCCTGACCCAGGAAAACACTGAGAGGTAGGCAGTATTCCTTCAAACAGCTAGGTCAATTCACAGTGCTAAACAAGTTGCTAGACCCTGTGGCTTCAAACATTAACGACTCTCTCACAAGACATACCAGGAATCTCCCTTTCGCTTGTAAGGGATAGTTTGGAAATGTTGTGTTCCTCACCCATGTAAATGCTGAGAGGTAGGCAGTTTTCCTTTACCCAGCTAACTCAGTCTACAAAGCTGAACAAGGTGGTAGCCCCTTTTCATTCTAACATGAATGGTTCTCTCACAAGATCAACAGTGCTTCTTCCAATCCCTTTAAAGGGGTTATTTTGCACATACCTGGTATTGCTCACCCCTGAAAACACTGAGTTGCAGGCACTATTCCTTTCAAGAAGAATATCAATTCACCTTGGAAAACTAGGTGCTTGACCCTCCTGCTGCTAACATTCATACTTGTCTTCCAAGAGATGTAGTGCTGGTTCCACTGACTTGAAAGAAGCAATTTTGCACAAACTTCATGTTCCTCACCCATAAAAACACTGAGAGCGAGGCAGTATTCCCTTGAACAGGTATCTCAATTCACAATGCAGAACAGGGTGCTACACCCTCCTGCTTCTAAAAATAAAGATTGTCCTACAAGTGCTACAGTAAGCCTCCATTGACTTGAATGGGGCTCTTTTGCAGAACATTGATGCTACTCCCCTGAAAACAGTGAGATGTGGGCAGTATTCCTTCAAACAGCTAGGTCAATTCACAGTGCTATACAAGTTGCTAGACCCTGCGCTTGAAACATTAATGACTCCCTTACAAGAACTACCAGGAATCTCCCTTTCGCTTGTAAGGGATAGTTTGGAAATGTTGTGTTCCTAACCCATGAAAACGCTGAGAGGGAAGCAGCATTCCTTTACCCAGCTAACTCAGTTCACAATGCTGAAGAAGGTGGCAGCCCCTTTTGTTTCTCACATGAATGATTCTCTCACAAGTTCGACAGTGCTTCTTCCAATCCCTTTAAGGGGGTTATTTTGCACATAGCTGGTATTGCTCACCCATGAAAACACTGAGTTGCAGGCACTATTCCTTTCAAGAAGAATATCAGTTCACCTTGGAAAACTAGGTGCTTGACCCTCCTGCTGCTAACATTCATACTTCTCCTCCAAGTGATGTAGTGCTGATTCCATTGACTTGAAAGAGGCAATTTTGCACAAACCTCATGTTCCTCACCCATGAAAACACAGAGAGTTAGGCAGTATTCCCTTGAACAGGTAACTCAATTCACAATGCTGAACAGGGTGCTAGACCCTCTTGCTTCTCACATTAATGATTGTCTTACAAGAGCTACAGTAAGCCTCCATTCACTTGAAAGGGGCTCTTTTGCACAACATTGATGTTACTCCCCCTGAAAACCATGAGAGTTAGGCAGTATTCCCTTGAACACGTAATTCAATTCACCATGCTTAACAAGCTGCTTGACCCTCTTGCTTGTAACACTTATGCTTCTCTTACAGGAGAAACAGTGCTTCTTCCTTACATTGAAACAGGGCTACTCTGCACAAAGATAATATTCTTCACATTGTAAAATCCTGAGAGACAGTTAGTATTCCTTTGTAGAGCTCACTCAATTCTCACTTTTAAACAACATTCTAGACCCTCTTGCTGCTGGAATTAATGGTATTCATACATCCTAAACTGTTCTTCTTCCATTCAGTTGAATGCAGCTATTTGGCCCAACGGTGATGTTCCTCACACATGAAAAAACTCAGGGGTAGTCAGTATTCCCTTCAACAGGTAACTCATTTCTCGTAAGGAAACAAGTTGCCAAATATTCCTGCTTCTCACACATTGCATCCTGCCCTGAGCTACAAGGGTTTGTCCATTTAGTGGGAAGCACTTATTTTTCAAGGAGTGAATGGTTCTCCATTGTCAAAGGCTTTCATTTGGCAAGCATTCCTTTCACATGCTAATTCAACTCTCACAGGGAAACACAATGTGCTTGCAACTCCTGCTGCAAACCTTGCCATCTGCTTGCAAGAGACACAGTGCATGTTCCATTCAGTTGAAAGGGCCTATTGGCACAAAGATGGAATTGCTCACACTGTCAAACCCTGACAGATAGGAAGTGTTAATTTTGAATGCTAAATCAATTGAAGCTGCTAAACAAAGTGCTAGAGCATCTTTCTTGTAACCTTTGTGGTACTCCTACAAGACATACAGTAATCCTTCCCTCCATTGAAAGAGGCAATTTTGCAGCAAAATGATGGTCCTCACACTTCCAAACTGTGACAGGCAGCTGGTGTTCCTTTTAAAACTTCACTCTACTCACACTGTTACACAACTTGCTAGACCCTCTTGCTTCTAACCTCAATAAGTTTCTTAGAAGAGCCTCACAACTTCTTCCATTCTCTTCAAAGGGGTGATGTTGCACTACGGTGATATTCCTCATCCCTGAAAACACTGAGTGGTAGGCAGTATTCCTTTAACCAAGTTACTCAATTCTCATCCGAAGACAAGCTGCTTCACCCTCCTGCTTGTAACCATTCATACTTTTCTTACAATATACGCACCGCTGGATCCAGTCACTTGAAAGAGGAGATTTTGCACAAAATTGAAGGTTCACACACATAAAAACACTGAGAGGTCTCAGTATGTCCTTAAACAGCTAACTCAGTTGAGAATCCTCAACAGAGTGCTAGGCCCTCTTCTTGTTGACAGTAATGACTGTCTTAGGAGACCAACAATGCATTTCCATTCACTCGAATGGGGCAATTTTGAAGAACATGGTAGTCCTCATCCCTGAAAGCCCTGAGAGGTAGGTAGTATTCCATGAAACAACTAACTCAATTCACAACGCTGAAGAAGGTGCTTGACCCTCTTAATTCTAACATGAATGATTTTCTTACAAGAGCTACAGTGTTTCTCCATTGACTTCACAGAGGCAATTTTGCACAAAGGTGATGTTCCTGACCCAGGAAAACACTGAGAGGTAGGCAGTATTCTTTCAAACAGCTAGGTCAATTGACAGTGCTAAACAAGTTGCTAGACCCTGTTGCTTCAAACATTAATGACTCTCTCACAAGACATACCAGGAATCTCCCTTTCGCTTGTAAGGGATAGTTTGGAAATGTTGTGTTCCGCACCCATGTAAATGCTGAGAGGTAGGCAGTTTTCCTTTACCCAGCTAACTCAGTCTACAAAGCTGAACAAGGTGGTAGCCCCTTTTCATTCTAACATGAATGGTTCTCTCACAAGATCAACAGTGCTTCTTCCAATCCCTTTAAAGGGGTTATTTTGCACATACCTGGTATTGCTCACCCCTGAAAACACTGAGTTGCAGGCACTATTCCTTTCAAGAAGAATATCAATTCACCTTGGAAAACTAGGTGCTTGACCCTCCTGCTGCTAACATTCATACTTGTCTTCCAAGAGATGTAGTACTGGTTCCACTGACTTGAAAGAAGCAATTTTGCACAAACTTCATGTTCCTCACCCATAAAAACACTGAGAGCGAGGCAGTATTCCCTTGAACAGTTAACTCAATTCACAATGCAGAAGAGGGTGCTACACCCTCTTGCTTCTAAAAATAAAGATTGTCCTACAAGTGCTACAGTAAGCCTCCATTGACTTGAATGGGGCTCTTTTGCAGAACATTGATGCTACTCCCCTGAAAACAGTGAGATGTAGGCAGTATTCCTTCAAACAGCTAGGTCAATTCACAGTGCTATACAAGTTGCTAGACCCTGCGCTTCAAACATTAATGACTCCCTTACAAGAGCTACCAGGAATCTCCCTTTCGCTTGTAAGGGATAGTTTGGAAATGTTGTGTTCCTCACCCATGAAAACGCTGAGAGGGAAGCAGCATTCCTTTACCCAGCTAACTCAGTTCACAATGCTGAAGAAGGTGGCAGCCCCTTTTGTTTCTCACATGAATGATTCTCTCACATGTACGACAGTGCTTCTTCCAATCCCTTTAAGGGGGTTATTTTGCACATAGCTGGTATTGCTCACCCATGAAAACACTGAGTTGCAGGCACTATTCCTTTCAAGAAGAATATCAGTTCACCTTGGAAAACTAGGTGCTTGACCCTCCTGCTGCTAACATTCATACTTCTCCTCCAAGTGATGTAGTGCTGATTCCATTGACTTGAAAGAGGCAATTTTGCACAAACCTCATGTTCCTCACCCATGAAAACACAGAGAGTTAGGCAGTATTCCCTTGAACAGGTAACTCAATTCACAATGCTGAACAGGGTGCTAGACCCTCTTGCTTCTCACATTAATGATTGTCTTACAAGAGCTACAGTAAGCCTCCATTCACTTGAAAGGGGCTCTTTTGCACAACATTGATGTTACTCCCCCTGAAAACCATGAGAGTTAGGCAGTATTCCCTTGAACACGTAATTCAATTCACCATGCTTAACAAGCTGCTTGACCCTCTTGCTTGTAACACTTATGCTTCTCTTACAGGAGAAACAGTGCTTCTTCCTTACATTGAAACAGGGCTACTCTGCACAAAGATAATATTCTTCACATTGTAAAATCCTGAGAGACAGTTAGTATTCCTTTGTAGAGCTCACTCAATTCTCACTTTTAAACAACATTCTAGACCCTCTTGCTGCTGGAATTAATGGTATTCATACATCCTAAACTGTTCTTCTTCCATTCAGTTGAATGCAGCTATTTGGCCCAACGGTGATGTTCCTCACACATGAAAAAACTCAGGGGTAGTCAGTATTCCCTTCAACAGGTAACTCATTTCTCGTAAGGAAACAAGTTGCTAAATATTCCTGCTTCTCACACATTGCATCCTGCCCTGAGCTACAAGGGTTTGTCCATTTAGTGGGAAGCACTTATTTTTCAAGGAGTGAATGGTTCTCCATTGTCAAACGCTTTCATTTGGCAAGCATTCCTTTCACATGCTAATTCAACTCTCACAGGGAAACACAATGTGCTTGCAACTCCTGCTGCAAACCTTGCCATCTGCTTGCAAGAGACACAGTGCATGTTCCATTCAGTTGAAAGGGCCTATTGGCACAAAGATGGAATTGCTCACACTGTCAAACCCTGACAGATAGGAAGTGTTAATTTTGAATGCTAAATCAATTGAAGCTGCTAAACAAAGTGCTAGAGCATCTTTCTTGTAACCTTTGTGGTACTCCTACAAGACATACAGTAATCCTTCCCTCCATTGAAAGAGGCAATTTTGCAGCAAAATGATGGTCCTCACACTTCCAAACTGTGAGAGGCAGCTGGTGTTCCTTTTAAAACTTCAGTCCACTCACACTGTTACACAACTTGATAGACCCTCTTGCTTCTAACCTCAATAAGTTTCTTAGAAGAGCCTCACAACTTCTTCCATTCTCTTCAAAGGGGTGATGTTGCACTAAGGTGATCTTCCTCATCCCTGAAAACACTGAGTGGTAGGCAGTATTCCTTTAACCAAGTTACTCAATTCTCATCCGAAGACAAGCTGCTTCACCCTCCTGCTTGTAACCATTCATACTTTTCTTACAACATACGCACCGCTGGATCCAGTCACTTGAAAGAGGAGATTTTGCACAAAATTGAAGGTTCACACACATAAAAACACTGAGAGGTCTCAGTATGTCCTTAAACAGCTAACTCAGTTGAGAATCCTCAACAGAGTGCTAGGCCCTCTTCTTGTTAACAGTAATGAATGTCTTAGGAGACCAACAATGCATTTCCATTCACTCGAATGGGGCAATTTTGAAGAACATGGTAGTCCTCATCCCTGAAAGCCCTGAGAGGTAGGTAGTATTCCATGAAACAACTAACTCAATTCACAACGCTGAAGAAGGTGCTCGACCCTCTTCCTTCTAACATGAATGATTTTCTTACAAGAGCAACAGTGTTTCTCCATTGACTTCAGAGAGGCAATTTTGCACAAAGGTGATGTTCCTGACCCAGGAAAACACTGAGAGGTACGCAGTATTCCTTCAAACAGCTAGGTCAATTCACAGTGCTAAACAAGATGCTAGAACCTGTTGCTTCAAACATTAATGACTCTCTCACAAGACATACCAGGACCCTTTCGCTTGTAAGAGATAGTTTGGAAATGTTGTGTTCCTCACCCATGTAAATGCTGAGAGGTAGGCAGTTTTCCTTTACCCAGCTTACTCAGTCTACAAAGCTGAACAAGGTGGTAGCCCCTTTTCATACTAACATGAATGGTTCTCTCACAAGATCAACAGTGCTTCTTCCAATCCCTTTAAAGGGGTTATTTTGCACATACCTGGTATTGCTCACCCCTGAAAACACTGAGTTGCAGGCACTATTCCTTTCAAGAAGAATATCAGTTCACCTTGGAAAACTAGGTGCTTGACCCTCCTCCTGCTAACATTCATACTTCTCCTCCAAGTGATGTAGTGCTGATTCCATTGACTTGAAAGAGGCAATTTTGCACAAACCTCATGTTCCTCACCCATGAAAACACAGAGAGTTAGGCAGTATTCCCTTGAACAGGTAACTCAATTCACAATGCTGAACAGGGTGCTAGACCCTCTTGCTTCTCACATTAATGATTGTCTTACAAGAGCTACAGTAAGCCTCCATTCACTTGAAAGGGGCTCTTTTGCACAACATTGATGTTACTCCCCCTGAAAACCATGAGAGTTAGGCAGTATTCCCTTGAACACGTAATTCAATTCACCATGCTTAACAAGCTGCTTGACCCTCTTGCTTGTAACACTTATGCTTCTCTTACAGGAGAAACAGTGCTTCTTCCTTACATTGAAACAGGGCTACTCTGCACAAAGATAATATTCTTCACATTGTAAAATCCTGAGAGACAGTTAGTATTCCTTTGTAGAGCTCACTCAATTCTCACTTTTAAACAACATTCTAGACCCTCTTGCTGCTGGAATTAATGGTATTCATACATCCTAAACTGTTCTTCTTCCATTCAGTTGAATGCAGCTATTTGGCCCAACGGTGATGTTCCTCACACATGAAAAAACTCAGGATTAGTCAGTATTCCCTTCAACAGGTAACTCATTTCTCATAAGGATACAAGTTGCAAGATATTCCTGCCCCTCACATATTGCATCCTGCCCTGAGCAACAGGTGTTTGTCCATTTAGTGGGAAGCACTTATTTTTCAAGGAGTGAATGGTTCTCCATTGTCAAAGGCTTTCATTTGGCAAGCATTCCTTTCACATGCTAATTCAACTCTCACAGGGAAACACAATGTGCTTGCAACTCCTGCTGCAAACCTTGCCATCTGCTTGCAAGAGACACAGTGCATGTTCCATTCAGTTGAAAGGGCCTATTGGCACAAAGATGGAATTGCTCACACTGTCAAACCCTGACAGATAGGAAGTGTTAATTTTGAATGCTAAATCAATTGAAGCTGCTAAACAAAGTGCTAGAGCATCTTTCTTGTAACCTTTGTGGTACTCCTACAAGACATACAGTAATCCTTCCCTCCATTGAAAGAGGCAATTTTGCAGCAAAATGATGGTCCTCACACGTCCAAACTGTGACAGGCAGCTGGTGTTCCTTTTAAAACTTCACTCTACTCACACTGTTACACAACTTGTTAGACCCTCTTGCTTCTAACCTCAATAAGTTTCTTAGAAGAGCCTCACAACTTCTTCCATTCTCTTCAAAGGGGTGATGTTGCACTACGGTGATATTCCTCATCCCTGAAAACACTGAGTGGTAGGCAGTATTCCTTTAACCAAGTTACTCAATTCTCATCCGAAGACAAGCTGCTTTACCCTCCTGCTTGTAACCATTCATACTTTTCTTACAACATACGCACCGCTGGATCCAGTCACTTGAAAGAGGAGATTTTGCACAAAATTGAAGGTTCACACACATAAAAACACTGAGAGGTATCAGTATGTCCTTAAACAGCTAACTCAGTTGAGAATCCTCAACAGAGTGCTAGGCCCTCTTCTTGTTGACAGTAATGACTGTTTTAGGAGACCAACAATGCATTTCCATTCACTCGAATGGGGCAATTTTGAAGAACATGGTAGTCCTCATCCCTGAAAGCCCTGAGAGGTAGGTAGTATTCCATGAAACAACTAACTCAATTCACAACGCTGAAGAAGGTGCTTGACCCTCTTAATTCTAACATGAATGATTTTCTTACAAGAGCTACAGTGTTTCTCCATTGACTTCAGAGAGGCAATTTTGCACAAAGGTGATGTTCCTGACCCAGGAAAACACTGAGGGGTACGCAGTATTCCTTCAAACAGCTAGGTTAATTCACAGTACTAAACAAGTTGCTAGACCCTGTTGCTTCAAACATTAATGACTCTCTCACAAGACATACCAGGAATATCCCTTTCGCTTGTAATGGATAGTTTGGAAATGTTGTGTTCCGCACCCATGTAAATGCTGAGAGGTAGGCAGTTTTCCTTTACCCAGCTAACTCAGTCTACAAAGCTGAACAAGGTGGTAGCCCCTTTTCATTCTAACATGAATGGTTCTCTCACAAGATCAACAGTGCTTCTTCCAATCCCTTTAAAGGGGTTATTTTGCACATACCTGGTATTGCTCACCCCTGAAAACACTGAGTTGCAGGCACTATTCCTTTCAAGAAGAATATCAGTTCACCTTGGAAAACTAGGTGCTTGACCCTCCTGCTGATAACATTCATACTTGTCTTCCAAGAGATGTAGTACTGGTTCCACTGACTTGAAAGAAGCAATTTTGCACAAACTTCATGTTCCTCACCCATAAAAACACTGAGAGCGAGGCAGTATTCCCTTGAACAGTTAACTCAATTCACAATGCAGAAGAGGGTGCTACACCCTCTTGCTTCTAAAAATAAAGATTGTCCTACAAGTGCTACAGTAAGCCTCCATTCACTTGAATGGGGCTCTTTTGCAGAACATTGATGCTACTCTCCTGCAAACAGTGAGATGTAGGCAGTATTCCTTCAAACAGCTAGGTCAATTCACAGTGCTATACAAGTTGCTAGACCCTGCGCTTCAAACATTAATGACTCCCTTACAAGAGCTACCAGGAATCTCCCTTTCGCTTGTAAGGGATAGTTTGGAAATGTTGTGTTCCTCACCCATGAAAACGCTGAGAGGGAAGCAGCATTCCTTTACCCAGCTAACTCAGTTCACAATGCTGAAGAAGGTGGCAGCCCCTTTTGTTTCTCACATGAATGATTCTCTCACATGTACGACAGTGCTTCTTCCAATCCCTTTAAGGGGGTTATTTTGCACATAGCTGGTATTGCTCACCCATGAAAACACTGAGTTGCAGGCACTATTCCTTTCAAGAAGAATATCAGTTCACCTTGGAAAACTAGGTGCTTGACCCTCCTGCTGCTAACATTCATACTTCTCCTCCAAGTGATGTAGTGCTGTTTCTATTGACTTGAAAGAGGCAATTTTGCACAAACCTCATGTTCCTCACCCATGAAAACACAGAGAGTTAGGCAGTATTCCCTTGAACAGGTAACTCAATTCACAATGCTGAACAGAGTGCTAGACCCTCTTGCTTCTCACATTAATGATTGTCTTACAAGAGCTACAGTAAGCCTCCATTCACTTGAAAGGGGCTCTTTTGCACAACATTGATGTTACTCCCCCTGAAAACCGTGAGAGTTAGGCAGTATTCCCTTGAACACGTAATTCAATTCACCATGCTTAACAAGCTGCTTGACCCTCTTGCTTGTAACACTTATGCTTCTCTTAGAGGAGAAACAGTGCTTCCTCCTTACATTGAAAGAGGGCTACTCTGCACAAAGATAATATTCTTCACATTGTAAAATCCTGAGAGACAGTTAGTATTCCTTTGTAGAGCTCACTCAATTCTCACTTTTAAACAACATTCTAGACCCTCTTGCTGCTGGAATTAGTGGTATTCATACATCCTAAACTGTTCTTCTTCCATTCAGTTGAATGCAGCTATTTGGCCCAACGGTGATGTTCCTCACACATGAAAAAACTCAGGGGTAGTCAGTATTCCCTTCAACAGGTAACTCATTTCTCGTAAGGAAACAAGTTGCTAAATATTCCTGCTTCTCACACATTGCATCCTGCCCTGAGCTACAAGGGTTTGTCCATTTAGTGGGAAGCACTTATTTTTCAAGGAGTGAATGGTTCTCCATTGTCAAACGCTTTCATTTGGCAAGCATTCCTTTCACATGCTAATTCAACTCTCACAGGGAAACACAATGTGCTTGCAACTCCTGCTGCAAACCTTGCCATCTGCTTGCAAGAGACACAGTGCATGTTCCATTCAGTTGAAAGGGCCTATTGGCACAAAGATGGAATTGCTCACACTGTCAAACCCTGACAGATAGGAAGTGTTAATTTTGAATGCTAAATCAATTGAAGCTGCTAAACAAAGTGCTAGAGCATCTTTCTTGTAACCTTTGTGGTTCTCCTACAAGACATACAGTAATCCCTCCATTGAAAGAGGCAATTTTGCAGCAAAATGATGGTCCTCACACTTCCAAACTGTGAGAGGCAGCTGGTGTTCCTTTTAAAACTTCACTCTACTCACACTGTTACACAACTTGCTAGACCCTCTTGCTTCTAACCTCAATAAGTTTCTTAGAAGAGCCTCACAACTTCTTCCATTCTCTTCAAAGGGGTGATGTTGCACTACGGTGATATTCCTCATCCCTGGAAACACTGAGTGGTAGGCAGTATTCCTTTAACCAAGTTGCTCAATTCTCATCCGAAGACAAGCTGCTTCACCCTCCTGCTTGTAACCATTCATACTTTTCTTACAACATACGCACCACTGGATCCAGTCACTTGAAAGAGGAGATTTTGCACAAAATTGAAGGTTCACACACATAAAAACACTGAGAGGTATCAGTATGTCCTTAAACAGCTAACTCAGTTGAGAATCCTCAACAGAGTGCTAGGCCCTCTTCTTGTTGACAGTAATGACTGTCTTAGGAGACCAACAATGCATTTCCATTCACTCGAATGGGGCAATTTTGAAGAACATGGTAGTCCTCATCCCTGAAAGCCCTGAGAGGTAGGTAGTATTCCATGAAACAACTAACTCAATTCACAACGCTGAAGAAGGTGCTTGACCCTCTTCCTTCTAACATGAATGATTTTCTTACAAGAGCTACAGTGTTTCTCCATTGACTTCACAGAGGCAATTTTGCACAAAGGTGATGTTCCTGACCCAGGAAAACACTGAGAGGTAGGCAGTATTCCTTCAAACAGCTAGGTCAATTCACAGTGCTAAACAAGTTGCTAGACCCTGTGGCTTCAAACATTAACGACTCTCTCACAAGACATACCAGGAATCTCCCTTTCGCTTGTAAGGGATAGTTTGGAAATGTTGTGTTCCTCACCCATGTAAATGCTGAGAGGTAGGCAGTTTTCCTTTACCCAGCTAACTCAGTCTACAAAGCTGAACAAGGTGGTAGCCCCTTTTCATACTAACATGAATGGTTCTCTCACAAGATCAACAGTGCTTCTTCCAATCCCTTTAAAGGGGTTATTTTGCACATACCTGGTATTGCTCACCCCTGAAAACACTGAGTTGCAGGCACTATTCCTTTCAAGAAGAATATCAATTCACCTTGGAAAACTAGGTGCTTGACCCTCCTGCTGCTAACATTCATACTTGTCTTCCAAGAGATGTAGTGCTGGTTCCACTGACTTGAAAGAAGCAATTTTGCACAAACTTCATGTTCCTCACCCATAAAAACACTGAGAGCGAGGCAGTATTCCCTTGAACAGGTATCTCAATTCACAATGCAGAACAGGGTGCTACACCCTCCTGCTTCTAAAAATAAAGATTGTCCTACAAGTGCTACAGTAAGCCTCCATTGACTTGAATGGGGCTCTTTTGCAGAACATTGATGCTACTCCCCTGAAAACAGTGAGATGTGGGCAGTATTCCTTCAAACAGCTAGGTCAATTCACAGTGCTATACAAGTTGCTAGACCCTGCGCTTCAAACATTAATGACTCCCTTACAAGAACTACCAGGAATCTCCCTTTCGCTTGTAAGGGATAGTTTGGAAATGTTGTGTTCCTAACCCATGAAAACGCTGAGAGGGAAGCAGCATTCCTTTACCCAGCTAACTCAGTTCACAATGCTGAAGAAGGTGGCAGCCCCTTTTGTTTCTCACATGAATGATTCTCTCACAAGTTCGACAGTGCTTCTTCCAATCCCTTTAAGGGGGTTATTTTGCACATAGCTGGTATTGCTCACCCATGAAAACACTGAGTTGCAGGCACTATTCCTTTCAAGAAGAATATCAGTTCACCTTGGAAAACTAGGTGCTTGACCCTCCTGCTGCTAACATTCATACTTCTCCTCCAAGTGATGTAGTGCTGATTCCATTGACTTGAAAGAGGCAATTTTGCACAAACCTCATGTTCCTCACCCATGAAAACACAGAGAGTTAGCCAGTATGCCCTTGAACAGGTAACTCAATTCACAATGCTGAACAGGGTGCTAGACCCTCTTGCTTCTCACATTAATGATTGTCTTACAAGAGCTACAGTAAGCCTCCATTCACTTGAAAGGGGCTCTTTTGCACAACATTGATGTTACTCCCCCTGAAAACCATGAGAGTTAGGCAGTATTCCCTTGAACACGTAATTCAATTCACCATGCTTAACAAGCTGCTTGACCCTCTTGCTTGTAACACTTATGCTTCTCTTACAGGAGAAACAGTGCTTCTTCCTTACATTGAAACAGGGCTACTCTGCACAAAGATAATATTCTTCACATTGTAAAATCCTGAGAGACAGTTAGTATTCCTTTGTAGAGCTCACTCAATTCTCACTTTTAAACAACATTCTAGACCCTCTTGCTGCTGGAATTAATGGTATTCATACATCCTAAACTGTTCTTCTTCCATTCAGTTGAATGCAGCTATTTGGCCCAACGGTGATGTTCCTCACACATGAAAAAACTCAGGGGTAGTCAGTATTCCCTTCAACAGGTAACTCATTTCTCGTAAGGAAACAAGTTGCTAAATATTCCTGCTTCTCACACATTGCATCCTGCCCTGAGCTACAAGGGTTTGTCCATTTAGTGGGAAGCACTTATTTTTCAAGGAGTGAATGGTTCTCCATTGTCAAAGGCTTTCATTTGGCAAGCATTCCTTTCACATGCTAATTCAACTCTCACAGGGAAACACAATGTGCTTGCAACTCCTGCTGCAAACCTTGCCATCTGCTTGCAAGAGACACAGTGCATGTTCCATTCAGTTGAAAGGGCCTATTGGCACAAAGATGGAATTGCTCACACTGTCAAACCCTGACAGATAGGAAGTGTTAATTTTGAATGCTAAATCAATTGAAGCTGCTAAACAAAGTGCTAGAGCATCTTTCTTGTAACCTTTGTGGTTCTCCTACAAGACATACAGTAATCCTTCCCTCCATTGAAAGAGGCAATTTTGCAGCAAAATGATGGTCCTCACACTTCCAAACTGTGACAGGCAGCTGGTGTTCCTTTTAAAACTTCACTCTACTCACACTGTTACACAACTTGTTAGACCCTCTTGCTTCTAACCTCAATAAGTTTCTTAGAAGAGCCTCACAACTTCTTCCATTCTCTTCAAAGGGGTGATGTTGCACTACGGTGATATTCCTCATCCCTGAAAACACTGAGTGGTAGGCAGTATTCCTTTAACCAAGTTACTCAATTCTCATCCGAAGACAAGCTGCTTCACCCTCCTGCTTGTAACCATTCATACTTTTCTTACAACATACGCACCGCTGGATCCAGTCACTTGAAAGAGGAGATTTTGCACAAAATTGAAGGTTCACACACATAAAAACACTGAGAGGTATCAGTATGTCCTTAAACAGCTAACTCAGTTGAGAATCCTCAACAGAGTGCTAGGCCCTCTTCTTGTTGACAGTAATGACTGTCTTAGGAGACCAACAATGCATTTCCATTCACTCGAATGGGGCAATTTTGAAGAACATGGTAGTCCTCATCCCTGAAAGCCCTGAGAGGTAGGTAGTATTCCATGAAACAACTAACTCAATTCACAACGCTGAAGAAGGTGCTTGACCCTCTTAATTCTAACATGAATGATTTTCTTACAAGAGCTACAGTGTTTCTCCATTGACTTCACAGAGGCAATTTTGCACAAAGGTGATGTTCCTGACCCAGGAAAACACTGAGAGGTAGGCAGTATTCTTTCAAACAGCTAGGTCAATTGACAGTGCTAAACAAGTTGCTAGACCCTGTTGCTTCAAACATTAATGACTCTCTCACAAGACATACCAGGAATCTCCCTTTCGCTTGTAAGGGATAGTTTGGAAATGTTGTGTTCCGCACCCATGTAAATGCTGAGAGGTAGGCAGTTTTCCTTTACCCAGCTAACTCAGTCTACAAAGCTGAACAAGGTGGTAGCCCCTTTTCATTCTAACATGAATGGTTCTCTCACAAGATCAACAGTGCTTCTTCCAATCCCTTTAAAGGGGTTATTTTGCACATACCTGGTATTGCTCACCCCTGAAAACACTGAGTTGCAGGCACTATTCCTTTCAAGAAGAATATCAATTCACCTTGGAAAACTAGGTGCTTGACCCTCCTGCTGCTAACATTCATACTTGTCTTCCAAGAGATGTAGTACTGGTTCCACTGACTTGAAAGAAGCAATTTTGCACAAACTTCATGTTCCTCACCCATAAAAACACTGAGAGCGAGGCAGTATTCCCTTGAACAGTTAACTCAATTCACAATGCAGAAGAGGGTGCTACACCCTCTTGCTTCTAAAAATAAAGATTGTCCTACAAGTGCTACAGTAAGCCTCCATTGACTTGAATGGGGCTCTTTTGCAGAACATTGATGCTACTCCCCTGAAAACAGTGAGATGTAGGCAGTATTCCTTCAAACAGCTAGGTCAATTCACAGTGCTATACAAGTTGCTAGACCCTGCGCTTCAAACATTAATGACTCCCTTACAAGAGCTACCAGGAATCTCCCTTTCGCTTGTAAGGGATAGTTTGGAAATGTTGTGTTCCTCACCCATGAAAACGCTGAGAGGGAAGCAGCATTCCTTTACCCAGCTAACTCAGTTCACAATGCTGAAGAAGGTGGCAGCCCCTTTTGTTTCTCACATGAATGATTCTCTCACATGTACGACAGTGCTTCTTCCAATCCCTTTAAGGGGGTTATTTTGCACATAGCTGGTATTGCTCACCCATGAAAACACTGAGTTGCAGGCACTATTCCTTTCAAGAAGAATATCAGTTCACCTTGGAAAACTAGGTGCTTGACCCTCCTGCTGCTAACATTCATACTTCTCCTCCAAGTGATGTAGTGCTGATTCCATTGACTTGAAAGAGGCAATTTTGCACAAACCTCATGTTCCTCACCCATGAAAACACAGAGAGTTAGGCAGTATTCCCTTGAACAGGTAACTCAATTCACAATGCTGAACAGGGTGCTAGACCCTCTTGCTTCTCACATTAATGATTGTCTTACAAGAGCTACAGTAAGCCTCCATTCACTTGAAAGGGGCTCTTTTGCACAACATTGATGTTACTCCCCCTGAAAACCATGAGAGTTAGGCAGTATTCCCTTGAACACGTAATTCAATTCACCATGCTTAACAAGCTGCTTGACCCTCTTGCTTGTAACACTTATGCTTCTCTTACAGGAGAAACAGTGCTTCTTCCTTACATTGAAACAGGGCTACTCTGCACAAAGATAATATTCTTCACATTGTAAAATCCTGAGAGACAGTTAGTATTCCTTTGTAGAGCTCACTCAATTCTCACTTTTAAACAACATTCTAGACCCTCTTGCTGCTGGAATTAATGGTATTCATACATCCTAAACTGTTCTTCTTCCATTCAGTTGAATGCAGCTATTTGGCCCAACGGTGATGTTCCTCACACATGAAAAAACTCAGGGGTAGTCAGTATTCCCTTCAACAGGTAACTCATTTCTCGTAAGGAAACAAGTTGCTAAATATTCCTGCTTCTCACACATTGCATCCTGCCCTGAGCTACAAGGGTTTGTCCATTTAGTGGGAAGCACTTATTTTTCAAGGAGTGAATGGTTCTCCATTGTCAAACGCTTTCATTTGGCAAGCATTCCTTTCACATGCTAATTCAACTCTCACAGGGAAACACAATGTGCTTGCAACTCCTGCTGCAAACCTTGCCATCTGCTTGCAAGAGACACAGTGCATGTTCCATTCAGTTGAAAGGGCCTATTGGCACAAAGATGGAATTGCTCACACTGTCAAACCCTGACAGATAGGAAGTGTTAATTTTGAATGCTAAATCAATTGAAGCTGCTAAACAAAGTGCTAGAGCATCTTTCTTGTAACCTTTGTGGTACTCCTACAAGACATACAGTAATCCTTCCCTCCATTGAAAGAGGCAATTTTGCAGCAAAATGATGGTCCTCACACTTCCAAACTGTGAGAGGCAGCTGGTGTTCCTTTTAAAACTTCAGTCCACTCACACTGTTACACAACTTGATAGACCCTCTTGCTTCTAACCTCAATAAGTTTCTTAGAAGAGCCTCACAACTTCTTCCATTCTCTTCAAAGGGGTGATGTTGCACTAAGGTGATCTTCCTCATCCCTGAAAACACTGAGTGGTAGGCAGTATTCCTTTAACCAAGTTACTCAATTCTCATCCGAAGACAAGCTGCTTCACCCTCCTGCTTGTAACCATTCATACTTTTCTTACAACATACGCACCGCTGGATCCAGTCACTTGAAAGAGGAGATTTTGCACAAAATTGAAGGTTCACACACATAAAAACACTGAGAGGTCTCAGTATGTCCTTAAACAGCTAACTCAGTTGAGAATCCTCAACAGAGTGCTAGGCCCTCTTCTTGTTAACAGTAATGAATGTCTTAGGAGACCAACAATGCATTTCCATTCACTCGAATGGGGCAATTTTGAAGAACATGGTAGTCCTCATCCCTGAAAGCCCTGAGAGGTAGGTAGTATTCCATGAAACAACTAACTCAATTCACAACGCTGAAGAAGGTGCTCGACCCTCTTCCTTCTAACATGAATGATTTTCTTACAAGAGCAACAGTGTTTCTCCATTGACTTCAGAGAGGCAATTTTGCACAAAGGTGATGTTCCTGACCCAGGAAAACACTGAGAGGTACGCAGTATTCCTTCAAACAGCTAGGTCAATTCACAGTGCTAAACAAGATGCTAGAACCTGTTGCTTCAAACATTAATGACTCTCTCACAAGACATACCAGGACCCTTTCGCTTGTAAGAGATAGTTTGGAAATGTTGTGTTCCTCACCCATGTAAATGCTGAGAGGTAGGCAGTTTTCCTTTACCCAGCTTACTCAGTCTACAAAGCTGAACAAGGTGGTAGCCCCTTTTCATACTAACATGAATGGTTCTCTCACAAGATCAACAGTGCTTCTTCCAATCCCTTTAAAGGGGTTATTTTGCACATACCTGGTATTGCTCACCCATGAAAACACTGAGTTGCAGGCACTATTCCTTTCAAGAAGAATATCAGTTCACCTTGGAAAACTAGGTGCTTGACCCTCCTCCTGCTAACATTCATACTTCTCCTCCAAGTGATGTAGTGCTGATTCCATTGACTTGAAAGAGGCAATTTTGCACAAACCTCATGTTCCTCACCCATGAAAACACAGAGAGTTAGGCAGTATTCCCTTGAACAGGTAACTCAATTCACAATGCTGAACAGGGTGCTAGACCCTCTTGCTTCTCACATTAATGATTGTCTTACAAGAGCTACAGTAAGCCTCCATTCACTTGAAAGGGGCTCTTTTGCACAACATTGATGTTACTCCCCCTGAAAACCATGAGAGTTAGGCAGTATTCCCTTGAACACGTAATTCAATTCACCATGCTTAACAAGCTGCTTGACCCTCTTGCTTGTAACACTTATGCTTCTCTTACAGGAGAAACAGTGCTTCTTCCTTACATTGAAACAGGGCTACTCTGCACAAAGATAATATTCTTCACATTGTAAAATCCTGAGAGACAGTTAGTATTCCTTTGTAGAGCTCACTCAATTCTCACTTTTAAACAACATTCTAGACCCTCTTGCTGCTGGAATTAATGGTATTCATACATCCTAAACTGTTCTTCTTCCATTCAGTTGAATGCAGCTATTTGGCCCAACGGTGATGTTCCTCACACATGAAAAAACTCAGGATTAGTCAGTATTCCCTTCAACAGGTAACTCATTTCTCATAAGGATACAAGTTGCAAGATATTCCTGCCCCTCACATATTGCATCCTGCCCTGAGCAACAGGTGTTTGTCCATTTAGTGGGAAGCACTTATTTTTCAAGGAGTGAATGGTTCTCCATTGTCAAAGGCTTTCATTTGGCAAGCATTCCTTTCACATGCTAATTCAACTCTCACAGGGAAACACAATGTGCTTGCAACTCCTGCTGCAAACCTTGCCATCTGCTTGCAAGAGACACAGTGCATGTTCCATTCAGTTGAAAGGGCCTATTGGCACAAAGATGGAATTGCTCACACTGTCAAACCCTGACAGATAGGAAGTGTTAATTTTGAATGCTAAATCAATTGAAGCTGCTAAACAAAGTGCTAGAGCATCTTTCTTGTAACCTTTGTGGTTCTCCTACAAGACATACAGTAATCCTTCCCTCCATTGAAAGAGGCAATTTTGCAGCAAAATGATGGTCCTCACACTTCCAAACTGTGACAGGCAGCTGGTGTTCCTTTTAAAACTTCACTCTACTCACACTGTTACACAACTTGTTAGACCCTCTTGCTTCTAACCTCAATAAGTTTCTTAGAAGAGCCTCACAACTTCTTCCATTCTCTTCAAAGGGGTGATGTTGCACTACGGTGATATTCCTCATCCCTGAAAACACTGAGTGGTAGGCAGTATTCCTTTAACCAAGTTACTCAATTCTCATCCGAAGACAAGCTGCTTCACCCTCCTGCTTGTAACCATTCATACTTTTCTTACAACATACGCACCGCTGGATCCAGTCACTTGAAAGAGGAGATTTTGCACAAAATTGAAGGTTCACACACATAAAAACACTGAGAGGTATCAGTATGTCCTTAAACAGCTAACTCAGTTGAGAATCCTCAACAGAGTGCTAGGCCCTCTTCTTGTTGACAGTAATGACTGTCTTAGGAGACCAACAATGCATTTCCATTCACTCGAATGGGGCAATTTTGAAGAACATGGTAGTCCTCATCCCTGAAAGCCCTGAGAGGTAGGTAGTATTCCATGAAACAACTAACTCAATTCACAACGCTGAAGAAGGTGCTTGACCCTCTTAATTCTAACATGAATGATTTTCTTACAAGAGCTACAGTGTTTCTCCATTGACTTCACAGAGGCAATTTTGCACAAAGGTGATGTTCCTGACCCAGGAAAACACTGAGAGGTAGGCAGTATTCTTTCAAACAGCTAGGTCAATTGACAGTGCTAAACAAGTTGCTAGACCCTGTTGCTTCAAACATTAATGACTCTCTCACAAGACATACCAGGAATATCCCTTTCGCTCGTAAGGGATAGTTTGGAAATGTTGTGTTCCGCACCCATGTAAATGCTGAGAGGTAGGCAGTTTTCCTTTACCCAGCTAACTCAGTCTACAAAGCTGAACAAGGTGGTAGCCCCTTTTCATTCTAACATGAATGGTTCTCTCACAAGATCAACAGTGCTTCTTCCAATCCCTTTAAAGGGGTTATTTTGCACATACCTGGTATTGCTCACCCCTGAAAACACTGAGTTGCAGGCACTATTCCTTTCAAGAAGAATATCAATTCACCTTGGAAAACTAGGTGCTTGACCCTCCTGCTGCTAACATTCATACTTGTCTTCCAAGAGATGTAGTACTGGTTCCACTGACTTGAAAGAAGCAATTTTGCACAAACTTCATGTTCCTCACCCATAAAAACACTGAGAGCGAGGCAGTATTCCCTTGAACAGTTAACTCAATTCACAATGCAGAAGAGGGTGCTACACCCTCTTGCTTCTAAAAATAAAGATTGTCCTACAAGTGCTACAGTAAGCCTCCATTCACTTGAATGGGGCTCTTTTGCAGAACATTGATGCTACTTCCCTGAAAACAGTGAGATGTAGGCAGTATTCCTTCAAACAGCTAGGTCAATTCACAGTGCTATACAAGTTGCTAGACCCTGCGCTTCAAACATTAATGACTCCCTTACAAGAGCTACCAGGAATCTCCCTTTCGCTTGTAAGGGATAGTTTGGAAATGTTGTGTTCCTCACCCATGAAAACGCTGAGAGGGAAGCAGCATTCCTTTACCCAGCTAACTCAGTTCACAATGCTGAAGAAGGTGGCAGCCCCTTTTGTTTCTCACATGAATGATTCTCTCACATGTACGACAGTGCTTCTTCCAATCCCTTTAAGGGGGTTATTTTGCACATAGCTGGTATTGCTCACCCATGAAAACACTGAGTTGCAGGCACTATTCCTTTCAAGAAGAATATCAGTTCACCTTGGAAAACTAGGTGCTTGACCCTCCTGCTGCTAACATTCATACTTCTCCTCCAAGTGATGTAGGGCTGATTCCATTGACTTGAAAGAGGCAATTTTGCACAAACCTCATGTTCCTCACCCATGAAAACACAGAGAGTTAGGCAGTATTCCCTTGAACAGGTAACTCAATTCACAATGCTGAACAGGGTGCTAGACCCTCTTGCTTCTCACATTAATGATTGTCTTACAAGAGCTACAGTAAGCCTCCATTCACTTGAAAGGGGCTCTTTTGCACAACATTGATGTTACTCCCCCTGAAAACCATGAGAGTTAGGCAGTATTCCCTTGAACACGTAATTCAATTCACCATGCTTAACAAGCTGCTTGACCCTCTTGCTTGTAACACTTATGCTTCTCTTACAGGAGAAACAGTGCTTCTTCCTTACATTGAAACAGGCCTACTCTGCACAAAGATAATATTCTTCACATTGTAAAATCCTGAGAGACAGTTAGTATTCCTTTGCAGAGCTCACTCAATTCTCACTTTTAAACAACATTCTAGACCCTCTTGCTGCTGGAATTAGTGGTATTCATACATCCTAAACTGTTCTTCTTCCATTCAGTTGAATGCAGCTATTTGGCCCAACGGTGATGTTCCTCACACATGAAAAAACTCAGGATTAGTCAGTATTCCCTTCAACAGGTAACTCATTTCTCATAAGGATACAAGTTGCAAGATATTCCTGCCCCTCACATATTGCATCCTGCCCTGAGCAACAGGTGTTTGTCCATTTAGTGGGAAGCACTTATTTTTCAAGGAGTGAATGGTTCTCCATTGTCAAAGGCTTTCATTTGGCAAGCATTCCTTTCACATGCTAATTCAACTCTCACAGGGAAACACAATGTGCTTGCAACTCCTGCTGCAAACCTTGCCATCTGCTTGCAAGAGACACAGTGCATGTTCCATTCAGTTGAAAGGGCCTATTGGCACAAAGATGGAATTGCTCACACTGTCAAACCCTGACAGATAGGAAGTGTTAATTTTGAATGCTAAATCAATTGAAGCTGCTAAACAAAGTGCTAGAGCATCTTTCTTGTAACCTTTGTGGTTCTCCTACAAGACATACAGTAATCCTTCCCTCCATTGAAAGAGGCAATTTTGCAGCAAAATGATGGTCCTCACACTTCCAAACTGTGACAGGCAGCTGGTGTTCCTTTTAAAACTTCACTCTACTCACACTGTTACACAACTTGTTAGACCCTCTTGCTTCTAACCTCAATAAGTTTCTTAGAAGAGCCTCACAACTTCTTCCATTCTCTTCAAAGGGGTGATGTTGCACTACGGTGATATTCCTCATCCCTGAAAACACTGAGTGGTAGGCAGTATTCCTTTAACCAAGTTACTCAATTCTCATCCGAAGACAAGCTGCTTCACCCTCCTGCTTGTAACCATTCATACTTTTCTTACAACATACGCACCGCTGGATCCAGTCACTTGAAAGAGGAGATTTTGCACAAAATTGAAGGTTCACACACATAAAAACACTGAGAGGTATCAGTATGTCCTTAAACAGCTAACTCAGTTGAGAATCCTCAACAGAGTGCTAGGCCCTCTTCTTGTTGACAGTAATGACTGTCTTAGGAGACCAACAATGCATTTCCATTCACTCGAATGGGGCAATTTTGAAGAACATGGTAGTCCTCATCCCTGAAAGCCCTGAGAGGTAGGTAGTATTCCATGAAACAACTAACTCAATTCACAACGCTGAAGAAGGTGCTTGACCCTCTTAATTCTAACATGAATGATTTTCTTACAAGAGCTACAGTGTTTCTCCATTGACTTCACAGAGGCAATTTTGCACAAAGGTGATGTTCCTGACCCAGGAAAACACTGAGAGGTAGGCAGTATTCTTTCAAACAGCTAGGTCAATTGACAGTGCTAAACAAGTTGCTAGACCCTGTTGCTTCAAACATTAATGACTCTCTCACAAGACATACCAGGAATATCCCTTTCGCTCGTAAGGGATAGTTTGGAAATGTTGTGTTCCGCACCCATGTAAATGCTGAGAGGTAGGCAGTTTTCCTTTACCCAGCTAACTCAGTCTACAAAGCTGAACAAGGTGGTAGCCCCTTTTCATTCTAACATGAATGGTTCTCTCACAAGATCAACAGTGCTTCTTCCAATCCCTTTAAAGGGGTTATTTTGCACATACCTGGTATTGCTCACCCCTGAAAACACTGAGTTGCAGGCACTATTCCTTTCAAGAAGAATATCAATTCACCTTGGAAAACTAGGTGCTTGACCCTCCTGCTGCTAACATTCATACTTGTCTTCCAAGAGATGTAGTACTGGTTCCACTGACTTGAAAGAAGCAATTTTGCACAAACTTCATGTTCCTCACCCATAAAAACACTGAGAGCGAGGCAGTATTCCCTTGAACAGTTAACTCAATTCACAATGCAGAAGAGGGTGCTACACCCTCTTGCTTCTAAAAATAAAGATTGTCCTACAAGTGCTACAGTAAGCCTCCATTCACTTGAATGGGGCTCTTTTGCAGAACATTGATGCTACTTCCCTGAAAACAGTGAGATGTAGGCAGTATTCCTTCAAACAGCTAGGTCAATTCACAGTGCTATACAAGTTGCTAGACCCTGCGCTTCAAACATTAATGACTCCCTTACAAGAGCTACCAGGAATCTCCCTTTCGCTTGTAAGGGATAGTTTGGAAATGTTGTGTTCCTCACCCATGAAAACGCTGAGAGGGAAGCAGCATTCCTTTACCCAGCTAACTCAGTTCACAATGCTGAAGAAGGTGGCAGCCCCTTTTGTTTCTCACATGAATGATTCTCTCACATGTACGACAGTGCTTCTTCCAATCCCTTTAAGGGGGTTATTTTGCACATAGCTGGTATTGCTCACCCATGAAAACACTGAGTTGCAGGCACTATTCCTTTCAAGAAGAATATCAGTTCACCTTGGAAAACTAGGTGCTTGACCCTCCTGCTGCTAACATTCATACTTCTCCTCCAAGTGATGTAGGGCTGATTCCATTGACTTGAAAGAGGCAATTTTGCACAAACCTCATGTTCCTCACCCATGAAAACACAGAGAGTTAGGCAGTATTCCCTTGAACAGGTAACTCAATTCACAATGCTGAACAGGGTGCTAGACCCTCTTGCTTCTCACATTAATGATTGTCTTACAAGAGCTACAGTAAGCCTCCATTCACTTGAAAGGGGCTCTTTTGCACAACATTGATGTTACTCCCCCTGAAAACCATGAGAGTTAGGCAGTATTCCCTTGAACACGTAATTCAATTCACCATGCTTAACAAGCTGCTTGACCCTCTTGCTTGTAACACTTATGCTTCTCTTACAGGAGAAACAGTGCTTCTTCCTTACATTGAAACAGGCCTACTCTGCACAAAGATAATATTCTTCACATTGTAAAATCCTGAGAGACAGTTAGTATTCCTTTGCAGAGCTCACTCAATTCTCACTTTTAAACAACATTCTAGACCCTCTTGCTGCTGGAATTAGTGGTATTCATACATCCTAAACTGTTCTTCTTCCATTCAGTTGAATGCAGCTATTTGGCCCAACGGTGATGTTCCTCACACATGAAAAAACTCAGGATTAGTCAGTATTCCCTTCAACAGGTAACTCATTTCTCATAAGGATACAAGTTGCAAGATATTCCTGCCCCTCACATATTGCATCCTGCCCTGAGCAACAGGTGTTTGTCCATTTAGTGGGAAGCACTTATTTTTCAAGGAGTGAATGGTTCTCCATTGTCAAAGGCTTTCATTTGGCAAGCATTCCTTTCACATGCTAATTCAACTCTCACAGGGAAACACAATGTGCTTGCAACTCCTGCTGCAAACCTTGCCATCTGCTTGCAAGAGACACAGTGCATGTTCCATTCAGTTGAAAGGGCCTATTGGCACAAAGATGGAATTGCTCACACTGTCAAACCCTGACAGATAGGAAGTGTTAATTTTGAATGCTAAATCAATTGAAGCTGCTAAACAAAGTGCTAGAGCATCTTTCTTGTAACCTTTGTGGTTCTCCTACAAGACATACAGTAATCCTTCCCTCCATTGAAAGAGGCAATTTTGCAGCAAAATGATGGTCCTCACACTTCCAAACTGTGACAGGCAGCTGGTGTTCCTTTTAAAACTTCACTCTACTCACACTGTTACACAACTTGTTAGACCCTCTTGCTTCTAACCTCAATAAGTTTCTTAGAAGAGCCTCACAACTTCTTCCATTCTCTTCAAAGGGGTGATGTTGCACTACGGTGATATTCCTCATCCCTGAAAACACTGAGTGGTAGGCAGTATTCCTTTAACCAAGTTACTCAATTCTCATCCGAAGACAAGCTGCTTCACCCTCCTGCTTGTAACCATTCATACTTTTCTTACAACATACGCACCGCTGGATCCAGTCACTTGAAAGAGGAGATTTTGCACAAAATTGAAGGTTCACACACATAAAAACACTGAGAGGTATCAGTATGTCCTTAAACAGCTAACTCAGTTGAGAATCCTCAACAGAGTGCTAGGCCCTCTTCTTGTTGACAGTAATGACTGTCTTAGGAGACCAACAATGCATTTCCATTCACTCGAATGGGGCAATTTTGAAGAACATGGTAGTCCTCATCCCTGAAAGCCCTGAGAGGTAGGTAGTATTCCATGAAACAACTAACTCAATTCACAACGCTGAAGAAGGTGCTTGACCCTCTTAATTCTAACATGAATGATTTTCTTACAAGAGCTACAGTGTTTCTCCATTGACTTCACAGAGGCAATTTTGCACAAAGGTGATGTTCCTGACCCAGGAAAACACTGAGAGGTAGGCAGTATTCTTTCAAACAGCTAGGTCAATTGACAGTGCTAAACAAGTTGCTAGACCCTGTTGCTTCAAACATTAATGACTCTCTCACAAGACATACCAGGAATATCCCTTTCGCTCGTAAGGGATAGTTTGGAAATGTTGTGTTCCGCACCCATGTAAATGCTGAGAGGTAGGCAGTTTTCCTTTACCCAGCTAACTCAGTCTACAAAGCTGAACAAGGTGGTAGCCCCTTTTCATTCTAACATGAATGGTTCTCTCACAAGATCAACAGTGCTTCTTCCAATCCCTTTAAAGGGGTTATTTTGCACATACCTGGTATTGCTCACCCCTGAAAACACTGAGTTGCAGGCACTATTCCTTTCAAGAAGAATATCAATTCACCTTGGAAAACTAGGTGCTTGACCCTCCTGCTGCTAACATTCATACTTGTCTTCCAAGAGATGTAGTGCTGGTTCCACTGACTTGAAAGAAGCAATTTTGCACAAACTTCATGTTCCTCACCCATAAAAACACTGAGAGCGAGGCAGTATTCCCTTGAACAGGTATCTCAATTCACAATGCAGAACAGGGTGCTACACCCTCCTGCTTCTAAAAATAAAGATTGTCCTACAAGTGCTACAGTAAGCCTCCATTGACTTGAATGGGGCTCTTTTGCAGAACATTGATGCTACTCCCCTGAAAACAGTGAGATGTAGGCAGTATTCCTTCAAACAGCTAGGTCAATTCACAGTGCTATACAAGTTGCTAGACCCTGCGCTTCAAACATTAATGACTCCCTTACAAGAGCTACCAGGAATCTCCCTTTCGCTTGTAAGGGATAGTTTGGAAATGTTGTGTTCCTCACCCATGAAAACGCTGAGAGGGAAGCAGCATTCCTTTACCCAGCTAACTCAGTTCACAATGCTGAAGAAGGTGGCAGCCCCTTTTGTTTCTCACATGAATGATTCTCTCACAAGTTCGACAGTGCTTCTTCCAATCCCTTTAAGGGGGTTATTTTGCACATAGCTGGTATTGCTCACCCATGAAAACACTGAGTTGCAGGCACTATTCCTTTCAAGAAGAATATCAGTTCACCTTGGAAAACTAGGTGCTTGACCCTCCTGCTGCTAACATTCATACTTCTCCTCCAAGTGATGTAGTGCTGATTCCATTGACTTGAAAGAGGCAATTTTGCACAAACCTCATGTTCCTCACCCATGAAAACACAGAGAGTTAGGCAGTATTCCCTTGAACAGGTAACTCAATTCACAATGCTGAACAGGGTGCTAGACCCTCTTGCTTCTCACATTAATGATTGTCTTACAAGAGCTACAGTAAGCCTCCATTCACTTGAAAGGGGCTCTTTTGCACAACATTGATGTTACTCCCCCTGAAAACCATGAGAGTTAGGCAGTATTCCCTTGAACACGTAATTCAATTCACCATGCTTAACAAGCTGCTTGACCCTCTTGCTTGTAACACTTATGCTTCTCTTACAGGAGAAACAGTGCTTCTTCCTTACATTGAAACAGGGCTACTCTGCACAAAGATAATATTCTTCACATTGTAAAATCCTGAGAGACAGTTAGTATTCCTTTGTAGAGCTCACTCAATTCTCACTTTTAAACAACATTCTAGACCCTCTTGCTGCTGGAATTAATGGTATTCATACATCCTAAACTGTTCATCTTCCATTCAGTTGAATGCAGCTATTTGGCCCAACGGTGATGTTCCTCACACATGAAAAAACTCAGGGGTAGTCAGTATTCCCTTCAACAGGTAACTCATTTCTCGTAAGGAAACAAGTTGCTAAATATTCCTGCTTCTCACACATTGCATCCTGCCCTGAGCTACAAGGGTTTGTCCATTTAGTGGGAAGCACTTATTTTTCAAGGAGTGAATGGTTCTCCATTGTCAAAGGCTTTCATTTGGCAAGCATTCCTTTCACATGCTAATTCAACTCTCACAGGGAAACACAATGTGCTTGCAACTCCTGCTGCAAACCTTGCCATCTGCTTGCAAGAGACACAGTGCATGTTCCATTCAGTTGAAAGGGCCTATTGGCACAAAGATGGAATTGCTCACACTGTCAAACCCTGACAGATAGGAAGTGTTAATTTTGAATGCTAAATCAATTGAAGCTGCTAAACAAAGTGCTAGAGCATCTTTCTTGTAACCTTTGTGGTACTCCTACAAGACATACACTAATCCTTCCCTCCATTGAAAGAGGCAATTTTGCAGCAAAATGATGGTCCTCACACTTCCAAACTGTGAGAGGCAGCTGGTGTTCCTTTTAAAACTTCAGTCCACTCACACTGTTACACAACTTGCTAGACCCTCTTGCTTCTAACCTCAATAAGTTTCTTAGAAGAGCCTCACAACTTCTTCCATTCTCTTCAAAGGGGTGATGTTGCACTAAGGTGATCTTCCTCATCCCTGAAAACACTGAGTGGTAGGCAGTATTCCTTTAACCAAGTTACTCAATTCTCATCCGAAGACAAGCTGCTTCACCCTCCTGCTTGTAACCATTCATACTTTTCTTACAACATACGCACCGCTGGATCCAGTCACTTGAAAGAGGAGATTTTGCACAAAATTGAAGGTTCACACACATAAAAACACTGAGAGGTATCAGTATGTCCTTAAACAGCTAACTCAGTTGAGAATCCTCAACAGAGTGCTAGGCCCTCTTCTTGTTAACAGTAATGAATGTCTTAGGAGACCAACAATGCATTTCCATTCACTCGAATGGGGCAATTTTGAAGAACATGGTAGTCCTCATCCCTGAAAGCCCTGAGAGGTAGGTAGTATTCCATGAAACAACTAACTCAATTCACAACGCTGAAGAAGGTGCTTGACCCTCTTCCTTCTAACATGAATGATTTTCTTACAAGAGCTACAGTGTTTCTCCATTGACTTCAGAGAGGCAATTTTGCACAAAGGTGATGTTCCTGACCCAGGAAAACACTGAGAGGTAGGCAGTATTCCTTCAAACAGCTAGTTCAATTCACAGTGCTAAACAAGTTGCTAGAACCTGTTGCTTCAAACATTAATGACTCTCTCACAAGACATACCAGGAATCTCCCTTTCGCTTGTAAGGGATAGTTTGGAAATGTTGTGTTCCTCACCCATGTAAATGCTGAGAGGTAGGCAGTTTTCCTTTACCCAGCTTACTCAGTCTACAAAGCTGAACAAGGTAGTAGCCCCTTTTCATACTAACATGAATGGTTCTCTCACAAGATCAACAGTGCTTCTTCCAATCCCTTTAAAGGGGTTATTTTGCACATACCTGGTATTGCTCACCCCTGAAAACACTGAGTTGCAGGCACTATTCCTTTCAAGAAGAATATCAGTTCACCTTGGAAAACTAGGTGCTTCAACCTCCTCCTGCTAACATTCATACTTCTCCTCCAAGTGATGTAGTGCTGATTCCATTGACTTGAAAGAGGCAATTTTGCACAAACCTCATGTTCCTCACCCATGAAAACACAGAGAGTTAGGCAGTATTCCCTTGAACAGGTAACTCAATTCACAATGCTGAACAGGGTGCTAGACCCTCTTGCTTCTCACATTAATGATTGTCTTACAAGAGCTACAGTAAGCCTCCATTCACTTGAAAGGGGCTCTTTTGCACAACATTGATGTTACTCCCCCTGAAAACCATGAGAGTTAGGCAGTATTCCCTTGAACACGTAATTCAATTCACCATGCTTAACAAGCTGCTTGACCCTCTTGCTTGTAACACTTATGCTTCTCTTACAGGAGAAACAGTGCTTCTTCCTTACATTGAAACAGGGCTACTCTGCACAAAGATAATATTCTTCACATTGTAAAATCCTGAGAGACAGTTAGTATTCCTTTGTAGAGCTCACTCAATTCTCACTTTTAAACAACATTCTAGACCCTCTTGCTGCTGGAATTAATGGTATTCATACATCCTAAACTGTTCTTCTTCCATTCAGTTGAATGCAGCTATTTGGCCCAACGGTGATGTTCCTCACACATGAAAAAACTCAGGATTAGTCAGTATTCCCTTCAACAGGTAACTCATTTCTCATAAGGATACAAGTTGCAAGATATTCCTGCCCCTCACATATTGCATCCTGCCCTGAGCAACAGGTGTTTGTCCATTTAGTGGGAAGCACTTATTTTTCAAGGAGTGAATGGTTCTCCATTGTCAAACGCTTTCATTTGGCAAGCATTCCTTTCACATGCTAATTCAACTCTCACAGGGAAACACAATGTGCTTGCAACTCCTGCTGCAAACCTTGCCATCTGCTTGCAAGAGACACAGTGCATGTTCCATTCAGTTGAAAGGGCCTATTGGCACAAAGATGGAATTGCTCACACTGTCAAACCCTGACAGATAGGAAGTGTTAATTTTGAATGCTAAATCAATTGAAGCTGCTAAACAAAGTGCTAGAGCATCTTTCTTGTAACCTTTGTGGTACTCCTACAAGACATACAGTAATCCTTCCCTCCATTGAAAGAGGCAATTTTGCAGCAAAATGATGGTCCTCACACGTCCAAACTGTGACAGGCAGCTGGTGTTCCTTTTAAAACTTCACTCTACTCACACTGTTACACAACTTGTTAGACCCTCTTGCTTCTAACCTCAATAAGTTTCTTAGAAGAGCCTCACAACTTCTTCCATTCTCTTCAAAGGGGTGATGTTGCACTACGGTGATATTCCTCATCCCTGAAAACACTGAGTGGTAGGCAGTATTCCTTTAACCAAGTTACTCAATTCTCATCCGAAGACAAGCTGCTTTACCCTCCTGCTTGTAACCATTCATACTTTTCTTACAACATACGCACCGCTGGATCCAGTCACTTGAAAGAGGAGATTTTGCACAAAATTGAAGGTTCACACACATAAAAACACTGAGAGGTATCAGTATGTCCTTAAACAGCTAACTCAGTTGAGAATCCTCAACAGAGTGCTAGGCCCTCTTCTTGTTGACAGTAATGACTGTTTTAGGAGACCAACAATGCATTTCCATTCACTCGAATGGGGCAATTTTGAAGAACATGGTAGTCCTCATCCCTGAAAGCCCTGAGAGGTAGGTAGTATTCCATGAAACAACTAACTCAATTCACAACGCTGAAGAAGGTGCTTGACCCTCTTAATTCTAACATGAATGATTTTCTTACAAGAGCTACAGTGTTTCTCCATTGACTTCAGAGAGGCAATTTTGCACAAAGGTGATGTTCCTGACCCAGGAAAACACTGAGGGGTACGCAGTATTCCTTCAAACAGCTAGGTTAATTCACAGTGCTAAACAAGTTGCTAGACCCTGTTGCTTCAAACATTAATGACTCTCTCACAAGACATACCAGGAATATCCCTTTCGCTTGTAATGGATAGTTTGGAAATGTTGTGTTCCGCACCCATGTAAATGCTGAGAGGTAGGCAGTTTTCCTTTACCCAGCTAACTCAGTCTACAAAGCTGAACAAGGTGGTAGCCCCTTTTCATTCTAACATGAATGGTTCTCTCACAAGATCAACAGTGCTTCTTCCAATCCCTTTAAAGGGGTTATTTTGCACATACCTGGTATTGCTCACCCCTGAAAACACTGAGTTGCAGGCACTATTCCTTTCAAGAAGAATATCAGTTCACCTTGGAAAACTAGGTGCTTGACCCTCCTGCTGATAACATTCATACTTGTCTTCCAAGAGATGTAGTACTGGTTCCACTGACTTGAAAGAAGCAATTTTGCACAAACTTCATGTTCCTCACCCATAAAAACACTGAGAGCGAGGCAGTATTCCCTTGAACAGTTAACTCAATTCACAATGCAGAAGAGGGTGCTACACCCTCTTGCTTCTAAAAATAAAGATTGTCCTACAAGTGCTACAGTAAGCCTCCATTCACTTGAATGGGGCTCTTTTGCAGAACATTGATGCTACTCTCCTGCAAACAGTGAGATGTAGGCAGTATTCCTTCAAACAGCTAGGTCAATTCACAGTGCTATACAAGTTGCTAGACCCTGCGCTTCAAACATTAATGACTCCCTTACAAGAGCTACCAGGAATCTCCCTTTCGCTTGTAAGGGATAGTTTGGAAATGTTGTGTTCCTCACCCATGAAAACGCTGAGAGGGAAGCAGCATTCCTTTACCCAGCTAACTCAGTTCACAATGCTGAAGAAGGTGGCAGCCCCTTTTGTTTCTCACATGAATGATTCTCTCACATGTACGACAGTGCTTCTTCCAATCCCTTTAAGGGGGTTATTTTGCACATAGCTGGTATTGCTCACCCATGAAAACACTGAGTTGCAGGCACTATTCCTTTCAAGAAGAATATCAGTTCACCTTGGAAAACTAGGTGCTTGACCCTCCTGCTGCTAACATTCATACTTCTCCTCCAAGTGATGTAGTGCTGTTTCTATTGACTTGAAAGAGGCAATTTTGCACAAACCTCATGTTCCTCACCCATGAAAACACAGAGAGTTAGGCAGTATTCCCTTGAACAGGTAACTCAATTCACAATGCTGAACAGAGTGCTAGACCCTCTTGCTTCTCACATTAATGATTGTCTTACAAGAGCTACAGTAAGCCTCCATTCACTTGAAAGGGGCTCTTTTGCACAACATTGATGTTACTCCCCCTGAAAACCGTGAGAGTTAGGCAGTATTCCCTTGAACACGTAATTCAATTCACCATGCTTAACAAGCTGCTTGACCCTCTTGCTTGTAACACTTATGCTTCTCTTAGAGGAGAAACAGTGCTTCCTCCTTACATTGAAAGAGGGCTACTCTGCACAAAGATAATATTCTTCACATTGTAAAATCCTGAGAGACAGTTAGTATTCCTTTGTAGAGCTCACTCAATTCTCACTTTTAAACAACATTCTAGACCCTCTTGCTGCTGGAATTAGTGGTATTCATACATCCTAAACTGTTCTTCTTCCATTCAGTTGAATGCAGCTATTTGGCCCAACGGTGATGTTCCTCACACATGAAAAAACTCAGGGGTAGTCAGTATTCCCTTCAACAGGTAACTCATTTCTCGTAAGGAAACAAGTTGCTAAATATTCCTGCTTCTCACACATTGCATCCTGCCCTGAGCTACAAGGGTTTGTCCATTTAGTGGGAAGCACTTATTTTTCAAGGAGTGAATGGTTCTCCATTGTCAAACGCTTTCATTTGGCAAGCATTCCTTTCACATGCTAATTCAACTCTCACAGGGAAACACAATGTGCTTGCAACTCCTGCTGCAAACCTTGCCATCTGCTTGCAAGAGACACAGTGCATGTTCCATTCAGTTGAAAGGGCCTATTGGCACAAAGATGGAATTGCTCACACTGTCAAACCCTGACAGATAGGAAGTGTTAATTTTGAATGCTAAATCAATTGAAGCTGCTAAACAAAGTGCTAGAGCATCTTTCTTGTAACCTTTGTGGTTCTCCTACAAGACATACAGTAATCCCTCCATTGAAAGAGGCAATTTTGCAGCAAAATGATGGTCCTCACACTTCCAAACTGTGAGAGGCAGCTGGTGTTCCTTTTAAAACTTCACTCTACTCACACTGTTACACAACTTGCTAGACCCTCTTGCTTCTAACCTCAATAAGTTTCTTAGAAGAGCCTCACAACTTCTTCCATTCTCTTCAAAGGGGTGATGTTGCACTACGGTGATATTCCTCATCCCTGGAAACACTGAGTGGTAGGCAGTATTCCTTTAACCAAGTTGCTCAATTCTCATCCGAAGACAAGCTGCTTCACCCTCCTGCTTGTAACCATTCATACTTTTCTTACAACATACGCACCACTGGATCCAGTCACTTGAAAGAGGAGATTTTGCACAAAATTGAAGGTTCACACACATAAAAACACTGAGAGGTATCAGTATGTCCTTAAACAGCTAACTCAGTTGAGAATCCTCAACAGAGTGCTAGGCCCTCTTCTTGTTGACAGTAATGACTGTCTTAGGAGACCAACAATGCATTTCCATTCACTCGAATGGGGCAATTTTGAAGAACATGGTAGTCCTCATCCCTGAAAGCCCTGAGAGGTAGGTAGTATTCCATGAAACAACTAACTCAATTCACAACGCTGAAGAAGGTGCTTGACCCTCTTCCTTCTAACATGAATGATTTTCTTACAAGAGCTACAGTGTTTCTCCATTGACTTCACAGAGGCAATTTTGCACAAAGGTGATGTTCCTGACCCAGGAAAACACTGAGAGGTAGGCAGTATTCCTTCAAACAGCTAGGTCAATTCACAGTGCTAAACAAGTTGCTAGACCCTGTGGCTTCAAACATTAACGACTCTCTCACAAGACATACCAGGAATCTCCCTTTCGCTTGTAAGGGATAGTTTGGAAATGTTGTGTTCCTCACCCATGTAAATGCTGAGAGGTAGGCAGTTTTCCTTTACCCAGCTAACTCAGTCTACAAAGCTGAACAAGGTGGTAGCCCCTTTTCATACTAACATGAATGGTTCTCTCACAAGATCAACAGTGCTTCTTCCAATCCCTTTAAAGGGGTTATTTTGCACATACCTGGTATTGCTCACCCCTGAAAACACTGAGTTGCAGGCACTATTCCTTTCAAGAAGAATATCAATTCACCTTGGAAAACTAGGTGCTTGACCCTCCTGCTGCTAACATTCATACTTGTCTTCCAAGAGATGTAGTGCTGGTTCCACTGACTTGAAAGAAGCAATTTTGCACAAACTTCATGTTCCTCACCCATAAAAACACTGAGAGCGAGGCAGTATTCCCTTGAACAGGTATCTCAATTCACAATGCAGAACAGGGTGCTACACCCTCCTGCTTCTAAAAATAAAGATTGTCCTACAAGTGCTACAGTAAGCCTCCATTGACTTGAATGGGGCTCTTTTGCAGAACATTGATGCTACTCCCCTGAAAACAGTGAGATGTGGGCAGTATTCCTTCAAACAGCTAGGTCAATTCACAGTGCTATACAAGTTGCTAGACCCTGCGCTTGAAACATTAATGACTCCCTTACAAGAACTACCAGGAATCTCCCTTTCGCTTGTAAGGGATAGTTTGGAAATGTTGTGTTCCTAACCCATGAAAACGCTGAGAGGGAAGCAGCATTCCTTTACCCAGCTAACTCAGTTCACAATGCTGAAGAAGGTGGCAGCCCCTTTTGTTTCTCACATGAATGATTCTCTCACAAGTTCGACAGTGCTTCTTCCAATCCCTTTAAGGGGGTTATTTTGCACATAGCTGGTATTGCTCACCCATGAAAACACTGAGTTGCAGGCACTATTCCTTTCAAGAAGAATATCAGTTCACCTTGGAAAACTAGGTGCTTGACCCTCCTGCTGCTAACATTCATACTTCTCCTCCAAGTGATGTAGTGCTGATTCCATTGACTTGAAAGAGGCAATTTTGCACAAACCTCATGTTCCTCACCCATGAAAACACAGAGAGTTAGCCAGTATTCCCTTGAACAGGTAACTCAATTCACAATGCTGAACAGGGTGCTAGACCCTCTTGCTTCTCACATTAATGATTGTCTTACAAGAGCTACAGTAAGCCTCCATTCACTTGAAAGGGGCTCTTTTGCACAACATTGATGTTACTCCCCCTGAAAACCATGAGAGTTAGGCAGTATTCCCTTGAACACGTAATTCAATTCACCATGCTTAACAAGCTGCTTGACCCTCTTGCTTGTAACACTTATGCTTCTCTTACAGGAGAAACAGTGCTTCTTCCTTACATTGAAACAGGGCTACTCTGCACAAAGATAATATTCTTCACATTGTAAAATCCTGAGAGACAGTTAGTATTCCTTTGTAGAGCTCACTCAATTCTCACTTTTAAACAACATTCTAGACCCTCTTGCTGCTGGAATTAATGGTATTCATACATCCTAAACTGTTCTTCTTCCATTCAGTTGAATGCAGCTATTTGGCCCAACGGTGATGTTCCTCACACATGAAAAAACTCAGGGGTAGTCAGTATTCCCTTCAACAGGTAACTCATTTCTCGTAAGGAAACAAGTTGCTAAATATTCCTGCTTCTCACACATTGCATCCTGCCCTGAGCTACAAGGGTTTGTCCATTTAGTGGGAAGCACTTATTTTTCAAGGAGTGAATGGTTCTCCATTGTCAAAGGCTTTCATTTGGCAAGCATTCCTTTCACATGCTAATTCAACTCTCACAGGGAAACACAATGTGCTTGCAACTCCTGCTGCAAACCTTGCCATCTGCTTGCAAGAGACACAGTGCATGTTCCATTCAGTTGAAAGGGCCTATTGGCACAAAGATGGAATTGCTCACACTGTCAAACCCTGACAGATAGGAAGTGTTAATTTTGAATGCTAAATCAATTGAAGCTGCTAAACAAAGTGCTAGAGCATCTTTCTTGTAACCTTTGTGGTTCTCCTACAAGACATACAGTAATACTTCCCTCCATTGAAAGAGGCAATTTTGCAGCAAAATGATGGTCCTCACACTTCCAAACTGTGAGAGGCAGCTGGTGTTCCTTTTAAAACTTCACTCTACTCACACTGTTACACAACTTGCTAGACCCTCTTGCTTCTAACCTCAATAAGTTTCTTAGAAGAGCCTCACAACTTCTTCCATTCTCTTCAAAGGGGTGATGTTGCACTACGGTGATATTCCTCATCCCTGAAAACACTGAGTGGTAGGCAGTATTCCTTTAACCAAGTTACTCAATTCTCATCCGAAGACAAGCTGCTTCACCCTCCTGCTTGTAACCATTCATACTTTTCTTACAACATACGCACCACTGGATCCAGTCACTTGAAAGAGGAGATTTTGCACAAAATTGAAGGTTCACACACATAAAAACACTGAGAGGTATCACTATGTCCGTAAACAGCTAACTCAGTTGAGAATCCTCAACAGAGTGCTAGGCCCTCTTCTTGTTGACAGTAATGACTGTCTTAGGAGACCAACAATGCATTTCCATTCACTCGAATGGGGCAATTTTGAAGAACATGGTAGTCCTCATCCCTGAAAGCCCTGAGAGGTAGGTAGTATTCCATGAAACAACTAACTCAATTCACAACGCTGAAGAAGGTGCTTGACCCTCTTCCTTCTAACATGAATGATTTTCTTACAAGAGCTACAGTGTTTCTCCATTGACTTCACAGAGGCAATTTTGCACAAAGGTGATGTTCCTGACCCAGGAAAACACTGAGAGGTAGGCAGTATTCCTTCAAACAGCTAGGTCAATTCACAGAGCTAAACAAGTTGCTAGACCCTGTGGCTTCAAACATTAACGACTCTCTCACAAGACATACCAGGAATCTCCCTTTCGCTTGTAAGGGATAGTTTGGAAATGTTGTGTTCCTCACCCATGTAAATGCTGAGAGGTAGGCAGTTTTCCTTTACCCAGCTAACTCAGTCTACAAAGCTGAACAAGGTGGTAGCCCCTTTTCATACTAACATGAATGGTTCTCTCACAAGATCAACAGTGCTTCTTCCAATCCCTTTAAAGGGGTTATTTTGCACATACCTGGTATTGCTCACCCCTGAAAACACTGAGTTGCAGGCACTATTCCTTTCAAGAAGAATATCAATTCACCTTGGAAAACTAGGTGCTTGACCCTCCTGCTGCTAACATTCATACTTGTCTTCCAAGAGATGTAGTGCTGGTTCCACTGACTTGAAAGAAGCAATTTTGCACAAACTTCATGTTCCTCACCCATAAAAACACTGAGAGCGAGGCAGTATTCCCTTGAACAGGTATCTCAATTCACAATGCAGAACAGGGTGCTACACCCTCCTGCTTCTAAAAATAAAGATTGTCCTACAAGTGCTACAGTAAGCCTCCATTGACTTGAATGGGGCTCTTTTGCAGAACATTGATGCTACTCCCCTGAAAACAGTGAGATGTGGGCAGTATTCCTTCAAACAGCTAGGTCAATTCACAGTGCTATACAAGTTGCTAGACCCTGCGCTTGAAACATTAATGACTCCCTTACAAGAACTACCAGGAATCTCCCTTTCGCTTGTAAGGGATAGTTTGGAAATGTTGTGTTCCTAACCCATGAAAACGCTGAGAGGGAAGCAGCATTCCTTTACCCAGCTAACTCAGTTCACAATGCTGAAGAAGGTGGCAGCCCCTTTTGTTTCTCACATGAATGATTCTCTCACAAGTTCGACAGTGCTTCTTCCAATCCCTTTAAGGGGGTTATTTTGCACATAGCTGGTATTGCTCACCCATGAAAACACTGAGTTGCAGGCACTATTCCTTTCAAGAAGAATATCAGTTCACCTTGGAAAACTAGGTGCTTGACCCTCCTGCTGCTAACATTCATACTTCTCCTCCAAGTGATGTAGTGCTGATTCCATTGACTTGAAAGAGGCAATTTTGCACAAACCTCATGTTCCTCACCCATGAAAACACAGAGAGTTAGGCAGTATTCCCTTGAACAGGTAACTCAATTCACAATGCTGAACAGGGTGCTATACCCTCTTGCTTCTCACATTAATGATTGTCTTACAAGAGCTACAGTAAGCCTCCATTCACTTGAAAGGGGCTCTTTTGCACAACATTGATGTTACTCCCCCTGAAAACCATGAGAGTTAGGCAGTATTCCCTTGAACACGTAATTCAATTCACCATGCTTAACAAGCTGCTTGACCCTCTTGCTTGTAACACTTATGCTTCTCTTACAGGAGAAACAGTGCTTCTTCCTTACATTGAAACAGGGCTACTCTGCACAAAGATAATATTCTTCACATTGTAAAATCCTGAGAGACAGTTAGTATTCCTTTGTAGAGCTCACTCAATTCTCACTTTTAAACAACATTCTAGACCCTCTTGCTGCTGGAATTAATGGTATTCATACATCCTAAACTGTTCTTCTTCCATTCAGTTGAATGCAGCTATTTGGCCCAACGGTGATGTTCCTCACACATGAAAAAACTCAGGGGTAGTCAGTATTCCCTTCAACAGGTAACTCATTTCTCGTAAGGAAACAAGTTGCTAAATATTCCTGCTTCTCACACATTGCATCCTGCCCTGAGCTACAAGGGTTTGTCCATTTAGTGGGAAGCACTTATTTTTCAAGGAGTGAATGGTTCTCCATTGTCAAAGGCTTTCATTTGGCAAGCATTCCTTTCACATGCTAATTCAACTCTCACAGGGAAACACAATGTGCTTGCAACTCCTGCTGCAAACCTTGCCATCTGCTTGCAAGAGACACAGTGCATGTTCCATTCAGTTGAAAGGGCCTATTGGCACAAAGATGGAATTGCTCACACTGTCAAACCCTGACAGATAGGAAGTGTTAATTTTGAATGCTAAATCAATTGAAGCTGCTAAACAAAGTGCTAGAGCATCTTTCTTGTAACCTTTGTGGTACTCCTACAAGACATACAGTAATCCTTCCCTCCATTGAAAGAGGCAATTTTGCAGCAAAATGATGGTCCTCACACTTCCAAACTGTGAGAGGCAGCTGGTGTTCCTTTTAAAACTTCAGTCCACTCACACTGTTACACAACTTGCTAGACCCTCTTGCTTCTAACCTCAATAAGTTTCTTAGAAGAGCCTCACAACTTCTTCCATTCTCTTCAAAGGGGTGATGTTGCACTAAGGTGATCTTCCTCATCCCTGAAAACACTGAGTGGTAGGCAGTATTCCTTTAACCAAGTTACTCAATTCTCATCCGAAGACAAGCTGCTTCACCCTCCTGCTTGTAACCATTCATACTTTTCTTACAACATACGCACCGCTGGATCCAGTCACTTGAAAGAGGAGATTTTGCACAAAATTGAAGGTTCACACACATAAAAACACTGAGAGGTATCAGTATGTCCTTAAACAGCTAACTCAGTTGAGAATCCTCAACAGAGTGCTAGGCCCTCTTCTTGTTAACAGTAATGACTGTCTTAGGAGACCAACAATGCATTTCCATTCACTCGAATGGGGCAATTTTGAAGAACATGGTAGTCCTCATCCCTGAAAGCCCTGAGAGGTAGGTAGTATTCCATGAAACAACTAACTCAATTCACAACGCTGAAGAAGGTGCTTGACCCTCTTCCTTCTAACATGAATGATTTTCTTACAAGAGCTACAGTGTTTCTCCATTGACTTCAGAGAGGCAATTTTGCACAAAGGTGATGTTCCTGACCCAGGAAAACACTGAGAGGTAGGCAGTATTCCTTCAAACAGCTTGTTCAATTCACAGTGCTAAACAAGTTGCTAGAACCTGTTGCTTCAAACATTAATGACTCTCTCACAAGACATACCAGGAATCTCCCTTTCGCTTGTAAGGGATAGTTTGGAAATGTTGTGTTCCTCACCCATGTAAATGCTGAGAGGTAGGCAGTTTTCCTTTACCCAGCTTACTCAGTCTACAAAGCTGAACAAGGTAGTAGCCCCTTTTCATACTAACATGAATGGTTCTCTCACAAGATCAACAGTGCTTCTTCCAATCCCTTTAAAGGGGTTATTTTGCACATAGCTGGTATTGCTCACCCCTGAAAACACTGAGTTGCAGGCACTATTCCTTTCAAGAAGAATATCAGTTCACCTTGGAAAACTAGGTGCTTCAACCTCCTCCTGCTAACATTCATACTTCTCCTCCAAGTGATGTAGTGCTGATTCCATTGACTTGAAAGAGGCAATTTTGCACAAACCTCATGTTCCTCACCCATGAAAACACAGAGAGTTAGGCAGTATTCCCTTGAACAGGTAACTCAATTCACAATGCTGAACAGGGTGCTAGACCCTCTTGCTTCTCACATTAATGATTGTCTTACAAGAGCTACAGTAAGCCTCCATTCACTTGAAAGGGGCTCTTTTGCACAACATTGATGTTACTCCCCCTGAAAACCGTGAGAGTTAGGCAGTATTCCCTTGAACACGTAATTCAATTCACCATGCTTAACAAGCTGCTTGACCCTCTTGCTTGTAACACTTATGCTTCTCTTACAGGAGAAACAGTGCTTCTTCCTTACATTGAAACAGGGCTACTCTGCACAAAGATAATATTCTTCACATTGTAAAATCCTGAGAGACAGTTAGTATTCCTTTGTAGAGCTCACTCAATTCTCACTTTTAAACAACATTCTAGACCCTCTTGCTGCTGGAATTAATGGTATTCATACATCCTAAACTGTTCTTCTTCCATTCAGTTGAATGCAGCTATTTGGCCCAACGGTGATGTTCCTCACACATGAAAAAACTCAGGATTAGTCAGTATTCCCTTCAACAGGTAACTCATTTCTCATAAGGATACAAGTTGCAAGATATTCCTGCCCCTCACATATTGCATCCTGCCCTGAGCAACAGGTGTTTGTCCATTTAGTGGGAAGCACTTATTTTTCAAGGAGTGAATGGTTCTCCATTGTCAAAGGCTTTCATTTGGCAAGCATTCCTTTCACATGCTAATTCAACTCTCACAGGGAAACACAATGTGCTTGCAACTCCTGCTGCAAACCTTGCCATCTGCTTGCAAGAGACACAGTGCATGTTCCATTCAGTTGAAAGGGCCTATTGGCACAAAGATGGAATTGCTCACACTGTCAAACCCTGACAGATAGGAAGTGTTAATTTTGAATGCTAAATCAATTGAAGCTGCTAAACAAAGTGCTAGAGCATCTTTCTTGTAACCTTTGTGGTTCTCCTACAAGACATACAGTAATACTTCCCTCCATTGAAAGAGGCAATTTTGCAGCAAAATGATGGTCCTCACACTTCCAAACTGTGAGAGGCAGCTGGTGTTCCTTTTAAAACTTCACTCTACTCACACTGTTACACAACTTGCTAGACCCTCTTGCTTCTAACCTCAATAAATTTCTTAGAAGAGCCTCACAACTTCTTCCATTCTCTTCAAAGGGGTGATGTTGCACTACGGTGATATTCCTCATCCCTGAAAACACTGAGTGGTAGGCAGTATTCCTTTAACCAAGTTACTCAATTCTCATCTGAAGGCAAGCTGCTTCACCCTCCTGCTTGTAACCATTCATACTTTTCTTACAACATACGCACCGCTGGATCCAGTCACTTGAAAGAGGAGATTTTGCACAAAATTGAAGGTTCACACACATAAAAACACTGAGAGGTATCAGTATGTCCTTAAACAGCTAACTCAGTTGAGAATCCTCAACAGAGTGCTAGGCCCTCTTCTTGTTAACAGTAATGACTGTCTTAGGAGACCAACAATGCATTTCCATTCACTCGAATGGGGCAATTTTGAAGAACATGGTAGTCCTCATCCCTGAAAGCCCTGAGAGGTAGGTAGTATTCCATGACACAACTAACTCAATTCACAACGCTGAAGAAGGTGCTTGACCCTCTTCCTTCTAACATGAATGATTTTCTTACAAGAGCTACAGTGTTTCTCCATTGACTTCAGAGAGGCAATTTTGCACAAAGGTGATGTTCCTGACCCAGGAAAACACTGAGGGGTACGCAGTATTCCTTCAAACAGCTAGGTTAATTCACAGTGCTAAACAAGTTGCTAGACCCTGTTGCTTCAAACATTAATGACTCTCTCACAAGACATACCAGGAATATCCCTTTCGCTTGTAAGGGATAGTTTGGAAATGTTGTGTTCCTCACCCATGTAAATGCTGAGAGGTAGGCAGTTTTCCTTTACCCAGCTAACTCAGTCTACAAAGCTGAACAAGGTGGTAGCCCCTTTTCATACTAACATGAATGGTTCTCTCACAAGATCAACAGTGCTTCTTCCAATCCCTTTAAAGGGGTTATTTTGCACATACCTGGTATTGCTCACCCCTGAAAACACTGAGTTGCAGGCACTATTCCTTTCAAGAAGAATATCAATTCACCTTGGAAAACTAGGTGCTTGACCCTCCTGCTGCTAACATTCATACTTGTCTTCCAAGAGATGTAGTGCTGGTTCCACTGACTTGAAAGAAGCAATTTTGCACAAACTTCATGTTCCTCACCCATAAAAACACTGAGAGCGAGGCAGTATTCCCTTGAACAGGTATCTCAATTCACAATGCAGAACAGGGTGCTACACCCTCCTGCTTCTAAAAATAAAGATTGTCCTACAAGTGCTACAGTAAGCCTCCATTGACTTGAATGGGGCTCTTTTGCAGAACATTGATGCTACTCCCCTGAAAACAGTGAGATGTGGGCAGTATTCCTTCAAACAGCTAGGTCAATTCACAGTGCTATACAAGTTGCTAGACCCTGCGCTTGAAACATTAATGACTCCCTTACAAGAACTACCAGGAATCTCCCTTTCGCTTGTAAGGGATAGTTTGGAAATGTTGTGTTCCTAACCCATGAAAACGCTGAGAGGGAAGCAGCATTCCTTTACCCAGCTAACTCAGTTCACAATGCTGAAGAAGGTGGCAGCCCCTTTTGTTTCTCACATGAATGATTCTCTCACAAGTTCGACAGTGCTTCTTCCAATCCCTTTAAGGGGGTTATTTTGCACATAGCTGGTATTGCTCACCCATGAAAACACTGAGTTGCAGGCACTATTCCTTTCAAGAAGAATATCAGTTCACCTTGGAAAACTAGGTGCTTGACCCTCCTGCTGCTAACATTCATACTTCTCCTCCAAGTGATGTAGTGCTGATTCCATTGACTTGAAAGAGGCAATTTTGCACAAACCTCATGTTCCTCACCCATGAAAACACAGAGAGTTAGGCAGTATTCCCTTGAACAGGTAACTCAATTCACAATGCTGAACAGGGTGCTATACCCTCTTGCTTCTCACATTAATGATTGTCTTACAAGAGCTACAGTAAGCCTCCATTCACTTGAAAGGGGCTCTTTTGCACAACATTGATGTTACTCCCCCTGAAAACCATGAGAGTTAGGCAGTATTCCCTTGAACACGTAATTCAATTCACCATGCTTAACAAGCTGCTTGACCCTCTTGCTTGTAACACTTATGCTTCTCTTACAGGAGAAACAGTGCTTCTTCCTTACATTGAAACAGGGCTACTCTGCACAAAGATAATATTCTTCACATTGTAAAATCCTGAGAGACAGTTAGTATTCCTTTGTAGAGCTCACTCAATTCTCACTTTTAAACAACATTCTAGACCCTCTTGCTGCTGGAATTAATGGTATTCATACATCCTAAACTGTTCTTCTTCCATTCAGTTGAATGCAGCTATTTGGCCCAACGGTGATGTTCCTCACACATGAAAAAACTCAGGGGTAGTCAGTATTCCCTTCAACAGGTAACTCATTTCTCGTAAGGAAACAAGTTGCTAAATATTCCTGCTTCTCACACATTGCATCCTGCCCTGAGCTACAAGGGTTTGTCCATTTAGTGGGAAGCACTTATTTTTCAAGGAGTGAATGGTTCTCCATTGTCAAAGGCTTTCATTTGGCAAGCATTCCTTTCACATGCTAATTCAACTCTCACAGGGAAACACAATGTGCTTGCAACTCCTGCTGCAAACCTTGCCATCTGCTTGCAAGAGACACAGTGCATGTTCCATTCAGTTGAAAGGGCCTATTGGCACAAAGATGGAATTGCTCACACTGTCAAACCCTGACAGATAGGAAGTGTTAATTTTGAATGCTAAATCAATTGAAGCTGCTAAACAAAGTGCTAGAGCATCTTTCTTGTAACCTTTGTGGTACTCCTACAAGACATACAGTAATCCTTCCCTCCATTGAAAGAGGCAATTTTGCAGCAAAATGATGGTCCTCACACTTCCAAACTGTGAGAGGCAGCTGGTGTTCCTTTTAAAACTTCAGTCCACTCACACTGTTACACAACTTGCTAGACCCTCTTGCTTCTAACCTCAATAAGTTTCTTAGAAGAGCCTCACAACTTCTTCCATTCTCTTCAAAGGGGTGATGTTGCACTAAGGTGATCTTCCTCATCCCTGAAAACACTGAGTGGTAGGCAGTATTCCTTTAACCAAGTTACTCAATTCTCATCCGAAGACAAGCTGCTTCACCCTCCTGCTTGTAACCATTCATACTTTTCTTACAACATACGCACCGCTGGATCCAGTCACTTGAAAGAGGAGATTTTGCACAAAATTGAAGGTTCACACACATAAAAACACTGAGAGGTATCAGTATGTCCTTAAACAGCTAACTCAGTTGAGAATCCTCAACAGAGTGCTAGGCCCTCTTCTTGTTAACAGTAATGACTGTCTTAGGAGACCAACAATGCATTTCCATTCACTCGAATGGGGCAATTTTGAAGAACATGGTAGTCCTCATCCCTGAAAGCCCTGAGAGGTAGGTAGTATTCCATGAAACAACTAACTCAATTCACAACGCTGAAGAAGGTGCTTGACCCTCTTCCTTCTAACATGAATGATTTTCTTACAAGAGCTACAGTGTTTCTCCATTGACTTCAGAGAGGCAATTTTGCACAAAGGTGATGTTCCTGACCCAGGAAAACACTGAGAGGTAGGCAGTATTCCTTCAAACAGCTTGTTCAATTCACAGTGCTAAACAAGTTGCTAGAACCTGTTGCTTCAAACATTAATGACTCTCTCACAAGACATACCAGGAATCTCCCTTTCGCTTGTAAGGGATAGTTTGGAAATGTTGTGTTCCTCACCCATGTAAATGCTGAGAGGTAGGCAGTTTTCCTTTACCCAGCTTACTCAGTCTACAAAGCTGAACAAGGTAGTAGCCCCTTTTCATACTAACATGAATGGTTCTCTCACAAGATCAACAGTGCTTCTTCCAATCCCTTTAAAGGGGTTATTTTGCACATAGCTGGTATTGCTCACCCCTGAAAACACTGAGTTGCAGGCACTATTCCTTTCAAGAAGAATATCAGTTCACCTTGGAAAACTAGGTGCTTCAACCTCCTCCTGCTAACATTCATACTTCTCCTCCAAGTGATGTAGTGCTGATTCCATTGACTTGAAAGAGGCAATTTTGCACAAACCTCATGTTCCTCACCCATGAAAACACAGAGAGTTAGGCAGTATTCCCTTGAACAGGTAACTCAATTCACAATGCTGAACAGGGTGCTAGACCCTCTTGCTTCTCACATTAATGATTGTCTTACAAGAGCTACAGTAAGCCTCCATTCACTTGAAAGGGGCTCTTTTGCACAACATTGATGTTACTCCCCCTGAAAACCGTGAGAGTTAGGCAGTATTCCCTTGAACACGTAATTCAATTCACCATGCTTAACAAGCTGCTTGACCCTCTTGCTTGTAACACTTATGCTTCTCTTACAGGAGAAACAGTGCTTCTTCCTTACATTGAAACAGGGCTACTCTGCACAAAGATAATATTCTTCACATTGTAAAATCCTGAGAGACAGTTAGTATTCCTTTGTAGAGCTCACTCAATTCTCACTTTTAAACAACATTCTAGACCCTCTTGCTGCTGGAATTAATGGTATTCATACATCCTAAACTGTTCTTCTTCCATTCAGTTGAATGCAGCTATTTGGCCCAACGGTGATGTTCCTCACACATGAAAAAACTCAGGATTAGTCAGTATTCCCTTCAACAGGTAACTCATTTCTCATAAGGATACAAGTTGCAAGATATTCCTGCCCCTCACATATTGCATCCTGCCCTGAGCAACAGGTGTTTGTCCATTTAGTGGGAAGCACTTATTTTTCAAGGAGTGAATGGTTCTCCATTGTCAAAGGCTTTCATTTGGCAAGCATTCCTTTCACATGCTAATTCAACTCTCACAGGGAAACACAATGTGCTTGCAACTCCTGCTGCAAACCTTGCCATCTGCTTGCAAGAGACACAGTGCATGTTCCATTCAGTTGAAAGGGCCTATTGGCACAAAGATGGAATTGCTCACACTGTCAAACCCTGACAGATAGGAAGTGTTAATTTTGAATGCTAAATCAATTGAAGCTGCTAAACAAAGTGCTAGAGCATCTTTCTTGTAACCTTTGTGGTTCTCCTACAAGACATACAGTAATACTTCCCTCCATTGAAAGAGGCAATTTTGCAGCAAAATGATGGTCCTCACACTTCCAAACTGTGAGAGGCAGCTGGTGTTCCTTTTAAAACTTCACTCTACTCACACTGTTACACAACTTGCTAGACCCTCTTGCTTCTAACCTCAATAAATTTCTTAGAAGAGCCTCACAACTTCTTCCATTCTCTTCAAAGGGGTGATGTTGCACTACGGTGATATTCCTCATCCCTGAAAACACTGAGTGGTAGGCAGTATTCCTTTAACCAAGTTACTCAATTCTCATCTGAAGGCAAGCTGCTTCACCCTCCTGCTTGTAACCATTCATACTTTTCTTACAACATACGCACCGCTGGATCCAGTCACTTGAAAGAGGAGATTTTGCACAAAATTGAAGGTTCACACACATAAAAACACTGAGAGGTATCAGTATGTCCTTAAACAGCTAACTCAGTTGAGAATCCTCAACAGAGTGCTAGGCCCTCTTCTTGTTAACAGTAATGACTGTCTTAGGAGACCAACAATGCATTTCCATTCACTCGAATGGGGCAATTTTGAAGAACATGGTAGTCCTCATCCCTGAAAGCCCTGAGAGGTAGGTAGTATTCCATGACACAACTAACTCAATTCACAACGCTGAAGAAGGTGCTTGACCCTCTTCCTTCTAACATGAATGATTTTCTTACAAGAGCTACAGTGTTTCTCCATTGACTTCAGAGAGGCAATTTTGCACAAAGGTGATGTTCCTGACCCAGGAAAACACTGAGGGGTACGCAGTATTCCTTCAAACAGCTAGGTTAATTCACAGTGCTAAACAAGTTGCTAGACCCTGTTGCTTCAAACATTAATGACTCTCTCACAAGACATACCAGGAATATCCCTTTCGCTTGTAATGGATAGTTTGGAAATGTTGTGTTCCGCACCCATGTAAATGCTGAGAGGTAGGCAGTTTTCCTTTACCCAGCTAACTCAGTCTACAAAGCTGAACAAGGTGGTAGCCCCTTTTCATTCTAACATGAATGGTTCTCTCACAAGATCAACAGTGCTTCTTCCAATCCCTTTAAAGGGGTTATTTTGCACATACCTGGTATTGCTCACCCCTGAAAACACTGAGTTGCAGGCACTATTCCTTTCAAGAAGAATATCAGTTCACCTTGGAAAACTAGGTGCTTGTCCCTCCTGCTGATAACATTCATACTTGTCTTCCAAGAGATGTAGTACTGGTTCCACTGACTTGAAGGAAGCAATTTTGCACAAACTTCATGTTCCTCACCCATAAAAACACTGAGAGCGAGGCAGTATTCCCTTGAACAGTTAACTCAATTCACAATGCAGAAGAGGGTGCTACACCCTCTTGCTTCTAAAAATAAAGATTGTCCTACAAGTGCTACAGTAAGCCTCCATTCACTTGAATGGGGCTCTTTTGCAGAACATTGATGCTACTCTCCTGCAAACAGTGAGATGTAGGCAGTATTCCTTCAAACAGCTAGGTCAATTCACAGTGCTATACAAGTTGCTAGACCCTGCGCTTCAAACATTAATGATTCCCTTACAAGAGCTACCAGGAATCTCCCTTTCGCTTGTAAGGGATAGTTTGGAAATGTTGTGTTCCTCACCCATGAAAACGCTGAGAGGGAAGCAGCATTCCTTTACCCAGCTAACTCAGTTCACAATGCTGAAGAAGGTGGCAGCCCCTTTTGTTTCTCACATGAATGATTCTCTCACATGTACGACAGTGCTTCTTCCAATCCCTTTAAGGGGGTTATTTTGCACATAGCTGGTATTGCTCACCCATGAAAACACTGAGTTGCAGGCACTATTCCTTTCAAGAAGAATATCAGTTCACCTTGGAAAACTAGGTGCTTGACCCTCCTGCTGCTAACATTCATACTTCTCCTCCAAGTGATGTAGTGCTGTTTCTATTGACTTGAAAGAGGCAATTTTGCACAAACCTCATGTTCCTCACCCATGAAAACACAGAGAGTTAGGCAGTATTCCCTTGAACAGGTAACTCAATTCACAATGCTGAACAGAGTGCTAGACCCTCTTGCTTCTCACATTAATGATTGTCTTACAAGAGCTACAGTAAGCCTCCATTCACTTGAAAGGGGCTCTTTTGCACAACATTGATGTTACTCCCCCTGAAAACCGTGAGAGTTAGGCAGTATTCCCTTGAACACGTAATTCAATTCACCATGCTTAACAAGCTGCTTGACCCTCTTGCTTGTAACACTTATGCTTCTCTTAGAGGAGAAACAGTGCTTCCTCCTTACATTGAAAGAGGGCTACTCTGCACAAAGATAATATTCTTCACATTGTAAAATCCTGAGAGACAGTTAGTATTCCTTTGTAGAGCTCACTCAATTCTCACTTTTAAACAACATTCTAGACCCTCTTGCTGCTGGAATTAGTGGTATTCATACATCCTAAACTGTTCTTCTTCCATTCAGTTGAATGTAGCTATTTGGCCCAACGGTGATGTTCCTCACACATGAAAAAACTCAGGGGTAGTCAGTATTCCCTTCAACAGGTAACTCATTTCTCGTAAGGAAACAAGTTGCTAAATATTCCTGCTTCTCACACATTGCATCCTGCCCTGAGCTACAAGGGTTTGTCCATTTAGTGGGAAGCACTTATTTTTCAAGGAGTGAATGGTTCTCCATTGTCAAACGCTTTCATTTGGCAAGCATTCCTTTCACATGCTAATTCAACTCTCACAGGGAAACACAATGTGCTTGCAACTCCTGCTGCAAACCTTGCCATCTGCTTGCAAGAGACACAGTGCATGTTCCATTCAGTTGAAAGGGCCTATTGGCACAAAGATGGAATTGCTCACACTGTCAAACCCTGACAGATAGGAAGTGTTAATTTTGAATGCTAAATCAATTGAAGCTGCTAAACAAAGTGCTAGAGCATCTTTCTTGTAACCTTTGTGGTTCTCCTACAAGACATACAGTAATCCCTCCATTGAAAGAGGCAATTTTGCAGCAAAATGATGGTCCTCACACTTCCAAACTGTGAGAGGCAGCTGGTGTTCCTTTTAAAACTTCACTCTACTCACACTGTTACACAACTTGCTAGACCCTCTTGCTTCTAACCTCAATAAGTTTCTTAGAAGAGCCTCACAACTTCTTCCATTCTCTTCAAAGGGGTGATGTTGCACTACGGTGATATTCCTCATCCCTGGAAACACTGAGTGGTAGGCAGTATTCCTTTAACCAAGTTGCTCAATTCTCATCCGAAGACAAGCTGCTTCACCCTCCTGCTTGTAACCATTCATACTTTTCTTACAACATACGCACCACTGGATCCAGTCACTTGAAAGAGGAGATTTTGCACAAAATTGAAGGTTCACACACATAAAAACACTGAGAGGTATCAGTATGTCCTTAAACAGCTAACTCAGTTGAGAATCCTCAACAGAGTGCTAGGCCCTCTTCTTGTTGACAGTAATGACTGTCTTAGGAGACCAACAATGCATTTCCATTCACTCGAATGGGGCAATTTTGAAGAACATGGTAGTCCTCATCCCTGAAAGCCCTGAGAGGTAGGTAGTATTCCATGAAACAACTAACTCAATTCACAACGCTGAAGAAGGTGCTTGACCCTCTTCCTTCTAACATGAATGATTTTCTTACAAGAGCTACAGTGTTTCTCCATTGACTTCACAGAGGCAATTTTGCACAAAGGTGATGTTCCTGACCCAGGAAAACACTGAGAGGTAGGCAGTATTCCTTCAAACAGCTAGGTCAATTCACAGTGCTAAACAAGTTGCTAGACCCTGTGGCTTCAAACATTAACGACTCTCTCACAAGACATACCAGGAATCTCCCTTTCGCTTGTAAGGGATAGTTTGGAAATGTTGTGTTCCTCACCCATGTAAATGCTGAGAGGTAGGCAGTTTTCCTTTACCCAGCTAACTCAGTCTACAAAGCTGAACAAGGTGGTAGCCCCTTTTCATACTAACATGAATGGTTCTCTCACAAGATCAACAGTGCTTCTTCCAATCCCTTTAAAGGGGTTATTTTGCACATACCTGGTATTGCTCACCCCTGAAAACACTGAGTTGCAGGCACTATTCCTTTCAAGAAGAATATCAATTCACCTTGGAAAACTAGGTGCTTGACCCTCCTGCTGCTAACATTCATACTTGTCTTCCAAGAGATGTAGTGCTGGTTCCACTGACTTGAAAGAAGCAATTTTGCACAAACTTCATGTTCCTCACCCATAAAAACACTGAGAGCGAGGCAGTATTCCCTTGAACAGGTATCTCAATTCACAATGCAGAACAGGGTGCTACACCCTCCTGCTTCTAAAAATAAAGATTGTCCTACAAGTGCTACAGTAAGCCTCCATTGACTTGAATGGGGCTCTTTTGCAGAACATTGATGCTACTCCCCTGAAAACAGTGAGATGTGGGCAGTATTCCTTCAAACAGCTAGGTCAATTCACAGTGCTATACAAGTTGCTAGACCCTGCGCTTGAAACATTAATGACTCCCTTACAAGAACTACCAGGAATCTCCCTTTCGCTTGTAAGGGATAGTTTGGAAATGTTGTGTTCCTAACCCATGAAAACGCTGAGAGGGAAGCAGCATTCCTTTACCCAGCTAACTCAGTTCACAATGCTGAAGAAGGTGGCAGCCCCTTTTGTTTCTCACATGAATGATTCTCTCACAAGTTCGACAGTGCTTCTTCCAATCCCTTTAAGGGGGTTATTTTGCACATAGCTGGTATTGCTCACCCATGAAAACACTGAGTTGCAGGCACTATTCCTTTCAAGAAGAATATCAGTTCACCTTGGAAAACTAGGTGCTTGACCCTCCTGCTGCTAACATTCATACTTCTCCTCCAAGTGATGTAGTGCTGATTCCATTGACTTGAAAGAGGCAATTTTGCACAAACCTCATGTTCCTCACCCATGAAAACACAGAGAGTTAGGCAGTATTCCCTTGAACAGGTAACTCAATTCACAATGCTGAACAGGGTGCTATACCCTCTTGCTTCTCACATTAATGATTGTCTTACAAGAGCTACAGTAAGCCTCCATTCACTTGAAAGGGGCTCTTTTGCACAACATTGATGTTACTCCCCCTGAAAACCATGAGAGTTAGGCAGTATTCCCTTGAACACGTAATTCAATTCACCATGCTTAACAAGCTGCTTGACCCTCTTGCTTGTAACACTTATGCTTCTCTTACAGGAGAAACAGTGCTTCTTCCTTACATTGAAACAGGGCTACTCTGCACAAAGATAATATTCTTCACATTGTAAAATCCTGAGAGACAGTTAGTATTCCTTTGTAGAGCTCACTCAATTCTCACTTTTAAACAACATTCTAGACCCTCTTGCTGCTGGAATTAATGGTATTCATACATCCTAAACTGTTCTTCTTCCATTCAGTTGAATGCAGCTATTTGGCCCAACGGTGATGTTCCTCACACATGAAAAAACTCAGGGGTAGTCAGTATTCTCTTCAACAGGTAACTCATTTCTCGTAAGGAAACAAGTTGCTAAATATTCCTGCTTCTCACACATTGCATCCTGCCCTGAGCTACAAGGGTTTGTCCATTTAGTGGGAAGCACTTATTTTTCAAGGAGTGAATGGTTCTCCATTGTCAAAGGCTTTCATTTGGCAAGCATTCCTTTCACATGCTAATTCAACTCTCACAGGGAAACACAATGTGCTTGCAACTCCTGCTGCAAACCTTGCCATCTGCTTGCAAGAGACACAGTGCATGTTCCATTCAGTTGAAAGGGCCTATTGGCACAAAGATGGAATTGCTCACACTGTCAAACCCTGACAGATAGGAAGTGTTAATTTTGAATGCTAAATCAATTGAAGCTGCTAAACAAAGTGCTAGAGCATCTTTCTTGTAACCTTTGTGGTACTCCTACAAGACATACAGTAATCCTTCCCTCCATTGAAAGAGGCAATTTTGCAGCAAAATGATGGTCCTCACACTTCCAAACTGTGAGAGGCAGCTGGTGTTCCTTTTAAAACTTCAGTCCACTCACACTGTTACACAACTTGCTAGACCCTCTTGCTTCTAACCTCAATAAGTTTCTTAGAAGAGCCTCACAACTTCTTCCATTCTCTTCAAAGGGGTGATGTTGCACTAAGGTGATCTTCCTCATCCCTGAAAACACTGAGTGGTAGGCAGTATTCCTTTAACCAAGTTACTCAATTCTCATCCGAAGACAAGCTGCTTCACCCTCCTGCTTGTAACCATTCATACTTTTCTTACAACATACGCACCGCTGGATCCAGTCACTTGAAAGAGGAGATTTTGCACAAAATTGAAGGTTCACACACATAAAAACACTGAGAGGTATCAGTATGTCCTTAAACAGCTAACTCAGTTGAGAATCCTCAACAGAGTGCTAGGCCCTCTTCTTGTTAACAGTAATGACTGTCTTAGGAGACCAACAATGCATTTCCATTCACTCGAATGGGGCAATTTTGAAGAACATGGTAGTCCTCATCCCTGAAAGCCCTGAGAGGTAGGTAGTATTCCATGAAACAACTAACTCAATTCACAACGCTGAAGAAGGTGCTTGACCCTCTTCCTTCTAACATGAATGATTTTCTTACAAGAGCTACAGTGTTTCTCCATTGACTTCAGAGAGGCAATTTTGCACAAAGGTGATGTTCCTGACCCAGGAAAACACTGAGAGGTAGGCAGTATTCCTTCAAACAGCTTGTTCAATTCACAGTGCTAAACAAGTTGCTAGAACCTGTTGCTTCAAACATTAATGACTCTCTCACAAGACATACCAGGAATCTCCCTTTCGCTTGTAAGGGATAGTTTGGAAATGTTGTGTTCCTCACCCATGTAAATGCTGAGAGGTAGGCAGTTTTCCTTTACCCAGCTTACTCAGTCTACAAAGCTGAACAAGGTAGTAGCCCCTTTTCATACTAACATGAATGGTTCTCTCACAAGATCAACAGTGCTTCTTCCAATCCCTTTAAAGGGGTTATTTTGCACATAGCTGGTATTGCTCACCCCTGAAAACACTGAGTTGCAGGCACTATTCCTTTCAAGAAGAATATCAGTTCACCTTGGAAAACTAGGTGCTTCAACCTCCTCCTGCTAACATTCATACTTCTCCTCCAAGTGATGTAGTGCTGATTCCATTGACTTGAAAGAGGCAATTTTGCACAAACCTCATGTTCCTCACCCATGAAAACACAGAGAGTTAGGCAGTATTCCCTTGAACAGGTAACTCAATTCACAATGCTGAACAGGGTGCTAGACCCTCTTGCTTCTCACATTAATGATTGTCTTACAAGAGCTACAGTAAGCCTCCATTCACTTGAAAGGGGCTCTTTTGCACAACATTGATGTTACTCCCCCTGAAAACCGTGAGAGTTAGGCAGTATTCCCTTGAACACGTAATTCAATTCACCATGCTTAACAAGCTGCTTGACCCTCTTGCTTGTAACACTTATGCTTCTCTTACAGGAGAAACAGTGCTTCTTCCTTACATTGAAACAGGGCTACTCTGCACAAAGATAATATTCTTCACATTGTAAAATCCTGAGAGACAGTTAGTATTCCTTTGTAGAGCTCACTCAATTCTCACTTTTAAACAACATTCTAGACCCTCTTGCTGCTGGAATTAATGGTATTCATACATCCTAAACTGTTCTTCTTCCATTCAGTTGAATGCAGCTATTTGGCCCAACGGTGATGTTCCTCACACATGAAAAAACTCAGGATTAGTCAGTATTCCCTTCAACAGGTAACTCATTTCTCATAAGGATACAAGTTGCAAGATATTCCTGCCCCTCACATATTGCATCCTGCCCTGAGCAACAGGTGTTTGTCCATTTAGTGGGAAGCACTTATTTTTCAAGGAGTGAATGGTTCTCCATTGTCAAAGGCTTTCATTTGGCAAGCATTCCTTTCACATGCTAATTCAACTCTCACAGGGAAACACAATGTGCTTGCAACTCCTGCTGCAAACCTTGCCATCTGCTTGCAAGAGACACAGTGCATGTTCCATTCAGTTGAAAGGGCCTATTGGCACAAAGATGGAATTGCTCACACTGTCAAACCCTGACAGATAGGAAGTGTTAATTTTGAATGCTAAATCAATTGAAGCTGCTAAACAAAGTGCTAGAGCATCTTTCTTGTAACCTTTGTGGTTCTCCTACAAGACATACAGTAATACTTCCCTCCATTGAAAGAGGCAATTTTGCAGCAAAATGATGGTCCTCACACTTCCAAACTGTGAGAGGCAGCTGGTGTTCCTTTTAAAACTTCACTCTACTCACACTGTTACACAACTTGCTAGACCCTCTTGCTTCTAACCTCAATAAATTTCTTAGAAGAGCCTCACAACTTCTTCCATTCTCTTCAAAGGGGTGATGTTGCACTACGGTGATATTCCTCATCCCTGAAAACACTGAGTGGTAGGCAGTATTCCTTTAACCAAGTTACTCAATTCTCATCTGAAGGCAAGCTGCTTCACCCTCCTGCTTGTAACCATTCATACTTTTCTTACAACATACGCACCGCTGGATCCAGTCACTTGAAAGAGGAGATTTTGCACAAAATTGAAGGTTCACACACATAAAAACACTGAGAGGTATCAGTATGTCCTTAAACAGCTAACTCAGTTGAGAATCCTCAACAGAGTGCTAGGCCCTCTTCTTGTTAACAGTAATGACTGTCTTAGGAGACCAACAATGCATTTCCATTCACTCGAATGGGGCAATTTTGAAGAACATGGTAGTCCTCATCCCTGAAAGCCCTGAGAGGTAGGTAGTATTCCATGACACAACTAACTCAATTCACAACGCTGAAGAAGGTGCTTGACCCTCTTCCTTCTAACATGAATGATTTTCTTACAAGAGCTACAGTGTTTCTCCATTGACTTCAGAGAGGCAATTTTGCACAAAGGTGATGTTCCTGACCCAGGAAAACACTGAGGGGTACGCAGTATTCCTTCAAACAGCTAGGTTAATTCACAGTGCTAAACAAGTTGCTAGACCCTGTTGCTTCAAACATTAATGACTCTCTCACAAGACATACCAGGAATATCCCTTTCGCTTGTAATGGACAGTTTGGAAATGTTGTGTTCCGCACCCATGTAAATGCTGAGAGGTAGGCAGTTTTCCTTTACCCAGCTAACTCAGTCTACAAAGCTGAACAAGGTGGTAGCCCCTTTTCATTCTAACATGAATGGTTCTCTGACAAGATCAACAGTGCTTCTTCCAATCCCTTTAAAGGGGTTATTTTGCACATACCTGGTATTGCTCACCCCTGAAAACACTGAGTTGCAGGCACTATTCCTTTCAAGAAGAATATCAGTTCACCTTGGAAAACTAGGTGCTTGTCCCTCCTGCTGATAACATTCATACTTGTCTTCCAAGAGATGTAGTACTGGTTCCACTGACTTGAAAGAAGCAATTTTGCACAAACTTCATGTTCCTCACCCATAAAAACACTGAGAGCGAGGCAGTATTCCCTTGAACAGTTAACTCAATTCACAATGCAGAAGAGGGTGCTACACCCTCTTGCTTCTAAAAATAAAGATTGTCCTACAAGTGCTACAGTAAGCCTCCATTCACTTGAATGGGGCTCTTTTGCAGAACATTGATGCTACTCTCCTGCAAACAGTGAGATGTAGGCAGTATTCCTTCAAACAGCTAGGTCAATTCACAGTGCTATACAAGTTGCTAGACCCTGCGCTTCAAACATTAATGATTCCCTTACAAGAGCTACCAGGAATCTCCCTTTCGCTTGTAAGGGATAGTTTGGAAATGTTGTGTTCCTCACCCATGAAAACGCTGAGAGGGAAGCAGCATTCCTTTACCCAGCTAACTCAGTTCACAATGCTGAAGAAGGTGGCAGCCCCTTTTGTTTCTCACATGAATGATTCTCTCACATGTACGACAGTGCTTCTTCCAATCCCTTTAAGGGGGTTATTTTGCACATAGCTGGTATTGCTCACCCATGAAAACACTGAGTTGCAGGCACTATTCCTTTCAAGAAGAATATCAGTTCACCTTGGAAAACTAGGTGCTTGACCCTCCTGCTGCTAACATTCATACTTCTCCTCCAAGTGATGTAGTGCTGTTTCTATTGACTTGAAAGAGGCAATTTTGCACAAACCTCATGTTCCTCACCCATGAAAACACAGAGAGTTAGGCAGTATTCCCTTGAACAGGTAACTCAATTCACAATGCTGAACAGAGTGCTAGACCCTCTTGCTTCTCACATTAATGATTGTCTTACAAGAGCTACAGTAAGCCTCCATTCACTTGAAAGGGGCTCTTTTGCACAACATTGATGTTACTCCCCCTGAAAACCGTGAGAGTTAGGCAGTATTCCCTTGAACACGTAATTCAATTCACCATGCTTAACAAGCTGCTTGACCCTCTTGCTTGTAACACTTATGCTTCTCTTAGAGGAGAAACAGTGCTTCCTCCTTACATTGAAAGAGGGCTACTCTGCACAAAGATAATATTCTTCACATTGTAAAATCCTGAGAGACAGTTAGTATTCCTTTGTAGAGCTCACTCAATTCTCACTTTTAAACAACATTCTAGACCCTCTTGCTGCTGGAATTAGTGGTATTCATACATCCTAAACTGTTCTTCTTCCATTCAGTTGAATGCAGCTATTTGGCCCAACGGTGATGTTCCTCACACATGAAAAAACTCAGGGGTAGTCAGTATTCCCTTCAACAGGTAACTCATTTCTCGTAAGGAAACAAGTTGCTAAATATTCCTGCTTCTCACACATTGCATCCTGCCCTGAGCTACAAGGGTTTGTCCATTTAGTGGGAAGCACTTATTTTTCAAGGAGTGAATGGTTCTCCATTGTCAAACGCTTTCATTTGGCAAGCATTCCTTTCACATGCTAATTCAACTCTCACAGGGAAACACAATGTGCTTGCAACTCCTGCTGCAAACCTTGCCATCTGCTTGCAAGAGACACAGTGCATGTTCCATTCAGTTGAAAGGGCCTATTGGCACAAAGATGGAATTGCTCACACTGTCAAACCCTGACAGATAGGAAGTGTTAATTTTGAATGCTAAATCAATTGAAGCTGCTAAACAAAGTGCTAGAGCATCTTTCTTGTAACCTTTGTGGTTCTCCTACAAGACATACAGTAATACTTCCCTCCATTGAAAGAGGCAATTTTGCAGCAAAATGATGGTCCTCACACTTCCAAACTGTGAGAGGCAGCTGGTGTTCCTTTTAAAACTTCACTCTACTCACACTGTTACACAACTTGCTAGACCCTCTTGCTTCTAACCTCAATAAGTTTCTTAGAAGAGCCTCACAACTTCTTCCATTCTCTTCAAAGGGGTGATGTTGCACTACGGTGATATTCCTCATCCCTGAAAACACTGAGTGGTAGGCAGTATTCCTTTAACCAAGTTACTCAATTCTCATCCGAAGACAAGCTGCTTCACCCTCCTGCTTGTAACCATTCATACTTTTCTTACAACATACGCACCACTGGATCCAGTCACTTGAAAGAGGAGATTTTGCACAAAATTGAAGGTTCACACACATAAAAACACTGAGAGGTATCACTATGTCCGTAAACAGCTAACTCAGTTGAGAATCCTCAACAGAGTGCTAGGCCCTCTTCTTGTTGACAGTAATGACTGTCTTAGGAGACCAACAATGCATTTCCATTCACTCGAATGGGGCAATTTTGAAGAACATGGTAGTCCTCATCCCTGAAAGCCCTGAGAGGTAGGTAGTATTCCATGAAACAACTAACTCAATTCACAACGCTGAAGAAGGTGCTTGACCCTCTTCCTTCTAACATGAATGATTTTCTTACAAGAGCTACAGTGTTTCTCCATTGACTTCACAGAGGCAATTTTGCACAAAGGTGATGTTCCTGACCCAGGAAAACACTGAGAGGTAGGCAGTATTCCTTCAAACAGCTAGGTCAATTCACAGAGCTAAACAAGTTGCTAGACCCTGTGGCTTCAAACATTAACGACTCTCTCACAAGACATACCAGGAATCTCCCTTTCGCTTGTAAGGGATAGTTTGGAAATGTTGTGTTCCTCACCCATGTAAATGCTGAGAGGTAGGCAGTTTTCCTTTACCCAGCTAACTCAGTCTACAAAGCTGAACAAGGTGGTAGCCCCTTTTCATACTAACATGAATGGTTCTCTCACAAGATCAACAGTGCTTCTTCCAATCCCTTTAAAGGGGTTATTTTGCACATACCTGGTATTGCTCACCCCTGAAAACACTGAGTTGCAGGCACTATTCCTTTCAAGAAGAATATCAATTCACCTTGGAAAACTAGGTGCTTGACCCTCCTGCTGCTAACATTCATACTTGTCTTCCAAGAGATGTAGTGCTGGTTCCACTGACTTGAAAGAAGCAATTTTGCACAAACTTCATGTTCCTCACCCATAAAAACACTGAGAGCGAGGCAGTATTCCCTTGAACAGGTATCTCAATTCACAATGCAGAACAGGGTGCTACACCCTCCTGCTTCTAAAAATAAAGATTGTCCTACAAGTGCTACAGTAAGCCTCCATTGACTTGAATGGGGCTCTTTTGCAGAACATTGATGCTACTCCCCTGAAAACAGTGAGATGTGGGCAGTATTCCTTCAAACAGCTAGGTCAATTCACAGTGCTATACAAGTTGCTAGACCCTGCGCTTGAAACATTAATGACTCCCTTACAAGAACTACCAGGAATCTCCCTTTCGCTTGTAAGGGATAGTTTGGAAATGTTGTGTTCCTAACCCATGAAAACGCTGAGAGGGAAGCAGCATTCCTTTACCCAGCTAACTCAGTTCACAATGCTGAAGAAGGTGGCAGCCCCTTTTGTTTCTCACATGAATGATTCTCTCACAAGTTCGACAGTGCTTCTTCCAATCCCTTTAAGGGGGTTATTTTGCACATAGCTGGTATTGCTCACCCATGAAAACACTGAGTTGCAGGCACTATTCCTTTCAAGAAGAATATCAGTTCACCTTGGAAAACTAGGTGCTTGACCCTCCTGCTGCTAACATTCATACTTCTCCTCCAAGTGATGTAGTGCTGATTCCATTGACTTGAAAGAGGCAATTTTGCACAAACCTCATGTTCCTCACCCATGAAAACACAGAGAGTTAGGCAGTATTCCCTTGAACAGGTAACTCAATTCACAATGCTGAACAGGGTGCTATACCCTCTTGCTTCTCACATTAATGATTGTCTTACAAGAGCTACAGTAAGCCTCCATTCACTTGAAAGGGGCTCTTTTGCACAACATTGATGTTACTCCCCCTGAAAACCATGAGAGTTAGGCAGTATTCCCTTGAACACGTAATTCAATTCACCATGCTTAACAAGCTGCTTGACCCTCTTGCTTGTAACACTTATGCTTCTCTTACAGGAGAAACAGTGCTTCTTCCTTACATTGAAACAGGGCTACTCTGCACAAAGATAATATTCTTCACATTGTAAAATCCTGAGAGACAGTTAGTATTCCTTTGTAGAGCTCACTCAATTCTCACTTTTAAACAACATTCTAGACCCTCTTGCTGCTGGAATTAATGGTATTCATACATCCTAAACTGTTCTTCTTCCATTCAGTTGAATGCAGCTATTTGGCCCAACGGTGATGTTCCTCACACATGAAAAAACTCAGGGGTAGTCAGTATTCCCTTCAACAGGTAACTCATTTCTCGTAAGGAAACAAGTTGCTAAATATTCCTGCTTCTCACACATTGCATCCTGCCCTGAGCTACAAGGGTTTGTCCATTTAGTGGGAAGCACTTATTTTTCAAGGAGTGAATGGTTCTCCATTGTCAAAGGCTTTCATTTGGCAAGCATTCCTTTCACATGCTAATTCAACTCTCACAGGGAAACACAATGTGCTTGCAACTCCTGCTGCAAACCTTGCCATCTGCTTGCAAGAGACACAGTGCATGTTCCATTCAGTTGAAAGGGCCTATTGGCACAAAGATGGAATTGCTCACACTGTCAAACCCTGACAGATAGGAAGTGTTAATTTTGAATGCTAAATCAATTGAAGCTGCTAAACAAAGTGCTAGAGCATCTTTCTTGTAACCTTTGTGGTACTCCTACAAGACATACAGTAATCCTTCCCTCCATTGAAAGAGGCAATTTTGCAGCAAAATGATGGTCCTCACACTTCCAAACTGTGAGAGGCAGCTGGTGTTCCTTTTAAAACTTCAGTCCACTCACACTGTTACACAACTTGCTAGACCCTCTTGCTTCTAACCTCAATAAGTTTCTTAGAAGAGCCTCACAACTTCTTCCATTCTCTTCAAAGGGGTGATGTTGCACTAAGGTGATCTTCCTCATCCCTGAAAACACTGAGTGGTAGGCAGTATTCCTTTAACCAAGTTACTCAATTCTCATCCGAAGACAAGCTGCTTCACCCTCCTGCTTGTAACCATTCATACTTTTCTTACAACATACGCACCGCTGGATCCAGTCACTTGAAAGAGGAGATTTTGCACAAAATTGAAGGTTCACACACATAAAAACACTGAGAGGTATCAGTATGTCCTTAAACAGCTAACTCAGTTGAGAATCCTCAACAGAGTGCTAGGCCCTCTTCTTGTTAACAGTAATGACTGTCTTAGGAGACCAACAATGCATTTCCATTCACTCGAATGGGGCAATTTTGAAGAACATGGTAGTCCTCATCCCTGAAAGCCCTGAGAGGTAGGTAGTATTCCATGAAACAACTAACTCAATTCACAACGCTGAAGAAGGTGCTTGACCCTCTTCCTTCTAACATGAATGATTTTCTTACAAGAGCTACAGTGTTTCTCCATTGACTTCAGAGAGGCAATTTTGCACAAAGGTGATGTTCCTGACCCAGGAAAACACTGAGAGGTAGGCAGTATTCCTTCAAACAGCTTGTTCAATTCACAGTGCTAAACAAGTTGCTAGAACCTGTTGCTTCAAACATTAATGACTCTCTCACAAGACATACCAGGAATCTCCCTTTCGCTTGTAAGGGATAGTTTGGAAATGTTGTGTTCCTCACCCATGTAAATGCTGAGAGGTAGGCAGTTTTCCTTTACCCAGCTTACTCAGTCTACAAAGCTGAACAAGGTAGTAGCCCCTTTTCATACTAACATGAATGGTTCTCTCACAAGATCAACAGTGCTTCTTCCAATCCCTTTAAAGGGGTTATTTTGCACATAGCTGGTATTGCTCACCCCTGAAAACACTGAGTTGCAGGCACTATTCCTTTCAAGAAGAATATCAGTTCACCTTGGAAAACTAGGTGCTTCAACCTCCTCCTGCTAACATTCATACTTCTCCTCCAAGTGATGTAGTGCTGATTCCATTGACTTGAAAGAGGCAATTTTGCACAAACCTCATGTTCCTCACCCATGAAAACACAGAGAGTTAGGCAGTATTCCCTTGAACAGGTAACTCAATTCACAATGCTGAACAGGGTGCTAGACCCTCTTGCTTCTCACATTAATGATTGTCTTACAAGAGCTACAGTAAGCCTCCATTCACTTGAAAGGGGCTCTTTTGCACAACATTGATGTTACTCCCCCTGAAAACCGTGAGAGTTAGGCAGTATTCCCTTGAACACGTAATTCAATTCACCATGCTTAACAAGCTGCTTGACCCTCTTGCTTGTAACACTTATGCTTCTCTTACAGGAGAAACAGTGCTTCTTCCTTACATTGAAACAGGGCTACTCTGCACAAAGATAATATTCTTCACATTGTAAAATCCTGAGAGACAGTTAGTATTCCTTTGTAGAGCTCACTCAATTCTCACTTTTAAACAACATTCTAGACCCTCTTGCTGCTGGAATTAATGGTATTCATACATCCTAAACTGTTCTTCTTCCATTCAGTTGAATGCAGCTATTTGGCCCAACGGTGATGTTCCTCACACATGAAAAAACTCAGGATTAGTCAGTATTCCCTTCAACAGGTAACTCATTTCTCATAAGGATACAAGTTGCAAGATATTCCTGCCCCTCACATATTGCATCCTGCCCTGAGCAACAGGTGTTTGTCCATTTAGTGGGAAGCACTTATTTTTCAAGGAGTGAATGGTTCTCCATTGTCAAAGGCTTTCATTTGGCAAGCATTCCTTTCACATGCTAATTCAACTCTCACAGGGAAACACAATGTGCTTGCAACTCCTGCTGCAAACCTTGCCATCTGCTTGCAAGAGACACAGTGCATGTTCCATTCAGTTGAAAGGGCCTATTGGCACAAAGATGGAATTGCTCACACTGTCAAACCCTGACAGATAGGAAGTGTTAATTTTGAATGCTAAATCAATTGAAGCTGCTAAACAAAGTGCTAGAGCATCTTTCTTGTAACCTTTGTGGTTCTCCTACAAGACATACAGTAATACTTCCCTCCATTGAAAGAGGCAATTTTGCAGCAAAATGATGGTCCTCACACTTCCAAACTGTGAGAGGCAGCTGGTGTTCCTTTTAAAACTTCACTCTACTCACACTGTTACACAACTTGCTAGACCCTCTTGCTTCTAACCTCAATAAATTTCTTAGAAGAGCCTCACAACTTCTTCCATTCTCTTCAAAGGGGTGATGTTGCACTACGGTGATATTCCTCATCCCTGAAAACACTGAGTGGTAGGCAGTATTCCTTTAACCAAGTTACTCAATTCTCATCTGAAGGCAAGCTGCTTCACCCTCCTGCTTGTAACCATTCATACTTTTCTTACAACATACGCACCGCTGGATCCAGTCACTTGAAAGAGGAGATTTTGCACAAAATTGAAGGTTCACACACATAAAAACACTGAGAGGTATCAGTATGTCCTTAAACAGCTAACTCAGTTGAGAATCCTCAACAGAGTGCTAGGCCCTCTTCTTGTTAACAGTAATGACTGTCTTAGGAGACCAACAATGCATTTCCATTCACTCGAATGGGGCAATTTTGAAGAACATGGTAGTCCTCATCCCTGAAAGCCCTGAGAGGTAGGTAGTATTCCATGACACAACTAACTCAATTCACAACGCTGAAGAAGGTGCTTGACCCTCTTCCTTCTAACATGAATGATTTTCTTACAAGAGCTACAGTGTTTCTCCATTGACTTCAGAGAGGCAATTTTGCACAAAGGTGATGTTCCTGACCCAGGAAAACACTGAGGGGTACGCAGTATTCCTTCAAACAGCTAGGTTAATTCACAGTGCTAAACAAGTTGCTAGACCCTGTTGCTTCAAACATTAATGACTCTCTCACAAGACATACCAGGAATATCCCTTTCGCTTGTAATGGATAGTTTGGAAATGTTGTGTTCCGCACCCATGTAAATGCTGAGAGGTAGGCAGTTTTCCTTTACCCAGCTAACTCAGTCTACAAAGCTGAACAAGGTGGTAGCCCCTTTTCATTCTAACATGAATGGTTCTCTCACAAGATCAACAGTGCTTCTTCCAATCCCTTTAAAGGGGTTATTTTGCACATACCTGGTATTGCTCACCCCTGAAAACACTGAGTTGCAGGCACTATTCCTTTCAAGAAGAATATCAGTTCACCTTGGAAAACTAGGTGCTTGTCCCTCCTGCTGATAACATTCATACTTGTCTTCCAAGAGATGTAGTACTGGTTCCACTGACTTGAAAGAAGCAATTTTGCACAAACTTCATGTTCCTCACCCATAAAAACACTGAGAGCGAGGCAGTATTCCCTTGAACAGTTAACTCAATTCACAATGCAGAAGAGGGTGCTACACCCTCTTGCTTCTAAAAATAAAGATTGTCCTACAAGTGCTACAGTAAGCCTCCATTCACTTGAATGGGGCTCTTTTGCAGAACATTGATGCTACTCTCCTGCAAACAGTGAGATGTAGGCAGTATTCCTTCAAACAGCTAGGTCAATTCACAGTGCTATACAAGTTGCTAGACCCTGCGCTTCAAACATTAATGATTCCCTTACAAGAGCTACCAGGAATCTCCCTTTCGCTTGTAAGGGATAGTTTGGAAATGTTGTGTTCCTCACCCATGAAAACGCTGAGAGGGAAGCAGCATTCCTTTACCCAGCTAACTCAGTTCACAATGCTGAAGAAGGTGGCAGCCCCTTTTGTTTCTCACATGAATGATTCTCTCACATGTACGACAGTGCTTCTTCCAATCCCTTTAAGGGGGTTATTTTGCACATAGCTGGTATTGCTCACCCATGAAAACACTGAGTTGCAGGCACTATTCCTTTCAAGAAGAATATCAGTTCACCTTGGAAAACTAGGTGCTTGACCCTCCTGCTGCTAACATTCATACTTCTCCTCCAAGTGATGTAGTGCTGTTTCTATTGACTTGAAAGAGGCAATTTTGCACAAACCTCATGTTCCTCACCCATGAAAACACAGAGAGTTAGGCAGTATTCCCTTGAACAGGTAACTCAATTCACAATGCTGAACAGAGTGCTAGACCCTCTTGCTTCTCACATTAATGATTGTCTTACAAGAGCTACAGTAAGCCTCCATTCACTTGAAAGGGGCTCTTTTGCACAACATTGATGTTACTCCCCCTGAAAACCGTGAGAGTTAGGCAGTATTCCCTTGAACACGTAATTCAATTCACCATGCTTAACAAGCTGCTTGACCCTCTTGCTTGTAACACTTATGCTTCTCTTAGAGGAGAAACAGTGCTTCCTCCTTACATTGAAAGAGGGCTACTCTGCACAAAGATAATATTCTTCACATTGTAAAATCCTGAGAGACAGTTAGTATTCCTTTGTAGAGCTCACTCAATTCTCACTTTTAAACAACATTCTAGACCCTCTTGCTGCTGGAATTAGTGGTATTCATACATCCTAAACTGTTCTTCTTCCATTCAGTTGAATGCAGCTATTTGGCCCAACGGTGATGTTCCTCACACATGAAAAAACTCAGGGGTAGTCAGTATTCCCTTCAACAGGTAACTCATTTCTCGTAAGGAAACAAGTTGCTAAATATTCCTGCTTCTCACACATTGCATCCTGCCCTGAGCTACAAGGGTTTGTCCATTTAGTGGGAAGCACTTATTTTTCAAGGAGTGAATGGTTCTCCATTGTCAAACGCTTTCATTTGGCAAGCATTCCTTTCACATGCTAATTCAACTCTCACAGGGAAACACAATGTGCTTGCAACTCCTGCTGCAAACCTTGCCATCTGCTTGCAAGAGACACAGTGCATGTTCCATTCAGTTGAAAGGGCCTATTGGCACAAAGATGGAATTGCTCACACTGTCAAACCCTGACAGATAGGAAGTGTTAATTTTGAATGCTAAATCAATTGAAGCTGCTAAACAAAGTGCTAGAGCATCTTTCTTGTAACCTTTGTGGTTCTCCTACAAGACATACAGTAATCCTTCCCTCCATTGAAAGAGGCAATTTTGCAGCAAAATGATGGTCCTCACACTTCCAAACTGTGAGAGGCAGCTGGTGTTCCTTTTAAAACTTCACTCTACTCACACTGTTACACAACTTGCTAGACCCTCTTGCTTCTAACCTCAATAAGTTTCTTAGAAGAGCCTCACAACTTCTTCCATTCTCTTCAAAGGGGTGATGTTGCACTACGGTGATATTCCTCATCCCTGAAAACACTGAGTGGTAGGCAGTATTCCTTTAACCAAGTTGCTCAATTCTCATCCGAAGACAAGCTGCTTCACCCTCCTGCTTGTAACCATTCATACTTTTCTTACAACATACGCACCACTGGATCCAGTCACTTGAAAGAGGAGATTTTGCACAAAATTGAAGGTTCACACACATAAAAACACTGAGAGGTATCAGTATGTCCTTAAACAGCTAACTCAGTTGAGAATCCTCAACAGAGTGCTAGGCCCTCTTCTTGTTGACAGTAATGACTGTCTTAGGAGACCAACAATGCATTTCCATTCACTCGAATGGGGCAATTTTGAAGAACATGGTAGTCCTCATCCCTGAAAGCCCTGAGAGGTAGGTAGTATTCCATGAAACAACTAACTCAATTCACAACGCTGAAGAAGGTGCTTGACCCTCTTCCTTCTAACATGAATGATTTTCTTACAAGAGCTGCAGTGTTTCTCCATTGACTTCACAGAGGCAATTTTGCACAAAGGTGATGTTCCTGACCCAGGAAAACACTGAGAGGTAGGCAGTATTCCTTCAAACAGCTTGTTCAATTCACAGTGCTAAACAAGTTGCTAGAACCTGTTGCTTCAAACATTAATGACTCTCTCACAAGACATACCAGGAATCTCCCTTTCGCTTGTAAGGGATAGTTTGGAAATGTTGTGTTCCTCACCCATGTAAATGCTGAGAGGTAGGCAGTTTTCCTTTACCCAGCTTACTCAGTCTACAAAGCTGAACAAGGTAGTAGCCCCTTTTCATACTAACATGAATGGTTCTCTCACAAGATCAACAGTGCTTCTTCCAATCCCTTTAAAGGGGTTATTTTGCACATAGCTGGTATTGCTCACCCCTGAAAACACTGAGTTGCAGGCACTATTCCTTTCAAGAAGAATATCAGTTCACCTTGGAAAACTAGGTGCTTCAACCTCCTCCTGCTAACATTCATACTTCTCCTCCAAGTGATGTAGTGGTGATTCCATTGACTTGAAAGAGGCAATTTTGCACAAACCTCATGTTCCTCACCCATGAAAACACAGAGAGTTAGGCAGTATTCCCTTGAACAGGTAACTCAATTCACAATGCTGAACAGGGTGCTAGACCCTCTTGCTTCTCACATTAATGATTGTCTTACAAGAGCTACAGTAAGCCTCCATTCACTTGAAAGGGGCTCTTTTGCACAACATTGATGTTACTCCCCCTGAAAACCGTGAGAGTTAGGCAGTATTCCCTTGAACACGTAATTCAATTCACCATGCTTAACAAGCTGCTTGACCCTCTTGCTTGTAACACTTATGCTTCTCTTACAGGAGAAACAGTGCTTCTTCCTTACATTGAAACAGGGCTACTCTGCACAAAGATAATATTCTTCACATTGTAAAATCCTGAGAGACAGTTAGTATTCCTTTGTAGAGCTCACTCAATTCTCACTTTTAAACAACATTCTAGACCCTCTTGCTGCTGGAATTAATGGTATTCATACATCCTAAACTGTTCTTCTTCCATTCAGTTGAATGCAGCTATTTGGCCCAACGGTGATGTTCCTCACACATGAAAAAACTCAGGATTAGTCAGTATTCCCTTCAACAGGTAACTCATTTCTCATAAGGATACAAGTTGCAAGATATTCCTGCCCCTCACATATTGCATCCTGCCCTGAGCAACAGGTGTTTGTCCATTTAGTGGGAAGCACTTATTTTTCAAGGAGTGAATGGTTCTCCATTGTCAAAGGCTTTCATTTGGCAAGCATTCCTTTCACATGCTAATTCAACTCTCACAGGGAAACACAATGTGCTTGCAACTCCTGCTGCAAACCTTGCCATCTGCTTGCAAGAGACACAGTGCATGTTCCATTCAGTTGAAAGGGCCTATTGGCACAAAGATGGAATTGCTCACACTGTCAAACCCTGACAGATAGGAAGTGTTAATTTTGAATGCTAAATCAATTGAAGCTGCTAAACAAAGTGCTAGAGCATCTTTCTTGTAACCTTTGTGGTTCTCCTACAAGACATACAGTAATACTTCCCTCCATTGAAAGAGGCAATTTTGCAGCAAAATGATGGTCCTCACACTTCCAAACTGTGAGAGGCAGCTGGTGTTCCTTTTAAAACTTCACTCTACTCACACTGTTACACAACTTGCTAGACCCTCTTGCTTCTAACCTCAATAAATTTCTTAGAAGAGCCTCACAACTTCTTCCATTCTCTTCAAAGGGGTGATGTTGCACTACGGTGATATTCCTCATCCCTGAAAACACTGAGTGGTAGGCAGTATTCCTTTAACCAAGTTACTCAATTCTCATCTGAAGGCAAGCTGCTTCACCCTCCTGCTTGTAACCATTCATACTTTTCTTACAACATACGCACCGCTGGATCCAGTCACTTGAAAGAGGAGATTTTGCACAAAATTGAAGGTTCACACACATAAAAACACTGAGAGGTATCAGTATGTCCTTAAACAGCTAACTCAGTTGAGAATCCTCAACAGAGTGCTAGGCCCTCTTCTTGTTAACAGTAATGACTGTCTTAGGAGACCAACAATGCATTTCCATTCACTCGAATGGGGCAATTTTGAAGAACATGGTAGTCCTCATCCCTGAAAGCCCTGAGAGGTAGGTAGTATTCCATGACACAACTAACTCAATTCACAACGCTGAAGAAGGTGCTTGACCCTCTTCCTTCTAACATGAATGATTTTCTTACAAGAGCTACAGTGTTTCTCCATTGACTTCAGAGAGGCAATTTTGCACAAAGGTGATGTTCCTGACCCAGGAAAACACTGAGGGGTACGCAGTATTCCTTCAAACAGCTAGGTTAATTCACAGTGCTAAACAAGTTGCTAGACCCTGTTGCTTCAAACATTAATGACTCTCTCACAAGACATACCAGGAATATCCCTTTCGCTTGTAATGGATAGTTTGGAAATGTTGTGTTCCGCACCCATGTAAATGCTGAGAGGTAGGCAGTTTTCCTTTACCCAGCTAACTCAGTCTACAAAGCTGAACAAGGTGGTAGCCCCTTTTCATTCTAACATGAATGGTTCTCTCACAAGATCAACAGTGCTTCTTCCAATCCCTTTAAAGGGGTTATTTTGCACATACCTGGTATTGCTCACCCCTGAAAACACTGAGTTGCAGGCACTATTCCTTTCAAGAAGAATATCAGTTCACCTTGGAAAACTAGGTGCTTGTCCCTCCTGCTGATAACATTCATACTTGTCTTCCAAGAGATGTAGTACTGGTTCCACTGACTTGAAAGAAGCAATTTTGCACAAACTTCATGTTCCTCACCCATAAAAACACTGAGAGCGAGGCAGTATTCCCTTGAACAGTTAACTCAATTCACAATGCAGAAGAGGGTGCTACACCCTCTTGCTTCTAAAAATAAAGATTGTCCTACAAGTGCTACAGTAAGCCTCCATTCACTTGAATGGGGCTCTTTTGCAGAACATTGATGCTACTCTCCTGCAAACAGTGAGATGTAGGCAGTATTCCTTCAAACAGCTAGGTCAATTCACAGTGCTATACAAGTTGCTAGACCCTGCGCTTCAAACATTAATGATTCCCTTACAAGAGCTACCAGGAATCTCCCTTTCGCTTGTAAGGGATAGTTTGGAAATGTTGTGTTCCTCACCCATGAAAACGCTGAGAGGGAAGCAGCATTCCTTTACCCAGCTAACTCAGTTCACAATGCTGAAGAAGGTGGCAGCCCCTTTTGTTTCTCACATGAATGATTCTCTCACATGTACGACAGTGCTTCTTCCAATCCCTTTAAGGGGGTTATTTTGCACATAGCTGGTATTGCTCACCCATGAAAACACTGAGTTGCAGGCACTATTCCTTTCAAGAAGAATATCAGTTCACCTTGGAAAACTAGGTGCTTGACCCTCCTGCTGCTAACATTCATACTTCTCCTCCAAGTGATGTAGTGCTGTTTCTATTGACTTGAAAGAGGCAATTTTGCACAAACCTCATGTTCCTCACCCATGAAAACACAGAGAGTTAGGCAGTATTCCCTTGAACAGGTAACTCAATTCACAATGCTGAACAGAGTGCTAGACCCTCTTGCTTCTCACATTAATGATTGTCTTACAAGAGCTACAGTAAGCCTCCATTCACTTGAAAGGGGCTCTTTTGCACAACATTGATGTTACTCCCCCTGAAAACCGTGAGAGTTAGGCAGTATTCCCTTGAACACGTAATTCAATTCACCATGCTTAACAAGCTGCTTGACCCTCTTGCTTGTAACACTTATGCTTCTCTTAGAGGAGAAACAGTGCTTCCTCCTTACATTGAAAGAGGGCTACTCTGCACAAAGATAATATTCTTCACATTGTAAAATCCTGAGAGACAGTTAGTATTCCTTTGTAGAGCTCACTCAATTCTCACTTTTAAACAACATTCTAGACCCTCTTGCTGCTGGAATTAGTGGTATTCATACATCCTAAACTGTTCTTCTTCCATTCAGTTGAATGCAGCTATTTGGCCCAACGGTGATGTTCCTCACACATGAAAAAACTCAGGGGTAGTCAGTATTCCCTTCAACAGGTAACTCATTTCTCGTAAGGAAACAAGTTGCTAAATATTCCTGCTTCTCACACATTGCATCCTGCCCTGAGCTACAAGGGTTTGTCCATTTAGTGGGAAGCACTTATTTTTCAAGGAGTGAATGGTTCTCCATTGTCAAACGCTTTCATTTGGCAAGCATTCCTTTCACATGCTAATTCAACTCTCACAGGGAAACACAATGTGCTTGCAACTCCTGCTGCAAACCTTGCCATCTGCTTGCAAGAGACACAGTGCATGTTCCATTCAGTTGAAAGGGCCTATTGGCACAAAGATGGAATTGCTCACACTGTCAAACCCTGACAGATAGGAAGTGTTAATTTTGAATGCTAAATCAATTGAAGCTGCTAAACAAAGTGCTAGAGCATCTTTCTTGTAACCTTTGTGGTTCTCCTACAAGACATACAGTAATCCTTCCCTCCATTGAAAGAGGCAATTTTGCAGCAAAATGATGGTCCTCACACTTCCAAACTGTGAGAGGCAGCTGGTGTTCCTTTTAAAACTTCACTCTACTCACACTGTTACACAACTTGTTAGACCCTCTTGCTTCTAACCTCAATAAGTTTCTTAGAAGAGCCTCACAACTTCTTCCATTCTCTTCAAAGGGGTGATGTTGCACTACGGTGATATTCCTCATCCCTGAAAACACTGAGTGGTAGGCAGTATTCCTTTAACCAAGTTGCTCAATTCTCATCCGAAGACAAGCTGCTTCACCCTCCTGCTTGTAACCATTCATACTTTTCTTACAACATACGCACCACTGGATCCAGTCACTTGAAAGAGGAGATTTTGCACAAAATTGAAGGTTCACACACATAAAAACACTGAGAGGTATCAGTATGTCCTTAAACAGCTAACTCAGTTGAGAATCCTCAACAGAGTGCTAGGCCCTCTTCTTGTTGACAGTAATGACTGTCTTAGGAGACCAACAATGCATTTCCATTCACTCGAATGGGGCAATTTTGAAGAACATGGTAGTCCTCATCCCTGAAAGCCCTGAGAGGTAGGTAGTATTCCATGAAACAACTAACTCAATTCACAACGCTGAAGAAGGTGCTTGACCCTCTTCCTTCTAACATGAATGATTTTCTTACAAGAGCTGCAGTGTTTCTCCATTGACTTCACAGAGGCAATTTTGCACAAAGGTGATGTTCCTGACCCAGGAAAACACTGAGAGGTAGGCAGTATTCTTTCAAACAGCTAGGTCAATTCACAGTGCTAAACAAGTTGCTAGACCCTGTGGCTTCAAACATTAACGACTCTCTCAGAAGACATACCAGGAATCTCCCTTTCGCTTGTAAGGGATAGTTTGGAAATGTTGTGTTCCTCACCCATGTAAATGCTGAGAGGTAGGCAGTTTTCCTTTACCCAGCTAACTCAGTCTACAAAGCTGAACAAGGTGGTAGCCCCTTTTCATTCTAACATGAATGGTTCTCTCACAAGATCAACAGTGCTTCTTCCAATCCCTTTAAAGGGGTTATTTTGCACATACCTGGTATTGCTCACCCCTGAAAACAGTGAGTTGTAGGCACTATTCCTTTCAAGAAGAATATCAATTCACCTTGGAAAACTAGGTGCTTGACCCTCCTGCTGCTAACATTCATACTTGTCTTCCAAGAGATGTAGTGCTGGTTCCACTGACTTGAAAGAAGCAATTTTGCACAAACTTCATATTACTCACCCATAAAAACACTGAGAGCGAGGCAGTATTCCCTTGAACAGGTATCTCAATTCACAATGCAGAACAGGGTGCTACACCCTCCTGCTTCTAAAAATAAAGATTGTCCTACAAGTGCTACAGTAAGCCTCCATTGACTTGAATGGGGCTCTTTTGCAGAACATTGATGCTACTCCCCTGAAAACAGTGAGATGTAGGCAGTATTCCTTCAAACAGCTAGGTCAATTCACAGTGCTATACAAGTTGCTAGACCCTGCGCTTCAAACATTAATGACTCCCTTACAAGAGCTACCAGGAATCTCCCTTTCGCTTGTAAGGGATAGTTTGGAAATGTTGTGTTCCTCACCCATGAAAACGCTGAGAGGGAAGCAGCATTCCTTTACCCAGCTAACTCAGTTCACAATGCTGAAGAAGGTGGCAGCCCCTTTTGTTTCTCACATGAATGATTCTCTCACATGTACGACAGTGCTTCTTCCAATCCCTTTAAGGGGGTTATTTTGCACATAGCTGGTATTGCTCACCCATGAAAACACTGAGTTGCAGGCACTATTCCTTTCAAGAAGAATATCAGTTCACCTTGGAAAACTAGGTGCTTGACCCTCCTGCTGCAAACATTCATACTTCTCCTCCAAGTGATGTAGTGCTGATTCCATTGACTTGAAAGAGGCAATTTTGCACAAACCTCATGTTCCTCACCCATGAAAACACAGAGAGTTAGGCAGTATTCCCTTGAACAGGTAACTCAATTCACAATGCTGAACAGGGTGCTAGACCCTCTTGCTTCTCACATTAATGATTGTCTTACAAGAGCTACAGTAAGCCTCCATTCACTTGAAAGGGGCTCTTTTGCACAACATTGATGTTACTCCCCCTGAAAACCATGAGAGTTAGGCAGTATTCCCTTGAACACGTAATTCAATTCACCATGCTTAACAAGCTGCTTGACCCTCTTGCTTGTAACACTTATGCTTCTCTTACAGGAGAAACAGTGCTTCTTCCTTACATTGAAACAGGGCTACTCTGCACAAAGATAATATTCTTCACATTGTAAAATCCTGAGAGACAGTTAGTATTCCTTTGTAGAGCTCACTCAATTCTCACTTTTAAACAACATTCTAGACCCTCTTGCTGCTGGAATTAATGGTATTCATACATCCTAAACTGTTCTTCTTCCATTCAGTTGAATGCAGCTATTTGGCCCAACGGTGATGTTCCTCACACATGAAAAAACTCAGGGGTAGTCAGTATTCCCTTCAACAGGTAACTCATTTCTCGTAAGGAAACAAGTTGCTAAATATTCCTGCTTCTCACACATTGCATCCTGCCCTGAGCTACAAGGGTTTGTCCATTTAGTGGGAAGCACTTATTTTTCAAGGAGTGAATGGTTCTCCATTGTCAAAGGCTTTCATTTGGCAAGCATTCCTTTCACATGCTAATTCAACTCTCACAGGGAAACACAATGTGCTTGCAACTCCTGCTGCAAACCTTGCCATCTGCTTGCAAGAGACACAGTGCATGTTCCATTCAGTTGAAAGGGCCTATTGGCACAAAGATGGAATTGCTCACACTGTCAAACCCTGACAGATAGGAAGTGTTAATTTTGAATGCTAAATCAATTGAAGCTGCTAAACAAAGTGCTAGAGCATCTTTCTTGTAACCTTTGTGGTACTCCTACAAGACATACAGTAATCCTTCCCTCCATTGAAAGAGGCAATTTTGCAGCAAAATGATGGTCCTCACACTTCCAAACTGTGAGAGGCAGCTGGTGTTCCTTTTAAAACTTCAGTCCACTCACACTGTTACACAACTTGCTAGACCCTCTTGCTTCTAACCTCAATAAGTTTCTTAGAAGAGCCTCACAACTTCTTCCATTCTCTTCAAAGGGGTGATGTTGCACTAAGGTGATCTTCCTCATCCCTGAAAACACTGAGTGGTAGGCAGTATTCCTTTAACCAAGTTACTCAATTCTCATCCGAAGACAAGCTGCTTCACCCTCCTGCTTGTAACCATTCATACTTTTCTTACAACATACGCACCGCTGGATCCAGTCACTTGAAAGAGGAGATTTTGCACAAAATTGAAGGTTCACACACATAAAAACACTGAGAGGTATCAGTATGTCCTTAAACAGCTAACTCAGTTGAGAATCCTCAACAGAGTGCTAGGCCCTCTTCTTGTTAACAGTAATGACTGTCTTAGGAGACCAACAATGCATTTCCATTCACTCGAATGGGGCAATTTTGAAGAACATGGTAGTCCTCATCCCTGAAAGCCCTGAGAGGTAGGTAGTATTCCATGAAACAACTAACTCAATTCACAACGCTGAAGAAGGTGCTTGACCCTCTTCCTTCTAACATGAATGATTTTCTTACAAGAGCTACAGTGTTTCTCCATTGACTTCAGAGAGGCAATTTTGCACAAAGGTGATGTTCCTGACCCAGGAAAACACTGAGAGGTAGGCAGTATTCCTTCAAACAGCTTGTTCAATTCACAGTGCTAAACAAGTTGCTAGAACCTGTTGCTTCAAACATTAATGACTCTCTCACAAGACATACCAGGAATCTCCCTTTCGCTTGTAAGGGATAGTTTGGAAATGTTGTGTTCCTCACCCATGTAAATGCTGAGAGGTAGGCAGTTTTCCTTTACCCAGCTTACTCAGTCTACAAAGCTGAACAAGGTAGTAGCCCCTTTTCATACTAACATGAATGGTTCTCTCACAAGATCAACAGTGCTTCTTCCAATCCCTTTAAAGGGGTTATTTTGCACATAGCTGGTATTGCTCACCCCTGAAAACACTGAGTTGCAGGCACTATTCCTTTCAAGAAGAATATCAGTTCACCTTGGAAAACTAGGTGCTTCAACCTCCTCCTGCTAACATTCATACTTCTCCTCCAAGTGATGTAGTGCTGATTCCATTGACTTGAAAGAGGCAATTTTGCACAAACCTCATGTTCCTCACCCATGAAAACACAGAGAGTTAGGCAGTATTCCCTTGAACAGGTAACTCAATTCACAATGCTGAACAGGGTGCTAGACCCTCTTGCTTCTCACATTAATGATTGTCTTACAAGAGCTACAGTAAGCCTCCATTCACTTGAAAGGGGCTCTTTTGCACAACATTGATGTTACTCCCCCTGAAAACCGTGAGAGTTAGGCAGTATTCCCTTGAACACGTAATTCAATTCACCATGCTTAACAAGCTGCTTGACCCTCTTGCTTGTAACACTTATGCTTCTCTTACAGGAGAAACAGTGCTTCTTCCTTACATTGAAACAGGGCTACTCTGCACAAAGATAATATTCTTCACATTGTAAAATCCTGAGAGACAGTTAGTATTCCTTTGTAGAGCTCACTCAATTCTCACTTTTAAACAACATTCTAGACCCTCTTGCTGCTGGAATTAATGGTATTCATACATCCTAAACTGTTCTTCTTCCATTCAGTTGAATGCAGCTATTTGGCCCAACGGTGATGTTCCTCACACATGAAAAAACTCAGGATTAGTCAGTATTCCCTTCAACAGGTAACTCATTTCTCATAAGGATACAAGTTGCAAGATATTCCTGCCCCTCACATATTGCATCCTGCCCTGAGCAACAGGTGTTTGTCCATTTAGTGGGAAGCACTTATTTTTCAAGGAGTGAATGGTTCTCCATTGTCAAAGGCTTTCATTTGGCAAGCATTCCTTTCACATGCTAATTCAACTCTCACAGGGAAACACAATGTGCTTGCAACTCCTGCTGCAAACCTTGCCATCTGCTTGCAAGAGACACAGTGCATGTTCCATTCAGTTGAAAGGGCCTATTGGCACAAAGATGGAATTGCTCACACTGTCAAACCCTGACAGATAGGAAGTGTTAATTTTGAATGCTAAATCAATTGAAGCTGCTAAACAAAGTGCTAGAGCATCTTTCTTGTAACCTTTGTGGTTCTCCTACAAGACATACAGTAATACTTCCCTCCATTGAAAGAGGCAATTTTGCAGCAAAATGATGGTCCTCACACTTCCAAACTGTGAGAGGCAGCTGGTGTTCCTTTTAAAACTTCACTCTACTCACACTGTTACACAACTTGCTAGACCCTCTTGCTTCTAACCTCAATAAATTTCTTAGAAGAGCCTCACAACTTCTTCCATTCTCTTCAAAGGGGTGATGTTGCACTACGGTGATATTCCTCATCCCTGAAAACACTGAGTGGTAGGCAGTATTCCTTTAACCAAGTTACTCAATTCTCATCTGAAGGCAAGCTGCTTCACCCTCCTGCTTGTAACCATTCATACTTTTCTTACAACATACGCACCGCTGGATCCAGTCACTTGAAAGAGGAGATTTTGCACAAAATTGAAGGTTCACACACATAAAAACACTGAGAGGTATCAGTATGTCCTTAAACAGCTAACTCAGTTGAGAATCCTCAACAGAGTGCTAGGCCCTCTTCTTGTTAACAGTAATGACTGTCTTAGGAGACCAACAATGCATTTCCATTCACTCGAATGGGGCAATTTTGAAGAACATGGTAGTCCTCATCCCTGAAAGCCCTGAGAGGTAGGTAGTATTCCATGACACAACTAACTCAATTCACAACGCTGAAGAAGGTGCTTGACCCTCTTCCTTCTAACATGAATGATTTTCTTACAAGAGCTACAGTGTTTCTCCATTGACTTCAGAGAGGCAATTTTGCACAAAGGTGATGTTCCTGACCCAGGAAAACACTGAGGGGTACGCAGTATTCCTTCAAACAGCTAGGTTAATTCACAGTGCTAAACAAGTTGCTAGACCCTGTTGCTTCAAACATTAATGACTCTCTCACAAGACATACCAGGAATATCCCTTTCGCTTGTAATGGATAGTTTGGAAATGTTGTGTTCCGCACCCATGTAAATGCTGAGAGGTAGGCAGTTTTCCTTTACCCAGCTAACTCAGCCTACAAAGCTGAACAAGGTGGTAGCCCCTTTTCATTCTAACATGAATGGTTCTCTCACAAGATCAACAGTGCTTCTTCCAATCCCTTTAAAGGGGTTATTTTGCACATACCTGGTATTGCTCACCCCTGAAAACACTGAGTTGCAGGCACTATTCCTTTCAAGAAGAATATCAGTTCACCTTGGAAAACTAGGTGCTTGTCCCTCCTGCTGATAACATTCATACTTGTCTTCCAAGAGATGTAGTACTGGTTCCACTGACTTGAAAGAAGCAATTTTGCACAAACTTCATGTTCCTCACCCATAAAAACACTGAGAGCGAGGCAGTATTCCCTTGAACAGTTAACTCAATTCACAATGCAGAAGAGGGTGCTACACCCTCTTGCTTCTAAAAATAAAGATTGTCCTACAAGTGCTACAGTAAGCCTCCATTCACTTGAATGGGGCTCTTTTGCAGAACATTGATGCTACTCTCCTGCAAACAGTGAGATGTAGGCAGTATTCCTTCAAACAGCTAGGTCAATTCACAGTGCTATACAAGTTGCTAGACCCTGCGCTTCAAACATTAATGATTCCCTTACAAGAGCTACCAGGAATCTCCCTTTCGCTTGTAAGGGATAGTTTGGAAATGTTGTGTTCCTCACCCATGAAAACGCTGAGAGGGAAGCAGCATTCCTTTACCCAGCTAACTCAGTTCACAATGCTGAAGAAGGTGGCAGCCCCTTTTGTTTCTCACATGAATGATTCTCTCACATGTACGACAGTGCTTCTTCCAATCCCTTTAAGGGGGTTATTTTGCACATAGCTGGTATTGCTCACCCATGAAAACACTGAGTTGCAGGCACTATTCCTTTCAAGAAGAATATCAGTTCACCTTGGAAAACTAGGTGCTTGACCCTCCTGCTGCTAACATTCATACTTCTCCTCCAAGTGATGTAGTGCTGTTTCTATTGACTTGAAAGAGGCAATTTTGCACAAACCTCATGTTCCTCACCCATGAAAACACAGAGAGTTAGGCAGTATTCCCTTGAACAGGTAACTCAATTCACAATGCTGAACAGAGTGCTAGACCCTCTTGCTTCTCACATTAATGATTGTCTTACAAGAGCTACAGTAAGCCTCCATTCACTTGAAAGGGGCTCTTTTGCACAACATTGATGTTACTCCCCCTGAAAACCGTGAGAGTTAGGCAGTATTCCCTTGAACACGTAATTCAATTCACCATGCTTAACAAGCTGCTTGACCCTCTTGCTTGTAACACTTATGCTTCTCTTAGAGGAGAAACAGTGCTTCCTCCTTACATTGAAAGAGGGCTACTCTGCACAAAGATAATATTCTTCACATTGTAAAATCCTGAGAGACAGTTAGTATTCCTTTGTAGAGCTCACTCAATTCTCACTTTTAAACAACATTCTAGACCCTCTTGCTGCTGGAATTAGTGGTATTCATACATCCTAAACTGTTCTTCTTCCATTCAGTTGAATGCAGCTATTTGGCCCAACGGTGATGTTCCTCACACATGAAAAAACTCAGGGGTAGTCAGTATTCCCTTCAACAGGTAACTCATTTCTCGTAAGGAAACAAGTTGCTAAATATTCCTGCTTCTCACACATTGCATCCTGCCCTGAGCTACAAGGGTTTGTCCATTTAGTGGGAAGCACTTATTTTTCAAGGAGTGAATGGTTCTCCATTGTCAAACGCTTTCATTTGGCAAGCATTCCTTTCACATGCTAATTCAACTCTCACAGGGAAACACAATGTGCTTGCAACTCCTGCTGCAAACCTTGCCATCTGCTTGCAAGAGACACAGTGCATGTTCCATTCAGTTGAAAGGGCCTATTGGCACAAAGATGGAATTGCTCACACTGTCAAACCCTGACAGATAGGAAGTGTTAATTTTGAATGCTAAATCAATTGAAGCTGCTAAACAAAGTGCTAGAGCATCTTTCTTGTAACCTTTGTGGTTCTCCTACAAGACATACAGTAATCCTTCCCTCCATTGAAAGAGGCAATTTTGCAGCAAAATGATGGTCCTCACACTTCCAAACTGTGAGAGGCAGCTGGTGTTCCTTTTAAAACTTCACTCTACTCACACTGTTACACAACTTGCTAGACCCTCTTGCTTCTAACCTCAATAAGTTTCTTAGAAGAGCCTCACAACTTCTTCCATTCTCTTCAAAGGGGTGATGTTGCACTACGGTGATATTCCTCATCCCTGAAAACACTGAGTGGTAGGCAGTATTCCTTTAACCAAGTTGCTCAATTCTCATCCGAAGACAAGCTGCTTCACCCTCCTGCTTGTAACCATTCATACTTTTCTTACAACATACGCACCACTGGATCCAGTCACTTGAAAGAGGAGATTTTGCACAAAATTGAAGGTTCACACACATAAAAACACTGAGAGGTATCAGTATGTCCTTAAACAGCTAACTCAGTTGAGAATCCTCAACAGAGTGCTAGGCCCTCTTCTTGTTGACAGTAATGACTGTCTTAGGAGACCAACAATGCATTTCCATTCACTCGAATGGGGCAATTTTGAAGAACATGGTAGTCCTCATCCCTGAAAGCCCTGAGAGGTAGGTAGTATTCCATGAAACAACTAACTCAATTCACAACGCTGAAGAAGGTGCTTGACCCTCTTCCTTCTAACATGAATGATTTTCTTACAAGAGCTGCAGTGTTTCTCCATTGACTTCACAGAGGCAATTTTGCACAAAGGTGATGTTCCTGACCCAGGAAAACACTGAGAGGTAGGCAGTATTCTTTCAAACAGCTAGGTCAATTCACAGTGCTAAACAAGTTGCTAGACCCTGTGGCTTCAAACATTAACGACTCTCTCAGAAGACATACCAGGAATCTCCCTTTCGCTTGTAAGGGATAGTTTGGAAATGTTGTGTTCCTCACCCATGTAAATGCTGAGAGGTAGGCAGTTTTCCTTTACCCAGCTAACTCAGTCTACAAAGCTGAACAAGGTGGTAGCCCCTTTTCATTCTAACATGAATGGTTCTCTCACAAGATCAACAGTGCTTCTTCCAATCCCTTTAAAGGGGTTATTTTGCACATACCTGGTATTGCTCACCCCTGAAAACAGTGAGTTGTAGGCACTATTCCTTTCAAGAAGAATATCAATTCACCTTGGAAAACTAGGTGCTTGACCCTCCTGCTGCTAACATTCATACTTGTCTTCCAAGAGATGTAGTGCTGGTTCCACTGACTTGAAAGAAGCAATTTTGCACAAACTTCATATTACTCACCCATAAAAACACTGAGAGCGAGGCAGTATTCCCTTGAACAGGTATCTCAATTCACAATGCAGAACAGGGTGCTACACCCTCCTGCTTCTAAAAATAAAGATTGTCCTACAAGTGCTACAGTAAGCCTCCATTGACTTGAATGGGGCTCTTTTGCAGAACATTGATGCTACTCCCCTGAAAACAGTGAGATGTAGGCAGTATTCCTTCAAACAGCTAGGTCAATTCACAGTGCTATACAAGTTGCTAGACCCTGCGCTTCAAACATTAATGACTCCCTTACAAGAGCTACCAGGAATCTCCCTTTCGCTTGTAAGGGATAGTTTGGAAATGTTGTGTTCCTCACCCATGAAAACGCTGAGAGGGAAGCAGCATTCCTTTACCCAGCTAACTCAGTTCACAATGCTGAAGAAGGTGGCAGCCCCTTTTGTTTCTCACATGAATGATTCTCTCACATGTACGACAGTGCTTCTTCCAATCCCTTTAAGGGGGTTATTTTGCACATAGCTGGTATTGCTCACCCATGAAAACACTGAGTTGCAGGCACTATTCCTTTCAAGAAGAATATCAGTTCACCTTGGAAAACTAGGTGCTTGACCCTCCTGCTGCAAACATTCATACTTCTCCTCCAAGTGATGTAGTGCTGATTCCATTGACTTGAAAGAGGCAATTTTGCACAAACCTCATGTTCCTCACCCATGAAAACACAGAGAGTTAGGCAGTATTCCCTTGAACAGGTAACTCAATTCACAATGCTGAACAGGGTGCTAGACCCTCTTGCTTCTCACATTAATGATTGTCTTACAAGAGCTACAGTAAGCCTCCATTCACTTGAAAGGGGCTCTTTTGCACAACATTGATGTTACTCCCCCTGAAAACCGTGAGAGTTAGGCAGTATTCCCCTGAACACGTAATTCAATTCACCATGCTTAACAAGCTGCTTGACCCTCTTGCTTGTAACACTTATGCTTCTCTTACAGGAGAAACAGTGCTTCTTCCTTACATTGAAACAGGGCTACTCTGCACAAAGATAATATTCTTCACATTGTAAAATCCTGAGAGACAGTTAGTATTCCTTTGTAGAGCTCACTCAATTCTCACTTTTAAACAACATTCTAGACCCTCTTGCTGCTGGAATTAATGGTATTCATACATCCTAAACTGTTCTTCTTCCATTCAGTTGAATGCAGCTATTTGGCCCAACGGTGATGTTCCTCACACATGAAAAAACTCAGGATTAGTCAGTATTCCCTTCAACAGGTAAATCATTTCTCATAAGGAAACAAGTTGCAAGATATTCCTGCCCCTCACATATTGCATCCTGCCCTGAGCAACAGGTGTTTGTCCATTTAGTGGGAAGCACTTATTTTTCAAGGAGTGAATGGTTCTCCATTGTCAAAGGCTTTCATTTGGCAAGCATTCCTTTCACATGCTAATTCAACTCTCACAGGGAAACACAATGTGCTTGCAACTCCTGCTGCAAACCTTGCCATCTGCTTGCAAGAGACACAGTGCATGTTCCATTCAGTTGAAAAGGCCTATTGGCACAAAGATGGAATTGCTCACACTGTCAAACCCTGACAGATAGGAAGTGTTAATTTTGAATGCTAAATCAATTGAAGCTGCTAAACAAAGTGCTAGAGCATCTTTCTTGTAACCTTTGTGGTTCTCCTACAAGACATACAGTAATCCTTCCCTCCATTGAAAGAGGCAATTTTGCAGCAAAATGATGGTCCTCACACTTCCAAACTGTGAGAGGCAGCTGGTGTTCCTTTTAAAACTTCACTCTACTCACACTGTTACACAACTTGTTAGACCCTCTTGCTTCTAATCTCAATAAGTTTCTTAGAAGAGCCTCACAACTTCTTCCATTCTCTTCAAAGGGGTGATGTTGCACTACGGTGATATTCCTCATCCCTGAAAACACTGAGTGGTAGGCAGTATTCCTTTAACCAAGTTACTCAATTCTCATCCGAAGACAAGCTGCTTCACCCTCCTGCTTGTAACCATTCATACTTTTCTTACAACATACGCACCGCTGGATCCAGTCACTTGAAAGAGGAGATTTTGCACAAAATTGAAGGTTCACACACATAAAAACACTGAGAGGTATCAGTATGTCCTTAAACAGCTAACTCAGTTGAGAATCCTCAACAGAGTGCTAGGCCCTCTTCTTGTTGACAGTAATGACTGTCTTAGGAGACCAACAATGCATTTTCATTCACTCGAATGGGGCAATTTTGAAGAACATGGTAGTCCTCATCCCTGAAAGCCCTGAGAGGTAGGTAGTATTCCATGAAACAACTAACTCAATTCACAACGCTGAAGAAGGTGCTTGACCCTCTTAATTCTAACATGAATGATTTTCTTACAAGAGCTACAGTGTTTCTCCATTGACTTCACAGAGGCAATTTTGCACAAAGGTGATGTTCCTGACCCAGGAAAACACTGAGAGGTAGGCAGTATTCTTTCAAACAGCTAGGTCAATTCACAGTGCTAAACAAGTTGCTAGACCCTGTTGCTTCAAACATTAATGACTCTCTCACAAGACATACCAGGAATATCCCTTTCGCTTGGAAGGGATAGTTTGGAAATGTTGTGTTCCGCACCCATGTAAATGCTGAGAGGTAGGCAGTTTTCCTTTACCCAGCTAACTCAGTCTACAAAGCTGAACAAGGTGGTAGCCCCTTTTCATTCTAACATGAATGGTTCTCTCACAAGATCAACAGTGCTTCTTCCAATCCCTTTAAAGGGGTTATTTTGCACATACCTGGTATTGCTCACCCCTGAAAACACTGAGTTGCAGGCACTATTCCTTTCAAGAAGAATATCAATTCACCTTGGAAAACTAGGTGCTTGACCCTCCTGCTGCTAACATTCATACTTGTCTTCCAAGAGATGTAGTACTGGTTCCACTGACTTGAAAGAAGCAATTTTGCACAAACTTCATGTTCCTCACCCATAAAAACACTGAGAGCGAGGCAGTATTCCCTTGAACAGTTAACTCAATTCACAATGCAGAAGAGGTTGCTACACCCTCTTGCTTCTAAAAATAAAGATTGTCCTACAAGTGCTACAGTAAGCCTCCATTCACTTGAATGGGGCTCTTTTGCAGAACATTGATGCTACTCCCCTGAAAACAGTGAGATGTAGGCAGTATTCCTTCAAACAGCTAGGTCAATTCACAGTGCTATACAAGTTGCTAGACCCTGCGCTTCAAACATTAATGACTCCCTTACAAGAGCTACCAGGAATCTCCCTTTCGCTTGTAAGGGATAGTTTGGAAATGTTGTGTTCCTCACCCATGAAAACGCTGAGAGGGAAGCAGCATTCCTTTACCCAGCTAACTCAGTTCACAATGCTGAAGAAGGTGGCAGCCCCTTTTGTTTCTCACATGAATGATTCTCTCACATGTACGACAGTGCTTCTTCCAATCCCTTTAAGGGGGTTATTTTGCACATAGCTGGTATTGCTCACCCATGAAAACACTGAGTTGCAGGCACTATTCCTTTCAAGAAGAATATCAGTTCACCTTGGAAAACTAGGTGCTTGACCCTCCTGCTGCTAACATTCATACTTCTCCTCCAAGTGATGTAGTGCTGATTCCATTGACTTGAAAGAGGCAATTTTGCACAAACCTCATGTTCCTCACCCATGAAAACACAGAGAGTTAGCCAGTATTCCCTTGAACAGGTAACTCAATTCACAATGCTGAACAGGGTGCTAGACCCTCTTGCTTCTCACATTAATGATTGTCTTACAAGAGCTACAGTAAGCCTCCATTCACTTGAAAGGGGCTCTTTTGCACAACATTGATGTTACTCCCCCTGAAAACCATGAGAGTTAGGCAGTATTCCCTTGAACACGTAATTCAATTCACCATGCTTAACAAGCTGCTTGACCCTCTTGCTTGTAACACTTATGCTTCTCTTACAGGAGAAACAGTGCTTCTTCCTTACATTGAAACAGGGCTACTCTGCACAAAGATAATATTCTTCACATTGTAAAATCCTGAGAGACAGTTAGTATTCCTTTGTAGAGCTCACTCAATTCTCACTTTTAAACAACATTCTAGACCCTCTTGCTGCTGGAATTAATGGTATTCATACATCCTAAACTGTTCTTCTTCCATTCAGTTGAATGCAGCTATTTGGCCCAACGGTGATGTTCCTCACACATGAAAAAACTCAGGGGTAGTCAGTATTCCCTTCAACAGGTAACTCATTTCTCGTAAGGAAACAAGTTGCTAAATATTCCTGCTTCTCACACATTGCATCCTGCCCTGAGCTACAAGGGTTTGTCCATTTAGTGGGAAGCACTTATTTTTCAAGGAGTGAATGGTTCTCCATTGTCAAACGCTTTCATTTGGCAAGCATTCCTTTCACATGCTAATTCAACTCTCACAGGGAAACACAATGTGCTTGCAACTCCTGCTGCAAACCTTGCCATCTGCTTGCAAGAGACACAGTGCATGTTCCATTCAGTTGAAAGGGCCTATTGGCACAAAGATGGAATTGCTCACACTGTCAAACCCTGACAGATAGGAAGTGTTAATTTTGAATGCTAAATCAATTGAAGCTGCTAAACAAAGTGCTAGAGCATCTTTCTTGTAACCTTTGTGGTTCTCCTACAAGACATACAGTAATCCTTCCCTCCATTGAAAGAGGCAATTTTGCAGCAAAATGATGGTCCTCACACTTCCAAACTGTGACAGGCAGCTGGTGTTCCTTTTAAAACTTCAGTCCACTCACACTGTTACACAACTTGCTAGACCCTCTTGCTTCTAACCTCAATAAGTTTCTTAGAAGAGCCTCACAACTTCTTCCATTCTCTTCAAAGGGGTGATGTTGCACTACGGTGATATTCCTTATCCCTGAAAACACTGAGTGGTAGGCAGTATTCCTTTAACCAAGTTACTCAATTCTCATCCGAAGACAAGCTGCTTCACCCTCCTGCTTGTAACCATTCATACTTTTCTTACAATATACGCACCGCTGTATCCAGTCACTTGAAAGAGGAGATTTTGCACAAAATTGAAGGTTCACACACATAAAAACACTGAGAGGTCTCAGTATGTCCTTAAACAGCTAACTCAGTTGAGAATCCTCAACAGAGTGCTAGGCCCTCTTCTTGTTAACAGTAATGACTGTCTTAGGAGACCAACAATGCATTTCCATTCACTCGAATGGGGCAATTTTGAAGAACATGGTAGTCCTCATCCCTGAAAGCCCTGAGAGGTAGGTAGTATTCCATGAAACAACTAACTCAATTCACAACGCTGAAGAAGGTGCTTGACCCTCTTCCTTCTAACATGAATGATTTTCTTACAAGAGCTACAGTGTTTCTCCATTGACTTCACAGAGGCAATTTTGCACAAAGGTGATGTTCCTGACCCAGGAAAACACTGAGAGGTAGGCAGTATTCCTTCAAACAGCTAGGTCAATTCACAGTGCTAAACAAGTTGCTAGACCCTGTGGCTTCAAACATTAACGACTCTCTCACAAGACATACCAGGAATCTCCCTTTCGCTTGTAAGGGATAGTTTGGAAATGTTGTGTTCCTCACCCATGTAAATGCTGAGAGGTAGGCAGTTTTCCTTTACCCAGCTAACTCAGTCTACAAAGCTGAACAAGGTGGTAGCCCCTTTTCATTCTAACATGAATGGTTCTCTCACAAGATCAACAGTGCTTCTTCCAATCCCTTTAAAGGGGTTATTTTGCACATACCTGGTATTGCTCACCCCTGAAAACACTGAGTTGCAGGCACTATTCCTTTCAAGAAGAATATCAATTCACCTTGGAAAACTAGGTGCTTGACCCTCCTGCTGCTAACATTCATACTTGTCTTCCAAGAGATGTAGTGCTGGTTCCACTGACTTGAAAGAAGCAATTTTGCACAAACTTCATGTTCCTCACCCATAAAAACACTGAGAGTGAGGCAGTATTCCCTTGAACAGGTAACTCAATTCACAATGCTGAACAGGGTGCTAGACCCTCTTGCTTCTCACATTAATGATTGTCTTACTAGAGCTACAGTAAGCCTCCATTCACTTGAAAGGGGCTCTTTTGCACAACATTGATGTTACTCCCCCTGAAAACCATGAGAGTTAGGCAGTATTCCCTTGAACACGTAATTCAATTCACCATGCTTAACAAGCTGCTTGACCCTCTTGCTTGTAACACTTATGCTTCTCTTACAGGAGAAACAGTGCTTCTTCCTTACATTGAAACAGGGCTACTCTGCACAAAGATAATATTCTTCACATTGTAAAATCCTGAGAGACAGTTAGTATTCCTTTGTAGAGCTCACTCAATTCTCACTTTTAAACAACATTCTAGACCCTCTTGCTGCTGGAATTAATGGTATTCATACATCCTAAACTGTTCTTCTTCCATTCAGTTGAATGCAGCTATTTGGCCCAACGGTGATGTTCCTCACACATGAAAAAACTCAGGGGTAGTCAGTATTCCCTTCAACAGGTAACTCATTTCTCGTAAGGAAACAAGTTGCTAAATATTCCTGCTTCTCACACATTGCATCCTGCCCTGAGCTACAAGGGTTTGTCCATTTAGTGGGAAGCACTTATTTTTCAAGGAGTGAATGGTTCTCCATTGTCAAAGGCTTTCATTTGGCAAGCATTCCTTTCACATGCTAATTCAACTCTCACAGGGAAACACAATGTGCTTGCAACTCCTGCTGCAAACCTTGCCATCTGCTTACAAGAGACACAGTGCATGTTCCATTCAGTTGAAAGGGCCTATTGGCACAAAGATGGAATTGCTCACACTGTCAAACCCTGACAGATAGGAAGTGTTAATTTTGAATGCTAAATCAATTGAAGCTGCTAAACAAAGTGCTAGAGCATCTTTCTTGTAACCTTTGTGGTACTCCTACAAGACATACAGTAATCCTTCCCTCCATTGAAAGAGGCAATTTTGCAGCAAAATGATGGTCCTCACACTTCCAAACTGTGAGAGGCAGCTGGTGTTCCTTTTAAAACTTCAGTCCACTCACACTGTTACACAACTTGCTAGACCCTCTTGCTTCTAACCTCAATAAGTTTCTTAGAAGAGCCTCACAACTTCTTCCATTCTCTTCAAAGGGGTGATGTTGCACTAAGGTGATCTTCCTCATCCCTGAAAACACTGAGTGGTAGGCAGTATTCCTTTAACCAAGTTACTCAATTCTCATCCGAAGACAAGCTGCTTCACCCTCCTGCTTGTAACCATTCATACTTTTCTTACAACATACGCACCGCTGGATCCAGTCACTTGAAAGAGGAGATTTTGCACAAAATTGAAGGTTCACACACATAAAAACACTGAGAGGTATCAGTATGTCCTTAAACAGCTAACTCAGTTGAGAATCCTCAACAGAGTGCTAGGCCCTCTTCTTGTTAACAGTAATGAATGTCTTAGGAGACCAACAATGCATTTCCATTCACTCGAATGGGGCAATTTTGAAGAACATGGTAGTCCTCATCCCTGAAAGCCCTGAGAGGTAGGTAGTATTCCATGAAACAACTAACTCAATTCACAACGCTGAAGAAGGTGCTTGACCCTCTTCCTTCTAACATGAATGATTTTCTTACAAGAGCTACAGTGTTTCTCCATTGACTTCAGAGAGGCAATTTTGCACCAAGGTGATGTTCCTGACCCAGGAAAACACTGAGAGGTAGGCAGTATTCCTTCAAACAGCTAGTTCAATTCACAGTGCTAAACAAGTTGCTAGAACCTGTTGCTTCAAACATTAATGACTCTCTCACAAGACATACCAGGAATCTCCCTTTCGCTTGTAAGGGATAGTTTGGAAATGTTGTGTTCCTCACCCATGTAAATGCTGAGAGGTAGGCAGTTTTCCTTTACCCAGCTTACTCAGTCTACAAAGCTGAACAAGGTGGTAGCCCCTTTTCATACTAACATGAATGGTTCTCTCACAAGATCAACAGTGCTTCTTCCAATCCCTTTAAAGGGGTTATTTTGCACATACCTGGTATTGCTCACCCCTGAAAACACTGAGTTGCAGGCACTATTCCTTTCAAGAAGAATATCAGTTCACCTTGGAAAACTAGCTGCTTCAACCTCCTCCTGCTAACATTCATACTTCTCCTCCAAGTGATGTAGTGCTGATTCCATTGACTTGAAAGAGGCAATTTTGCACAAACCTCATGTTCCTCACCCATGAAAACACAGAGAGTTAGGCAGTATTCCCTTGAACAGGTAACTCAATTCACAATGCTGAACAGGGTGCTAGACCCTCTTGCTTCTCACATTAATGATTGTCTTACAAGAGCTACAGTAAGCCTCCATTCACTTGAAAGGGGCTCTTTTGCACAACATTGATGTTACTCCCCCTGAAAACCATGAGAGTTAGGCAGTATTCCCTTGAACACGTAATTCAATTCACCATGCTTAACAAGCTGCTTGACCCTCTTGCTTGTAACACTTATGCTTCTCTTACAGGAGAAACAGTGCTTCTTCCTTACATTGAAACAGGGCTACTCTGCACAAAGATAATATTCTTCACATTGTAAAATCCTGAGAGACAGTTAGTATTCCTTTGTAGAGCTCACTCAATTCTCACTTTTAAACAACATTCTAGACCCTCTTGCTGCTGGAATTAATGGTATTCATACATCCTAAACTGTTCTTCTTCCATTCAGTTGAATGCAGCTATTTGGCCCAACGGTGATGTTCCTCACACATGAAAAAACTCAGGGGTAGTCAGTATTCCCTTCAACAGGTAACTCATTTCTCGTAAGGAAACAAGTTGCTAAATATTCCTGCTTCTCACACATTGCATCCTGCCCTGAGCTACAAGGGTTTGTCCATTTAGTGGGAAGCACTTATTTTTCAAGGAGTGAATGGTTCTCCATTGTCAAACGCTTTCATTTGGCAAGCATTCCTTTCACATGCTAATTCAACTCTCACAGGGAAACACAATGTGCTTGCAACTCCTGCTGCAAACCTTGCCATCTGCTTGCAAGAGACACAGTGCATGTTCCATTCAGTTGAAAGGGCCTATTGGCACAAAGATGGAATTGCTCACACTGTCAAACCCTGACAGATAGGAAGTGTTAATTTTGAATGCTAAATCAATTGAAGCTGCTAAACAAAGTGCTAGAGCATCTTTCTTGTAACCTTTGTGGTTCTCCTACAAGACATACAGTAATCCTTCCCTCCATTGAAAGAGGCAATTTTGCAGCAAAATGATGGTCCTCACACTTCCAAACTGTGACAGGCAGCTGGTGTTCCTTTTAAAACTTCAGTCCACTCACACTGTTACACAACTTGCTAGACCCTCTTGCTTCTAACCTCAATAAGTTTCTTAGAAGAGCCTCACAACTTCTTCCATTCTCTTCAAAGGGGTGATGTTGCACTACGGTGATATTCCTCATCCCTGAAAACACTGAGTGGTAGGCAGTATTCCTTTAACCAAGTTACTCAATTCTCATCCGAAGACAAGCTGCTTCACCCTCCTGCTTGTAACCATTCATACTTTTCTTACAACATACGCACCACTAGATCCAGTCACTTGAAAGAGGAGATTTTGCACAAAATTGAAGGTTCACACACATAAAAACACTGAGAGGTCTCAGTATGTCCTTAAACAGCTAACTCAGTTGAGAATCCTCAACAGAGTGCTAGGCCCTCTTCTTGTTGACAGTAATGACTGTCTTAGGAGACCAACAATGCATTTCCATTCACTCGAATGGGGCAATTTTGAAGAACATGGTAGTCCTCATCCCTGAAAGCCCTGAGAGGTAGGTAGTATTCCATGAAACAACTAACTCAATTCACAACGCTGAAGAAGGTGCTTGACCCTCTTAATTCTAACATGAATGATTTTCTTACAAGAGCTACAGTGTTTCTCCATTGACTTCACAGAGGCAATTTTGCACAAAGGTGATGTTCCTGACCCAGGAAAACACTGAGAGGTAGGCAGTATTCTTTCAAACAGCTAGGTCAATTCACAGTGCTAAACAAGTTGCTAGACCCTGTTGCTTCAAACATTAATGACTCTCTCACAAGACATACCAGGAATATCCCTTTCGCTTGTAAGGGATAGTTTGGAAATGTTGTGTTCCGCACCCTTGTAAATGCTGAGAGGTAGGCAGTTTTCCTTTACCCAGCTAAATCAGTCTACAAAGCTGAACAAGGTGGTAGCTCCTTTTCATTCTAACATGAATGGTTCTCTCACAAGATCAACAGTGCTTCTTCCAATCCCTTTAAAGGGGTTATTTTGCACATACCTGGTATTGCTCACCCCTGAAAACACTGAGTTGCAGGCACTATTCCTTTCAAGAAGAATATCAATTCACCTTGGAAAACTAGGTGCTTGACCCTCCTGCTGCTAACATTCATACTTGTCTTCCAAGAGATGTAGTGCTGGTTCCACTGACTTGAAAGAAGCAATTTTGCACAAACTTCATGTTCCTCACACATAAAAACACTGAGAGCGAGGCAGTATTCCCTTGAACAGGTAACTCAATTCACAATGCAGAACAGGGTGCTAAACCCTCTTGCTTCTAAAAATAAAGATTGTCCTAGAAGTGTTACAGTAAGCCTCCATTCCCTTGAATGGTGCTCTTTTGCAGAACATTGATGCTACTCCCCTGAAAACAGTGAGATGTAGGCAGTATTCCTTCAAACAGCTAGGTCAATTCACAGTGCTATACAAGTTGCTAGACCCTGCGCTTGAAACATTAATGACTCCCTTACAAGAACTACCAGGAATCTCCCTTTCGCTTGTAAGGGATAGTTTGGAAATGTTGTGTTCCTCACCCATGAAAACGCTGAGAGGGAAGCAGCATTCCTTTACCCAGCTAACTCAGTTCACAATGCTGAAGAAGGTGGCAGCCCCTTTTGTTTCTCACATGAATGATTCTCTCACAAGTTCGACAGTGCTTCTTCCAATCCCTTTAAGGGGGTTATTTTGCACATAGCTGGTATTGCTCACCCATGAAAACACTGAGTTGCAGGCACTATTCCTTTCAAGAAGAATATCAGTTCACCTTGGAAAACTAGGTGCTTGACCCTCCTGCTGCTAACATTCATACTTCTCCTCCAAGTGATGTAGTGCTGATTCCCTTGACTTGAAAGAGGCAATTTTGCACAAACCTCATGTTCCTCACCCATGAAAACACAGAGAGTTAGCCAGTATTCCCTTGAACAGGTAACTCAATTCACAATGCTGAACAGGGTGCTAGACCCTCTTGCTTCTCACATTAATGATTGTCTTACAAGAGCTACAGTAAGCCTCCATTCACTTGAAAGGGGCTCTTTTGCACAACATTGATGTTACTCCCCCTGAAAACCGTGAGAGTTAGGCAGTATTCCCTTGAACACGTAATTCAATTCACCATGCTTAACAAGCTGCTTGACCCTCTTGCTTGTAACACTTATGCTTCTCTTACAGGAGAAACAGTGCTTCTTCCTTACATTGAAACAGGGCTACTCTGCACAAAGATAATATTCTTCACATTGTAAAATCCTGAGAGACAGTTAGTATTCCTTTGTAGAGCTCACTCAATTCTCACTTTTAAACAACATTCTAGACCCTCTTGCTGCTGGAATTAATGGTATTCATACATCCTAAACTGTTCTTCTTCCATTCAGTTGAATGCAGCTATTTGGCCCAACGGTGATGTTCCTCACACATGAAAAAACTCAGGGGTAGTCAGTATTCCCTTCAACAGGTAACTCATTTCTCGTAAGGAAACAAGTTGCTAAATATTCCTGCTTCTCACACATTGCATCCTGCCCTGAGCTACAAGGGTTTGTCCATTTAGTGGGAAGCACTTATTTTTCAAGGAGTGAATGGTTCTCCATTGTTAAAGGCTTTCATTTGGCAAGCATTCCTTTCACATGCTAATTCAACTCTCACAGGGAAACACAATGTGCTTGCAACTCCTGCTGCAAACCTTGCCATCTGCTTGCAAGAGACACAGTGCATGTTCCATTCAGTTGAAAGGGCCTATTGGCACAAAGATGGAATTGCTCACACTGTCAAACCCTGACAGATAGGAAGTGTTAATTTTGAATGCTAAATCAAGTGAAGCTGCTAAACAAAGTGCTAGAGCATCTTTCTTGTAACCTTTGTGGTTCTCCTACAAGACATACAGTAATCCTTCCCTCCATTGAAAGAGGCAATTTTGCAGCAAAATGATGGTCCTCACACTTCCAAACTGTGAGAGGCAGCTGGTGTTCCTTTTAAAACTTCACTCTACTCACACTGTTACACAACTTGCTAGACCCTCTTGCTTCTAATCTCAATAATTTTCTTAGAAGACCCTCACAACTTCTTCCATTCTCTTCAAAGGGGTGATGTTGCACTAAGGTGATATTCCTTATCCCTGAAAACACTGAGTGGTAGGCAGTATTCCTTTAACCAAGTTACTCAATTCTCATCCGAAGACAAGCTGCTTCACCCTCCTGCTTGTAACCATTCATACTTTTCTTACAATATACGCACCACTGGATCCAGTCACTTGAAAGAGGAGATTTTGCACAAAATTGAAGGTTCACACACATAAAAACACTGAGAGGTCTCAGTATGTCCTTAAACAGCTAACTCAGTTGAGAATCCTCAACAGAGTGCTAGGCCCTCTTCTTGTTAACAGTAATGACTGTCTTAGGAGACCAACAATGCATTTCCATTCACTCGAATGGGGCAATTTTGAAGAACATGGTAGTCCTCATCCCTGAAAGCCCTGAGAGGTAGGTAGTATTCCATGAAACAACTAACTCAATTCACAACGCTGAAGAAGGTGCTTGACCCTCTTCCTTCTAACATGAATGATTTTCTTACAAGAGCTACAGTGTTTCTCCATTGACTTCACAGAGGCAATTTTGCACAAAGGTGATGTTCCTGACCCAGGAAAACACTGAGAGGTAGGCAGTATTCCTTCAAACAGCTAGGTCAATTCACAGTGCTAAACAAGTTGCTAGAACCTGTGGCTTCAAACATTAACGACTCTCTCACAAGACATACCAGGAATCTCCCTTTCGCTTGTAAGGGATAGTTTGGAAATGTTGTGTTCCTCACCCATGTAAATGCTGAGAGGTAGGCAGTTTTCCTTTACCCAGCTAACTCAGTCTACAAAGCTGAACAAGGTGGTAGCCCCTTTTCATTCTAACATGAATGGTTCTCTCACAAGATCAACAGTGCTTCTTCCAATCCCTTTAAAGGGGTTATTTTGCACATACCTGGTATTGCTCACCCCTGAAAACACTGAGTTGCAGGCACTATTCCTTTCAAGAAGAATATCAATTCACCTTGGAAAACTAGGTGCTTGACCCTCCTGCTGCTAACATTCATACTTGTCTTCCAAGAGATGTAGTGCTGGTTCCACTGACTTGAAAGAAGCAATTTTGCACAAACTTCATGTTCCTCACCCATAAAAACACTGAGAGCGAGGCAGTATTCCCTTGAACAGGTATCTCAATTCACAATGCAGAACAGGGTGCTACACCCTCCTGCTTCTAAAAATAAAGATTGTCCTACAAGTGCTACAGTAAGCCTCCATTGACTTGAATGGGGCTCTTTTGCAGAACATTGATGCTACTCCCCTGAAAACAGTGAGATGTGGGCAGTATTCCTTCAAACAGCTAGGTCAATTCACAGTGCTATACAAGTTGCTAGACCCTGCGCTTCAAACATTAATGACTCCCTTACAAGAACTACCAGGAATCTCCCTTTCGCTTGTAAGGGATAGTTTGGAAATGTTGTGTTCCTAACCCATGAAAACGCTGAGAGGGAAGCAGCATTCCTTTACCCAGCTAACTCAGTTCACAATGCTGAAGAAGGTGGCAGCCCCTTTTGTTTCTCACATGAATGATTCTCTCACAAGTTCGACAGTGCTTCTTCCAATCCCTTTAAGGGGGTTATTTTGCACATAGCTGGTATTGCTCACCCATGAAAACACTGAGTTGCAGGCACTATTCCTTTCAAGAAGAATATCAGTTCACCTTGGAAAACTAGGTGCTTGACCCTCCTGCTGCTAACATTCATACTTCTCCTCCAAGTGATGTAGTGCTGATTCCATTGACTTGAAAGAGGCAATTTTGCACAAACCTCATGTTCCTCACCCATGAAAACACAGAGAGTTAGGCAGTATTCCCTTGAACAGGTAACTCAATTCACAATGCTGAACAGGGTGCTAGACCCTCTTGCTTCTCACATTAATGATTGTCTTACAAGAGCTACAGTAAGCCTCCATTCACTTGAAAGGGGCTCTTTTGCACAACATTGATGTTACTCCCCCTGAAAACCATGAGAGTTAGGCAGTATTC